>NC_057360.1:2497272-3121590 GCF_016509475.1 Prionailurus bengalensis
TACTGAACCCAGGTCTGGAGATGGCTTGACCCGGCTCGGGGATTCAGAAAGCTCCGAGCTTTGCGCGTTCACAGTCCTGTCCTCCGGCCTTCGGGGTTCAGGCGCCCCGGAGCCCCGCACGCCGCCACCGGGCGGATCTCCGTCCTCCACCTTCCCAGGGGGCTCTGGGCTGCAGGGCCCACCCCTCTCTGGGGCTGGGCTCTTCTCTCCGCTCAGAGGCTGCCCGAGACATTGGGCCAGAGACCCCCGGGGGCGCACACCCCCAATCTCGCGGGGCCTCTCAGCCGGCTCAGTGAGGCCAGGGTCGTGTGGCTGGTGGGGCCCACTGGATGTGGTTCTCGCTGCCACTTCTGTGGACGTCACCACGTTCACGCGGATCAGCCCCGCCGGGGGAACTTGGCCGCTGCGCGCTCCCAAAGGCGGAGAGACCCTCTGGTCAGTTTGCATAGCTCTGGGTGAGCCACAGTGGGGTCTGGCAGGGATCCCCTTCTCCACCGCAGAAGCCGCTGGGCCCTGAGCCCCTGATCCTGGGGGGACGGCCGGGCCGGGGAAGGGCGCCACCCCCTCCTCGCCCTCGGAGAGGCACTGGCCCGGCGCCCTTCCTCTCCGGCCGGAGCCGGCCTCCGCCGTCTCTGGACATTGCTCCCCCAACGACTTTGTCCTCCGTTCCTCGCTCTGAGCCGGCACCCTTCCCGGGGGCTGGCTGCTGCTGCGGAAGGGGCACGGCGAGGGCGAGCGAGCCCTGCCCAAACGCGGGCTGCGGGGCGCTTGACCGGCGGAGCTCTGCGCCTGGATGTGCGCCTCGAACAGGCCCACTTTCTGGTTCACCTGCACGTTCTGCAACTCGCGCTGCAGGATTCGCGGCTTCCTCTTGGCCTCCTCCGGCCCGGGAGGGGAGAGGGAGCCGGCGCTCACCACCTGCCGCCCGTCCCCTCTGGGGCGGCCCGCCCAACTCGGGCTGCCCACGCCGCCGCCGCCGCCGCCGCCGCCGCCGCTCAGCCTGCGCCGGCCGCACCGCCAGCCCCCGGGGCTCCCGGGCTCCTCGGGCGACAGCGGCTCGGCTGGGGGGAAGAGGAAGGAGGCGCCTCTCCCGGGGCTGAAGACGCTGCCGGGGCTCAGCGCCGCCCTGCCCGGCGGCGGGGGCGTCTCGCTGCTGCTGGGCCCGGGGCCGCCGCTCTTCACCTGGTCGGCGCTATTCATGATCACCAGGCTGTTGAGTGCATAGCAGTACACAGCCATAGTACTGGGGCCGCCGCGGCTCCGGCCCGGGCTCCGCCGCCGGCGCCTCCTCCTCGCGCGGCCCCCGGCTCAGCCCCGCAGGCCCGGCGGCCGCGGCTCGGCGCGCGCAGGCGGGGGCATGGCCCGGGCTGCGGGCGGGGGGCAACACCGAGGGCTCAGCCCCCGCCCAGAGCTCCATACACGACCGCGCCGCTGTGGAGACACAAGGAAGAGAGTCAGGACCCCGGAGGGCAGGGGCCGGGGGATGGGGAGGGGGGTCGCGATCGCCACCGCGGAAGCCCAGTCTGTCGGGGATGGGGTGCCACCGGACGTGTCAGCTCCCGGGAGTGCGCGGCGCGGCGCGGCGCGGCGCGGCGCGGACTAGAGCCCGGCCACGGGCGTGGGTCTCCCGAGGGCGCTTCCACCCCTCCCCCCCCCCCCCCAGGCTGCGACGCGCTCGGGGGTCGCTACAAATTCCACCTTCTAGGATTCCTCCCCGGAGCCACGCGGACGGGCGGCCACTGGGTCCCCAAGTGAGCTGCGAGCGGGGCGCGGCTGGCTCGGATCTCCCCGAGGGTGCGGACGCTCCGTCCGCGTCCGCGGGGCTCCTCGCCTCCAGCAAACGCGGCTCAGGTCGGGTGGAAGGGAAGCCCGCCCCTGGGCTGCAGCCTCCGCCGCTCCACCCTCTCTGGCCTCGGGGACCCGCTCGGGAGGGAACCTGCCTCCCCAGCCGCTACCTGCTCGGGGCTCGGGGTGGGGGTGGGGGGAACTCCCGCGCGCCGGCCGCTCGCCTCCCGGACCCCGGGCTGGGGGCCGGATCCCTCGGCCTACGAAAGCCCGGGCGCGCGGCGGGGCCGCAGCCGAGGCATTTTCCAGCACCGGCCTTGTCGCCGGTCCCCCAAACAAGTGTGTTTTGTGAGTGTGGGCGCGCCTGCGCGCGCCCGGGGCCGAGGCGCTGCCGGTCCCCTGTACCGGAACCACTACTCGCCGCCCCCTGTCGTCGCCCCCTGCGGAGGGGTGTGTGTGTGTGTGTGTGTGTGTGTGTGTGTGCAGCCCTCCGCACGCCCTGTGCCGCAGGACGCGGCTACCTCTGCGGCTCCGGGACCCGCGCCCACTCGGAGGAACCCCGGGGCCCGCGCGCCTGCAGCCCGGAGGGAGCCCCGGCTCCGCTCCCCACGCCGCGCCGCGCGGCCGAGGGCCGGGCTCGTCCGCATCCTGGGCAGCCGCGCCCGGCGCCGGCCCAGCGGCCCGGCCGCCCAGTGCCGAGGACGCCCCGAGCGCGCGGGGAGGGCGGCGAGGGGCCAAGCGGCCCGGAAGGCGAGCGCGAGACACGGCCCGACCCCGTCCCGCCTCCCCTGCCCGCGCCCCTGCCCCTGCCCCTGCCCCTGCCCCCGCCGCCCTCCCAGTCCGCGCCCCCCGCAGCCCATCTCTGCGCTCTTCTTCCAGAACGCCCGGGCTCGCTCGCTCCCGGGCAGGGGAGGGGAGAGAGGGCTCGGAGGCGAGAGCCGGGAAAAAGCCGCCAAACTTACCTGCGATTCCTCAGCTGCCCGGGCCCGTGCGGACGGTATGGCCCAGGGACGCAGACCTCGTAGGAACAAGATGGCTCGAAAAGTGAAAAAGTTGAGGATCGACGTCCGCGGCTGGCTACGGAAGACAAACACGGGGAGCCCGAGCGCGGGGAGAGAGAGCTCCCGGGCAGGGGCCGGCGATGGCGCGGAGGATCCGCCGGGCCGGCCCCGCACGCCCTTCTCGGCCGTGCAGATACTAGCCCTGTCAGTGTTTGCTAGGCTACTTCGGTGTTTGTTCAATGTGCGATTTAAAAAAAAAAAAAAAATGTGGGGGGGGAGTGGGGAGGAGGCAGGGAGGAGGAGGGAGGGGGAGGAGGGAGAAAGGCGGGGGCTTGGGGGAGGAAAGCAGGAAGGAAGTTGTGAGCCCGTCTGGGGTTGAACTCAGCGGAACAAGTTTTTCTTTTCTTCTTTTTTTTTTTTTTTTTTTTTCTATTGCTTGGCAAGACCGAGGGAGGGAAACACTTAAAAAAAAAAAAAAGTTTCCATTGTTAGCTGACAACAAAAAAAATAAAAGCCTTTTAACTTCTGCGGGTTAAAGATATACGATCCATTTTCCACCCCTCCACCGAGCCTTACTGATGTCTTGCTTATTTTTGAAAAATGTTTTTAATAAAGTTTTGAGTGTGCATTTAAGCAAAGCAACTCAGGGGGACCTTTTGAGCATTTAAAACTAGCTCAGATCCTCTATCAACGGTGTGTGTTCTCTACACAAATATGCAAATTCAAAGAAGGTACTTTGTGGGCGCCTCCTTGCAAAGCTGCAGATCTTTTAAATGCATCGCATCGTGTTTTGGAAGATTGTTGGGCTGTGAGCTGTTCATGGTTTTGCAGAGCACTTGCTGGCTGTATAAACATGCCTGGACGCTGCACACTTATCTGTCACAGTAGATGTGACATGGGCATAGTTTTGCACTTCATTCTCAAAGTTATTTTAAGAAAAAGGATAGTCTTGAAAGGAAGAAACCTGAGACACCACCCCCCCCCCTTGCTCGGGCTCTCCTAGCTGGATCATTTTCAGGATCCCTTTCCCCCCACCATCAGCAAAAAAAAAAAAAAAAAAAAAGTGTGGATGCAACAGTCAATACCACCACCACCCCCCACCCCCCACCCCCCGGTGGAGAATCCTACCCCATTTGAGTTCTGGTGCTGCAAGAGATTTTGTTTTTTTGGTGTTTTGGTGTTGGGTTTTTTTTTTTTTCCATAATTCCCTAAATCCTAAACGACAGCATTTAGTAGAAAGAATGAAAACACAGCTGCCAGGCTGGGGAGATTTAAAAATTGAAAGCCTGAATCAGTCCTATTCCTATTAGCTACCATTTTGATGGAAATTTTGACTCTGTTTGTCGCAAATACATCTCTTGCTTGTTTATGGAACAATACTGTTCAAGTGAACAGAGCAGTCTGTTGGCTCCGCCAGGAAGACGCTCACGTTAAATCTGAAACCAAGAGATCCTTTAGCTAAGAATTTCTGGGAATCAGACACTCTGGGTCCTTTCTAATTTTTTTTTTTTTCTTCCAAATATGCCATGAAAGGATTGAGCCTAGTCAGTCTCCCACCCACAATGGGGCTAAATAAAAAGGGCCCAGACTTTATTGAGGTGTTGAGTCTGGATCTGGGCAGTCACTAAGGCCTATCCTTGACCCTAATTCGGTTCCCTAGTGGCGAAAAAGGTGAATTGCCCGTTCCCGGGCGACCCATTCTGAGGACTTTCTGGCTCTTCTAGGAGATGCAAAGACCCATGTCAGATGTCACGGCGAAAGCAACTGGAAGGCGCAGCAATGCATACGGTGAACGTGGAAATTTCGCTCGCTAGTCCCTGGGAAATCTCACTGTCACCTCATGAAAAGACATCACCGGCCTTTCCCAGAACGGAGGCATTCCGGCTTCTGCAGTGGACAATTAGGCTGAAGAATTTTTGCTCAGAAGGCAGCCAGCAGCTGGTCAGGGGTGGGCATTAAGAAAAAATTTCTGGGGCGCCTGGGTGGCTCCGTCGGTTGAGCGTCCGACTTCGGCTCAGGTCATGATCTCACGGTTGGTGGGTTCGAGCCCCGCATCGGGCTCTGTGCTGACAGCTCAGAGCCCGGAGCCGGATTCGGATTCTGTGTCTCCGGCTCTCTCTGCCCCTCCCCCACTCCTGCTCTGTCTCAAAATTAAATAAACATTAAAAAAATTTTTGAACATCATAGCTATGAAACTAAGAACAGAAAGGGAGTTTCCTCAACTCGACAAAGGGCATTTATGAGAAAAACTACAGCTAACTTCATACTTACTGGTGAAGGGCTGAATATCCGCCCCCTTAGGTCAGGAGCAGGTAAGGCTGTCTCTTACCGCTCCCACTCGATACGGTACTGGGAGTCCTGGGCAGAGGAGTTAGATGACAAACATACATAAAAGGTGTCCAGATTGGAAAGAAAGACGTAAAACTAGATTTACAGTCAATATGATTTTCTCTGTGGGGGTGCCTGGGTGGCTCAGTCGGTTGAGCGTCTGACTTCGGCTCGGGTCATGATCCCACGATTCGTGAGTTCGAGTCCCGCGTCAGGCTCTGTGCCGACAGCTCGGAGCCTGGAGCCTGCTTCGGGTTCTGTGTCTCCCTCTCTCTCTGCCCCGCCTCTGCTCACGCTCTCTCTCTCTCAAAAATAGACGTTAAAAAATAATAATAAAATAAAGAATAATCATTTCTAATAGCATCACAAACTATGAACTACATAGGAATGGACGTGACAGAAAGTGTGTAAGACGATAGATACCATGGAAACTTCCGAGCACTACTGATGGAATTTGAAGGCCTAGGTACAAGGACAGAAGATCCTTGGCGTGCACAAACTGGAAAACTCACTATTGTTCAGATGTCCGGTCTCCGCAATCCCGATCGATGTCCCAGAAAGTTTTTACTTTTGTAGACACTGACAAGCTGATTGTAAGCTTCACAGGGAAATACAAAGGATCTGGAATCATGGGAAGAGCTTCGAAAAAAGGACAAAGGAAAAGGACCACCAGTCTCTGAGTTCCGGACTTATTGTACATTTTGTTTAAGTTTTTTATTTTATTTTTTAGAGAGAGACAGAGTGTGAGCGGGGCAGGGGCAGAGAGAGAGGGAGACACAGAATCGGAAGCAGGCTCCAGGCTCCGAGCTGTCGGCACAGAGCCCGACGCGGGACTTGAACTCATGAGCCGTGAGACCGTCACCTGAGCCAAAGTCGGATGCTCAACGGACTGAGCCCCCCAGGCACCCCAGGACTTATTTTAAAGCTATAACTACCAAGGCATAACGGTATTGGCATAAAGTTAGACAAATAGACGATCATGACGGAATAGAGTCCAGAAATAGACCAGTACGTATGAGACAACTGATTTTTGACACGGCACAGAAGAGTGGGGAAAGACTTCTTTTGACAAATAACAAAGGAACAATTGGATATTCATAAAAAAAAAAAAAAGAACTTCAATCCACATCATGTACCGTATACAAAAATTAACTCAAAATGACTCACGAACCGGGGTGCCTGCGTGGCTCAGTTGGTTAAGCGTCTGACTCGATTTCGGCTCAGGTCATGATACCAGAGTCACGGGACCAAGTCCTGTGTTGGCTCTGTGCTGGGCATGGGGCCTGCTTAAGAATCTCAATCTCTCTCTCTCTGTCTCTCTCTCTCACCTTAAAAGAAAAGACTCATACATCTAAGTGTAAAACCTAACCACAAAACTTTTAGAAGGAAACATAAGAAAAAAATCTTTTGGACCTTCAGTTGAGCGAACATTTGTTAGACATGACACCGAAAGCATGATCCGCAAAATAAATAAAATTCACAAATTGGGCTACATTAAAATTAAATGCTTTTCTTAAACAAATGAAAAGACAAGGTACAGACTGAGATACAATGTAGGTAAAGTGTGTATATATTTTTAAATGTTTATTTATTTATTTTGAGAGAGAGGGAGAGAGAGAGAGAGAGAGAGAGAGAGGGAGAGCCTGTGCAGGAGCAGGGGTGGGGCAAAGAGAGAGGGAGAGAGAATCCCAAGCAGGTTCTGGACGACAGTGCAGAGTCCCGTGTAGGGCCTGAGCTCACAAACCGTGAGATCACAACCTGAGCCGAAATCAAGAGTCATGGACGCTTAACTGACTGAGCCACCCAGGCTCCCCACACAGTGTATATTTGATTAAAGACTTGTATCTAGGGGCGCCTGGGTGGCTCAGTCGGTTAAGCGTCCGACTTCAGCTCAGGTCATGATCTCGCGGTTCGTGAGTTCGAGCCCTGCGTCGGGCTCTGGGCTGATGGCTCGGAGCTTGGAGCCTGCTTCCGATTCTGTGTCTCCCTCTCTCTCTGCCCCTGCCCCGTTCATGCTCTGTCTCTCTCTGTCCCAAAAATATATAAATGTTAAAAAAAAAAATTAAAAAAAAAAGACTTGTATCTAGAGTACATAAAGAACTCTCACAACTCGATAATCAGAGACCATAAAAACCCGCGAAAATCTGGGCTGACACCTCATCCAAGGAGTCACGCAAGTGGCGAAGTCGCATTGAAAAGATTCTCGACATCAGCAGTCCACAGGGAAACGTGAGTTGAACCACAGTGAAACACAATTTTAAAAGCGTACTTGGCGAGGACGTGGCGGGAGTCAGCTCTCGCGCACCGCCAGTGGGAACGTCAGTGAGCTGACCACTTTGGAAAACAGTTTGACAGTTTCTTAAAAAGCTAAACATACACCATTCCACTCGTAGGTGTTGGCCCAAGACAAACGAAAGCAGATGTCCGTATGAAGATTTGTACACAAATGTGCATAGCAGCTTTATCTGAATTGACCACAAAATGAGAGACAGTCCAAATACCCTTCAACACGCGAATGGATAAAGAGATCGCAGTCTATCTAGGCAGTAGAATATCGCCCATCAACGAAAAGAAATAAACTATTGATAAACACACAGCACAGATGCCTCTCAACGGGATTATACCGAGTGAAAGAAGCCAGACAGGGCAGAGTACCCACTGTATAATTCCATTTGTAGAAAATTCTAGAACACTGGCAAGTCTGTAACAGAAAGCTGATTGTTGGCTGCCGGAATACGGAGGGCGGTAGGGAGGGGCAGGAGACAGGGAAGACAAAAGGGCACGGGGACACTTTGGGACGTGATGGATCTGTTCACCGCCTTGATTGAGGGGCTGACTTCACAAGTGAAAACAGACCAACGTATAAAGTGTCAAGTGTGTGCACTTTACTGCATACGGACTATAAGTCCATAAATGTGGTTTTTAAAAAACACGGGTGCCTTGGGGCGCCTGGGTGGCTCAGTCGGTTAAGCGTCCGACTCTTGATTTCGGCTCAGGTCAAGATCTCCTGGTTCATGGGTTCGAGCCCCATATCACGCTCTGCGCTGACAGTGAGGATCCTGCTTGGGATTCTTTCTCTCTGTCCTTCTCTCTCTTCCTTTTCCCCCGCTCTCTCACTCTAAATAAGTAAATAAACTTTAAAAAAATGTTTGAAAAAACGAGGGCGCCTGGGTGGCTCAGTCGGTTAAGTGTCTGACCCATGATCTCAGCTCAGGTCATGATCTCCCGGTTCATGAGTTTGAGCTCCACATCGGGCTCTGCACGGACAGCACAGAGCCTGCTTGGCATTCTGTGTCTCTCCCTCTCTCTCTGCCCCTTTCCTGCTTGCACTTTGTCTCTCTCTCTCTCTCTCTCTCTCTCTCTCTCAAAATAAATAAACTTCAAAAAAAATTTTTTTAAGTGTTTATTTATTTTTGAGAGAGAGAGAGACAGACAGACAGAATCCCAAGCAGGCTCCAGGCTCTGAGCTGTCAGCACAGAGCCCAATGTGGGGCTCAAACTCGTGAGCCGTGAGATCACAAACCGAGCCAAAGTCGATGGTTTAACCAACTGAGCCACCCAGGCGGCCCGGAATAATTTTTTAAATAAATAAAAAAATAGCTGTGGATGGATGACGATGTTATGGGCCCCGTTCTATGGAAAAGCCCAGTGACCGACACCGAACATCCCTTTGGGTAGAATATTAAGTCCTTCCTCGGTGAGGCACTCGTGTATATTTCATGGAATGACTCTGTGTTCCGCTTTCCCGCCATCTCTAACTCTAGAAAATTATTTGATGCCATATGTGGTAATCTTCAGTCTCCCTGCCTTTCTTTGTTCCCTACCGGATAGTGAGCTCTTCAAGGAGAGGGCCCCCCGATCTATAGATCTCTCCCGCCTTCGGTGTTAGCCCCCCACACAGTATATCTATCTATACATGTTTATTAAATCAAAACAATGGATGAGTCAAACAACCTCATCACTGGCGGGGAAGAAAAGAGGACTGGGCACCACCAGGAAAGCTGCCCCCTCCCATGTCCCAGACAGCAGGAGGGCGGAGCTTGGCTGGGGAGGGCGGGCGGGGGAGGGATTGGATGAGGCCTCCATCATTCTTCCCTTTGCCTCTACTCCTGGAGTGAAATAAATCTTCCTTCCAAAGTTCCCCAAACACCAACAGCCCGAGGCACGGCCGAGGCCGAGTTGGGTCCCTAAGGGAAGTTACCGCACCTTCTCCCATCCGGCTCGGGCCAAGGCTGCAAACAAGGAAGGATCTTCATACTGCCTTTCACCTCTGCCCTGGCCTTCTGGAAACTTCTTCACTTGTCCCTCACCTTCCCCTTGATCTGGGTAATGCAGCAGACCATTCATTTGTTTCTTCATGTCCTGGGCTGTTGGGTGTGAACTGGGCATCAGGCCGGTGGGGGCTCCCAGGGTAGGAGCCGAGGCCCGTGTGCCCATCAGGAACATCGTGTGGTCCCGAGGCAAGGAACCGAAACTCTCTGAGCCTCAGTTTTGAGCTCCGGAAAATGGGAAGGATTATAACACCGGGTCCTGGAAAGGGGCAGCCGGGCTGATTGGGAATGTTCCCGTAGCAGAGCATGACATCCATCCAGGTATCTACTCCATCGCGGACCCCGAGACAACCCTCTGCTTTCAAACTGACTCCTCAACCACTCGAGTAACTGATTTCCGCACGGTTGGGCTGGCCCTGACCCAAGGACAGAGACCCAAAAGCCATGGATTGGCCGTTATCTGAACCAGTGGTTTTTGCACATATGTGTATATATATTTTTTTTGCTGTCTGGAATCAGCCATGTCCTGATAAGAGTCAGATTGAAAAGATGTACCCCTGACTCTCATATCTGCCTGTGAACTTGGCCGAGGTAAACCCTCATGTTGAAATGTGGTGTCAGCGCTTCGTTTACATCTAAACTGAGTCATTTGCTGCTGGTTTCAGATATTGGCTCTATGGTTTTGTAGGCCATACGCCCCCTCTCCAGGGAGCCCCTCCAGCGCACAGGGCCCGTCTGTGCCCCAGCCTCTCCGCTCCTGTGACAAAAATCAGTGCTGAGAAAAGGCATCCAGGGTATGAAAGTTCTCTGCATAATTGTTTTAAGATTTTAGTTTTCGGGCGCCCGGGGGGTTAAGCGTCCAACTTCAGCTCAGGTCATGATCTCGCGGTTGGTGAGTTCGAGCCCCACGTCGGGCTCTGTGCCGACAGCTCGGAGCCTGGAGCCTGCTGCGGATTCTGTGTCTCCCTCTCTCTCTGTCCCTCCCCCACTCACCTCTCTCTCTTTCTCTTTCTCTCTCTCTCAAAAAATAAATATACATTAAGAAAAATTTTTTATAGATTTTAGTTTTAAGTAATCTCTACACTCAACGTGGAGCTCAAACTCACGACCCTGAGATCAAGAATCACACGTTCCCCCAAAGGAGCCAGCGGGGCACCTCCCTGCCATGAAATTTTATAAGACAATTTTCTTTTTTCTTTGCGGTTTGGATATCAGCGGCCACAATCAGCAAGCCCAGGAGAGCCCTGGAGAGTCTTCGAGTGAAGCCTGTCCCATCATTGATACTTTAGAAACAGGGAGGAAGTTTAGTTTACACACTGGGGCTTGAAGAACCATGTCTCGGGACAGGTCACCCTGTAATGTTCTAACACAAAATCGGCGGCCATCTCCAGCAGAAAGAGGAAGTCCTTGGGCCCTGCTTATCCCCACAGTGAAGGGACAGTACCAGCGACACGAGATTCTATCTCTAGTGCTTGCGGACATCCCTCGGTCAAAGCTCCACGTGTCTCTGGAGCTTGTCCTTCGCCACTGCCACCGCAGCCAACTTAGCCCTCCTCTGACCCGCGCCTGGCTCGTTTCAGCCTTGGCCGCTGCTGGGAATGCCATTCATATACCCAGCGAGCCACTTGTGCATTTTCCAGGCAGGAGGAGGGGGAGACGAGGACATGAAGGAGTATAGAGGGGTAGCAAGTTCAGCGGAGAGAACTGAGACTCAGGAGGGAGCCGAGCCTTGGAATGATTACAGTTCAGGGGCGTCTGGGTGGCTCAGTGGGTTAAGCGTCCGACTTCGGCTCAGGTCATGATCTCGCGGTTCGTGAGTTCGAGCCTCGCGTCGGGTTCTGGGCTGACAGCTGGAAGCCTGGAGCCTGCTTTGGATTCTGTGTCTCCCTCTGTCTGCCCTACCCTGCTCGTGCTCTGTCTCTCAAAAATGAATAAACATTAAAAAAAATTTTTTTTAAATGCTAGGGAGTCGGGGCGCCTGTTGGTTCAGTCGGTTATGCATCATGAGATCGAGCCCTGCGTCGGGCTCTGGCTGACAGCTCGGAGCCTGCTTGGGATTCTCTCTCTCTCCCTCTCTCTCTGCCCCTCCCCGACTCACACATTCTTACTCTCTCAAAATCAATAAACTTAAAAAAAAAAAAACCCACCGATTTGTCATCTGACACTTGACGTGAGTCTCAGTGTGGCCTCTCACAGACACACCCAACATCAAGGCTGCCTCGGTGGTACCAGCAGGACGCCCCCGCCTCTCCATGGTGTGGACACTCCAGGACCGGGCTCTGGGGCCACACTCTCCTCCAGAAGGTCCGCCAGGCCCCAAAAACAGGCTGGTCCCCTCCAGATCCAGTGTTCACGCGACGGTTCACGCACGGTGCTGGGCACCGGGAGGACGTGAAGCCTCGTTCCCCATGGTTGACATCTCAAGTCCAACCCAGCGGACTCAGAGGTGGGAATTCCTCCCGAGGTCATTCCCTGACCCCTGACTTGACTCTCCGTCCATACGTCTCTCACTTATTCCGTCGTCCCTTGGGCCGAGAGCTTCCTGTCCAGAGTCCGTCTCCCTGTGGTGAAAACGCCACCAGCCTGGATGGCTCACATCACGTGGAGGGCGGAGACCCGTTGGAAGGAGGCGCCTGAATGTCCAGATGCACAATCACATCAGGAACAGACACCTTCTCCAAAGAGCAGGGACGCTTCGAAAAACCCAGAGGTGACACATTTCCCACTGTGGGTTCTGGGGACACCGGCCTGCTCCCATCAAGGGAGATGCTGAGAGGCTAAGGTTTTGGCGAGCCCGTCGCTTGTCCCGTGGCTCCCTGCCCAGCTGGCCCTGCACACCCCCACGTGCCGCGGGTGCTGGGGCTCCTGGCGGTGAGTGCCGAGCCGCAGAGCCCAGTACTGGTCGGGGCTCCCGGTGGCAGGCAGCAGAAAGTGGGGCAGGACACGGGGACGCTCCTGAGCCCAAGCGGTCTGGTTCCATCCACGCCTGGGACCTGGAGGCTGGTCGTGGCCACCGCTGCAGCCGCCTCCCCTCCCCCCTGCCATCACCACCGATGTTCTCTGTGGCCCGCGCGTCCGCGACCATGCACGTATCCAGTCGGCTTTTTGTATGTCGATTACAACTCGATAAAGTGGTTTTTCTTTTCAGTGCTTTTTTTTTTTTTTTTTAATTTGAGAGAGAAAGACAGAGTGCAAGTGGGGGAGGGGCAGAGAGAGAGGGAGACCCAGAATCCGAGGCAGGCTCCAGGCTCCGAGCAAGCGGTCAGCACAGAGCCCGACGCAGGGCTCGAACCCACGAACCGGGAGATCGTGACCTGAGCCGAAGTCGGACGCTTCACCGACGGAGCCACCCAGGTGCCCCAGGGTGTAAGAGTAATTTTACGACTAGAACCCGAAGTTTACCGGCTCATTATCCCATTTTTTAAGGGAAAAGAGTTCTCAAATACCTCTAAGTGCTGACAGCCTTTTTTTTAGTATAAAGTTCCTTAGATGTGTGCACACATAAAATTGTGTGTAAACCCCGCATCGTTAAAGTCTTACATCACTAGAACACCAAACGAATTTTGAAATCAAACGCCCCCTCCGCTACCGCTTTCCGCTGCCTTAGACAAGCGGCTTTCAAACCATTTTTAATGGGCAGCCAGCAAGAGATACATTTTACCCAAGGAATAAACAGCGGACGTGTTTCCTCAGAAATTAAATGCCGATGATAACAACGTGTACTCCAGGAGTTGTCATGAAGAGGGGGTGAGATCACATGTAGAAAGAAGTTAGTCTATCACAGGGACGCCTGGTGGCTCTGTCCGTTGAGCGAATGACTTCGTCTCAGGTCATGATCTCGCGGTTCGTGGGTTCGAGCCCCGTGTCGGGCTCTGTGCTGACAGCTCGGAGCCCGGAGCCTGCTTCGGATTCTGTGTCTCCCTCTCTCTCTGCCTCTCCCCTGCTTGTGCTCTGTGTGTGTGTGTCTCTCTCTCAAAAATTAAACCTTTTTTTAAAAAAAGAAAACTTGGTATTAGTTTAGCAGTAACTAGCTATCCTTGTTCCTGGTGATGATAATTGTAATTTCCTTGACAATTAATTTCCTCTGAAGCCTTGGCTAGCTGACTGGAGAAGGCTAAGGATTCCTAAAGCAGGAACGCGCATCCAATGCTTTCTGGTTCAGATCTGCACGTGGCAATTTGGTACCAAAAGGCCCTTTGGGTCCAACCAACTCCACTTGGACCCGAATCCCCAGTGTCCCCTTCCCGTGATGACACCTAGGATGCAAAGGTCACACGCCCCCCCCCCCCCCCGGGGTGGGGGAGGGCAGCTCACAGAGACTAGATTCAGATTTAGGATGAAATCGTCAATCCAGCCCTGAAATAAGTCCCAGGCTGTAGGACAAAGGGAGTGGGGTGGGGGGCGGGGGGCTGGGAGATTCTGGGAAGTGTCCCCACGCTGGGTCTCTGTCCCCAGCAACAAGAGAGCTGGCTCGGTCTCAGAGTCACAAATTGTGCTGACGTCACTGTTTCCAGAGCCTGAATTGTAAGCCTTCCCGGGATCTTCCCCTGTCTGACACTCAGCATTTCCTGCTTGGTGCTCATCTACCGACACCTCCCTTCACTTCACCAAGTAGGGTATTGAAATGCCTCGTTCCTGCTGAATTTTCAGAACTTCAGATGACTCATACTGTGCACTTGAGAGTATGCAAAAGAATCGAACCATCCCTGTTGTTAAAGGCGGTGGTTTCACATTTTTGAGATTGTATAAATCTGCATTTTCTTCTTGTACTTTGGAAACCCTTACGGGGGCGGGGGGTGATGGCAGAATCAGGAAGGAGGTGGACCTGGAGGAAGTCAAACCGGACACAAACGTGACGTTCATCTGCATGGCCGCTTTTTCTATTTCTGGAAACATTTTCTGGGATCTGGAGCTTGATGGAATCCGATTTCTTTGCCTCTGATCCCTCCCTCACCTTAAATGCAGGTAAGTGGTTCATTCCTCTGCCCCACTGTCTTGTCTAACCCCAGAGCCTTCACCTTCACCCTTGCTGATGATGCCCCAGATTCTGTCCAGCCCCATTCTTTCCTGAACATCAGCCCCATGTCCAAGGCAGTCCAGTGATATCAGACCCAGAAAGTTCAAGGTGAACAACCCAGCATCTTCTGCAATATTTGTGTTCCTTCTTTGCATTAAGAACCTAACGACACCACGCATTCATCTAAACTGGAAACCCTAGGGTCTTCAGTTTCCCTTGAGGAGCAGCCTGGGCTTCTGATTCACTGCCCCTCACCCACCTGTATCTACTACAGTTTCAGTATCTCTCAAATCCACCCCCTCCTCCCCATTTCTGCTGCCATCGTTCAGGCTCACAGCATCTTTGTGTGAAGCTATGGTGATGGCCTTCTAATTGATTTCCTTGTTTCTCCATCCATCCATCCATCTGTCCATCCATCCGTCCATCCAACCATCCGTCCATCCATCCAACCATCTGTCCATCTAACCGTCCATCCATCCATCCATCCATCCATCCATCCAATGATCCGTCCATCCAACCATCCGTCCATCCATCCAACCATCCATCCATCCAACCATCCATCCATCCTTCCATCCATCCGTCCGTCCATCCATCCGTCCATCCAACCATCCGTCCATCCAACCATCCGTCCATCCATCCAACCATCCATCCATCCAACCGTCCATCCATCCATCCATCCATCCATCCAACCATCCGTCTATCCATCCAATCGTCCATCCATCCAACCATCCATCCATCCTTCCATCCATCCGTCCGTCCATCCATCCGTCCATCCAACCATCCGTCCATCCATCCAACCATCCGTCCATCCATCCAACCATCGGTCCATCCAACCATCCATCCATCCATCCATCCAACCATCCATCCATCCGCCCATCCATCCGTCCATCCATCCATCCATCCATCCAACTATCCATCCATCCATCCATCCAACCATCCATCCATCCGCCCATCCAACCGTCCATCCATCCATCCATCCATCCAACCATCCATCCATCTGCCCATCCAACCGTCCATCCATCCATCCATCCATCCAACCATCCATCCATCCAACCATCTGTCCATTCATCCATCCATCCAACCATCCATCTATCCTACAAATATTTATTGAGCCCCTACTATACATCAAGCACTATTGTAGGACTCAGGGATACAGATAAACCAAATAAGATTCCTGCCTTTATGGAACTTACATTCTCGTGGTGTAGCCAGATAACGTGCAACAAATAAAGGACTTCTGGATGGGACAGTAGATTGGAACTTTCCTGTAGAGTCTTGTACTGCTGATGCCTCAAAAAAGTAAAGGATATGCAGGGTGCCTGGGTGCTTGGGTGGCTCAGTTGGTTAAGCATCTGACTTCGGCTCAGGTCATGATCTCGCTGTTTGTGAGTTCGAGCCCCACGTCAGGCTCTGTGCTGACAGCTCAGAGCCTGGAGTCTGCTTCGGATTCTGTCTCTCTGTCTCTCTGTCTCTCTTTCTGCCACTCCCTAACTTGTGCTCTGTCTCCCTTTCTCTCTCAAAAATAATAACAGTTTAAAAATTTCTTAAAAGAATAAGCAAAAAAATTCATCAACAACAATCATATCAGGAATGAGGGATAGCTAGGACAATAAACTTCAAAAGCTGTTAACTGAGACAAGAAACAAGATGCCGGGTGGATTAGGGAAGCTGGAGAGGGCTGGTCGTTGACTCCTAGCCTTGGTCCTTGCTCCCCTGGAAACTGCAGAGAGAATCTACACGGTCCTGAGGATTCTAATGCCCCCAAAGCCCAGAGAGGGTGAGCATGTAGGTATCCGTATGCATTTACTCCACTAAGAAGTAGAAGAAAGGGCCGCTGGGGAGAAAGGGGTACAATGTGGGGAGTGGGCAGCAGGACTGATTCTGACCAAAGAGAAGGTTCCAGGGCAACCGGCTAAGCCTGGCGACAATGAAAGCTTTCTGTGTTCTGCCTGGCGGGGAGGAGATTCTGACTCCACGATCTCACAGAGGGAGCAGAACCCCGGCTTTCGACCGCCAACACTCCCTCCACTGAGCTCCCTGCGCCCCCAGATCCCCCGACCCCCACAATGACATGCAGAGAGAGAAAGGCAAACCAATCACAGTGACAAGAGGGAAGAGTCAAGGAGTCACCCGCAGCCCATCAGAGCAAATAAAACCAACGGATGCACTTCCAAGAGCAGGAGCAGGATGGGGAGAACATTGCAGCTATGAGAGCAGGAGACGGAGGGAGGGGGGAAATGTAGCAGGCAAAAGTCAGGCCCGCATGAGAAGAAGTCAGAACGCAGACAACAGAAGAAAGTTCCAGAAGACAGGAATCTCTTCCTGTTCTGCAGCTTGACGAGACAATGAATCCAGCGGAACAAGGACTCAAAGATGAGACGGTAAAACAGGAACGAGAGAAGGGAGATTTCAGATTTAAGGGAACGAATAAATTAAGGGCCACGTCATTATAGAATTAAAGTATGAACTAGAAATGAGAAGAGGGGCCCCTGGGGGGGGGGGCTCAGTCGGCTGAGTGTCCGACTTTGGCTCAGGTCGCGATCTCACGGTCTGTGGGTTCGAGCCCTGCGTGACCGAGGATATAATAGCCAGACCAGATGCCGCTTCAGGAGGAAGACAAAAGGCAGATGTTCACAAAGAGGTCAAGGAATTGAGCGTCCAAAGTCTTTCTTGAAAACAAAACAAAACAAAACAAAACACCCACTGCTTGTTATAAAATCAAACCTGAAGGGGAACGAATCGAATGAAGAACGCAAGACTGGAGATATCATTGCCAAACAAAAGACGTGGGGAGGATATTGAATCCATTTAAACACAGAATTGTTGCTGAAATAAAAAGGGGGGGGCGGGTAGAGGATGAAATCATGGCCACCAGCCAGAACATACGCCGTATAAACCTGGACCGTGCGCAGCAGGAATACTAGAAGACTTCCGCGGCCACCAGGGAAGGGCTGTCACATCTGGTCGTGTTGGAGTGACGGGTACTGGATGTAGTTTCCCGTGAAACCACTACTTAAGTGGGCAGAGGAGACACCTATATCCGGGAACCGGGCCGCCCGCAGCGCAGGGCTGAGGTCCTGCAATACCGATGTCAAAGGCGTGACGTAAATCAGGGCAAGGAGACAAAAACGCTTTCATCATTAGAGAGGAAATGCGGCTCGAGGGTGGATTTGGATGCCCTCTGGGTGGCCCACGCCGTGTCTTTTTCCTCCTCTGGAATATGTGTCGTGAGAGATGAGGTCTATCCTTCAGGGCGATTAGTGCTTTTCTCTGTTTGAGTGGCTCGTGTTTGGTATTTCGTATTAATTTTCCGTCCTTTTGATGTGTTTTATTCAAATGTCTACATCAGGGACAGCTGTTTTCCACTGTTGAAATCTACAATCTAAGGGGCGCCCGGGTGGTTCACTCGGTTGAGCGTGCGACTTCGGCTCAGGTCGTGATGTCACGGTTCGTGAGTTCGAGCCCCGCGTCGGGGTCTGTGCTGACGGCTCGGAGCCTGGAGCCTGCTTCTGATTCTGTGTCTCCCTCCCTCTCTGCCCCTCCCCTGCTCACGCTCTGTCTCTCTCTGTCTCTCAAAAATGAATAAACGTTAAAAAAATTTTTTTAGGGGCGCCTGGGTGGCGCAGTCGGTTAAGCGTCCGACTTCAGCCAGGTCACGATCTCACGGTCCGGGAGTTCGAGCCCCGCGTCAGGCTCTGTGCTGACAGCTCAGAACCTGGAGCCTGTTTCCGATTCTGTGTCTCCCTCTCTCTCTGCCCCTCCCCCGTTCATGCTCTGTCTCTCTCTGTCCCAAAAATAAATAAACGTTGAAAAAAATTTAAAAAAAAAAAAAATTTTTTTTAGAAATATATAACCTACGAGCACTACATATTTCCTCATAACAACAATAAACTGTACATTTGTTATTATACCTTATTTTAAAATCAGGAAGCCTCTGAAACATCTACTATATAACCCTACCACAGAAACACGACTCGTTGTCCGTTCTTATGTCATTAGCACTTAAGAACAAGAATTGTAAGAGGCGCTTGGATGGTTCAGTCGGTTAAGTGTCCAACCCTTGATTTAGGCTCAGGTCTTGATCTCATGGTTCATGGGTTTGAGCCCCGAGTCAGACTCTGCACCATCACCATGGACCCTGCTTGGGATTCTTTCTCTGCCCCTACACTGTGCTCGCACGTATGCTGTCTCTCAGTCTCTCTCTCAAAAATTAAATAAATAAATAAATAAATAAATAAATAAACATTAAAAAAAAAAAGAAAAAGTGTCATACAAATACAGAATATGATTTTGGGGACATCCCAAGAATTCCTGGGAAGTATGATTTGTGCCTGGATCCCAAGGATTAATGTTATTTTGTTACCGGATGAAATCTGCATGTTCCTCAAATTTCAGCTTGCATGTTCCCTCTTCTTTAAAATATCCTGTGTTTAAAATAAGCCCCAAACGTCTGTATTAGCCAAGGCTGGTTACTGGAAATGTCTTAAATCCAATATAATCTAGTCTAGGCAAAGGAATGCTTTACTGGCTGATGTAGCTGGGCGTGGTTGTGGCTTGAGGCACAGCTGGATCCAGGAGTTTATTTATTTAAAAAATTTTTTTAAATGTTTTTTTTTAATTTATTTTTGAGACAGAGAGACACAGAGCATGAGCAGGGGAGGGGCAGAGAGAGAGGGAGACACAGAATCCGAAGCAGGCTCCAGGTTCCGAGCGGTCAGCATGGAGCCCGACGCGGGGCTCGAACTCACGGACCGCGAGATCGTGACCCGAGCCGAAGTTGGACGCTCAACCGACTGAGCCCCCCAGGTGCCCCGTGGATCCAGGAGTTTAGAATGCCATGATTCTTCTCTCTGTCTCTCTCCCTCCCTCCCAACTTTTCCTCTGACGTAGGGGTAGTATCTCTCCACATACAGTTAAAGATACCAGACATGCATTTTCCGTAAAACTCATGACCCTAGCCCAAGAGAGAGCGAACGCTTTTCTAGTAGGTTTGATGAAAGTCCTCAGTAGCGTTCTGAGTGTCCCCGTGAGCACACATGCTCATCCCTCCACCCGGCGATTGGCATCTAGGATGTGGATATTCTGATTGGCCAGACTTGGGTCACCTGCCCTCATCTGGGATCAGCCCTACCTGAGTACGTGGAAGGGATACAGCTGGGTGTGCGGGAGCCACGGATGCCACCAGACCTCCATTCTTCTCTCCTGCCCCAGTGGGGATCAGTACCTCTCTGTCTACACCGCCATAACTGCTATTTCTTCCCGTGTTGCGTTACCTCCCACAGGGTGCTCTTGCCTGTCTCCCCCCTGCCACCTGCCCCCGTGTGCTTCCCAAGAGGCTCCCCTTCCTCTTTGTGGCATTTCAGTGACCAGCACGTGCCTGGCACGTAGTAGGTACTCAATAGCTGAAGTGTATTGGCATTTTTTACGTGCTAGACACTGTCCAAAGTTCCGTAGGAACCTGTTTTCACAGCCATACTATGAGGCACGTGGTATTATCCCCCATTTCGATATTTATGGAACAAGTTAATAAAAATAAGTCATGGCTGTAAGAAGGTGTAAACGGAACCCCATCATACAACCCAAGGGCTGTCTGTCTCAGCGGACCACACCTGGTGCCATCAAAGGGAGCTCTTGTCTCGTGGGCGCTTCCCCAAAGGGAGCTGGTCTGACCACAGAAAAGGCTGGAGGTCACCTACAGCAGAGAGGCTGGGTCGGTGCCAATGACGTCACCTCTGCTCCCCATAACATCGTAAGATATCTGGGCTCCCCCCGAGGCCGACAAACAAAAGAACAACTGCCTTTTGGAGTAAGTAATCCTGATGCTGGACATAGTCTGAGACACACAGAAGGAATCCCTCTGGTGGATCAGTCGTGGACTACAAAGCAGGGGGGACCTTAAAAATCATCCAAGACTCTGCTTTTGTTCTCAAGATGAGGAAACAGAGGCCTGGAGAGGTTAAAGAAATCGCCCAAGGTCGCACCGCTAGTGAGAAACGAGAACCTGGAAGGAGATCCCGGGTCCCTTTCTGTGTCTCCCGCGCCCCAAGGAGTCACACACCCTAAATTTTTACTCAGAGGTTCATGGCCCTAGCTTCAAGCCGTCATTATTGGGCAGGTGGCCTCCACGCGCTGTCCTTAGTTTCTTGTACACACACTCTGGAGGCGCCTTGGTTTGGGGAAGTCAGAGGTGGGAGCTCCAGGACACAATGCTGTTGCCTAGAACCTTCCATGCTTAGAGTGGTAGAACAGTGCTGCCATGACCTGGATGCCAGGATGTCGGGAGGTCTGTCTCGTGTCCTCGGAGGTGGGACGGCGGAGGCCGTTCTTTTAATGATCGGATCGGCCGAGCGAAGACCCTCTGATCCCGCCAGCCTCCTGCAACCCTCTCCCTGCCACGGCCATCACCTCAGGGCGCCCTACATCTCCTGACGCCTCCACGGCCGCTCCCAGCCCAACCCGGGGTAGCTTTTTCTAGCCCTGAGACGACATGTGGCAGGATTACTGGGCTTTCTCACTTGATTCGATGCTGTTATCGACGTGTCTCCTGGGCTGGCCACTGCTCTTCATGGATGCAGAGTCCGGAACACCCCAAAACCCTCAGTCTCCCCAGTAACAGACCCGCACCCAATACGTGCAGACCCCAGGGCCAGGACGCAAGTGAGGCCCTGCACGCTGCCCGTCTAAATAGCGAGATGTGATACGTCACACCCGAAAACCGCCCCCACTCCTGATAAATCCATTTTTTATAGCAGCGAAATTTTAAGATATATATAAAGCGATGAGTTTCATGTGACTACAAGTCAGTGGAATAACACAGACACACATAATCCACATGTTATCGGGGGATTTGTTCCGTGTAAGTTGTCTTCATTTTGGCAATGTTATATTCATCATAATAGTTATTAGGTATTCGCATAATTTGTTTTCCAAACAGTAATGATCTACAAAGTAAATAATAGGGGCGCCTGGGTGGCTCAGTCAGTTGAGCGTCCGACTTCGGCTCAGGTCATGATCTCACGGTTCGTGGGTTCGAACCCCACGTGGGGCTTTGTGCCGACGGCCCGGAGCCCGGAGCCTGCTTCGGATTCTGTGTCTCCCTCTCTCTCTGTCCCTCCCCCACTTGTGTTCCATCTCTCAAAAACGAAAAAACATTAAAAAGATTATTTTTTAAAGTAGTGTCTGATTTCACTCCAGTTACATGGGGATCGCATACATAAACTCACGACTCTGTGTTTACGCATTCACCTCTTTGCTAAAATTTTTTGTAACCCAAGATCAATGCTTGTGGCACTTACCGGGTCATTGCAGACATACCCAGGGTGCAGAACACTTTGAGCCACCTGACGCACGCATCCCAAGCTGAGGCTGAACAGGGCGAAGCTCTGCCTCCTGTGTTCACCTTGTCCTATCGTGAAAACAAGTGTCTTTTCTGCTGTCCATTTAGTACCACAGATCTCACATTTCTGTGCTTCTTGGGGGTGACTTTGCTGTTTTAAATGGCCTCCAAGGCTGTCCTGTGTTCCTGAGCCCAAGAAGACTGAGAGGTGCCTTACGGAGCGAGTACATGTTCAGACGTGAGTTATGTGCTTTCAGCCGTGAGTTCGATGTTAATGAATCGACAATATCTATTGAATAAGGCGTCTTTAAAAAAAATTTTTTTTTTAATGTTTATTTATTTTTGAGAGAGAGAGGGAGAGAGAATGTAAACGGGGGAGGGACAGAGAGAGGAGGAGACGCAGAATCGGAAGCAGGCTCCAGGCTCTGAGCCGTCAGCACAGAGCCCGACGCAGGGCTCGAACCCACGAACCGCGAGATTGTGACCTGAGCCGAAGTCAGACGCTTAACCGACTGAGCCACCCGGGCGCCCCAAATTCCGTATTGAAACAGAAGCACCCATAAAGCAAGATTATGTGTGGATCCGATGACAAAAATGCTGTCACTGGAGGCACACAGGAAAGTGATCCCGTATCTCGGTTCAGTGTTCACTAACCCAGTGCTGGTGGTGATTTCACAGGCCGTGATCACTGCAGAGAATGAGAATGGACTGTATATACGAATGTGAGAGTTGAGTTTAAGACTGCAAAACACTCCACGGCGGGCTTGTGTGGCTATGGCCAGTCCCGCTCCCCGAGGGCCTCCAGAACCCCAAACGGGAACCCACCAAGGAACGAAAAGTAGACGCTGGCATCGTGCCCCCTGAGCCCCTCACAGCCATGCTGAGAAGAGGGCTTGGCCAGTTGCCCAATTGGTCTTTTTTACCTGCACCCTTCCACTCTTCCGACGGGTCCGCGCTCTGAAAACTGCGCCCGTCCCCGGTGTTGGCAGTGACCCAGCCCACAGACTCATGGCGTCCAGACGTAGTCACCTTGCGTTTTGAAAACACAGGGCGAGAGGAGTGGAGAGAGGCCCTTCTCTGGGGCCCGACCCCTGTTAGTCAACAGAACGGAAGTCTGGGGTTGCAGACCCCACAGTGCCATCACTGAGCCCCGGAGCCCAGCAACAAAGCCTTCCGCGTGTTATGTGACGCATCACACTTTGTGTGCACACACGTGTTCGAGGGCCAGAGCGGGGTGCGGTCTGAGGACGGTCCTCCGAGGCTGCCTGGGGAGACATCCAGACCAGATATCGTACCGACGTGGGTCTTCAAGAGGATAGATTGGCTCAAGAATTTCACTGAACCTCTTTTACCACAGCCCAGCGTCACTGGCTCTGAGGCTCCAGCAAGAGAGTGAGACGATGCCCGTGAGTTTTTCCGGAATACTGTGTTTGTGTTACATCATCATTGCGATCTCCTTCTGGTGAGAGGACATTTTGTTTATGGTTTTGGAGAAGGGACAGCAGATAGTTCTGTCCGGTCACCCAGCCTGTGTGTGTGTGTGTGTGTGTGGTTTTTTTTTTTTGTTGTTGTTAATGTGTATTTTTGAGATAGACAGACAGACAGACAGAGTGCGAGCGTGGGGGAGGGGCAGAGAGTGACGGAGAAACAGAATCCAAAGCAGGCTCCAGGCTCCGAGCTGTCAGCACAGAGCCCCATGCGGGGCTCGAACCCATGAGTGGTGAGATCATGACCTGAGCCAAAGTCAGACATTTAACTGACTGAGCCCCCAGAGGCCCCGTGTTTCTTTCTTTCTTTCTTTCTTTTTGAAGAAAATGTGCCTTGCTTGGTTCACAGTCCCTCGAACTTAGCGCTTTGCCCCAGATTCTAGCTCAGGATTGTCAGGAAATCTAACTTTTTCCCGCGAGGTGTTACTCTGTCGCTGTATGTCATTTTCTCCTTGTCCCCTCATCGGCCTTTTTGCTTATTTCCATCTGTCGGGGCTTAGCATCCAAGGCTGCTGGTCGCTAGCTGTGTGACCTTTGCAAAGTCCCTCGGTGCCTCCGTTTCGCATTTACAACGTGGGGATGCTTGCACCCACCACACGGCTCTGTGACAGTGACACCTTCTCTTGTCCCCCGTCGATGAGGGCCGAGCAGAGCACAGACTAGTACCTTCTCGGCACACATCCGGGGGGGGGGGGGGGAGCCCTGTGGCAGGAGGACTTAACTATTCTGTTTTCCTCTGCCACAAGGGTTTCACTGAACCTAGAGCCTTCCCAGGGTCACACAGCAAGGGATCACTGAAGGCGAAGGCTGCTTTGGTAGGACCCCAGGGAGGCCTGGGCAGAGCAGGAAGAAACCAAATCCTTGACAGCGAGGGCTGGCAGGTCTCCGGCCGACCTAAGAGAACAAGCGTGCATTCCATGGGGTGTTAACGCAGTAGAGATGAAACCCCGAGCAGGTGAACAAAGGGATCTTGGTGTTGACCTAGTAGCTTCTCCAGGGTCGGGACCAGCCTCGCTCAAATCCCAACAAGGGGATTCCGTCTGGGGCGCCCAGGTCCGCTCACGCCAGGTGGGGGGCGGCTTGCCTGTTCCTAGCTTGAGAGCGAGGGCAGCGTCCTGGGGCCACCAGGACTTGGGCAGGGGGTGGGGGAGAGGCCAAGACTGATGGGGGCGGAGCAGGAGGGGGGGAGGAGCCAGGTGGATCCCTTGATGGGGGCGGGAGGAGCGAGGTTGAAGTTTGGTGGGAGCAACGGGGAAGAAGGAAGCTGTTGGGGGGGCTGGGGGTTCACAGACGGGTAGGCGGGCTCGGACCAGCCGGGAGGAGCGGCCACCGCGGCTGTCATCACCGTGCCCGGCGGCGATGTCTCCGCAGACCCTGACACCCACCCACCTCCTCCAGGAAGCCGGCAGCCCACCACCACGCCAGCGGCTGCTGATCCGTCGTCTCTGACTGACCTGTGACTTGGGGGCCCCCGCCCCTAAGTCCCGAGGAAGACCCCGCGGATCCCAAGTAGGCCCAGCTTTCCCGCAAAGTGACAGAAATCATTAGCGCATCTAACTTAAAAGTCACCAGTCGGAAGGGCGTGGTAAGTCTCCGAAGCACAGGAAAGAGGCAATCGCAAGGCAAGCATTGGGTCCTTTTCAGGCCCGGCTTTATCAAAGATTTGCTGAGACCCCACTCCTACCAAGGGACAGACGGGCCACAGCTCCTGTTCTCAAGAAGCTTGCTTTCAGGGGCACCTGGGTGGCTCAGTCGGTTAAGGGTCTGACTCTTGATTTCGGCTCAGGTAGCGATCTCACCGCTCGTGGGTCCGGGCCCGCGTCAGGCTCTGCGCTGACAGCTGGGAGCTTGGAGCCTGCTTGGGATTCTGTGTCTCCCTCTCTCTCTGCCCCTCCCCTGCTCGTTCCCCGTCTCTCTCCCCAAAAGAAATAAATAAACATTAAAAAGGCAAAGCAAAAAGTGGGGGATACCTTTATATATACATAGGTACATATGGGTACATATAGGTATATATCTGTATATACCTATATATACCTTTATATCTGAAGGCCCGAGAGGCAGGAGAGCCTATGGTATATGTTTCAGTGAGAATCCAAATCCAAAGGCAGCAGAAGACCAATGCCCCAGCTCGAAGACAGAGAGAGCTGGACACAACCAACTCAGCCTTTTATTCTATTTGGGTCTTCCACTGATTAGATGAGACCCACCCACCCTGGGGAGAGCAATCTGCTTTATGCAGTCTACCGATTCCAACGTCAGTCTCATCCAGAAGCACCTTCACAGACACGCCTAGAACCACGTTTAGCCAAATAGCTGGGCACTCGATGGCCCAGTCAACTGACATATAAAATTTGCCATCGAATTCTCTCTGCTTCCTAAAATCACCTCCTAAATAAGCCACACGTAAGCCTGTATGTTGAGCTCGGCTTTGGGGGCAGTCCAAACTAAAACGAAAGGATTTCCAGCAGCACTGATGTCAAATGAGACGTACGTAAGTCTTGCAAGTGAGACAAACATACAGAGAGATCTCTGCCGTGCAAAAAGGTCTGCATGGGACAGAATATCCATCGTTCCTAGCACCTGCAAACTAAACGCCAGGAACACGCACCATCCCCAGTCACTGTGACAACCAAAAGGGCCCCATACATTTCCAGAATGCCCCAAGGAGCAGTACCACCCAAGCTATCCCCCGGATCGGAAACCATTTGTCTGGAGGAAGCGAGCTTCAGGCACGGCTTAATCAGGGCTCCACTCCTCAGCCTGCCCTTCCTTTCGCGGGCAAGTCGGCTGCAGCTGTTTTAGGAGTGTATCCGCATACGACAGAGGCCAGAAGAAGTGGGAGCAGTCTGTGCCCACGTTTCCAGCAAGATTCCTGAGACCCACCCTAACGGGGTCGGACAAAGTCTTGTATCTGCCTCTACGGATGGCTTACCTGGAGCATGGAATTTTCTATGGGTTTTGGGGAGCCAATCACGGTCCGGTCTGCTGGAGGAGGTGGGGGTGGGGTCACTTTCTCCGAAGCCCTTGGCGTCCGGTGGCCGATGCCTGGATAAAAGCCTGAGCATTGTCAGGAGGGATAGGATGCCGGATGGAGAGCCACTGAATATGCAGGACAGAGAATGGAAACCACGCTGCCTGTGCGTCTGTGGTGTGGGGGACAGGGGTGAGCCCATACGAGACTCCTTCATTTAATGGATTTCGCGGGTTCCCCTTGCTCCTCAGCCACGGTCCCAGTGACACGTTCGTGTCCCACACCACTCAGCATCAACGGGAACGTCTGACAGGTCCTTCCAGGGACTGTTTCTCGTTCTGAATCAACAATGGGGCACTCTGGTCTATACATCAGTCTCCGCGAGACAGGTTAGTGTTAATCGGCCCCTGGAAAAATGGGCCCCCTCGTGGCGAGCGACATTACATTCCTGAGCCTGCATGACGGAACCCGACCTGTGACCAATTTGCCGGGTTGGCTGTGACCTCAGGAGGCCTCGCGCCCGCTGCCCAGCTCCACACGGCCGTGCTCCACCGGGCACCCGCCTTGGGCAGAGTTCTTAGTCCGATCTTGCACATGAAGAAACTGAGCCTCAGAGAGGCTACGTGATTGGCCCGGGGCCCCCGGCCAGTAGGCGAGCAGCCAAGAGTGGGACCCAAGCGCCCCTGACCACACGGCGCCCGCCTCGCCTCCCATTAGCGACCTCTAACGGGCTGAAGTCGGTCCGAGGCTGCGAAGTTCCCTCCTCGTCCGGGAAATAGTCAACTATGTTCACGCAAGCGACCGCGCGCTTCGTAAGACTTAATAAGACCAGGGTGCGCGCCTTTGCCCTCTCATTGGAGTCGTTCGTCCCTCCGGCAAGGCCCCCTTGTGCCCTTCTGCCCCTCAAGTGCCAGCGCCCTAGGGCTCTGACTCAGCGGGGAAGTAGCCTCTTGCAAAGACCAAATAAGGGGCAGATGCCAAGAACAGCAGTAAACCCCACAAGGTGTTGGGAATTTAAACACAGTGTAATCCGGGGTAGGGAGGGTGTCTGTGCCCGGCTGGAGCCCGTGTGACTCCCAAAGGAAAGCTGCCCACCTCCGATGGTGGGGAAGGCGCTCCCCGACCGGGCCGCATCTCCTTAATAGGGAAGAGCCTGCGGCCTCTCGGGGAGCTTTTATTCCTGGGGCCGGAAAAGAGCCAACGGTGTTTCTTTGCTCTGCAACGTGTCCAACTCGGACTGGGCTTTTCGTTCCCTTCTCCCGTCCCCCCGCCCCACCCCCAGCCCCGGCGTTGCCGGCCTTCCGCTCCCGTGTGAACATTTCTCTCGGGGTTTTGACACCTGCTGAGACGACACTCAGCCTCTCCCTGGGGCCACGGGAGCAGGGAGCCGCAGGGATCGGAATCGAAACGTCCGCTGTCTGGGCAGCTGGACTTCGGGAGAACAAAATGGAGAACTCTGGCCCTTGTTTTGTGGGCGCCCGAGGCCTGGAGGGGTTCTGCTGGGGGGGTCAGCGCGCAGGCCGCCCGGGAGCTGGAGGCAGGGAGGCCACCCAGGGAGGCTCTTATTGTGGGGAGGCTCAGAGATCTGAGAGCACGGGTTCTGGCTTAGCTGAAGGGTTCCCTGCAGGTGGCTGTGACGGGCACGGATGCCGTTTGACGAAGACCGGATCGTCTCGGGCCGGCTTGCGCCGTGTGGTCAGGGCTGGGTCAGCCTCCCCCTCCTCCCCACCAGGAGGGGGCTGGGTGGTGTGCGTGTGTGTACGTGTGTGTGTGTGTGTTCGGGGAAGCACTAGCAACCTCCCTGACGTCAGGCTGGAAGTTTATGTAAATCCCTGTATTGCCAGAAACTTTTTTAATGTTTTTATTTATTTTTGAGAGAGGCGGAACACAAGTGGGTGAGGGGCACAGAAAGGGACGCAGAATCCGAAGCAGGCCCCGGGCTCCGAGCCGTCGGCACAGAGCCCGACGCGGGGCTCGAACTCATGAACCCCGAGACCATGACCTGAGACGAAGTCGGATGTTTCAACTGACTGAGCCCCGCAGGCGCCCCCAGGAGAAGGATTTAAACACCTGTGTTCTCAAGCCACCGACATCTTGGGGTCCCTTTGCTATAGCAAAGGTCTGGTCACCACCCCGCCAATGCGCAGAGACCCTGCCCCCCCCCCTCTCCTAAAGGAGGGTGCGAGGCACAGGCTGGGAGCCGTGGCAAGCCGCTGTTTGGTAGAGATTTTCACTTTTGTTTTCAGCGCAGAAAGAATGAGCTGCCTGGCAGGGAAGGTTCAAAAGCCTCTGAACCGCGTCCCATTCATTCATTCCTTCATCCCACAAACGTGGCCTAAGCACCTTTCTGTGACAGGCAGCGGGCGGCCAGCCTCCTATTCCCAACTTTCTCCGCCCTCCCTACGCCCACCGCGTCCAGGAACCCGCCCGGGCCTTCAGGAAGGGGGCCCGCAGACACGCGCTGTGGATTCCGGGTCAGATGCTTTGCTGTGTGGGCAGTCCACGGACGACGAGGGTGGCGTGCTTGGGTCAAGGAAAGTATTCTCGGGTTTCCAGCTCTCACAGACTTGTCATTGTTCGTTTCCATCTGTTCGTCACCAGATTTATTCCTGACACACAAATCTCCCTCCTCCCCGGCCCCTGCCCTGCCCTGTGGCTGTTGTCCCTGGTAAGTGTTTAAAGGAGGTGGGGGCCAGATTTGGGCCGAAGGCCCGGCTCGCGCCCCGACTCTTACTGCTTGCCGGCCAGACCACCTGACTTTTAAGTCTCTGGCGTCCAGGTTCCTCATCTACAAAACGGGGATAAGCTTTTCCATCTTGATTGTAGCACGTAGTTACTGTAAAGTTGACCGGCCAAGGGGGAGTGTCATTGCGAGGTTTTCCAAATCCCGCCAGGTATGGTCCCCGGGGCAAGGCGTGGGGGCGGAGTGTGCTCTCAAACCGAGGGTGACATGGGCTGATGCGGTGACCCCAAATGAACCCTCTGCCCCTATCTGTGAGACCCGCCTGGAAATTTCCAGATGGTCAAATATTTCCTTTCATAGGGACCTTGCTAGGGGCGTCTGGGTGGCTCAGTCGGTTAAGCGTCCGACTTCAGCTCAGGTGATGATCTTGTGGTTTGTGGGTTCGAGCCCCGCGTCGGGCTCTGTGCTGACAGCTCGGAGCCTGGAGCCTGCTTCGGATTCCGGGTCTCCCTCTCTCTCTGCCCCCCCTCAAAAATAAATAAACTTTAAAATACATTTTTTTTAATATAGGGACCTTGCTAAAAGCAAAGGGCCCAGCCCAAAGGTCCATCAACAACAGATGACTGGATAAACAAATTGTATTACGTACACAGGATGGAATATTTTTCAGCCATACGACGGAGTTACTGATACACATGACCATGTGGGTGAAACTCGAACTCATTACGGTAAGTGGAGGAAACCAAACACAAAGGTCACATGTTGTTTAATTCCATTTACGTAAAATATTCAGAAGAGATAAATCCAAACACGCATCACACAGATTGGTGATTGCCAGGGGCTGGGGTGGGGGAGAAGAAATGCAGACAAGCTGCTTAATGGGTTTGGAGATTCACCTTGGCCTGATGGAAATATTCTGGAACGAGAGGAGTGGTGGTTGCACAGCATCATGAATGCACTAAACGCCACCGAATCGGTCACCTTCAAATGGCTAATTTTACACTGCGTGAATTTCACCTGAATATTTTTTTTTAATGAAGAGAGCGAAGGAATCGAATTGGTAATGTTTCACGATGAAACTTCAGTAATGGCTGCCTACGAACCTTGGGATGAGTTATTTTTTTTTTTTTAATGTGTATTTATTTTTGAGGAAGGGAGGAGCAGAGAGAGAGGGAGACACAGAATCCGAAGCAGGCTCCAGGCTACGAGCTGTCCGCACAGAGCCCGACACAGGACTTGAACTCATGAGCCGTGAGACCGTGACCTGAGCCGAAGTTGGGCGCTTAACCGACTGAGCCACCCAGGCGCCCGGAATGAGTTATTCTTTTTTTTTTTTTTTTTAATTTTTTTTTCAACGTTTATTTTTGGGACAGAGAGAGACAGAGCATGAACGGGGGAGGGGCAGAGAGAGAGGGAGGCACAGAATCGGAAACAGGCTCCAGGCTCTGAGCCATCAGCCCAGAGCCTGACGCGGGGCTTGAACTCACGGACGGCGAGATCGTGACCTGGCTGAAGTCGGACGCTTAACCGACTGCGCCACCCAGGCGCCCCATGAATGAGTTATTCTTTAAGCTCTCGGAGGATGTGTCTTTGGTTCTCTCCACTCAGAACCCTTCAGGCACCAGGAACCCACAAAATAATCTTGTGGGTACCATTCTGTCATGCAACCGAAGCCTGTACCGGGGTCTGGCTAACTTCACCAAGTGGCTTCTGACTCAGCTTCTGGGTCTCTGCTCAGGGCAGCTTCAATCAGATATTCTGAAATTTATATTTATTCCTTACCTCCTACAAATACTGGGACAGCCGTTCGAGAGAAATTAGACCCAAGTTTCTGGGCCAGATCAAGAAAGCGAAGCCTGTGTGTGTGACCGTGTGAGAATATACACTGAAATGTTAGCAGTGGTTATGTCTGATCTTTGGATGGGGGGGGGGGGGGTAAGGAATGGGAATTTCCTTTTTTTTTAACGTTTACCTAGGTATTTTATTTTATTTATTTATGTATTTTTATTTTTTGAGAGAGATAGAGAGAAGTGTGAGATGGGGAGGGGCAGAGGGAGAGAGAGAGAGAGAGAGAGAGAGAGAGAGAGAGAGAATCTTAAGTAGGCTCCAGGGCCGAGCCCAGCGCAGGGCTTGATCTCAGGATGGTGGGATCATGCCCTGAGCCGAAGTCGAGTTAGATGCTTAACTGAGCCCCCCAGGCACCCCTACCTAGGTATTTTAAAATGAGCCTACAATAAACATGATTTGTTTATGTAATTTTAAAGAAAACGTTAGGTGGGGATGGTCCATTGAAAGATGTAATGGTGCCCGGGGGGCTCAGTCGGTTAAGCGCCCGACTTCAGTTCAGGTCATGATCTCCTGGCTCGAGAGTTTGAGCCTCGCGTCGGGCTCTGTGCTGTCAACTCGGAGCCTGGAGCCTGCTTCGGATTCTGTGTCTCCCTCTCTCTCTGCCCCTCCCCGACTTGCTCGCGCACGCGCGTGCGCTCTCTCTCTCAAAAATAAACAAACACTAAAAAAATTTACAAAAAAAGATGTAGTACATACACTGGTAAGAAAGCATACTCATTCACGAGAACTTTAGAAGCCCGTGTAGGTGTGGTGCTTATAAAAATGAGGATGTCCCTTCCCCGAGAAGGCTCACGGCGACAATCCCCCTCCTGCGATATGAGAGGGCTTCACAGAGCTACGTGGAGACACAGCTCTGTGGAAAGTAGGCGGATTCTACCCGGAGGACAAGGCGTTGGCACTAGACTTTGTTCCAGCCAACTGGTCTACCCATTCCCTTCATATCTCTGGTCCTTGTTAACCCCTTTTTTCTCTTTTATCAGAATGGTGCCCTCCTTCTGAGGACTGTCCTTGCTCCCTCTTCGGAGTCACCTGATCCCTTGCCGATGGCACCGTTCTTGTGGCCCCTGTCGCACGCTGCCCACCTTTTCCTGTCTACTGCCCCAATTACATCATCGCCTTTCCTGAGGACACGCTCAACTATTCTTACCGTTCAGTAACCCCAGCATCCTAAAAAAAAAAAAAAAAAAGCGTGAGAGTTGTGGAGAGTTGTGATATGGTGCATATATTCTGACTCCGTCAAGAATACAACGGATGAACCAGAAGAGTCTTCGTGGTTCGGTGTTAAAGGTTCTGAGGATGCAACTGGGACTGTCATAAATTAGGAGTCGGTGAGCACAAAGCCAGGCTGCTCGTAAACGCTCTTGGAGGGAGACCGAAGAAGTCTGCGAAATTTGTTTCAGAGGCTATCAATTTAGTATGCTGTGTCAAAAGCGGAAACTCTGAATACAGTGTGTTTCCACGGTTGCCATCTTGTTCAAATACCCGATGTAAGATTAGGTGCCGAAAGAGTCATCGCCGGGGCCTGAAATGATTCTGCCTCTGGAACGAGAGTGACTTCTGAAAACGCCTCACATAAACAACGCCGTGGTCGATGTATCGTCAGAAAGCCTTGCTTCGTTAGTTTGGTGGAGGCCTGGCGGTGAGTACCAGAAGCCTAGAGTCAAAGCGGCTTCTGTAAATCCAGAAGCTCGCTCCCTTCTCACGTTGTGAAGGCTGGAGGTAGTCAATCTGTGCCTCCCATTCTCAAGGCCCAACATGGCTGCCGGAACTCCAGCCATCACATCTGCAATCCTGGAAGCGGAAAGAAGGAACAAGAAAGAAAGATAGATTCCCTCCTTTTGAGGGTTCTTGGCAAACACCAGCTCTTTATTTTATTTTATTTTTTTACAATTTTTTTAATGTTTGTTTATTTTTGAGACGGGGGGAGGGGCAGAGAAAGGGAGACACAATCTGAAACACCTCTGAGCTGTCAGCACAGAGCCTGATGCGGGCTCGGACTCACGAGCAGTGAGATCATGACCTGAGCTGAAGTCGGACGCTTAACCCACTGAGCCACCCGGGCGCCCCCGGAATAATGTTTTTAAATGAATAAAATAAAATATGAAAGATTACAGATTTATCCAGTTACTGATATACGGTCCCAGGGACAAACTCTGAGGTCTGTAGCTCCCCCCGAGACGAGGATGTCTTCCATAACAGAGAAGAAGGGGGCCGGTGGTCCGCCCCCGACGCCCAGTGCAGAAAACCACGGAATGGCTTCATTCGCTCCGTCGCCAATCTCCAAGGCCCCAGGTTGAGCCTCGTATTGTGTCGTAGAGTGGGACGCACACAGAGAAGGTGTGGGTCCTCCTCTTAGTCATGCCCTAACTCATCGTGCCAACACCTGCCTCCCGGAAGCGTTCGTCCTCCCAGAGCGGGGAGTCGCGTGGGCCAGGTTTTACGGATCAGCATTAGGGGGTTCAAAATAAAAGGAAAATAGGGGCGCCTGGGTGGCTCAGTCGGTTAAGCAGCCGACTTCGGCTCAGGTCACGATCTCACGGTCCGTGAGTTCGAGCCCCGCGTCGGGCTCTGTGCTGACCGCTCAGAGCCTGGAGCCTGTTTCCGATTCTGTGTCTCCCTCTCTCTCTGCCCCTCCCCCGTTCACGCTCTGTCTCTCTCTGTCCCCAAAATAAATAAACGTTGAAAAAAAAAAAAACAAAAAACCAAAAAAAAGAGGCTGGAGGGCCACCGGGGTGGCTCTCAGTTAAGCGCCCAACTCTTGATTTCAGCTCGGGTCATGATCTCAGGGGTCGTGAGATCAAGCCACGCGTGCAGCTCTGTTTTGACATCTCAGAGCCTGCTTGGGATTCTCTCTCTCTCAAAATAAATAAATAAACATTAGAAAAATAAAGACAAAAAGAGGCTGGAGTCAAATGGGACAAAAATGGAAACAATTAAGAGTAAGTTTGTCTTACTTCATTCTTTGGGGTTTTTCCCCCCATCTCTGTGTTTTTAAGCATTTCACTGGTTCTTAAATGTACGTTTACTCTGATCTAGAGGCGATTGAACGGACTCACTACGTTCTGGCCACACCTGCTGGAAAGTTCTATACTTACTGCGTCCGGGCTGCTTTCTCCACACCCCCCCCCCCCCCCCGAGCGTGCCACGGTGGTGACTTCCTCAGGTTGTTTCCACAGTCTGGAGCCTGCCCCGGTGTCCTCCCCGCCCAGCCGTTGTCCCGCTTCCTTCAGGACCTTCCAGCCCATTTGCTTTCTCCCCCCTGGGAATTCCGGTAATATCAGTCACCTTAGCCTCTACCGCTGGACTCCGACTCTAACTCTCAGGGCAGACAGAGCTAATCAGTACATCACTTTTTCCCACTGAGCGTGGACGCGGCCTAAAATTCCCACGAAGTAGTCGAGTTGTGGGGCGCCTGGGCGGCTCGGTCGGCTGAGCGTCCGACTTAGGCTCAGGTCACGATCTCGCGGTTTGTGAGTTCGAGCCCCGTGTCGGGCTCCCTGCGGTCAGCGCAGAGCCCCCCTCAGATCCTCTGTCCCCCTCTCTCTCTGCCCCTCCCCTCCCCTTGCACACTCTCAAAAATAAATAAAAACATTAAAAAAAGGAAGAAAAAAAAAAGTCAGGTTGTGAACGTTGGGCCCGCAGACAAAACCCCTTTCTGTGCCTGCCTACGCTTTTTTTTAGAGGTTCCAAAGTGCCTGAACTGTTCCCAGGGGAGACTCAGAAGGAACCAGCAGCCTCCGAGGACCTGGAAATTATAGAAACTTGAGGCGAGTGGTTTTGAAGAAACCTCCTGTCTCGCTTTGGCGATACACCGGTGGCCGATTCAGCGGTTTAGATGCGTCAAGGCCCGGTCCGGAAAGCCCTCGGACAAGGGGAGGGGACGAGCGAGGATAGAGGAATGGGTCCTCGGTCAGTCTGAGAGAGGCCTGTAAGTCAGACAGCAGGGACACGGGCCTGAGAACAAGGCCCTTGAAATCTGCTCTCGGAGACACCAGAGCCCTGAAGAAAATATGCCAACGAGCTGTGTTGAACCCTTTTCACGATGAGGTCTTGAGTTATTTATTTTTTTTCCCCAGCTTCTTTAGGCTTCTTTGCCTACTTTTCTTTTAAAGTTTATTTTTTTTTTTTCAACGTTTATTTATTTTGGGGACAGAGAGAGACAGAGCATGAACGGGGGAGGGGCAGAGAGAGAGGGAGACACAGAATCAGAAACAGGCTCCAGGCTCTGAGCCATCAGCCCAGAGCCCGACGCGGGGCTCGAACTCGCGGACCGCGAGATCGTGACCTGGCTGAAGTCGGACGCTTAACCGACTGCGCCACCCAGGCGCCCCTAAAGTTTATTTTTATTTTTGAGAGCAAGAGAGACAGAGCACAAGCTGGGGAGGGAGGCAGAGAGAGAGGGAAACACAGAATCCGAAGCAGGCTCCGGGCTCTGGGCTGTCGGCACAGAGCCCCACACGGGGCTCGAACCCACGAACCGTGAGACCGTGACCTGAGCCGAAGTCAGATGCCTAACAGATCGAGCCACCCAGGCGCGCCTTCTTTTCCTACTTTTTAAAACTCCTGTGGGGGCATCTCAGTGGCTCAGTGGGTTGAGTCGACTGACTTCAGTTCAGATCATGATCCAAGGGTCATGAGATCAAGCCCTTGCTGGGCTCTGTGCTGACAGCACGGAGCCTGCTTGGGATTATCTTTCTCCTTCTGCCCCTCCCCTGCTTTCTCTCTCTAATGATAATGGTAATAAAAATTAAAATTGCTGTAATGACCATGTTTATTTCCATGGTCAGAAACTGAAAGAGAGAAAGAGAGAGAGAGAGAGAGGGAGAGAGAGAGAGAGAGAGAGAGAAAGGAAAGAAAGAAAAAAAGAAAGAAAAGAAAAGAAAGAAGGAAAGAAAGAAGGGGGGAAAAAAAGCCTAGGGGAACATGGGTCTTTTTTTAGAGTAGTGCTAAGCTGATCTTTGGAATCAGAGGAGAAAAGTGTATCGTTTCTCCCAAGAAAGTGGGGATTGGAAAACTGGAAGCAAACAGAAAACCGCTCTCTCAAAGTGCCGGGTGTGCTGACCGGCCATCCTCTCGTCTACGAGTTGTTCATTCGCTCACTCATTCGTTCAGTCATCATTCGCGGAGAGGCCTCCAAGAGCTGGGGACACAGGACCGAGGGAGACACACCCTCACCCTCCTGGCGGGGTTAGGGCTGGGCTGGGGGTCACAGACCTTCATCAAGGGCCCTGTAAGTGGCCCTGCCCGGGTGCATGACAGCCGGGTGGGGGTGAGGGAACCCCGTGGTCAGCCAGCTCCTCCTCAGCCAGTTCCTGCAGGCCCGTGGGCGGTGACAGGCCCTCCTCCCGGCCTCGCCCTGCCCAGGCCCTGCCGGAGCACCGCCCAATGCCACGCCCCCACGACATGAGCACCGCCCACTGCCCCGCCCCTGCAGCCAGAGCACCGCCCCCACGGCCGGAGCACCTCCCACTGCCCCGCCCCATGGCCAGAGCACCGCCTACCTCCCCGCCCCCATGGCCTGAGCACCTCCCATTGCCCCGCCTCCACGGCCTGAGCACCTCCCACTGCCCCGCCCCCACGGCCTGCCTTTGGTACCCAGGAGCTCCCCAACAGACTGTCCCCATTTCCGGCTGTCTCAACGTTAGGGAACTCTGTCCTGCTTGCCTGGTCCTGGGGACGCTCACCTCCCAGGGTCTCTCCACTCACCCACATGTCACCCACATGACACCAGCTTTAAGAGGTGGCTCTTCTGACCCCTCCCAGGGCACACAGCTTGCACAGCAGAGCTCAGGTGACGGTTCGGTCCCCAGTCTGCTTTCCTGTGTTATCTCTACAGGCAGACCACATACCTCTTTTTTTTTTTTTTCTTAATATTTATTTATTTTGGGGAGCGCACAAGCAGGGGAGGGGTACAGAGAGGGAGACGGAGGATCCAAAGCGGGCTGTGCACGGGCAGTCTGACGGTAGTGAACCCCACGCGGGGGCTCGAACGCACAAACTGCGCGATCGTGACCTGGGCTGAAGTCGGACGCCCAACCGACTGAGCCCCTCAGGCACCCCGAGCCCACATGCCCCTTGAGCAGGCGTTTTAAGCTTTTTGTTTGTTAACTGGCACGGAGCCGGCGCCGGGCTGGGCACTGGGTACACCACCTTGTGGGGGCTCGATCGGATTGACAGATTGAGTCTTGGGTCACAGGAACGCGTGGGCTCACCGTGGTTAGCCTCCTAATTGGCTGTATGATCTTGGAAAGAGTCCTTCCTTTCCGAAGGCCCCCATTGCCTCATCCGCAAAATGGGACAGCCGGGCACCCGATGCACCTGGCGGGACCTTCCTTCCTTGATCTTCAGGAGACCTGAGAAGCAGTTGGGGCCTGCTGCTCTGCGGAGAGCGCCTCTCACAAGGGCGGCTTTTTTTTTTTTTTTAAGAGCCACCTCCTTCCTGGGCCCCAGCCACCTGTGGTTAACTGAAGCTCGCAAATGAAGTTTGACCCAACCGCACACCCCCAAGCTGAACACCACAAGCGGTACTGGATTTTCCAGGGCAGCCCTGATTTCGAATCGTTTGTGTCACTGTCTACATAGGACATGCCTGACCCCCATGCTGCAGTTTGGGGCTCAAAACCTGATCAGTTGCAGATCGGGGCGGGGGGGCCCAAGGTGGAAGGTTAAAGTGGAGGCTTGCGCGCACGTCGCCCTCTGTGCCCTGCAGCCGCACGGGGCCACCCTGCCTGCCGACCCCCCCTTTCCTTAGCTCCGCCTCGGTGCCAGCGGCCTGGCTTTAGGTCAAACCATCCCAAGAGTCATCTGGCCACCGTGCTCATGGCGGGTGCCCCGGGGGCTCTGGACACCAGGACCCTCACTGTCTCATTCCTTAGGGACTCTGGCAGGGGGATCTTCGGGTCTTGGCCAACTGCGGGGAAGCAGAGCTGGGGGGGCGGTTTTGGGGGTTGATGAATCTTTTGAGGGGTGCACTCGGGTCGTCAGGACGGGGGCTGAGAGCAGGCAGAAGTCAGGAGAAGCCCCTTTCCTTCCGATTGTGCGTGGGCGAACAGAGGCAGGAAGAAGAGGTGTGACAGGTTTGGGGACACCAGCTGCCTGCACTCTGATGGCTCTTCCCAGGGCTCTTTTCTCATCTCTGAAAGAGGCTGGCAGCTGACCAGGTTACGGTGCAGAGTAGCAGCCGGCCACGACCGACACCGGCAGCCCCTGGCCCTTCCTGAGCTCTGGTGGCCCAGGTCTGCATGTGACACCCTCCCCCCCACACACACACCGGGCCTGGGAGCCTTGTCCCTGCAAGGCAGCCCCTGCAGTCAGGGTGGCCCCGCAGAAGGGCCGAGGTCGCTGCACCAGAGATGGTGGGAGGGGCCTCCAGGGCTGGCCTCCGCATTGAGGTTGGGGGGGCGGGGCGCAGAGAGAGGTGTGTGCAGGGGATGGGGCCTGGAGGGGCAAGAGATACAGCCACAGGCACAGCAGAGTCACCCCAGGAGGGACCGAGCACGTGCACACCCGCCACTGGGTGATCCTGAACAGCACCCCTATTCCCCTCGAGGCCCCGACGTCCAACACCGCAGACCCTGGGTTTCTTTATCTCTGGCCTCCCTGGCCGGGGGCAAACAGCATTTGTCTCTACCCCTCATAATCTGGAAAAGTCGAAGCAAGGGCCCACTTTGCAGGATTATTATGGGAATCGATCAAAACTGTACACAGAAAACGGCCTGTGAGCGGCCGTGTACGAGGCAGGTGGTCGGCCAAGGGCAACCCAGGCCCCTGCGGTGCGCATAGACCAACCCCACGGCCCCGAGCAAAGCACGGTTTCTCACCAGCGACGAGCCACGTGGACCCCGGAGACGTCCCAGCTTTACCCACCGTGCTTCAGGAACGAAATGTGGACTTATGCCGGAGCAGGTGGCACTGTGTCCGTCCCAGCATGCGGGGCAGTGTCCGGCCCTGAGAGGCCGTCACGTCGGATTTGTTGGCCCTTTTGAGGAGGACGTGTGCAGAGGATATTTGAAAAGAAATTAGGGCAGTCCTGAAGTCCCCAACACACACAGCATACAGTCGTCTGGATCGTCCCTGACCTTGGCCTCCCTGAGGAGGATAGATGCGGTGGGAAGAAGGGACAGCCGTGGCCCAGGGGGACCAGGACCGTGCAGGTGGATGATGGACTGCATTGACGGCCAATCGTCTCGAGGCCGGACGGATTCCCTGTGTCCCTTTCTGTCCAGCAGATTTTCACGGCAGCCCCCGTTCCCGTGCTGAACATCTGCCACTGTCTCTTCCGACCCTAAAAAAGTCAATCCAGGGCTTGGTGGTTCAGCTCAACCGGACGGAGGAGCAAACAGGGTCAGGATGAGCCGTAGGCACAGGGGGCCGGGTTCAAATTCGGATCTGCTTGATTCTGCCCCACCACGCCCAGACACGACTGCTGGAAGAATGTGACAGCGACCCGGGGCAGAGGGGAGTCCCAGGCACGACCCGGTTTGCCCATCACCCAGACTGCCTTTGATCCTGAAGGTGGAAGATGGAAAAACGCCAAATTGGTTTGGGAAGAGGTGGGGAGAGGAAGCGGGGAAGGGGGGGGCGGAGGGGGTGTCAGGTTGAAAATATTCTCTGCTGCGTCATTAGGAGAAAGGAAAGGGGTGAGCCTCTCGTCTTTCTCAACAAAAGCAACACAGGAAGAAAACAGTTCACGAAGACGCTGCATACTTGAGCAAGTGAGCGGAGACACTTTACTGCAGTTCTCGAGAAGAAATCTTTGCAAAGGAAAGAAAAAGAGAGTCAATAGCCTTTTTTTTTTTTTTAAAAAGAAATCCTAAATGCGCTCTGATGAGCGGAAGCACGTTTGGGGGACTTTGTTTTACTGGGGACCGTCCTCCAAAGTGCCCATAATAAGTTGTCAGCTTCTCGGGGCCGAGGCTTTGCGGGTGCATACACGGATCCCACTGCCCCGGGGAGGGCTAGGCATACAGTGGGTGTACAATACGTGCTCGGTGTGCAAAAAGTGCCATCTGATTACCCACCCGGCCCCACCCACTTGTAGGGGCATCGAGGTCACAAAAAGATAAACCCAGTGTCCCCTGGCCCAAAAGCCCCTCTCCAAGGCTAGCAGTCCTGGAAACGACCCGGCTCAGAATGGTCTTAAAATAGGCCTCAGGGGTACCCAGTGAGGAGGGACATAACATGGTGGGGGGGGGGGGCGGGTCTTTAAAGGGCCTCATGACCCTTTCTGCCCTCCGTGTCTCTAGCTGGCTCTATTCTTGCCCATCTTTCTTGGGTAGGACCTCCGACCTAAGGGACCCGTTTCAGTGGTTAGATGTCAAAGGTGAGAGGCAGACCCGTTTTCACTCACCTTTCGAAATTGGGTCCCACTGCCTCCTCCTCCAGGAAGTCTTCCTTGACGCTCTGTCTCCTCCCCCAGCTCTTGCCATTCTGGATTTAATCCACGTCCTCTGTGTCCCCAGCTGTCCCTGTATCCCCATCCTGGTATTCATCATGCCAGGTTATGATACTCGAGTCACTTATCGCGTACAATCAGGTCCTCCAGGACTTCATATCCCTAACGCTTCGCCAAGGGCCTGGCATATAGTAAGTGCTCAGTAAATTTTGTTTCATGGCTACAAGGAAGGGAAGCAGGGAGAGAGAATACTCTGGGAAATATGAAAGTTTCTTTTCGAATCTCCTCTCATAATTACCTGCCCAATACTTGGCCACCAGGGGCATTTAAAGTCCGGGTTCTCTTGTCCGCAAAAGGCTGGGCGCCTCTGCTCTCCACGGGTGTCGTTGACACCCGAGGCAGGAGGAACTTGGGGTGGATTCAGAGGTATTTGGGAGCACGGGTGTCCAAGCAGTACGTGTGTCCTAACACAGCCGTGAACTAAATGCATGGCTCTGAGCCACGTGCAGAGGCGCACAGCCACGTTGTGTCCACCTGGAACGTCGTGGCTCCACAATGTCACCTTTCAGACCACAGACGCCGCTAGTAAGCAAGCTGGGGGTGGGCGGGCAGGGAACGTGCTCTCGAGTTCGAGGCTGCAGCCACGTTGCAGGGAAGAGGGCTGGCAGTCGGTAGGTGCTCCAGAGATGTGTGTGGAATGATTGTACCAGCCGGAAAAGGACGGAAGGGCAGCTTCAATGGCACACGAGTTGCTGCAAATATCCTGAACTTCTCTCACAGCAAAGCCCCTTCGATTCTCACTCCAGTCCCAACGACACCTACTTTACAAACAGTTCTGCCGGCCTCCATGATCTTGTTCGACACCCGCTACAGGCTAAAACCTGGGAGGGAAGAATGTTCATTCTACATTTTCTGTACCATCAGGGAAGAGGTAAGAAAAGGAGGTACCAGACTTCAAAACACGCAGCCGATTGGGACCCGCTGGGTAGCTGTGGATGGCTTTCCACGGCGTCGCGGTGCCCGAGGACATCCCCGTACATCGCAGAACGTGGCCAGTGCTCAAAGTGATAACTGAGTCGTGACACGTGGGTAAAATTAATTCCAACGCAGCCTTCTAACAGGACAGGCGATCGAATAAAACCTTTGTAAAAGATCTCTGTTCCTTTGGGGGCCACTGAAAGAAGGGAAGGAATCCCAAAGCATTGTCATTACCTGAGACATCGTGGACTCTTTGAAGCGTTCTGCTTCTGGAGCCTGTCGCTGCTGTCCGTGGTCCCCGTCTGCGTGGGCGGTCACAGGGTGCCTCTGTCTCGCCCTCAGGGCCCTGCTTGTCCTGGGTGTGTGTGTCCTGGGCGCAGCCCTGCGGAGACCCCCAAGTTAGAGCCCGCGCTCTGAAGCTGTCCTTTAACAGACCCCCTTCCTGGTTTTCTTCGGGGCGGGAGTAGGAACAGGGTTCTCTAGGAAGTGTGGGATACTATGCTGATTGAACAGAAATCTTGTTTAGAAGTAAAATTAGGGGTAGGGCTCCTGGCTGGCTCAGTGGGTTGAGCCTCCCACTCTTGATTTTGTCCCAGGTCATGACCCCCCCCCCCAGGGTGGTGGGATCAAGCCCCGGGGTCAGGCTCCACCCTCAACATCTCTCTCCCTCTCCTTCTGCCCCTCTCCCCCGCCCCCCACACTCCCTCTCTCTCAAATAAAATTTAAAAAAAAGTAAACTTAGTAGCAACCTGGGAGGTAAACCAAGGTAGTGAAAGCCACCTGCAGAGGAGGATGGGAGCGGGGCCTTGGATTCCTGCCCCCTGCTTGTGGGGCTGTGGCGTGGGGGGCATGCAGGTACTGGCCCCATCACCCCCCACCTCCGGGATGGCACTGACCCCAGGTCAGTGAGCAAGTGAGTCCAGTTGGGGTCGTGGCGGGGCCAAGTGGAAGCTCAGGAAGAGGTGCAGAAGGCGGCACCGGCGAGGCGAGTCTGTGGGACCCTGAGCGACCAGGGGCGCACACCAGCAGCGGAGCGCGGGGGGGGGGGGGACCTCCGGGCAGGCTAGGCCACACCCACAGGCTGGACCACGCCCACACGCAGGGCCTCGCCCACAGGCTGCACTCCCTGGTATGCTGGACCACGCCCACAGTCTGGACCACGCCCACAGGCCGGGCCTCGCCCACACCTCTCCTCGTGCGCCAGATTCCGGGACCCTCCGCGGATTCCCGCCTCCGTCCCAAGACTGACAGATCCTGGGTGCCGGGGGCGGGGGGGACAGAGCTGCCCCTCTAGGAACGCCCACCAGGACCAGCAACGCAAAAAGCCCACCTAGTTATCTCACCCAGTACCTCAGGCGTTGACTATTTTAACCAGAACAACATAGCTACTAATTAACACGTGTTAGCCGAGAGGAAAGGCGTGCCCTGTGGCAGCCGCGGCTGTCCCTTCAGAGGTAAATAAAGCTGGGTCTGAGGGCCTGCTTGTTGTCAACCATGGTTCGCGGAAGGAGCCAGCCCATACATGCTTTCAAAATAAGTTTTCTGTTAAAACCTGGATTACACTGGTTCCTTTTAAACATCAGAAGGTCCTGGGGATCATGTGTTGGAAGGAGGGAAGGCGGGCCCTCGGCTCCCCTGCTGCTGCCCTTCACCAGCACCCAGCACCCAGTACCTGTCACTGGACAGTCATGAGGCCCACCTGGCCCAGCAGGTGCTACCCCCACGACTCCCCAGAGACGTGTCCCCGAAATCTCACTGCTGAGTCAGGAGTGACCTACCCCCGAGCAAGAGTGGGCAGAGAACCGGGTCTGACTCCTGGAGCAGCCTCCCCGTCACTGGCTCCAGGAGGTTGGTGGGGGCAGCACACAGAGCACAGGCCCAGAGTCCCCGAGAGGAGGGCAGGGTGACCTGCCTGTTCACGCTCTGCTCTCGCTGCCTTGAAGTCCCTGATGCATTTTGAACAAGAGACCTCACGTGTTCACTTGGCGTCAGGCCCTGCAAACTACACAGGCCTAATCTGGGGAGTGGACGGGTCTCCTGAGAGCCTCCTGGGGAGGCGGTGGGGGGCGGTGTCCATGGCAACAGACACAGCTGGCCGGGGCAGAGGGCACCCCAGTGTCTCCAGCGCTGGATGCGGGTTTGTTGGGAAGGTCCTTCAAAAACCGTAAAGAACGTGGAAGTCAGGTATTGGACTTATTGCTGGTCCCTGAGCCACGTTATGGTCAATTCGCTCAACTACAGGCACGGTTTTAGGCGTCGAGGACACAGTGGTGGGCAAAGTCCCAGCCGTTCGTTCCAGTAAGGAGGCAGAAAGCCAGCAAGGAGAACGTAGGGGCCCCCATCTCAGGACCCTCTTTCTCATCCTTGACTGTGTATATACAAGTCCAGCCAGATCAGGCCTCGACCACTCAACAGAGCCACTGTGGGAGTATTCTGGGAAGATATATTCATGGCAAAATCTTGCTTCCTTCTGGTTTATGTACGACATGTCCCCCAAAGGAAAAAACAGAAAGTTAGACTAACTAGTGTCATCATTCTTTTCTTGCTTTTATTTTCCACTCCAGAACCATCTGTCATCACAAAGCGGTTTACTTTACCCATCCAGAGGACACTGGACAGGGGACAGCGGTGACCCCTGGACGCCCCACCGCAAGGGGCCGGGAGAGGCGGGAGGGCAGTGAATCATCATCCGAGGTTGCTCAGGAGAGAGCTGAGCTGAGTGCTCGCTGAGGCAGGCGCAAGAGTCTGGACACGGCGTCGGACAGCCCTTGGGATGGTGAGACATTCAACAGGCGTCCCCTCCTGCGGTTCCCGCCCCCCCCCCCCCCGCCGCCGCCCCAATCCAATCAATTGGGGGAAAATGCAATGAAGTTCTGCCACTGTGGGTGTCTCAGCTGTGACACGGGGGCGGGTGGTGAAAGATAGCGCAGAATTCTTTAAATTGAGATTCTTCATCCTAAAGTCTGTGGGGTCCGTATTGGCCCAGAGACAAGATTTGTAGCGATTTGTTATCAAATTCCGACCAGCCGCGGCTGCACACGAGGACCAGGTGAGACCCCACGCCCATGTTGCTCCTGGAGACCCGGAGGGTTCGAAGGACCAGGGAAATCCACAGTGTCCTAATAGGCTGGCTATGCCTGTGCTGGCCCAGCCACCTGTGCTGGCGGATGTCATGTTTCTGGGCTGATGCTGAGCTAAGGAACCTGAACTTGGTTCTTCACCTAAGCTTAGATGAACTTTACCACAATTTGTTGAGTTACATTTTCAGGAAAACCCAAGACTGAGGAAATTTCAGTCCTGGCGACCGGAATCCACACGGTCCTCATACTGTCCCCTTGCCCAGAAGGCCCCGACTCTTCCCTGGCAGGGGACACTGCTGGCCAGAGCTGTATTTTATAACTGCCAAGGAACCCCCTGGGGGCTTTAGAAGCAGAGTCGCATGGCCAGATGTGTGCTCTGGATGTGTGGGGGATATCCAGGGGGAGTCCACCTGGGACCCGGCTCAGGGACACCAGTGAGGAGCCACTGTGGTCTGAATATTGTGTCCCCCCGCCCTCATTCATAGGTGGAAACCTCACCCCATGTGATGGTGTTAGGAGGTGGGGCCTTTGGGAGGTGATGAGTCACGAGGCTGGTGGGTTAGTGCCCTCATCACAGAGACCCTAGAGAGCCCCTCGCCTTTCCCGCCAGGTGCGGACACAGGGAAAAGAGGACGGTCTATGAACCCGGAAGTGGGCTGGCACCAGACTCCAGATGTGCCAGCACCTTGATTTGGGACTCCAGCTTCCAGAACTGTGAGAAATGAGTTTCTCCTGTGTTATACCGTAAGCCACTCTGTCTACGGTCTTCTGTTATAGCAGCCGGAACGGACTAAGGCAGGGGCCCGCTGGAGTGCCCCAGAGGGGAGGTGAGTGGCCTGGGCGCTGTGTGCAATGATCCCAGGGCACCCAGGAACGTCTAATCCCAGGGCACTACCCGCCTACCCCACGGATCTCCTGGGGAAACGTGCGGGGATCGAAGCAAGGAAGGGACGGACGGTACGACTTCTGTGAGGTCGCCATGTTAATTCCCTCTTCATGTTTCCTTCCAAGTGTGGGAAAGACCGGTCCTCCATGTGGCATCAGTGCGACGCCCTGGTCCCTCTCCACCCTTCCGTGACGCCTCCCCCTGAGACAGCGCAGGCTGGGCTCCGCTCGTCCGCGTTGCAAGTCTCAGGGGAGACCCATCTGCCAGTCTCCCAGTCCGGAGGCTGACCGTGGCTGGGAACGCCTTGCTTCCGGGATAAGCCACATTCTCCAATATCTGCTTTGTCTGTAACAGAGACGGTAGTTTGGCGTCCGTACGCCTCATCCCTCCTTCTTCATCTCTCGACTAGTTCAGAGGTCAGAGGAGGAAAGCAAGCTTGTAATTTATGGGCCCCCCAAGACCTCGGCCCTAAATCCCAGCCAGTGTTAAACCGGGTTGAACCACGTGCGGTATTTCTTCGGCCGAGGCTGGAGACAACGCGCGTTATTTCCCCTGGATCCCAACCCCCCAATTAAAAGGGCAACCTTAAACGTGAAGAGGAACCTCAGGGCAGCCGCAGGAGGCAAAGAGAGGTAGGATGCATTTGCCCCATTAAGGATCAAGGACTTCAAATGGCGCCCGTGTTCCTGATGGTCACCAACAGGGATCTGCGTCACGTGACCACACGAGGGGTCTTGTCTGGGGATTCACCTTATGTGGGGAGGAAGGCAGCCAGCCACCAGGCCACTAAACGCCGAGTGGCCTTGGCAAGACACCTTACCTATCCGGGGCCTGCTTCCACCTCTGGAATAGATGGGTCAGCCTGGCTCAGTGGTCCCCACCCTGGGCTGTGCATCAGAATTCCCGGGGAGGGGGGGGGGCTTTAAAAACACAGAGTTGAGGGGCGCCTGGGTGGCTCAGAAGGGGTCAGGCCTCCGACTTCAGCTCAGGTTATGATCTCACAGTTTGTGGGTTCAAGCCCCCCATCGGGCTCTCTGTTGTCAGCACAGAGCCCACTTCGGATCCTCTGTACCCCCCCCCACCCCTCCCCTGCTTGAGTTCTCTCTCTCTCTCTCAAAAATAAACCAAAAAAAATTTTTTTTAAAATAGCACTGAGTTGAGGCTCTAGGTCTGGAGATTCTGATTCACGGAGTCTGGGCTGAGACCCAGGGGTCTGTCTTATGAATAAATAGCCTCTCTCCTCTGGTGATCCCGGTGCAGCAGGGACCCCGGGCGAAGCTGGGTGGAAATGGTCCGTCCACGGCGCGCGGCGCAGGTGGGCTTGTGAGAGCGAGCCTCCGGACACAGCTGTGGCATGCAGCGAGGGTGTCAGGGTGGCTGTGGGCTTTCGGCCTTGGAGAAGGCCCGGTGGGCCCTCAAGGGCCTGCGAGAGAACAAGAGTGAGACAACAGGAAACACCGGCTTCCTCCTTCTGGTGTCTGAGGAAATAAGTCAGACCCGCCCACTGGGGATGCTCCCGGTCCCGTGGGCCCGAGGGCCCCACTGAGGATCAGACGCGTGCGTCTGGGCGACAGGGTCTCTAGCTGGGGATCTCCCTGGTTGGGAGCCTTGCAATAAGGCCCGTCGTGAAGATTCAGGACAGTAGTCACTCCAGGGGGCTTGTAGGGAAATTTCTTCTCCCGCCCCTGACCGTGCCTTGGTGGGGACCCAGGTGCTTCCTACAAAGGCTCTCGGCCCTTTCTACAGCCTTCCCTCCGCCAGCTCATCTTCCTGGCCCTCTGGACTCGTGGCCAGGGCCGCATTCCCTGATTCATCCCGAATCAGGAGAGAAACCCGATCAGCTCTCTGCCTGGAGCTCCAGCCACGGCTCACTGGTCAACCAACTGGTCAGGTGACCCCACCCACCCCAAGGGCCGGGCCTGCGGATCCGCATTGGGATCGCAGCCAGATCGCGCAGCAAGGATCGTGGTGGGGGGGGGGGGGACGGGCATTGGGGTGTCAAGCAGCCAGGATCTCTGCAGCCTGTCCCCCGCTGGCTGTCGCAGCAAGGTGGGGACAGAGCGGCGCGGTGGTCCAAGTGTTCAAAATCCACGTCAGGGAGATTCTTACACAGTGACCCAACACTTCCTCGGCACTTGGAGGCCAGCACGCCCTGGGTAAGGGCACAGTTGTGTGGCCACGGGGGGGCGGGGGCGGGGGTCGGTCTGGCTACTGTATTCCTGGGAGACCAAACCTGGGGAGAGGTGAACACAGAAAACGCTGGATGCCCAGCGGGTTAACAGAGGCTGGTGGGGGCGTTTTGGGTGCTCTGTCCCCCCCGCTGTCCCCTGGAGCTCCTCCACGGAGGCCCTCCCCCCCCCCCATAGCAGCGTCTCCCAGGGGGTCATGGGAAGGAGCGTGAACTGATTCCGGATCCCCAGTTTTCCGTAATGTGAGGGGGCGTTCCTCTGAGCCCCCTTCTTGGCCACATTCTCTGGTCCCTTTTCCTTGCTGGGGCCATTTTTCAAGTGTCTTTGGCCAGAGCTGCTCTGAGGGGTCATGAGGCTCTCCGGGAGGCGGGCGCTAAGGTGGAAACATTGGGAGGTCATCTGACTCCTGCAGAACTACCCCCCCCCACCCCCGCCCCCCAGACCGCTGATTTCCAGCTAACCACTAAAGGCCAGAACGCATTCCAGGCCAGCTTTAGCGGTCGCCTGGGAAACTGCCTAGTAACCGTGTCAGCAACTGAGGGTGTGCTAACACCACACATCTGAACGGCTTCTGAGTCCTGAACGGGTGATGACCTTGAGCCGCTGCACTCGGGATTTCAAGGGTCCCCGAGACAAAGCCCAGGCAGAGTGGGGGCGGTGAAGGGTGGGCAGCATCTGGACGAGGTCCCCGCGGGCACCCGGGCTGCGGGGACCAGACCCGCGGCCCAGCAGGGGCCCGAGGCAAGCTATGGCCTCCCCACCTCCTCTGCTTCCCTGGAATCAACTTGGCCGCCAGGAGGAACCTCCCCCACCCCTCACCCGCGGAAACCCACCACTGTGGACGGAGGCCGCTCATCTCCCTCCTGTTGGCCGCTTTGTTGGTGGGTTCAAATTGTCACCCGTGGCAGACAGCAGGGGCACACGGTACCTTTTCCTAAAGATTGAATCCCCAAAGCGAGAAACAGGGTCAAAGGTTACAGGAATTTTTCAGACTCTTGCCAAATGACTTTCCAAAATATCTGTGCCACTTTACAATATCACCGTCGGTGGATGAGGAACATACATGTCGCCCTGGCTCCTCTGGGTGGGTGTTCTTATTTTAAAAGTCTTGGGCGGGGGGGGGGGGGGGGGGGGCGCCTGGGTGGCTCGGTTGAGTAAGCGGCTCAGGTCTTGATCTCAGGGTCGTGAGTTCAAGCCTCGCGTTGGGCTCCACACAGGGTACGAAGCCTACTTAAAAAAAAAAAAAAGTCTTAAAAAAATTTTTTTAATGTGTATTTATTTTTGACAGAGAGAGACAGAGCGTGAGCAGGGGGAGGGGCAGAGAGAGAGGGAGACCCAGAATCCGAAGCGGGCCCCAGGCTCCGAGCCGTCGGCACAGAGCCCGACGCGGGGCTCGAACCCACGAACCGTGAGCCGACATCAAGAGTCGGATGCTTAACCGACTGAGCCACTCTGGCGCCTCCAATACCGTTTTCATAAGACGTAAGATGCACGAGATAATGTGGACAAAGTGCTTAAAAATAGACTTGTAAAAATAAATGCTTGAGACATACCAAGCCTCGTCCACATTTCTTTCCAATGTTCCCCTGTGGTTTCTGGGCTTAGCGGTAATTCCCTTCATTAAAGTTTTCATTAATATTAAATTATGTTTTATTTTAGTGTCTGTGGTAGACTTTAAAAAATGCTTACCCTTTCATTCACGTGGAGCTTACTTTGGTGTATGAAATAAAGTGAGCTTCCAAATGCTTTTGTTGACGAACCTACCTGTCCATCTCGCCCTTGGCTTCCTTGAGACGCCAGTATATCCTGATGTAAATGTCTCCATTTCACCTGAGCCAATTCAAACAGGTTTCTGTAGCTTGTGACCGAGAGAGCCCAAAAGTAAACTTCACCCTAATCACGGCCGGAGGAACGTCCCCAGCCAACGGGGGTGTGTTCCTGCGTGACCTGGAGGTTCCAGCGCTGTCCCTACATCCGCGCGTCAAGCCACGCGTAGCCACCCTGCCACCACCTTGACCTAGACGCCCCGACGCTGTGCTACAAATTCAGAGACATCCAAGAAGGCCACTGTCTCTGACCCGGTCGACGGGCTCTCGAGAGACCCAAGGGGTAATGTGTGCGAAAAACCCATTAAAACCCACCACTACCGTCATCATGATCGCCTCATTTCATCCCCCCAAAAGATCTGGAGCAGCGTACGAATTGGATGTTAATAATAAAACACTTTTGAAACGTTTGGGGATCCGTGTTTCGAAAATATCGATACTGTTTCCCAGCCGATAAAGGTGGTGAGAGCAGACGTGGCTTTAGGTGCGCCCTGGAGGCCAGCCTATCCCCCCTGCCCCTTTGTTTTGTTTTAGAAATTCTTGGTTTTGCTGAGGGGTTCACTCCTGTTCGGAGGTGGGGGAGGGCGTGTTGTTTTGTCGCTCGGCCATTTTTCTTAGACACTAAGCGTATGCGGGAAAGTCTATCCCGGGAAGCGTGTTCTCGATTCTCGCCGGGGATCAGTTTGCTGTCCCAGAGAAGGCAGGAGCACCAAGGAGAGGGAAAGGGAGGGCTATCACGACAGAGCAGGAACACCCTGGGGCCTTTTTCCTACTCAGTCAGATGCCAAGGGTGTGGCCGTCTTCCAGTTACAGAGGAGCTCACCCTGGCCTCTCCACTTTCCATTCGTGCGGCTATTAGAGCATGTCCAAACCCTTGCACACGACAGAGGTCCCGCAGGAGCAGAGGGTCAAGTCCTTTTGATTTGTCCAGAACGACGCCGACCAATTTAGAAAATGAAAAACTCTGACCTCTTGACCGCCCCCCCCCCCTTTGTGCCGCTCCCACATTTCCTGTTGGCCTGTGCCCGGCCCTTTCTTGTTGTTGCCACTCACCCCTGGCCCTTCTTGCGGGAAGACCCCCGGGATTGCCACATCCCACCTCTTTCCCCTTCCTCTGCTTCCTGGGAGGTGACACTGTGACAGCGCCCCTCGGTGCAGGCATAGGGAACGTGCACACCCAGAAGATGTGCTCAGACCATCATAAACACAGAAACCCTGAGCTAGAAGGAGGGAGAAGTCTCTTTCTGGCCCCAACCCAGGAAACTCCTCCTGTCCCCCACCCTCCTCTTCTGGGGCTCACCATTGGGGTGGGCGGGGACACCTCAGGTGAACAGGTGTGCCGTGGGAGGACTTTTGTTCTCCTTGCTCACGTATCCGATTCAAAACAGCCTCTGCGGGCAGCTGACTGGCTGTATTTATCTGGAAACACTGGTCTCAAACCACGGGTTATTCAAACATTCGGAGCAACGATTTACATACATCCCCTGGGGAACCCTCCCCAATTCAAATGAGTTACGGCCGGAGAAGATCTTTTTTCTATAACTTGGAGATTTGGCTGCGGAGGATCTTGCCGGAGAGGAAGGATACGTGATCTGCTTCTGGTGGCGTCTGAAGCTCGCCCCGCCCTTCGGTTTCACGGCAGGTGAAGGCCGAGTCCTCAACGGCCCTGGTAGTTCACGGTCAGATGAAATTTCCCACGGCTCTCTCTGGTCTGGAGAGTGTGAGTGATGCCCCAGCGGGTCGCCGAGCGGACTGTCTGCGCCTGGCAGATACCTTATGAAATACCCAGGTAACTCAGGAGAAATGGATGGGTTTTAACGCTTTTGTGAGTAATTACGGCACACGGGGGACCATGCCAGGCCTCGAACATGCTTTCCTAAGGGTATTCCTTTCCAACGTGTGTTCCTGATCGCTTTAGCTGTTGGGTTTATGTATTTATTTACGTATTTATTATTTAGCTTAAGATTTATTATTGCCCCGGGGGCGCCTGGGTGGCTCAGTCGGTTAAGCATCAGACTTCAGCTCAGGTCGTGCTCTCCTGGTCTGTGAGTTCGAGCCCCGCGTCAGGCTCTGTGTTGACAGCTCAGAGCCTGGAGCCTGCTTCAGATTCTGTGTCTCCCTGTCTCTCTGCCTCTCCCCTGCTCATGCGCTCGCTCGCTCTCTTTCTCTCTCCAAAATAAACATTAAGAGTTATTATTGCTCATGATCTCATGATTCTGGGGCTTGGCTGGGCTCAGCTGGGCAGCTCTTCCGCTCCAGGGATGAGTTGGCTGAGGTCACTTGCCGCCATTAGCTGGAAACTTGGCTGGGGCTGGACCACCCAAGATGGCTTCACTCACATGTCTGGCACCTCAGCTTGCCGGGTGGGGGGGTGGGGTTGGGGGCTGGAAGGGCAGCGAGCTGGCTGGGCCTGGGCCTGTCCCTGTCCGTGCGGACTCTTGTCATCCAGCAGTCTGGTCTGAGCTTGCACATGTGGCTGAATCCCAAGAGGGCAGAAGCAGACAGACCCTATTTGGCCTGTGTAAGGCCTGGGCCGAGACTGGCAGAGAGCGTCACTTCCTCCATATTCTCCCGGTCCAGTCAAGTGACAAAGCCACTCTAGGTGGGGTTCCACCTCTCGACGGGAGGGTGGCGTGTGGTCTGGGGCTGGGAGGGATTTGTTGACACCATCTTCGAAAACAACTTGCCGCACTGGTGCAAGAAAGGAAGTCGGCAGGGGGGCACGTTTTGCGCCGTAACATACAACTGTTTTCCATGTTACGCTGGGCTCACGTGGTCCCCTTACAGGGTTTCAAGCAGAACAGGTAGAAACTCCACTCTTTGGACTGCGGTGTATCCTCGTGAAAATCAAAGCCCTTCAAAAGGCGTCGACAGGGACAGAAGGCACATCCGAGGCCGCCTGGAGCTGGGGGTGGGGAGGGAGAGAGACAGCAGAAACTCAGCGCGAGGAAACTTTTGGGGTGATGGAAAATACTCTAGGTCTTGGGTGTGCCGGTGGTTACCCAGGTGTATACATTTGCCCAAACTCCTTGAACTGGATGCTTAAAACAGGTGCATCTGACTGTGTGTAAAGACCTGGTTGGAAAAAAAAAAACCCAAAATCAAAGCTGACCCGCTAAGAACGGTCAGAAAGGCTAAGTGGGAAATGCTGTTAAATAAAGCTGGTTCTAGGAGTATCCTCTATTTACAAACAATAGCAAATTCCTGCGGGGAGGGAAAGGAAGCCGAAGGGCTAAAGGGGATGTTTTCGTCCTTTCCAAAGCAGGATGCGGCTAACATTACCGTGTCCCCCTGCGGCCATTGTATCGAAAACACTCTATCATTTGCAAATTGTTGACTAGGTGATTCTTGGTATTTTATAGATTATTGGAGAGTGACTACATCCTGCTTCCGGGGGTGCAGGAAGGGCTGGGGTCACCTCGAAGCAGAAACAAACAACAACATGTCCGTGCGGGTCGCTCCCTGTCAGGCCATCTTGGAGTTAAACTGGTGCCCCCATTGGGGAAAACTAACTGGTGACCTTTGCATAGCGCTCGGGTCTTCGGGCGCTCGGGTCTTCAGGAGCCGGGATCCTGCAAGGCGAGGGATCCGAGTAAAGGGTGCGCGTTATTTGGGGTCAAAGTGTCAAGAAGGGTTGTCTTGTAGGCCCTGGGGTTGGGGGCGGGGGGAGGTGGGCAGATGGGCATGTGGAGTTTTGTTGCCAAATGGATCTCACGTGGGCACGTGGAGACGGGGCCAAGGACGACCAGGCTCTGAGATCCAGCTCTGGGGAAAGAGAGTGTCTTGAGTGAGCAGGAGAGGGAACAACGTTGTGCTCTTCTTAAAGGGTCCCGAGGCTGGCCAGGAATGCCCGTCAGAAAAGTAACGGACTGGGGTGCCTGGGTGGCTCAGTGGGTTGAGCGTCCGGCTTCAGCTCAGGTCATGATCTCACGGTTCGTGAGCTCCAGCCCCGCGTCGGGCTCTGTGCTGACAGCTCAGAGCCTGGAGCCTGCTTTAGATTTCTCTCTCTCTCTCTCTCTCTCTTTCTTTCTCTCTGCCCCTCCCCTGCACAAGAAAACAAAAAAAAAAGAAAGAAAAGAAAATTCCTTTAAGAGGAATGAGAAGGATCTTCCCCCGTGGGCGAGTTGGCTGCTTGTGGGAACAAGGGGTCATCACCCACCCTTGGTTGGGAAGGGTGGCCCGGGCTCTCCTGTGTTTACTCCATACACCAAGCAGAGCTGGGGACCTTCTTTAAAGACTCCTGTTTAAATGAGCATGCACTTGGGGAAACATGTGTTGAATAGAAGTTATGAATAACTCACTGTATCCACATCTGCAATGATTGAGATTTATTGCAGCCATATCAGCAAAGCACAGTTTTCCACGGACCACTGAGTTTTGTATTGCAATGGGCAGTGATCTTAGTCACTATCAGATTTCTACTTGAACTTCTAGCTTGTGGGGTCAGGCCCGGGCCAAACCCTCTCTGGGGCTAAACTTCCTAGTGTAATGAATAAAGCATACATGCCATTAAGGAAGGCAGGATGTGCCCAAGACGTCACTGGAGCTGGGCTCCCTTCGAGGGACCGGTTTTTCCCTGACCGTAATTTGCTCATCAGTTAATGTCCTCATGTACCCCCACCCTCCAGTTAGAACACGACTGTCGAAATTCGTTTCTTGGGAAATTACTCTGTTGAAGGGATATTGGAAAAATTCAGATCATGCACCTAGATTCATTATTATTAAATTATTCATTATTGGCAAGGTCTTCACTTTTACTCTTCTCAAGACTTTGGGTTAGGATGTTTTGGCCTCAGGCCAAAGGAAAAAATGTGTAACAGTAGATTTAGGCAATCGTAATCAAAAAACCTCTGCTCAACCTCCTTTTTTTTTTTTTTTAAATGTTTTCATTTATTTTTTGAGAGAGAGAGTGAGCATGGGTAGGGGAGGGGCAGAGAGAGGAAGACAGAAGATCTGAAGCGGGCTCTGTGCTGATGGCCGTGAGTCCAAAGCGGGGCTCGAACTCACCAACCCTGAGATCATGACCCGAGTGGAAGTCAGATGCTCAACTGACTGAGCCAGCCAGGTGCCGCCCTCCCCCCCCAACCTCCTCTTTAAATGCTTTTTAACTCTCAAAAGACTCTATGTAACATTTAATTTTCCTGTCAATACTCTGCACAGGGTTTCTAGAGCATTCTTTGGAGTGAAGGCACATCACTGGATGGATGTAAAATCTCATCCACGGAGACACTCCTTCCAATATCTCGGGTTTCCCAAGTACTTATAAACTGTCAGTGACTTCAAAACACCAAAGATTAATCCTGGCAGAGTCCAGAGGGAGAGGATGACCACCCCCAAAGGGGACATCTGTCACACCCTTGATGGTGTCCCCCAGCACCAGCTCCGAGGCTCGGCTCACATCTGGCAGCCTTATCCACGGAGTCTCAGCCCCAGGAAAGTCGGGAACACCTCAGGCACTACTCCCCAGATGGGACATGGGGACTCAGTACCCTCTGGGGCAGGGGAGTGGGGAGGGGTGGGAGTGACTCTGAAAGATGCTTCTAGCAGCTCCCTCCCCTGGTGTCTGAGGAAACTTATCAGTGACCCACGCCTCGCCCAGAAGGGCCCTTCTGCAGCCCACAGAAACCCACGGGGAGCTATCCTGGCCCCTAATCAGGCTCGGGTCCGTCTCTACGGCCACTCCCCGCATAAAGAGGCTCGGCGGCTGCCGTGGCCTCTGCCACTGTGATTAGCTGAGCTGCGTCTCCTGGCCTTACTGAGTGATGCCCGCTGGCTGGCAAAGCCAAAAGCTTCACCTTCCCGCTGCTAAGACGGGAGGGCTCCTCGCTGCCAGGGCGCGATGCAGTGTAGCGAGCACAGGCCTCAGATGCAGAGAAAAAAACCCAGGCCCAGAGGCCCCACAGCTTGGAACAACCCCCGCATCAGCTTCCCACCACTGCTGAGTGCAGGTGCCCTTGGCACTTCAGATCCCGAGAGCCAGGGGACACCACCGCCGGACCTTGGCTCCTACCGCCCTCTGCCCTGAGAGCTCCGCAATTGCTCCCCTGAGCCCAGGAAAGAATTCCTCCAGGGGCTGGGCTCACAAAGGTGTGTCTGATTGGTGGGACCCGGGTCACATGTTCGTGTCCTAGCTGCAAAGGGTCCTGGGAAATGTAGTTCTGGCCTGAAGATCTCTAAAACTAGGAAAGGTATTTAGAAAAGGTTGCTAAGCATTCTGCAGGGTCCCCCGTTTCAATGACTGTGGCCTGGAAATTGGCATTATATGTGTTATTCATTTATTATATATATCCATATGTAATTACGTACAATTCATTCATTCATTCATTCATTCATTCGAAATCTGCTCTTGTTGTCTCTTGAGAAGGATGAGGGGTTACATCTGGCGTGGGTCTGGGTTTCTCGTTACCGCTGTAGCAACTCACCGAACACTTAGTGGCTTAAACCAACACAATTTTATGATCTTATGTTTCTGGAGGTCGGACCTTTGAAATCAGTGTCACTGGGATAAAATCGAGGTGTCTGCGGGCTGGTGTTTCTTCCAGAGGCTCTAGGGGAGACTCTGTCTCCCCATCTTCTCCAGCCTCCAGAGACCACCTGTGCTCCTTGGTGCACGGTGCCTTTCTTGCCTCACCCCATCCTCCGGCCGCCATGGTGAATCTCCTACCACCCCGATCCCCCCTGTCCCTCCTTTAGGGACCCTTGTGATTACATTGGCCCCACTCAAATAATGTCCCCACTTCAAGGTCCTTAAGTTAATCACACCTACAAAGTCCTTTTCGCCTGGCATTAGGAGATATGGGATTAGGATATGGCTCTTTGGGGGCCATGAATCACCCTACCGAACCCTAGTAGGTCAGCAGTCTGGGTCTACAGAAAGGGCCCTGGAGGCAGAGCGAAGTTCCTAGGGTTGAGGGTCCAGTCTCCGTCCTTGCCAGTGTCCCAGAACTGATCCGGTTTGGAGAGAGTGGCTCAGGACCATCAGACACCAGGACGTTGTCGAATAAACGAGAATGTCAGTTAACTCATTTATTCCTTTTTAATTGGCCCTGTTCCTTTCCAGGGGGTGGGGAGTCTGCCTGGCGCCCGAATGTCTGTGTGGCCACCCGGAAGGCTATTTGGTGAACATGAACTCAGGCAAACAGGGGTGGATGTTCCCAAGGGGTGTTTCACCCAGGGAGTGGGGAGGCCGGCGTGCTGTCCTTGACGGATAACAGAGCTCACCTTACTCTTGGCCAGACGCCCTATTTGGACATAACAGCCAATGAGCACGTTACTCCCCCTCCAGACTCAATCTCAGTCTCTCCCTCCCTCATGGCGCACATTGACGTCATCACTAAGCGCCATTTCTTCTTCCTAAATATAAATATCCCCACTGCCGCCCCTCAGACCAAACCATCTCATCTGGACCGCCATGACACCCTCCTACTGGCCCTTCCTTGCCCTGGCCCCCTCCTATCAAGTACTCCACCCTGCAGCCAGAACATTCTTCTTCAGATAAAAGCTGATCGCCTTGCTCCCTTATTGAAAGCCCTCAATGTACCCTTAGTGTTAGGGTAGAGCCTGTGTGTTAGTCCAGATCCCCCCGGAAGCAGACATCAGGTTAGGATTAAACGTGCAAGGGTTTTCTTTGGGGAAACATCTGTGAAAGAAACAGGAGAGGGAGCTAAGGGAGGCTGGGAGGGCCATCAGGGCAGGAAAGGGGGCGAGAAGGGAGGGGACAAGTGTCCTATGCTGCCGCGCGGTCCCAGGCAGGCTCAGCAAAGCCGCCTTCCTGGTCCTGGGACTGAGCCCATCTCGCCCCCATATCACCCCCCACCCCCACCCCCCAGGCACTCAGTCACAGGCTGGGGGCAGCCGGGGAGGCCTCTTCCCCAAGGATTCGGGCCGTTGCACATGCGCTAGGTGCCTGTGCCTCTGCCGCGGCCCACCCTCTCAGCTCACGTCCTGCCCTCCACGGTTCTTTCTCGAACCCGAGTCTGCCAGTGCCGGTTGCTCTGCCTGGATTACCCAGCTTCACCCCCCTTTCCCTTCACCTCGAGTCTCCGCTGGAACACCCCCATTCCTCCGCCCTGTGCCATCCCCTGACTGCGCTCAACATCATGAGCACCTGGTAGGAGCCATCGAACCCCTCGTATGTGCTTAGATGCTGTAAATAACCAGCGCGTAGAACCTCCTGACGTCTCACGAGGGGATTAGATCTCATCTGGCAGCTGTCTGCGTCCTGATGGCGAAGGATGGCGTCTGGACCCACCAAGACAGACACCCACCCCCACCCCACCCCCACCCCCGCCGTTGACAACCCATCCAGTCGTGAAGGGCGGCTCGGCCTCTGACGGAATGCTGTTCAATTCCGAATTGAGGTGGGGGCTTCTGGGAGGCACCACATTTCGGGGCCCAGGATGGGGCCTGCTGGGGAGAAGCGGTCTCTAATGGAAATACTAAAATGTGTTGAAATTACCGCACGGGGCTTTGCCTCTCGGAGTCCAGAATTCACATTTGGACTCTTCAGACTAAGTCCAGTGGCCCCACAGCCGAGTGGAAAGTTTTCTCAAAGGATGATCCTGCCTGAGAACCAACTGAGGTGTTTGCCGAGAAAGCAGATTCTTGGGCCACACCCTGTGTCTACTGAGTTGGAACCACCAAGGGTGGGGCCTGGGCAACTGCTCTTTTAACTGGTGGCTCTGAAAGCTTATGTGGTCCACGTGCCACCAGGAGGCCACACAATCAAGCCAGGGAGCAGAGGAGCCGGCTTCCTGTGCCTCTCACACCACCTTCAACTTTTAGGAAGTTGCACAGAGGAAGGCAGGGTCCGTGAAAGCACTTTCCTTTGGACCGCGCCATTTTTCTTTTCCTTCGAAACTTTACCTCCGTTTTGGGAGCTTACAATTCGGGGAGGTTGAGTGGTCTGGGGAGGGCGGTCTGTTTTCTCACCCCCGTGGCCGACTTCCCCTGAGAGGCTCAGGGCCAAGGTCCCGAGAGAGAGAGAGAGAGAGAGAGAGAGGGAGAATTCGTGTTTCCTGACTCGGGGGTCTGGGGCCCGAACACCCAAGGCCATCATGAAGGGCCTAAAAATAGAGCCCAGAGGCCCAGCCCAAGCTGGAGAAGAGGCCTCCCTGGGTTGCCCAAGAGGGATCTGGACAAAGGAGTCTGTCGCCCTCTAGTGGGAGACGAGCTGTCTCCCTACCCTGCTCAAGGGGCAGGAACCCAAGCAGGCCCGCCCTGGAAACGCCACCTCCTTCAACTGTGCTATCTGCCTTTAGTAACTTCCACGTGATTCTAGAACGTGTTGCTATGACGCACGCTCTTTTACTACCGAGAACCTCCCATTATCACCGGGTTTTAAGCTGTTCTCATTATTTCTCAGGGGGATTAAAGCGGCTACCACTAGATTCTCACACCTAACAGCCTGTCAAAACACCTAAGCGCCGTCTGTCTACGAAGGCTCTTCTCCTGGGGGGCGCCCAGAGCTTTGGCACAGACCCTGGGGGACAGCGAAACAGGAGGAGGCCTTCCAAGCCGGGAAGTTCGGCTGCACCGCTCCGGGCTCCATCTGTGGGGACAGATGTCTCTGCTGGCTAAGTTATCCGCCCCCCCCCCCCACCCCCAGCTGAAGATACCAACTCAGTTACACTTCAACTGGAACAGGGAAGCACATTTTGAGAAAGAAAATATACAGACGAACAGCAGTGTCTAGTCAGGATTCGAAAGAAACCCCATTTTGACCGAAAGACACCGGGCTTTTAACAAAAGCTTACAAAGCAAAAGGGCATGCCACCTCACACAGGTGACGAAGGCTGCTATGAAAGGCAGAATGAAAGAGAGAGAGAGAGAGAGAGAGAGAGGAATTGCCACTGTTGGCAGAAGCCTAAAATGGAGCAGCCGCTGTGGAAAACAATATGGCGGCTCCCGAAAAATATTAAACACAGAATTACCATGTGATCCAGCAATTCCGCTCTTAACAGGGTCTCAAAGAGAAATGTGTACACCCATGTTCATAGCAGCTTTATTCACAGTGGCCGCCGGGTGGAAGCAACCCAAGTGCCTGATGCGGATGAACTAAGTGTGGTCCATCCATGTGGCGGAATAGCGTTTCAGTCGTGACAAGGCAGGCGATCCTGACACCTGCCACAGCAGGGATGAGCCCTGAAGATCTTATGCCGAGTGAGATAAACCAGACGCAAAAGGGCAAATACTGTGTGATTCCACTTCCACGAGTGGTCACACCAGTGGTCAACTTCATAGAGAAGAAGTAGAATGGGGGTTGTTGGGGGGTGGAGGGTGCTGGCGGAGAGGGGTGTGGGGGTTATTGCTTAATGGATGTGGGGTTTCAGTTTCCCAAGAGGAAAAAGGTCTGAAGAACTTTGGGTGATAGTCATGGGTCAACGTAGGTCTGATTATAACAAATGGCACCACTGTGGTCTGGGACGTCAATAGTGGGGGAGGTTGTGTGTGGGGGGGGGAGGGACTGGGGTGTATGGGAACTTTCCCTCTGTACTCCCTGATCAATTTTGCTGTGAACCTAAAACTGCTCTTAAAAATAAGTTTAGGAATTTCTTTATCTTAAGTTTATTTATTTTATTTTTCAGAGAGACAGAGACAGCATGAGTGGGGGAACGGAAGAGGGGAGAGAGAGAGAGAGAGAGAGAGAGAATCCCAAGCAGGCTCCACGCCATCAGCACAGAGCCCAATGCGGGGCTCAAACTCACAAAACTGTGAGATCATGACCTGAGCTGAAACCAAGAGTCAGTCGCTTAACTGACTGAGCCACCTAGGTGTCCCTATTTTTATTTTATTTTTAGACAGAGGTGAGAGGGGCAGGTGGAGAGAAAAGAAATCTCCAGCAGACTCCATGCTCAGCTCAGAGCCTGACAAGGGGCTCGATCCCATGACCCTGGGATCGTGACTTGAGCCAAAGTCAAGAGTCGGCTGCTCAACTGACTGAGCCGCCCAAGTTCCCCTAAGGTTAGGAACTTAAAAACCAAAGTTCTGGAGGTGAATGATGGGTGCGGTTGCACACAATATAAATGGCCTTAACATTACTGAACTCTACACTTAAAAGTGGCTAGGATGGTACATTTCGTATTACATTACCACAATTAAAAATAAAAATGAAAAATTTTTAAAGGCAGGGAGGGAGGGGTGGGCTAGAAAAGAGATTGTCATTCAGGAACCTTCGAATCTTGCGTGTTTAAAAATGTCCTAAGTAGAAGTTAGTGTTTTTTGGATATATTTGGAAGCCCATTTTATATTAACAAAAATAATTCAAAATAAAAAGTGCCCGGAACAGAATGCGAAGCTGGCAAAGACAAAGATCTCCAGGCAGGCAGGCAGGAAGCAGAGGGATAAACACATTGGGGCCTTGGGACCTTTCCTCCGAGGAAACTGATTGGGGGCGGGGAGCGGAAAGCCCAGAGGGAGAGGGGCGTGGCCCGGAGAAGGAACTCCGCCCCTCCTGGGAAGCCTGCGAGTCTCTGCACCAAGGTCACCAGGGAAGGGAAGCGGCCCCTTTTCAGGTTGGAAAGTTGCACTGGAGGGACAGATGAGGAAAGCTGGTCCGTTCCTTCCCCCCAAGAGCCTTTGCGACGTCCGCCCCCCCCCCCCCATCCTTGAAACCGTTAAGTGGGAGCTAGAGAGGATGAAACACTTAGAAAAAGAATGCAGGAAACCTGTCAGAAGCAGGTTTCAGATTTGCTTTTCCCTGTGAGCAGCGGGCCAATCTGAGTGAGGTTCGGGGCCAGGGCTCGGTGCTTTGCACGGTCCCAAAGACAAAACCCGGAAGGATATTCCGTATCGGGGTGCCGGGGAATTGGGACAAGCCCAGCAGGCCTGAGATGTGTCCAAACGAGACAGGTCCCTTCAGAATGACGTCCGCGGGGAAAGCTTCCAACCACCTGGTGTCCGTCAGACGCTCCGCTGGCAAACATTCAGGATTGTGCAGCACAGTCCTCCTTTAAGAAGAGAGATAATTGACACGCAGATCGCATTGGTTTTAGGTGTACAACATAATGATGTGATACACGCATATATCGTGGAAGGATTCCTCCACAAGAGGCTCACATAACACCCATCACCCGGCTCGGTTTTAAGTTTTTTCTGGTGATGAGATCGTTCCAAATCTACTCCCTTAGGAGCTTTCAAATATGTAACAGGGTATTGTTGACCGCAGTTACTGTGCCCTGCGTTACACCCCCAGGACTTACCCTTCTTACAACTGGAAGTTTGTGCCTTTTGATGTGCCTTTTGACCCCCTTCACCCAGTTGGCCCACCGCCCAAATGAATAGATGTATCTATTCATCTTTCGATGGACACTTAGGTCATCGCCCTGCCCTGACTATATAAATAATTCTGCAACGAACACGGGGATGCAGGTAACTTTTCGAGACAGTGATTCCAGCACATTCTTTTAGTGTCTTCACTGGTGGCAAATCTTTGCTCTTTCAGGGGTGGGTGGAGTTTTTGGAAACACCCAAAAGCTATTCACGGCTAACTGATGTGCAGGAAGAACACCTAGCTGACCACGTCCCGCTCGTGGATCATATACCGGCTCCGCGGGCATCTTTAACAGGAGAAATCCAAAACGTATTCGAAGCAAGGCGTCCACGCAGCTGTCTTCCCGGTGATTATATGGAGAGGCTAACAGTACTTTGGCTATGAGCTGTGGACGATTTTTCAAACAGCTTTATCTTCTCACGGTTTGCTCTCACCAACCCCAAATAATTGTGGCTCGCGGCTTCAAACACCCGCAGACAGAGCTCCGTGAAGATCTGGGGAAGATCATCAGTCATTGCTTGGCTGCTGCTTGAGTTTGAACAAGTTGTTGCTGACAGTGGCTGCCGCGTAGACCTGGCTTCGGAGAAGGCTCTGGGACACACCAGTGTTCCTTTCAACTTACGCCAAGACCGGTCGCTCTTTAGCTGGGGGATGAAGTGTAGGTCCCGCTGAGCCTGAAATAACCCTTAAGTCAGCTCCCCGCGTCTGATGCCACAGACCAGAACCCGGCACCCGACAGTCACGTCCCCCCGGGGTCCACATGTATCACAAGATGCTTATATTCCATTTAGAGGCTTCTCCTCCCCCCCCCCCCCCAGGTAACAATTTCAGTTTTGTCTTCCTTTGAGCATTTCCAGGACTGTGCTTTTGTGTTCGTTTCACGGAAACAGGCGAATTTCAAGCTGCATTGAGGAGAAAATGAGGCCATTTAGAGAAAGATGGTCACGTGCAGGAAGGGACAAGCGCCCCTTCGTGGAGAGGCTGATGCTCTCAAACTCTCCCGTGAGCAGCTGCTGCTTCTCCTCTTGGCCAGAAGCAACACATACCTAGAAGCAAGGGGCCAGGTGGAGGGGACTTCCTGTGGGAAGAAAGCCCTGGTCTCATTCCTGCTGGAGTCAGACATTCTCCTTCGAAACAGGTGAAATTGAAATAAAAAGAAAATCACGTATTTTTTTTCAAATTTCTATCTGGGCAAAGACTTTTTGTTTTGTTTTTTTAAGTTTTTATTTATTTTGAGAGAGAAAGCATGAGTGAGGGAGGGGCAGAGAGAGAGAGAATCCCAAGCAGGCTCTGCCCTGTCAGCACAGAGCCCAGTGCGGGGCTCGAACTCCCGGACCAAAGGGTGAGATCATGAGCTGAGCTGAAATCGAGAGTTGGATGCTTAACCGACTGAGCCACCCAGGCACCCGGGCAAAGGCTCTTTAAGCTTAGGTTGCACAGAAGAAAATACCAAAAGAAAGACAACATAAAACATTTTAATATCTTCATTATTTATTTTCATGTAAGGTGTCGCGTGTATACAATGGCCAAGAAAAGGGGAGGGCAAAAAAACCCCAGTGAAATGTATTTTATTTGGCTTTCGATCTGCACCTTAAAAAAAAAAAAAAAAAAAAATATATATATATATATATATATATATATATATATTTACTTAGATACCAGGGGTGCGGGCGGAGAGGAACAGAGAGAGAGAGAGAGAGGGAGAGAGAGAATCCCAAACGGACTCCATGCTGTCAGCATGGCCTGAGCCAAGATCAAGAGTCGGATGCTCAACCGCATGGGCCACCCAGGTATCCCTCGATTTGCACTTTAAGTAGTATTTATTTTTCAGATGTTGGAGTGCTCATAACACTTGTAAATATATATTCTATGTCTTCATATATAATACATATATTAAATTTTTCACACAGTGAAATGCACGGCTATTAACTATACGGCTCGGTGAATCTGGGTGAGTGTGTAGACCCGTATAACCACTGCTCTGACAAAATGCAATTCTAGGGGCGCCTGGGTGGCTCAGTCGGTTAAGCGTCTGACTTCCGCTCAAGTCATGATCTTGCGGTTTCGAGACCAGCGTCAGGCTCTGGGCTGACAGCTCAGAACCTGGAGCCTGCCTGGGATTCTGTGTCTCCCCCTCTCTCTGCCCCTCCCTTGCTCGCGCTCTGTCTCTCTCTCTCTCTCTCAAAAATAAATAAACATTTAAAAAAAGAAAAGAAAAGAGAATGCAAGTCTAATACGCAGAAAATTCCTGAATGCCCCATTCAGTTAAACTTCACCCCCCCCCCACAGGAAATCACTATTCTGATTTGTCTGTAGATTGTTTTTACCCATTCCTAAACTTTACAGAAATGGGATTGTACGATACGTAGTCTTTTGTGTCTTGCTCCTTTCACTATATTTTTGAGATTTATTCGTGTTGTGGCACATGTATCGCGATATTATTATCATTTTTCGATTTTAGTTTTTTTAAGTAATCTCTACACCCAACGTGGGGCTCAAACTCACGACCTGAGATCAAGAGTCACCTTCGTTCCACCCACTGAACCAGCTGGCGCCCCTCACTGCATTATTTTTATTGCTGAGTATTCCACAGCAATTGATGTATCCATTCTGTTGATAGATTTCAAAGCCGGGTTTCGGTTTGGGGCGATTATGAGTAAAACTGCTACAAATATTCTTGTTCAAGAGTTTTTCTGGACAGTATGTTTTACTTCTCTGGGACAAATATTTAGGAAAAGAAGTACTGGGTCATGGGACAGATGGATGCGCGCACTTTCCAGGTTTTCGTTTTACTCTCCTACCAGTACGAGCATTCCAGTTGCTTGACATCCTCACCACATCTGCCCTTGTCACTCTTTTTTGAGTCGTCCTTGAGGGGGACAAATGGTATGTCCTTGTGGTTTTCACTTGCGTGCCCCTGGCGACTGCCGATGTTGAAGATATTTCCGTGTCCCTTATTAGCCATTTACATATCTTCTTTTGTTAGGTATCTGCTCAGACCGTTTGTTTCTTTGTTATTTGTTTGCAGGAGTTCTTTATATATTCTGGATATAGGTCTTTTGTCAAACATGTGTATTGTAAATATTTTTCCAACAATCTAACTTTTCAATAAGCAGTGATGTTGAATTTCAAAAATGTCCAATTTAATCAGCTTTTAATTTTATGTTTAATGTTTGTGTGTGTGTGTGTGTGTCCGCTCAGAGAAAACATTCTCTTTTCCAAGGTGATGAAAACAATGATTTAAATTTTTCTTACAAGGGGCCACCTGAGTGGCTCAGTTGGTGGGGCATCTGACTTCAGCTCAGGTCACGATCCCGCAGTCTGTGGGTTCGAGCCCCGGGTCGGGCTCTGTGCTGACAGCTCGGAGCCTGGAGCTGCTTCGGATTCTGTGTTTCCCTCTCTCTCTGCCCCTCCCCCTGCTCGTGGTCTGTCTCCATCTCTCAAAAATGGATCAACATTGAAAATAAATAAATAAATAAATTAATTAATTAATTTAAAAAATTTCCCAGAAGCTTTCTGGTGTTAGAGATAGGGGACAAGTTTTCATTTTTTTTCCTGTACATTTATCCGATAGTTCCAGCACTGTTTGTTGAAAAGACTTTCCTTCCCCTATTGAATTGCCTTGGCATCTTCGTCAAAAATTAATTGATTATCTAGGAGTGGACCCTATTCTGTTCCATCGATCCATTTGCCTATATGCCAACACCATCCTGTCTCGGTTACTGTAGCTTTACGGGCGTCTTGAAATCAGGTTCTGTGAGTCCTCTGGTTCTATTTCAAGATTGTTTTGGCTACTCTAGGTTCTTTACATTTCTGGTGCGATTTTTCGATCAACCTATCGGTTTCTACCAAAAAAATTTAATTTAATTGAGACTGTGGTTGGTATGACATTGAATTTATACATCGATGTGGAGAGAATCGACATCTTCCAGTCCATAAGCGTGATACATTTCTCTGTGTATTTAGGTTTTCTTGAATTTTCTCCTGATTGTCATGTGGTTTACATGGTAGAGTTCTTGCTTGTATTTTGATACATTTTTTTCTGAAGTATTTTTTTTTCTTGTTTCGGATACTATTAAAACGGGATTTTAGGGGTGCCTGGGTGGCTCGGTCCGTTGTGTCTGACTCTTGGTTTCGGCTAGGACGTGATCTCACGGTATGTGAGTTTGAGTCCCACGTCAGGCTCTGTCTCTCTCTGTCTCTGAAAAATAAATAAATAAATATGAAAAAAAAAGGATTTTAGGGGTGCCTGGGTGATTGGGTTGGTTAAGCATGTGACTCTTGATCTCAGCTCAGGTCTTGATCTAAGGGTCCTGAGTTCAGGCACCACGTTGGGCTCTGCCCTGGGTGTGGAGCCTACTTTAAAAAAAGGGGGGGGGGGCTTCAATGTCAATGTTTTCATTTTTAGTTGCTTGCTGTAAGTATATAGAAATACACTTAATTTTTGTATGTTGGCTTTGTATGCTATGATTTTACTAAACTTGCTCAGTAGTTCTAGTGGTTATTTTGTAAATGCCTTATAGATGGTTATGTCAGATGTAAATACGATTTTTCTCCTTCCTTTCTTTTCTTTAAAAAATTTTTTTTATATATTTAGTTTTTTTTTTTAACGTTTTATTTATTTTTGAGACAGGAAGAGACAGCATGAATGGGGGAGGGTCAGAGAGAGGGAGACACAGAATCGGAAACAGGCTCCAGGCTCCGAGCTGTCAGCACAGAGCCCGACGCGGGGCTCGAACTCACGGACCGAGAGATCATGACCTGAGCCAGTGAGACACTCAACTGACTGAGCCACCCAGGTGCCCCTTTCTCCTTCCTTTCTAATCGTGATGCCTTTTAGTTATTTTTCTTTGCCTGTTTGCAGTCATTGGGAGGTCCAGCATAAGGCTGAACAGGATTGAGAACAGACATTCCTACCCTTCAGTATTTCTCCTTTCTGTATATTAGCTATAGGTTTTTCATAGATAGTGTTGATCAGAATGAGGAAGTTGTCTTGCATTCCTGGTTTTGTGAGACTTTCATTATGAACGAGTGTTGAATTATTCAAATGCTTTTTCTGCATTTACTGAGATGGTCATATGGTTTGTCTGCTTTCTTCCGTTCATATGGTGAATTACGATTGATTTTCCCAAATGATAACAACCTTGCACCCATAGGATGAATCCCATTTAGAATAGAGTGTTACTTTTTTTTATACATTGCGGATTCGATTTGTTACTATTTTGTTATAGACGTATGTATCCATGTTCTTGAGGGACCTTGATCTGTAATTTGCTTCTGGCGTCTGCCATACTTTCGTTTCAGGATTGTCGCTGGCATCAGAAACTACTCCCTCCTCCTCTGTTTTCCGAAAGGGTTTGCGTAAGATTGGCCTTAGTATTTTTTCCTTAAATGTTGGATGGAACTTACCGAGGAAGCCATCTGGCCCTGGGGTTGTGTTTGTGGGACGGTTTTTAAATTGGGAATTCAGCATCTCTAATAGATAATATGTGTAAAAAGTGCTGCTTTTAGTAAAATTCAAGAGGTAACAGAGACACGGGTGGAAGAACTCTCAAGATAAAAAGAGCCAAGGCTTGGCTTGTCTGGCCGGCTTGCTCAGTAGAGCACGTGACTCTTGGTCGTGGGGTCATGAGTTCGAGCCCCACGTTGGGGGTAGAGATTGTTTAAATAAATAAACTTAAAAAAAAAAGTTGGGGCACCTGGGAGGCTCAGTCGGTTGAGCGTCCGACTCTGGGTTTCGGCTCAGGTCGTGATCTCATGGTTTGTGAATTTGAGCCCTGCATCGGGCTCTTTGCTGACGGCATGGAGCCTGCTTGACATTCTCTCTCTCTCTCTCTCTCTCTCTCTGCCCTTTCCCCCTCACTCTTTTGTCTCTCTCTCTCTCAAAAATAAATAAGGTTAAAAAAAGAAAAAAAAAAAGAGCCAAGACTTGATGATTTGGGAAACTCTCAAGCCACCTAGACTACAAAACACACGAAAATTAGGAGATTTGCTCGCTGCCCAGAAAGCAGAGTCTGGACGGGAGGCCATGGGTGTGGCTGCACAGCTACTTGCTGGTGTTGGAGAGACGAGGGATGTGACTCATGATCCAGTCAGCCGCTGGAGCAGGGGCCAAGAACAGAGGCAGGAGAACTGAGGGAAGCTCTGGGGGGAACCCCTCGTCCAATGGCACGCACCCTGGGGACGTGCACGGGGCGTCTGAGAATGCTACACCAGCCGAAGCCTGCCAACCCAGGCTAAAAGGGACAGAGAATGGAGTGCAAGAAGGCTATCAGACTCCCCAAATTCTACAGGCAGGAAGCAGGCTGATGAATCTTCTCAGCTGCCAGCATGCTCCCCTTTGAGAAAAAGGAAGATGACCCGGAGCGGGTGGGTGGTCTCTCAAGCCATAAAGGATCCTTCCTGGGCCTTACGACCTAACGGAGTTTGCCCCGTTGGATTTCAACATCTCCTGGCACTGGCGACTCCCTTCTTCCTTCCCACCTCTCCCGTTTGGAATAGGAATGTCTACGCCTCTCATCCTGTGTCTGTCCCACCACTGTGTTTTGGCAACAGATAACTCATTTTCTAGTTTTACCCGTCCACAGATGGAGAGGAACTTTGTTCCCGGACGGACCGGATGGACCGTCCCCTGGAGCCTCGCCCCTACCTGATTAAGATGATATACGTGATGAGGGGCGCCTGGGGGGCTCAGCCAGTGAAGTGTCCGACTCAGTTTCGGCTCAGGTCATGGGCTCAAGGTTCATGGTTTCGAGCCCTGCTTTGGGCTCTGCACTGACAGTGAGGAGCCTGGTTGGGATTCTCTCTCCCTCGCTCTCTTCCCCTGCCCTGCTAGCACTCCCTCTCTCTCTCAAAAACAAATAAACAAACTTAAAAAGCAAAGTTAAAAGAAAAGATGATCTACGTGATGAGATTTGGCACTTTTGAACAGATGATATTTACACAAGATTTGGGGCTTGAGTAGACGCTGCCATGGGTTGAGAGTTGGGGGGAGGGCTGGTGATTGTTAGGATGGTGTGAGCGTGTTGCACATGGGACGGAGGTGAAGCTTTGAGGGCTGAGGGTTGGCCCGTGGTGGACTGAACAATGGCCTCCGCAGATACCGGGTCCCGATCCCTGGAACCTGAGTATTCATTTAGGTGGCTTTAAAGAAAACCCCAGTCCTCCTCCAAGCGCCGGGCTTGGGGCTGACCAGCTATACATGGGAGCTCCCTACAACCCCCTCGTGGGGTTCAACCAATTTCTTGGAGCGGCTCACAGAACTCAGGAAAGCGGGTTCCTTCCTGTTTACCGGTTTCTGACAGAACGGTGTGGTCAAGAACGCAGATGAAGAGCCAGACGGAAAAGATGTGCAAGGTAGGGGATATGGGCACTCCCTCCACACCTCCACGTGCTCGCCAACCCAGAAGCTCTCCTCATCCCATACTTGCGGGGTTTTGCCAGTCTTCACCACGGAGGCGTGATGGGCCATTGGCTTCATTTCTAGCCCCTCTCCCTTCTCTGGAGAATGAGGACAGGGGCTGAAAATGGAATTCATAGTTGGGCATGCCCCCATGGTGAAGCCTCCGTAAAAAAATCCCAATAGAGCTTTGAGGTTGGCGAGCCCATCCACTTTCTGGGAGGGCGACTCACCCCAGCCTCACGAGGACAGAAGATCCTGCGTCTGGGACCGTCCGGGCCTCGCTCTATGTATCTCATCATCTGCCTGTTCATCTGTACCCCTTTATCCCATCGTTTAATAAACTGGTGAACGTGTTTCCCTGAACTCTGTGAGCTGTTCTGGCAAATAAGGAAATCCAAAGGGAGGGAGATCATGGGAACCTTCTATTTATAGCCAAGTCGAGCGGAAGTTGTGGGTCACCGGGGGACCTACTGCCAGTGATTGGCCTCTGAGGTGGGGGACAGGGTCGGGGGACGGAGCGAAGGGCTTGGGACCTGTGGGGCCCGACGCGATCTCTGGGTAGGCAGCGTCAGAACTGAGTTGAAGTGTGCGACACGCAGCTGGTGTTGCCCAGAATCGTTTGGTGTGGGGAAGTCTCCCACCTAGGTGGTGTCACAAGAGCCTTGAGGGTGGTAGGGGCGAGCAAAGGACACACACACAGGAGCGGTGTGCGTTGTTTAAACCTTTATTCTTGCTGCTCTGTGTGCTCGGGGGCGGGGGAGGGGGGTCCATCCCATCAGTTCTTGAGGGAGGTCTGGTAAGCTCTCCAGCCATCCTCGTGTTTCCTATTTCTCCCTTTACTTCTCGGGTTTTCTTTCAAGTGCTTGGAAACTCTGGTGCCAGGAAAATACACAGTTGGGGGCACTTGGGTCGCTCAGTCTGTTAAGCGCCCCGCTCTTGATTCCTGCTCGGGTCCTGATCTCACGGTTCATGGGTTCGATCCCCATATCAGGCTCGGCCCTATCCGTGCAGAGCCTGCTTGGGATTCTCTCTCTCTCTCTCTCTCTCTCTCTCTCTCTCTGCCCCTCCCTTGCACGCGTACTCTCTCTCTTTCAAAATAAATAAATAAACTTAAAAAAAAAATACACAGTTAGGATGGTGATGTCTTCCTGATGAACTGTCTCTTTCATCGTCATGAAATGTCCTTTATCAGTTTGGGGGGCAACCACGGATTTGAAGGAAATTTCCACGCGGATTTGGGGGGCTCACTCCTTGTGGCTCCTCCCTCCAGTGTCTCGTACCTGACTGTACCTTTAGGAGAAGGCTGAATGTGGCTGAGTCTGCCTTTCTGCCTGACTTTTAGTCACCGGGGGCTGTCAGGGACTGGTGATGCCTCCAGGGGAAAAACACAGAACACGGGATCCCATAGTGCAGTTCCCTTCCGTCAAATACCTCCGGCTTCTGCCTCCTTCTAGTTCTCTTCAGTAATGTAACATGATACATTTCTAAAATATTTTGTCTAGGGTTTATCACTGTTGTCCGTTCTACTCGGTCATTATCATGCCCAGAAATCCCCTGAAGAGTCCAAAACAAACAAACACACCCCAAAAAACCAAACCAAACAAACAAAAACCACACCACACACACCAAATACAATGCAAAGAGCTGCCATGGAAAGTGGGGAAGAAAGAAACAAAGCTGCTGGCCTGTGACCCACTCCTCCTCTGATCCTGGAGGGACGCGCCCTGGGAAAGAAAGAAGGCTGGTGACCTGGTCTCATCTCTTCGTAAGTACACGGCGAAGTAGGTATTTGCTGGGAGTGGAGTGCTGAGTGATGAAGTTCTTTCCGCTTGCTGTTAAGTAACTCTATAGACTTAGGACTGGAGAAGGTCACATTAGTCATGCAACTATCTGGAGATGTCTCACAACCTGAATGCTCCCCTTGCTGTGTGAGGTGCCCCGAAGACCTCATTGGAGACCTCATCTATCACTCTGAGCCACAGAGCACATGTCCGGGCAGGAAGGATGGACCTGGGGGCCAACAAGGCTTCCAGCTTTAAAAACTTCTACCAGATTCTCAATGAAAGCAAATGGCGGGGTGCCTGAGTGGCTCAGTCAGTTGAACATCCCACTCTTGGTTTCGGCTCAGGTCACGAGCCCAGGGTCACGGGATTGAACCCCAAGTCGGGTTTCACGTTAAGCGTGGAGTCTGCTCGATTCTCTCTCTCTCCCTCTGCCCCTCTTCCCTGCTCTCTCTCTCTCTAAAAGAAAAAGAAAAGAACATTGCAAAAGAAATACAAGAAAAAGACAGAAAAATGTTTTCTGCGACGGGTGCAATTTTTATAACAAGAAAAATAACCGCTTATATCTAAATTACCCACCACAGAACCCATAAATGCATAGAAAAGTTTACAAAGAAAAATATCGCATGGAACCGGAAGACGCTAAATGTCAAAGGCACGGATCAGGTCAGGCTAGGCTACGTGGCTGTGACAAATGGCTCCGGGTCTCAGGGGCATACAACAACGCAGGTGTATTTATTGCTCGAAGGACGCGGACTTCATATGCGAGCCGTGGACCCAGCCCAGTAGAACAACTTCCATCTGGAACACAGCTGATTTCCTGGCGGAAGGACGAGAGAACAGGACGAAACATAGCCAGCGAGTTAGCGTTTCTGCCCGGACGTAGCACGTAGCGCTCCCGTTGACATTGGTCAGGGGCGCACCGCCGGTCCTGCTCAACGGGCGGAAAAGTATGGCACCCCGGAAGTGAGTGATACAGCATATTTGTGAACAGTAATACAGGGTGTCATTTCAATGTCCTTTCAATTTCAACGTAAACAAAATCAAACCCCCACCCCAAAGAGAGGAGAGAGAGAGGTAGAGGCAGGGGGCCAGGTCAGATTTGCTACAAGTCACTTGTGCTCTGGCCACTGTTACCCTATTTCTTTTTTTTTTTTTTTAAGTTTATTTTTGAGAGAGAGAGAGAGAGAGAGAGCGAGACAGAGCGTGAGTGGGGGAGGGGCAGAGAGAGAGGGAGACACAGATCCGAAGCAGGCTCCAGGCTCTGAGCTGTCAGCACAGAGCCCCACGTGGGGCTGAAACTCATGAACCGTGAGATCAGGACTTGAGCCAAAGTCAGAGGCTTAACCGACTGTGACTGCGACACCCAGGTGCCCCACCCTATTTCCCTTTTAATCCTCTCCACCGTCTTCCGCAGATAACATTATGCCCTTTCCGCCCTGGGTCATGCAGTTATAAGTGGGACAGATGGGTTTTAAACCCAAGTACACCTGGTTCTCAAGCTCATGTGGTTTCTACTACCCCTCATGGTCCCCCAGTGTTAAAAGGATACACAGGGGCGCCCTGGTGGCTCAGTTGGTTAGGTATCTGACTCTCCATTTAAGCTCAGGTCGTGATCTCCTGGTTGGTGGGATCAATCCCCGCATCAGGCTCTGCACTGATGGCAGGGAGGCTGCTTGGGATTCTCTCTCTCCCTCTCTCTCTGCCCCCTCCCCTGCTTGTGTGCTCTCTCTCTCTCAAACTAAATAAAATACACATTTAAAAAAAAATAAAAAATTAAAGAACACACAACGTCCTGAACACCAAAGCCTAAGGCAGAGGCCCTGCCTTCCCAAAGGACAGCAGGTTCGGGAAGGCATTTCTTGATCCCTCTCAAACCAGCATGTGAAAAGCAGCTGACAGTGATGACCTTAAAGGAGAACCACGGAGGGAATTAATTCGTCAAGGGTCACTTGGCTGGTGCGCTGACATGGAAACTTCTAGCGGGGGAGAGAGGCCTGTGTCAGGCCAGGCAGACCCGAGTTCCACACTTAGTGCTGTCGCTCTTCATCTACGCGCATCTGAGAAGCAGCTTTGCGTCTGTGAACCTCCGTTTCCCCGAGAGCAAGAGTCCTGCGCTGCCCCTCACAGGGCCACTCCAACAATTAAGACAAATAAAATGTACAGCGCATACAATTGGCACCCAGCCAGCGGTCATTCCCAATCCCTCCCTTTCTTGCCTTAAAGAAGCTGATCGCATGGCAAGAATCCAAGAAAGAACCAGTCCCAGGTCTGGAGATGTTCTCGGAGAGCGGGAGAGACAAGTGAGCGGGCCCTTGTACTAGCTTGCAGTGAACGCTTTACAAGGGCAGTTGAGGGGAGCTGGTGGCATGGGGAATGGGGCTGGAAAGGTCTGCTGAATTACACAAGCACCGTTCAGCTGCATGTGAGGGAATCCCCAAACAACAATGACCTAGGGGCGCCTGGATGGTTCAGTCGGTTAAGCGTCTAACTCTTGGTTTGGGCTCCGGTCATGGTCTCACAGTTTTGTGAGTTTGAGCCCCGCACCGGGCTCTGCGATGGCAGTGCAGAGCTTGCTTGGGATTCTCTCCCTCTCCCTCTCTGCCCCTCCCCCACTCACGCTGCCTCTGTCTCTCTCAAATAAATACACTTAAAAACAGGAAAAACAAAACAAAACAAAAAATAATGACCTAAACAAGATAAAGGTTGTTTTTCCACCCCTGAGACAAAGGAGGTAGGCTAATGCCTCCACAGTGGCTAGAGCTCCTTCCATTCTGTGCTTCTCCATCCTCGTGGGCATCACAGTCCAAGATGGCGGCCTGAGCTCTGGCTACCACCTCCGTACTCTAGATGGCAAGAAGAATGAGAGTGAGGACATGCCCCTTCTTCTTCCATCCTCTTAGGCAGAACTTATTTACATGGCTTCACTAGAGTGGCCTGTGGGCAGTTGTCCACATGTCTGGGGCTCTAAGGACTAAACTGGAGACTCAGTGCTGGGTTTCCTCAACACAGAGGTGGGAGCTCTGGGAGTGGTTGGATTCCCCAATGAGAGTGCCCCCATTTGGACAGAACCACCCTCCCATCCCCGCCCAGAGGCCTGGAAATGAGGATGGGCAGAGGAAGGGAAGTCCACAAGACTGGAGGGAAATACGGAGATCACAGTGTCAAGGAGAAAATTGCAATCGACAGTGACCAGTGCTAAAAGTGAGGCACCCAGGAAGACGTCATGGAAAATGACAATAAAGATGCCCCAAGCATCAGTCCCTCCATTTAAGCAACCATTAAGCTGGCAAACACTGATAGAATCAGCTTTTTTTGGAACGTTGGAATCTAATAAAAAAATAAAAACAAAACCCTAGAGCAAGCAGGGGAATGATTAATGAAGAAAGAAGCCTCTAAATTCAGTAAGAAAATGTTGCAGCATTTTTTGCTTACCTGCCTACCATCTCCCATTCCCCAGCCCAGCAACAGCCCAGATGACAGTAGCCTGAATCCCTGGGGCCCTGATATGGACTTTGTTTTAAAAGTGTGGTTGTGCATTTTGACCAGGCTGGCAGTTCTCCGAAGGATCTGACCTTTGCTTCATCGCCTGGCTGTAGCAGCTCCCCAGGTGGCATCTGTTGAAAACATTTAAAGACATATACTACCCATAGCTGTCTGGGGCAAGTGAGGGCAGAGGGGGTAGGCAGCTGAGAAACCAGAAAGGCTGGGGAAAAGGAGACTGAGGAGGAAAACACTGGGGAAGCAAGGTCTCTGAAGGGCTACTTCATATACCAGGGAGCCCAGAGTGTAAAGCATATGCTGAGGGCCAGACACATGCTCAGAAGATACCTGAGAGGACCCTAGGCTTTCACCTTTGGTTGATCTCTGGGCCCCATGCAAGCAGGAAGTAAAGGCTAAGGCAGAGTGGCAGGTGTCCTGGCTAAGTGAGCAGAAATGTCCAGCTCAGAGGCAATCTGAAAAGACCAAGAGAGTTTTCTTTTAGTTGTGTGTGTGTGTGGGGGGGGGGGGGGGGTTGTTTTGTTGTTTGTTTGTTTTTTGGCTCCAGGTGTTTAAAGAAATCTGTGTTTGGTCAGTGGTTGACTGATGAGATAACGGAACAGACTTCAGTGACCACGCATGATAAGGAATACAGTCTCCAAAAAAATAGTCTGGAAATGTCACTAAACAAATGGATGACTGTAACCCCTAATCAGAAATAACAGCAAACCTTCCAAAGGAGGAACAGAAGCTAATTTCTATAGTTATAGTACTCAAGATTTGCGATTTTCAACAAAGAGTTACAAAGCAAACAAAGAAAAAGCATGACTCGTTCAGAGGAAAAAGACATGGACAGAAACCATACCTGAAGAAGCCCAGATATTGGACTTGCCAAGAACAAGACTTTAAATGAATTGTCTTAAATATGCTGAAAGAGCCAAAGGAAACTTTGGACAGAGAACTAAAGGAAGCCAGAGAACAATCAAAATATATACCAACAGAAGATATCAACAAAGAGCTAGAAATCATTAAAAGGAACCAAATAAAATACTCTGGAGTTGAAAGTGAAACATTTCAATACAACAGTTGAAATGAAAAATTTGAAAAGCTCAACAACACTGACAAATCCTTAGGTAAACTAAGAGAAAAAAGAAGATGCAAATAATTAAAGTCAGGAATGAAAGTGGGGACAATACTGTAACACTTGCAGAAGGAAAAAGAATTATCAGAGAATCCTATGAACACTTGTGCACCAACAAATTAGACGACTTAGAAGACAGGAACAAATTCTTAGAAACACACAAATTATCAAAAATGACTCAGGAAGAAAGAGGAAATTGGAGCAAGCCTATTTAAAAACAAACAAACAAAACCCAAAATGAGATGGAATCATGGATCAAAAATCTCCCCAAAGGCAAGATCAGACACTTCTCAGGGTGAATTCTATGACACCCTTAAAGAAGAATTGATACAAATCCTCAAACTCTACCAAACTCTACTCTTTGTTTTCCAAGTTAGGGGCTGAAATTCAACCTCTCACTATAGTACAACACCGAATGCTCTCGAAACAGCAACAAACCAGGCTGGGTAGTCCTTCCTTAAGGATTCTGCAGCGGGCACTCATGTGTTAGTTCGAGTTGGAGTTTGTCGTGATCCTTAAGTGCCCTTACCTTTTAAAGAACTTATTATTTTATAATTTTGTTCATTGTAATTCATTTCCCTAATGTATCAAGGATCATTATTTGCAGATTATTTTGTCTGTCAACATGCTGGCCCACCCCATTTCCATCTTGGGTTAGCTTGCTTTGAAGCAGACTTTTAAAAATAATTTGGTTTCTCCTATTTGTCTATAGCTAATTGATTTCTGGCAAGGGGGCCAAGGCCATTTATTGGCGAAAGGGCAGTATCTATATTTATTTATTTGAGATGAAAGCAGAGTTTATCGAAAAAAATATATACATAGTAAAACCTTGGTTTGCAAGCATAATTCATTCCAGAAACATGCTTGTCATCAAAAGCACTTGTATATCAAAGCAAATTTCAAGAACCATTGCCTCAGTTGTGATCATGTGACATTCAGTGTCACGTACTACGCATATTGCCAGGTATCGCTCATTTATCAAGTTGAAATTTCTGAGAAATGTTTACTTGTCTTGTGGAACACTTGTGGAGCAAGTTACTCATAATCCAAGGTTTTACTGTATATATGGAGAGAGAGAGAGAGAGAGAGAGAGAGAGAGAGAGAAAGAGAGATACTGATGGAGAATCCTGGAGAGTCATGAAGGAAAAGAGCATGAGTCTAGTCTCTACTTGGGATCTGGGGTTTTTATTGGCAATTATGAAGGACAGTCTCTTTAACAAAGAGTACTGGACAACTAGATATCCATATGCAAAAGAATAAAGCTGGTCCCAGGCCTCACACCATAATACAAGAATTAAATCAAAATGGATCAACCACCGAAATACAAGTGCTCTTATAAAACTCTTAGAAGAAAATATAGAGATAAAAGTTCATGACTTTGGGTTTGATGACAGACTGTTAGACATGACACTGCACAAGCAAGGAAAGAAAAAATCCGATCCCCTGGACTTAATAAAAACTAAAGGCATTTGTGCAGTAAAGGACATTATCAGAAAGTCAGAAAAGACAACCCGAGGAATGGGAGAAAATATTTGCAAACTGTTTATCTGATAGGGAGCTGGTATCCAGATAGGGAAAGAACTCATACCGCTCCACAACAAAAAGATAACCCAATTTAAAAATGGGCAAAGGACTTGAATAGATGTTTCTATTAGATGTTTTCTATTAGATGTTTCTCCCAACAAGCACACGAAAGACGGTCACCACCACTAATTAACGGTGGTACCAGAATGAGGTACCCCTTCATATGCACTAGGAAGGCAATAATAATGATGATGATGATAATTATTATTCTATTATTGTCTAAATAAAAAGATAACAGCATTGGATGGTATGGAGAAACCGGAACACTCTATTGATTGCTGGTGGGAATGTAAAATGGTTCATCCTCTGCAGAAAACAGTTTGGTGGTTCCTCAAAAAGTTAAACATAGAGGTTGGTTAAGCATCCGACTCTTGATGTCATCTCAGGTCTTGATCTCAGGGTCATGAGTTCAAGCCCCGCAAAAAAAAGTTACACATAGAATTTCCATATGATCCAGAAGTTCAACTCCTAGGTATGTACCCAAAATAACTGAAAAAGGTACTCAAATATATGTACACACGTTTACGGTAGCACGACTGACCATAACCAAAAGGAGGAAACAGCCCAGATGTCCATTACCGAATGGATGGATAAACAAATACTGGCACATACACACACTAGAATATTGTTTAGCCGTAAAAAGGAATGAAGGCAAATAGATACCGCAACGTGGATGAATCTTGAAAACGTTATGCTAACGAAAGAGGCCAGACCCAAAAGGTCACATACCGTATGATTCAATTTTTTGAAATGTCAAAATAAATAAATCCATAGATAAATCCACGGAGATAAAAGTAGCTTGGTGGTTGCCAGAGACTGGGGGAGGGGGGGATCAGAAGAAACTAAATAACAAGCGGGAGGTTTTGGGAGTGATGGAAAGATTTTGGAACTAGGAGGTGGCTGGGATTTCACAACACTGTGAATGTACTAAATGCCGTTGTACACTTTAAACTTACTTATTTTTATTTTATTATTATTATTTTTCTATTTGAGAGAGTGCATAAGCAGGGGAGAGGGGCAGAGAGAGAGAGAATCTCATGCTGAGCATGGACTGGTATTTGGGATTGGATCCCACCATGACATCATGACCTGAGCCAGATCAAGAGGCAGAGGCTTAACCAACTGAGCCACCCAGGCGCCCCCCCCCCCCCCAGTTGTACACTTTAAAAAGGTTAATGTAATGCTATGCGAGTTTTACCCTAACTTACAAAAATGAGGGGTGCCTGGGTGGCTCAGTGGGTTGAGTGGCAGGACTCTTGATTTTGGTTCAAGTCATGATGCCATGGTTGTGGGATGGAGCCATTTTGGGGTTCTCTCCCTCCCTCTCTGCTCCTCCCCCCTCGAGCTAAATAAATAAACATTAAAAAAAAGGAAGCCACTCAGAAATGTCACGGTATGGACAATCTCAGCTCACCCTGTGGACCCCCAAATCCAGAATTCTTAGGCCAATTCTCGGGTCATCGGTAGCCGTATCATCCCCCAACAATTTTGTCTAGAGCTCCTGGTGGCTCTGAGGCTCTAGAAAACAGAGCAGGAAAATTCTCAGGATGTTGGCTCACCCCAGGCCACTAGTGCTCCCTTATTGTGAGTAATGCCGGGGCGGGGGTTGGGAGGGCGGAAGGAGAAGATGCGGGGACCTAACACCACAAGGAAAGATACCCCTCGAGCAAATGAGCTAAGGTCCCCGCAGAGCTGCCAGACCCCTGTGAGATCACAGGTCTTCCCGTCACTCCTAAGGTCAGCGCCCTGTCCTATGCCAGGTTATACCTCGGCATCCCCACGGCGCCACCCCGGCAGGCCGGCCCCCGGCGCGCGCCCCGAGAACCCCACCTCCGCCTCCTGCGCTCCAGGCTCCGGGCGGGGGGGGGGGGGGGGAGAGGGCGGGCCCGGGGGCGGGGCGAGCCAGGGCCCCGGCCGGAGCCGGGGGCGGAGCCGGAGCCGGGGAGGAAACGGGGGTGGCCCAGGGGGGCGAGCAGAGGCCCGGGCCGGAGCCGGGGGCGGAGCCAGAGTCCGGGGTGGAGGCGGGGCCGGGGCCGGGCCGGGGGCGGGGCCGGGGCCGGCGCTGGGGGGCGGCCCGGAGCCGGGGAGGAACCGGGGGCGGAGCCAGGGGGGGCTGGGAGCGGGCTGGGGGCGGAGTCTGCGCCGGCGCCAGGGCCCGGGCCGACGGGCGCTCGGCCAGCCGCGTAAACAGCGCCGGAGCGCCGCGGCCGAGCAGGTGAGCGGGCGGGGCTGGGGCGCGCGGGCCGGGCCGGGTCTCGCGCCGAGCGGACGGCCCGGGTGCAGCCTCCACCCGCAGACCGGGCGCTGACTCCCGCACGCTCCTCGCCGCGGCGGGTCGCGGCCGCCCCTGCCCCGGCTGAGCTGCTCGCGGTCCGTGCGCGCGCCGGGTCCGGCCTCTGCGGCCGGCGCGGGAGCGCAGAGGGGAGCGCGCAGGGGAGCGGCGGCGGGGCCCGGCCGGGACCTCGGGGGTGGGCGGAGCGCGGGGAGCGGCCCCCAGGCCTCGGCCTGCGCCGGGCTGCGTGCGCCTCCCCGCCGCCCCGGCCGCTGGGGGTGGGCGCGGCGCGGGGTGCCGAAGGGTCTGGCATTTAAAGGAGCAGCGCACGTGGGTCTGGGAGGCGCGGGCCCGGCGTTGTCCCCGCGCTCGGACCGCCTTGGCGCCCGGTCCGGTGGGCCTGCGGCACCGGGCCCCGAGCTCTGCGTCACGGGGCAGGGGGAGGCGAGGGTCTTCCCGCCCGGGGGAGGAACCGACCGCAGGTGGGGCCTGGAACCGCGATCCGGGTCCTCGGTGCGGGGGTGCTTGGCTGTTTTTATCAGGCTCTTACAGCCCGGGGGAGACTCCCAGAGTCAAGCTTTTGAAGCTGAAGGAGCCTGACACAGAGGCTAGTCCCCGCCCCCAATTTTATCGATGAAAAAACTCAGCCCACACAGCTAACGTGACTGCCCAAGGCCACCCAGGTAGGATAGCGCAGAGCCAGGCTTAGAACCCGTTGTCTGGCGTCTCGCTCTGCTGTCCAGTCCTGGCACCGGGCCTCAGCCCTTTGACAGCTGGATGAAGGGCCCCTGTGTATTGAATTAATGGGTGTCCCCTTTCTAAGGTGTGAACCGTTGGTCGGTGGGCCGACAGCACCCCCCCCCCCCATTTACGCATGGAGATAGCACCCCATCCACAGCAATTGGAGAGCCAGCCTGGCTCAGAATCCGCAGCCTGGGCTTCCCAGCCTGTCCCCGCTCCGGACAGACCCGGGCTTCTGGTACCCACGCCCTTGATGTCCGTTCTGTAGTCGCCTGAGCCTCCAGTGCTGGCCGCCAGGACCTTCAGCAGTAATTAAAGGCTCTGGATAAGCTGCTTCAGGTGTGGGAGGCTCAGGTTTCCCCCGGTGTGAAGGTGGCCTGGTGGGAGCGGGGAGGTGTGTCAACAGCTGTGTGTCCTGGGCCCCGCTGGTGAAGCGGCAGGGGGGTGGATCCTGGCGCCAGCTCAGAGCTGGCGGGCTGGCTGTCCAGGTTCATTCCTCAGGTGGGTGAGGGCACCTTTAGGTCAGGGGCTGGACCGGGGTGGGGCTTTGGTGGAGCGTTTTTGCAGAGTGGGATAGACGTTGTTTCAGGTTTCCAGGGAAAATTCTGGAGGCTTGCTGGGGAAGTGGGTGTGCACTAAGTCAGTAGTCTTACTCGCTGCGTGCACGGGAGACGGACGCCCGGATCCTATCTGTTTGAGAAGCAGCGGGATAAGAAAGAGCCCGGCCGCAGGCTGCCATTCACAGGCCTGGTGCCGGTCACCGTGCCTGTCACCCCTCCCCTCAGCTCCCCGATGGCTGTTCACAGCCCCACTGCACACCCGGTGGGGGGGGGGGTCTGCCAAATGAGAGACTCCCCCTACCTTGGCCTCTGAGTTACCCATGATGATCGTGACATAACATGTCTTACTTTGTGGGTTTGTCATATATGAGAAAAAGCCCTTTGGGGACAGTGGTTACCACAGACCTCTTTACACCTCCGATCACACTGAGGTCGCTATTACCCTCTAGAGAACGGGAAACAGGTTCAGGGAGTTAAGCCACCTGGGATTTGAGCACCGGGATTTGAACCCAGCTTTAACTCTCCAGTCTTTAACTCTCGAGTTTTTACACAGGAGGTTCCCACATGCGCCCCCTGTCCCCGTATTCCTGCACTATTGCCCAGGGCATTTCTTTTTTCTATTTTTATTGCTATTATTTTTTAATGTTTATTTTATTTTTGAGGAAGACAGAGTGAGCAGGGAGGGGGCAGAGAGAGAGAGAGAGACCCAGAACGGAAGCAGGTGCCAGGCTCCGAGCTGTCAGCACAGAGCCCGATGCGGGGCTCAAACTCACGAGCCCCGAAATCATGACCTGAGCCGAGGTTGGACACTTAACCGACTGAGCCACCCAGGTGCCCGTTTCTTTTTTTATTTTCAAAAATCTATTGTATTAGAGAAGAGAGAGAGTGGGGGGAGGGCCGGAGGGAGAGGGAGAGACAGAATCCCAAGCAGGCTCTGAGCTGTCAGCGTGGAGCCTGATGCAGGGCTTGAACCCGTGACCCGTGAGATCATGACCTGAGCCAAAACCAAGAGTGAGACGCTCAACCGACTGAGCCGCCCGGGTGCCCCAACTGCCCAGGACGTTTTTTTGTGCTCTCTATTAGTAACTACCTGACAGAGCAAAAGAAAAAAAATAATTTGTTTAAAGAGACCAAAGCAGTGTGCATGGGGGGGGGGGGGGGGTCACATGTGTGTTTCTACGGAAGACATCGTTGGCTCGTTCTCAGCTGTTGCTCTGACTTTTGGACACTGTTTAGTTGGCGACTGGCAGGACAACCCGTGTTTCTGCAAGTATTTCCACCTGTTCCCCGACTCCGGTGGCTGGGGGAGGGTTGAGGGAAGGAATGTCAGGGCTCCGAGGCTGGCACAGGCTGTCTCTGGCCAGGGCCTGGAAAGTTCTCCTCACCTTGAGCTGGTCCGATCGGGCATGGGCTTCAGGGTAATCAGCGTCGGCCTCCAGGCCTGGGGATGGCGAGGCTGCCGTGGTAAAGTCTGGGGAAAGAGAAAGTTCCAGTCACTCTTCGGGAAAGACCAGACATCAGGGAGGAGATCATTTTTGTCCTGCGTCTTCAGTGCCTGGGACGCCAGGAGGCTGGCTCGTCTTTGCCAAAAATGGGGTCTTCTGGAGCACGGGAAGAGAATTGGAAAGGGCACTGACTTTTCTGCTGTACCTTAACCAGAAAAGTCTTGACTTGGTAGAGATGAAAGGAACACGCGTTTGCTCTAGAAAATTCAGGAAATATTTTTTAAAGAGTCACCCATCAGCTCTCAGCCCAGAGATCACCGCTGTCAAATGCCTTTCCTCACAGCACTCCACGCACGCCCATGTGTTCGTTTATTAAAGCATCAGAGGCAGGAAGCTGGAGTTGAAGGTTTGTATTCTGTTTTTCCTGTTAACGTCAGGTCTCCAGAATTTTCGCCTCAGGAGTATTCTTGGTAAATCAGGTTTGAGGCACACAGAGCACGTGAGTGTCGCTGGTTAATTCACTGGTGCTGCAGGGCGCTTTCTCACTTTCCCTTTTTTGAAATATGTACTCATTTATTTTTGAGAGAGAGAGAGAGAGAGAGAGAGGGGAGAGACAGAATCGGAAGCGGGCTCCAGGCTCCAGCTGTCAGCGCAGAGCCCGACGCGGGGCTCGAACCCACGCACCGTGAGATCATGACCTGAGCTGAGATCAAGAGTCGGATGCTTAGCCAACTAAGCCAGCCAGGAGCCCCTCTCGCTTTCCCTTTTGAATTGACCTCTGGAAGCAGTGTTCTGGCTCCTGCCCCCCAGGCCACGCCCCCATGGGTGTCCCCACCCCTGGCCCCCCTCCCCGCCCTCCTCCACCATGCGGAGGAGCCCCAGTAGCAGAGGAGGCCTCCAGGCTGGCGTTGTGGGGTTGGGGGCAGGAGAGGGACTGAGTGAGTCAGTGACCAGGAGGCATATGTGATCTCTCGCCGGTGTTTCGGAGAAGCTGGGTGGTAAAGACACACCTGCCCGTGGCAAAGGCACGTACCTTTTAAGTATGGGGGTGCCCCCAGAGAGCCCACGTGGGGTGCTGTGCTGGCCGCCTGTGTGACCGCAGCTCTCGGCCACGCCCCGAGTGTGCGGGCCTCAGAGTACTTCGGGTCGGCCGCCCGAGACCCCAGTTGCCGCTGTGGCTCTGGTCATGGCACTTCAGCCGTGCCTTTTGTCCCTCTGGGTTTCAGTTTCCTGAGTACAAAATAGGGCACTGACCGGATGGCCTTTAAGGTCCTTGCCAGCTCTGGCATCGGTCCCGTGGACATGCCCTGTCCTTTGACAAGTTGCTCATGTTGTCAGAGTGCCCAGGGCTGGGGCTAGGTGGAAACGGTGTCTCCCTGGGGCCTGGGTGAAGGGTGACCTTGGTGACGACCCTTTTGCCTGGTGGTTTAGCACATCCGTAGCTTTCCGCGGGGTGGGGGGGCGGGGGTGTCAGCAGCTTCCCTGTCCCCTCTCGCTCTATCTGTGCCCCGCCTTTTCATCTTCATTGTAACGGCTATTGGCCGAACACCTGCTCTGTGCCAGTCACCTCACACATTATCTCTACTTTTCCACGTCACTCTCCCGAGGTGTGCCTGTTCTGTTTGTTCCAGAAGAGGGGACGGCCGTGTGACGTTAAGTTGTCTGAGGCTGCGCGGCCAGGGAGCGTGCGGTTCACATCCCACAGCTGGGTGATCGGATTGCCGCTGCTTGTTTAAAACATAACCTTTTTTTTCCTGGGTCTTACTCAAAGGTGGCATGTTAGGGCCAGACCTCTACCCCTTTCCCCAAACTGCCCCCTTCCCAGGCTGCTTCACGACACAAGAGAAAGCTTCATGGGGCCTAGACAGTTCTGGGCAGAAAAGGGCAGGCAGAGGTAAATAACAGAGCCTGGGTCGAGGTTCAGGAGGCCCCGTCAGGGTCCCCTGCGGCCTCTGATCTGGGTCCCTACGGGACGCTGGCCGAGGCTGCCTCCCGGTGTTGGGAGAACCTTCCGGCAAGTGACGTGCGTCACGGTAAGGGCTGGGGTGGATGGACAGATGGATGACGGTCAGCCAGGGCCAAATACCTGGTCAGTTGCCCAGGGCCAGCGGGGACAGGCAGGCAGGGAAGGTGTGGGGGCTTCTAAGGGAATTTTCTCTCCCTGGTAAACCCTGCCCTGGTATAAGGGAAGACGCGAGAGCCTCCGGGCAGTCGTGGGAGTGCTGGGAGGCAGCCTCGTGACCACAGAAAGTGGTCCGTTTAGACCCGCGCCACCCTCTCTGAAGGAGAGGGCTCCTCGGCCGGTTAGGCCTCCTGCAGAAAGACGGCAGGTACCAGGACCCTGACCTGTCTCCGCAGCCGCGTCAGCGGTAGACGCAGTCGGCCCCCATCTGCTTCGGGAGCAGTGCTCTACTCCTTTCTTTCTCCAGCGAGGCACTGGTGTTTACGATGGCGTTTTACAGTCTTCTTTCCTACTGAGCTCCCCTGGCCTCCCGTTTTAAGGTCAGAGCCTTCGCATGTCTCTGCGATGGAAAGAAGGTCGAGGAAGCTGGGTCACCGGGTTTCCCGGTTTCCTCGATAATCGCAGGAGCTGCTGACACAGGCACGTTGGGGGAAGTCTCTGGGTCAGACTCCCCTGGTTTGGCTAATTCAGCTTTTCGATCCCGTTCAGCTATTAATGGGCGGAAGCGGTGGCTTCGGTGGCTCCTCCGGGGCGTGTGGGTTTTGTATCCTCCGGCGGCTCCGTCCCTGGGAAGGGCTGCCCCCGCCTCCTGTCCGCCCTCTGCGCCTTCCTCGGCCCCCTCCTCCGGCGCGGAGGGCTGGTTGCTATGTGGCTGGTAGGACTCCGCCACCAGCGGGAGAGCCGATCGGCCCCACCCCCGCCTGCTGGAGTCAGCCTCCCAGGCCGGTTGTTTTTGACGTCACCGGCGCTCTGATGTGCACAAATACCGAGTATAAAGGTTGTTGAACCGCGTACATTTGGGTGGTGATGGTGATTTTCCCTCCAGGGATTTCAGAGTTGCATCAGGCTTCGGTTCCGACTGAGAAACCGGAGGAGTGTCTCCCAGCTGCTGTGTTCTCCAGGAGCCAGGTAAAAAGGGGGGCTCCAAGAAGGAGGACAGTGACCCCGGGGTCCACCTGCCCTCCGCCCCATGCCCCAGTCCAGCGAGGGGACGCAGGAGAGCGCAGACGGGAAGGAAGTCCGCCTTGGTGTTGCTATTTGGTATTTCCCACTGAAAAATTAAGGGCTTAAATAAAACCACAGACGATCCATGTGTGTAAGAGGTGTGGGAAAACGCGGAGCGACCCACGGTCTCCGCATCCAGAGGTAACCGCGTTTGGTGTCTCGTGCTGTATCTGGCCAGTCCTTCAAATACGTTCGCTTTCTGAGAAAATTCAGACGGTTGTGTATGAAGTTTCGTGTCTATTACCTGGGGTTTCCTGTCGCGTTGTTTCCTGTTGTGAACTGTTCTCTGGAGTGACGTTTGAAGCAGTCGTGGGATAAACCTCACCAGATGGACATGTCACAGGACAGCGTTTCTGGCATGTCAGCGTTTTTACGGTGAGAAACATCCACAGCAAACAGGTCTTTATGGAAATCTTTTATTATTTTCTTAGGACAAATTCTGAGAAGTGGCATTTCAGGACCAAAAGGTATGGATTTTTTTTAAAGCTTTCGATCTCTACTGCCTTCAGAAAGGCCGGTCCCGTTGGCGGTGCTGGACGTGTTTTGAGGCCACTTTTTCCCCGTTCTTGTCCCCGGTGGGCAAATGCTTGGGCACTTTCTCCGCTGGGAACTGCCTTCTCCCCCTGCCGCTTTCCTGGTCCCGCGAGTGGCTGTCCCTCTGCTTCCCCCGCTGCCCTCTGGTCAGACGGTTTTCAGGAGAAGGCATTGTTCCTTCTTTCACTCCCGACTGAGCCGCGCCAGGGGACAGGGACAGAGAGGTGGACTGGATCCCTGCGCTGGGGGCCCGGGGGCAGCTGGGCTTGGGTTCCAGGGCCCGGCAGCCCCAGGGAAGGTCTGACTGCAGCCTACGGTCACCCAGCGACCGTCTCAAAGTGCAGACCCCCGGACCTTTGGTCGGAACGGAGCTGGGGATCCGCACCTCCAGTAACGTGGTCTAGCACGGTGTTCAGAGTGCAGACCCTGACTGCTGGGTTCAGGGTGACTTTGAACCTCTCACGTCTTAGACCCTGTTTCCTCAACTGTGAAATGGGGACGAACAGCAGTGCCCGGCTCCCCGGTCATTGTGCTCAGTGTCCCCCCACCCCTGCCCCAGGTGGCCTGGGCCACTTTGAGAAGCAGCACCTTCCCGAGTCCTGCGTCCTCTGTCAGGTGTTGAGGGCTCTGAGAGGCACCTCACCTGTGATCCCCGGCCACCAGGCCCAGAAGGTTGTGATTAGATAGACCCCCCCTGCTCTGACAGCCGAGGGAGCCCCTCAGGGCCTGCGCTCCTGGGGGTCTTGGGCCCGGCTTCAGGGAAGGCTTGGGAGGAATTTAAAGAGCCATTTAAAGAGCCGGATAAGGGAGGAATCTGCTCAGGGAGCATTTGCTTTCCAGTGAGGGTGCCACACCTGAATTAGCTCTGACAGCCTGTGAGCGCCCCCTGCCCGACAGCAGGGCAACGCTGGGGCAGAAATGCTGTCTGGGGAATGTCTTGCCAGCTGCTGGCCACTGGCTGAAGAAATGGAAATTGGAAGGATCTTTTTTTTTAATGCTTTTTTTTTTTTTTTAATTTTTTTTTTTCAACGTTTATTTTTTTGGGGACAGAGAGAGACAGAGCACGAACGGGGGAGGGGCAGAGAGAGAGGGAGACACAGAATCGGAAACAGGCTCCAGGCTCCGAGCCATCAGCCCAGAGCCCGACGCGGGGCTCGAACTCACGGACCGCGAGATCGTGACCTGGCTGAAGTCGGATGCTTAACCGACTGCGCCACCCAGGCGCCCCTTAATGCTTATTTTGAGATAGCACAGGACAGGGGCAGAGAGAGAGAAAGAGGGTCCTAAGCAGGTTACACACTGTCAGCGCAGAGCCCGATGCGGGGTTCAAACCCATGAACTGTGAGATCACGACCTGAGCTGAAATCTAGAGTCAGACGCTTAGCCGACTGAGCCCCCAGGCACCCCAGGACTTGGTCCCCGCCTCTCTGTCCTCACCCTCCCCAAGCAACTCCCCTTCTCCTTTGAAGAAGCGTCTCTGTTCTCTGTACATTTCCCCTCCTCCCGCCCCCACGATGCTGCGGCTGCTGTGGTTCTCAAGGCTGAGATTGCCCCCTGCCTTCTGTGATGCTCTGCATGTGGGGACCCTAGGTCTGTCCCTCCAGCCCCTGCTCAGACCAGTCACAGGCACCCCGGGGGGCCTGGGAGGAAGAGGAGGGAGACTGTGTTGCTAACTCACATCCCTAGAAGTGACTGCCGGGAAATGCCGTGTCGTGCCCATCCCACCCGCGGCCCTACTCCGGACGGGGTGTCATGATCTAGCCTGGGAAGATGCCACCAGCTCTCGTCTCGGGTGCCCCTCCCTGCGTGAGACTGAACTCACGGCTGCTGCCATGGGTGATGACAGCTGCCGGGTCCAAACTGCTGTTCAGGATTTGGACACCGAGACTCGCAGGGGGAGGACTTTGAGGTGCCCCCTCCCCCCCAGGCCTGTACCAGACGGTGTCTTTCATCACCACACCCGAAGGAACGAAGCCTGAAACTTCCCAGGCCCTGCAGCGTGCTGGGGCTGCTGAGCCGTGTCCCTCCCCCAGACGGGGCTGGTGCCCGGGTCTAGTCGCCCTCCTGTGACCCTGAGCTGAGGCTGGTGCCGGGGAGGGGGGGGCTTGCAGCGAAGCGGGAGGAGCCCCCCACCTCCCGAGGGTGCTGCTGGCACACTGCTTTTGTAAAGCTCACCGTGGACACCTGCTTCTGCCCAGAAGCCTTGGCTGGCCCCTCCCCGCTGGCCTCAGCCCTTGCTCCTCCATGGGAGGGGGGCAACCCCTCCCGATCTCGATCTTGATCTTGATCTTGACTGCAGAAGCTCGCCCCTCCCTGTTCTGGCGCTTCTGTTCCTCTGCTGCTAGAGCTTTTGTTTTTCTTTTTTATGGAAGAATAATGGAAGGGCGGTGTAATATCAGCCCCGGGTGTATACTGTGGCGATTCGACAATTCCGTACGTGTCTCAGTGTGCCTCCCGTCCACTGTCCCTTACTCCCCTTCACCTGTTCGCCCCTCCCCCCAGCAACCCCCCTGTCGGGCTCCGGGTTTAAGGCCGGTTTCTTTGTATGTTCGATTGTTCTGTCTCTTAAAGTCTGCTTGTGAGTGAAGTCACATGGTCTTTGTCTGTCTGCCCTGGGTCAGGGGAGCTGGCTCATCGTGAAGCCTCGGGAGGCTGGCCCGGGAGGGGTGTGGGCTCTGCCTTGTGCCCGCAGGTGGGGGACGGAGGTGGGGTCCCCTCAGGAGTCACCTGGGCCACGGGCCCCCCGTCGCCAGCTTCAAATAGGGCAGAGACAGAAGAAGGCACCTGCTTTGTTTGGAAATCACACGTTCCGGGGGCAACTGCACGGTCGCGTGCACTCTCGGCGTTCCCACGGCCTCTGGGGGCGTCGGTGGGAGAGCAGGCCTGCCCAGGGGGAGGCAGGGACAGCCTGGTCCACCAGGGGTTGTCTGACGCCCTTCTAGGCCCTTCTGCCGCGCTGGCTTCCCGTCCTGCTGCTGTAAGGACACTCCGGCCGGGGACAGCACAGTGAGGTGGGGGCAGGCATCCCTGCTGTGTAGACTCTCCGGGCTGGCCTTCCCTGAGGTCCTGCCCTCAGCTGTACTTCCTCTCTCTCAGACACACACACACACACACACACACACACACACACACACACGTACACACGCACATGCCCATCCCGCGTGGTCTTGCGGCTCCCCTGCACCCCAGACCCTCCCCCTTTTTTTAATGTTTATTTATTTTTGAGAGAGAGAGAAACACAGAGTGTGAACAGGGGAGGGGCAGAGAGAGAGGGAGACACAGAATCCGAAGCGGGCTCCAGGCTCTGAGCTGTCAGCACAGAGCCCGACGCGGGGCTCGAACCCACGGACCGCGAGATTGTGACCTGGGCCGAAGTCGGGCACTTAACCCACTGAGCCCCCCAGGTGCCCCTCCCTGACCCTTTTCAACTGGTTCCTGGACCAGACTCTGTCTTTCCCTGAGATGGGCTTGTCCCCTGCCCGGGGCTCCCTGCCTGGCTGCCATCTTGGACTCTGTCCTGTGTTTCTCCCCCACATCCAGTGCTGACTGGCGTCCTCCCAGCCCTCTCGGGGTCCGGTCCCCTCACGGGCATCCACCCCGCTGCCCGTGAGTCAGCGTCTGTCCACCTCCCACCGTTGTCTTCCGGGGGGCCGGACACCCCCTCACGTGGCACAGGAGGCCCTCACACCTCCACGGCCCTGACTGGCACGTTCCTTCTTCGCGCCGTCTGCCCTTCCTCCCACCTGGAACATTCTGTCTCCGTCTGGGCTGGTGGCCTCTTTAGAAGACGTTCCTGATCTCTGAGGTTGACTCCCTCCTTTGGGTTTCTGTACCTCTTGGTGAACACTTAGGTTATGTAACCGGTCACGTTGGACGATGGTTGGTCTTTTTTTTTTTTTTTTTTCCAGTAATGTTTCTTAAAGCTTATTTATTTTGAGAGAGAGCGAGAGCACAAGCAGGGGAGGGCCGAGAGAGAGGAGGAGGGAGAATCCCAAGCAGGCTGCACACTGTCGGCTCCGGGCCCGAGGTGGGGCTCCAAACCAGGAAACTGAGATCATGACCTGAGCCGAAATCAAGGGTCAGACGCTCCACTGGCTGAGCCCCGAGTTGGTTTGTTTGTTTTGTTTTTGGATGACGGTAGTGTTTCTTGTTCATCTTCACGTCCACGGAGCCCAGCAGGCTTATGGTTGATGTCACAATGTCGGTGCTCAGTGGATGTTTGTTGATCGGACGAACAAGCGTGCGGTTTGGAGTGGCCTTGACTTTTGTCGTGGGGTGTTTCACCCGTGGCCTGGATCTCCTCGGGCCGTTCCCCCGAGGGTCTGTGCCAGCCACGCAGGTGGCCCCTGGGAAGCCACTGGACACACATGTCCTGGGCGGTTGTCAGGCAGGACCCGCGTCCGGGTCCTCAGGCCACACCCCCAGCCCTCTGCTGCCTTGGCCCTGCAGGAAGCTGGAGCGAGGCCCCTGTGCTCCGTTTTGCAGGCGCTTCCCGAGGCAGGGCCATGCTCACGTTCATGGCCTCTGACAGCGAGGAGGAAGTGTGTGACGAGAGGGCGTCCCTGATGTCGGCCGAGAGCCCCCCACCACGCTGCTGCCAGGAGGACAGGCAGGGCTTGGAGGATGGAGAGGGTGCCGACCAGTGGGTAGGTAATCGCTGGTGGCCACAGGCCTCAAACCCAGCCCCCGGGTTCCTGGACCTCGAGGCTGGAACCCACGCGCCCCGACGTGGGAGGGCGGGGACCGTGTAGGCGGGGATTGGTCACACGGTCACACGGTGGGCCCTGGTCGGCCTCAGGGCCCACAGTCTGCCTTGGGCTGCATGGTTCTGTCCCCCCCCCCCCCCCCGGTCCCAGCAGCGCAGGCTCTCCCCTTCCTTAGCACAGGCAGAGGGGGGCAGGAGGCACTGTGGAGGGTAGGGGCCGGGGTATCATAGAGTGGGGGCTTATCAACAACAGCAACGTCTTCCTCAGTGTTCAGGGGGCTGGGAAGTGCAAGCTCAGGTGCTGGCAAATCCAGCAATGGGGGAGGGGGTGCTGGGGAGCTCTGGGCGGGGCTTTATAAGGGCCCTCATCCCATTGGCATGAGGTCACCTGGTCACCTCCCAAAGGTCCTCCTCCAAGTGCTATCACATTGGGGTTTAGGGTCCAACGTGTGAATTTGTGTGTGTTGGGGGGGGGGCGGGGCACAGATGCTCTGATGTCGTCTGCAGCCCATGGGGCAGGAGATTATAACATCATGGGGGGGGCGTGTTCTGGGGGAGAGCCTCCCAACCTCACCACCTCCCTCCCCATCAGGGCAAAACGACATCTGAATTTGCCCGAAACCCCTTCTCCATTTTGCCCCTGACAGTGTTTAAAATGCAGGATTTCCCCTTCCAGCCAGCCTCAGACCCGCTGCCGAAGTCAAAGATCCTTTTTTCCCTCCTCTGAGCTCTGCCAGCTCAAGGCCACCGCGGGGCCACCCTTACGGCCCGTTCACCTTGTCTCCCGGGGCTTTCGTGCATTTTAGTTGTCTCCATGCCCGTTCGTCTAGGCTTTTCCGTTTCTTCTCAGCTGAGCGCCTGGCTTGGAATTCTCTCCGCAAAGAGCTGATACTGAAGCCATAGTCATTTTGAATTTTTGTTTCCCTTGGTTTTGTCTTTGGCGGCTAATCAACGAGCAAGGCCACAGATGACCCTGAATCCGCACGGTTTCCAAATAGAAATTCTTGCAGGGGCTCGGGCCAGCGTCTGCGGGCATCGTGCCCGCCCGCGGGGGTGGGGGGTGGGGTGGAGGGGGGTGGCAGGAGTCCAGAGTAAGTTCCTCCTCTGCAAATTCCCAGTGTCTTACCATCAAAGAGAGTCCCCACGTGCACTGACGGTTCTAGACTGTGGTTTATCCACCGGGAACGTTTCATTTCTTCCTCCTCTGTCACCTGGCCGGCCTCCCGAGTCAGTATGGCTACTGGACAAGAACAGAGTGGCATCTGAGTCCCTGGACTGAGGGGGGGGTGGCGATGCTTAGACGTGCTCCGGGTCCACTAGCCACGCGTCCTGGGCCTGCAGCCCGCCCTCTTCTGTGGCTGCTGTGGCCCCTTTCCCGCGTTTTTGGTGGCGAGTGCTGGCCCCAGGTCTTCCCTAGATGTCCTCGTAAACCTTTCAAAAGCGCAGCCCCACTCCTGCATCTAGCTGGTCCTTAACCTCCGCGAGGCAGCATTAAAACTTTTGGCTTCCTGTCATAAGGCGCCCGTGCGCTATGTCGGCAGGCCAGCGCTGGGGCATCCCGTGGCCCTCACCCTGCGGCTTTCCACAGAGAGGCCAGGATAGCGAGGACGACTTTGACGAGGACCCTGACCACTACGTCTGCGGGGGGGTCCCCGGGCAGCCGTCAGGCCTGGAGGAGGAGCTGACCCTGAAATACGGGGCGAAGCACGTGATCATGCTGTTCGTGCCGGTGACGCTGTGCATGATCGTGGTGGTGGCCACCATCAAGTCCGTGCGCTTCTACACGGAGAAGAACGGACAGCTGTAAGTCGGGGAACAGGGGGGGGTCGGGTTCACGGCACCTGCAGCCTCTCGAGGGAGGTTTCGATCATTGCAGTCAAAAGAGCACAGAGGGGTGGCAGCGAGAGGCCCGCCTCTGCTCGTCACCCGCTCCTCTGGGGGTCACCACTCCTCCGGGGGTCACCCGCTCCTCTGGGGTTGCCGACTGCCTCCTTCAAACCTTGTTACTGTTTTTAGTTCGGGAACTTACCTTTCATTTTGGGTTGGTTTTTTCAAAGAGAGGAGCAGAGGGGGAAGGCCCCCCCCCCCAGGGTGGTCGGGGGTAGCAGGCTGGGGCCCCAGAGCAGGTGGGGCCCTCAGTGGGCAGCCCCGGGTGGACAGGGCCAGGGCGAGGGGCCGGCGGAGGGCCTCCCCAGTGCAGCTGCTGGCCTGTGTCAGGTGGGGTGGGGGAAGCGGCCAGTGAGCCCTGGGCTGGGGTGGGTGTTTGCGGGTGCCCTGGCCAACAGGAGTGGGGAGGGCTCGGGGAGGGGGAGCCTGGGGGGGGGAGAGCACCTGGGGAGGGGGAGGAGCCCTGGGCGGTGGGGAGGAGGCGTCTGGGGGAGGGGCCGCGGGGTGGGTCTGGGGGAGGGGGAGGCCTGGGGGGGCCCCTTCCTTGCCCCCTGGGTCTCGGGCACCAGGCTGAGGTTGGGTGGCTCGTGGGCAGGCCCTATGGAGCAGGCAGGGAGCAGAGTCTGCAGCCCGCCGTCTCCCTCAGCATCTACACACCATTCACCGAGGACACGCCCTCCGTGGGCCAGCGCCTCCTCAACTCCGTGCTCAACACCCTCATCATGATCAGTGTCATTGTGGCCATGACCATCTTCTTGGTCGTGCTCTACAAATACCGCTGCTACAAGGTGAGTGCCCGGCCTGCGGCCGCCCCGTCCTGCCGGCCGGCCCCGCACCGCTCCCGGAGCCGCCTGTGGCCGGCGGCGTGGCCCGCTGCAGAGCAGAAGCCAGTTTTCGCCCCTCCCCGCACTGCCTGCCCGCCGTCACCCTCCTTTGCTCGGACTCAGAATCCCACCTGCCCGGGTCCCTCCCCGCGGTGTTGGGAGAAGCGAGATGTTCTGTTTTAGGCTCCCTTCACCCCGCCCCTCGCCTCCCCGGCAGGTTTATCTGCCCTTCCCGTTTCCCCCTGGGCTGGGTGTGCAGGGGTCGTGCTGACGGGCGCGCCCTGTGGCTGCAGCCGGGGCCCAGGGGGTAGCGGACCAGCAGAGGCCCCAGTGGAGGCCACCCTGGCCCCATCGCACAGGCATCGTCCCAGGGAGTCTCCTGTCCCTTTGTCCTGCCGTTTTCTTCTCCGTAGCCCTTGTGACTACCTGTCAATACATTTATATGTTTATCGGCTGACGGCCCTCGCCATGGTCGGGAACCCCGCTGGCTGCCTCCCCGGAGCCTAGGGCCACGCCTATAGGTGACAGTTGTCCAGCACGTCCTGTCTCTCAGTGAGGGAACAGGGGTCTGGCTGCTTGGACCTGAGGGATTTTTCACCCCATCCACCTGCCGGGTGACCTTGAGAGAACTCCGTGAATTTCTTTGCCCCCTCGGTCTGTCACACGGCCACCCGGTGCCTTCCAGCATAGTCCCAGAGGGGCCTAACGAAGATTCGGAGGCTTGGGGGTCGGTCCCGAGAAGCTGGGGGCCCGTGGTCATTCTGTCCGTTTCTGTTGTCTAGTTTATACACGGCTGGCTGATCATGTCCTCGCTGATGCTGCTTTTCCTCTTCACCTACATCTACCTCGGGTGAGTGCCCCCCGCGGGCAGCAGGCTCCTCGAGGACCGGGGCGGGGAGGGGTGCCCAGCAGGCTCCAGACTCTCGCTCGCCCGTGTCGCCGCTCCTACAGCCAGGCCTCCCACCCCTCCTCCCGCGGCCTCGACATGTGCCAGTGGCGCTCTCGGCAAGCCTCTCCATCCCTACCTGGTTCCTGATGGATGATTTAGATTTATTCGAGAGAGAGAGAGAGAGAGAAAGAACGTGAGTGAGCAGGGGGCAGGGGCAGGGGCAGAGAGAGAGGCAGAGAGAGAATCTTAAGCAGGCTCCAAAAGGGGCTCAAGCCCACGACCTGGGATCAGGACCTGAGCTGAAATCAAGAGTTGGACGCTCGGCCCACTGAACCATCCAGGCGCCCCCGGTTGCTGATTTAAAACAAATGAGCACGGAGGATGAATTCTGTGAACCCAAGAGGGATATACATCCCTTAAAGTTTACATTCTCCACTTTGGGCCAGGCCTGGGTGCTTCCTCGTTCGTGGGAAAAGTGATGTGCTCTCTTGCCCTCGATTTGGGCTCTCAGCCTGACCCAGGGGCCCAAAGGGACTGGAGGGACAGGGGAAAACCCTCTGCCAAGGACCTTTTTCCTGGGCACGGGGTCCTCCAGGCTGTGCCGGCACACGTTTACGGGAGCCAGTCCAAGGATGAGACATTGGTATACGTTCCCCACCTCGTTCCGGAAAATACTTCAAGTGGGTGGTTGTGGGGCTCACAGAAACGGGGAAGGGGAGATTGGCGAGTGAAGCCAGAGGTTGGAAAAACCCGGGCTGGGACTTCATGGTTGAGGAGCCGGGAGTGTCGAACTGAGTCCGGTTGGGTGTGGTGTCTCCACCGAGTTCCCCGCCCCACGGGCTGGCCCTTGGTCGCGCAGGGAGGTGCTCAAGACCTACAACGTGGCCATGGACTACCCCACGCTGTTCCTGACGGTCTGGAACTTCGGGGCGGTGGGCATGGTGTGTATCCACTGGAAGGGCCCCCTGGTCCTGCAGCAGGCCTACCTCATCATGATCAGCGCCCTCATGGCCCTGGTGTTCATCAAGTACCTTCCGGAGTGGTCCGCGTGGGTCATCCTGGGTGCCATCTCTGTGTACGGTAGGCGGGCTCAGGCGGGCCTCGAGGCTGCGGGCGGGGGCTGCGTCCGGGTCGAGTCCCCCTCACTGGTGCACGCGAGCGGCAGGTGCTGAAAGGTGCCCCCCTCCCCGAAGAAAGCTGGGTGGGTGGTCTCCCCTCCGAGAGGCTCGTCTTCGTGAGACGCGGGCACTTGACGTGGCCGCTGATAATCGCGCATCCGGTGAGCGCTCGCGACACCCTGGAAGCGGTTTGCTACTACGTCCTTGGCCGTGGGATCGGCCACGGGACCCTGTAAATGCCGAGCACCCAAAGCGTTAGCTGCCGTGTAACAAGCGTCGGTGTGATTCTGTCCCCGGTGCCGTGACTTCCATCTGAGGGTGAGGAATCCGAGGCTCAGGGAAGTCGGATGGCAAGCCGGCCATCGGGGTCCCCGAGCCACACGGCGATTCCTCGTTTGCAGTCTGCCCGTTGAGACCCCGTTCTGGGCTTCAGCCAGCACAGACTCTTGGGGTTATGGCTGGAAACCAGGGGCTGGGAGCTGGCGCGCAGGACATGCTCCGAGCCTCGCCTGTGCCCCGGTGTTAGCAGGCCGGCTCCTCTCTGGGGCTGCTTGGGAATAAATGTCACTTGTAACACGTCCCGGCTGTCTTTGTTCTCCCAGATCTCGTGGCTGTGCTGTGCCCCAAAGGGCCACTGAGAATGCTGGTGGAAACGGCCCAGGAGAGAAACGAGCCCATATTCCCTGCCCTGATATACTCCTGTGAGTATTTATTATTGAGAGAGATAGAGAGAGAGCGATAGCGTGTGGGCAGGGGAGGGGCAGAGAGGGAGACACAGAATCCGAAGCAGGCTCCAGGCTCCGGCTGTTAGCACAGAGCCCAACGCGGGGCTCGAACTCACGAACCACAAGATGATGACCTGAGCCAAAGTCGGACGCTTAACCGACTGCGCCCCCCAGGCACCCCCTGAGAGGGTACTTTGGAGAGGGGCTCTTGAGGGCGGGGGTCTGGGGTGCAGGGTGCACTTGCTTTTCACTGGGCTCCCTCGACAGCTCCGTGGCTGTTAAAGTCTCTGAAGGGAAGGGACACGGGAGTGTGCGCGTCTGGCCGCCAGGTGGGGATCTGGGTGTTTATATGGATTCAGTGGATGTGTGTCGGGTCCCCGCTTTGTGGTGCCCTGGCCTCGTGGGGAAAGAACACTTTACAGACTGGCTGCCGAGTGCCAGGGCGGGATCTCGAAGGCAGGACGGAGATTGTGGTGGGAGCCAGGGCAGGTGGTCCCCAGCGTGAAAGCACGTTCTAGGCCCGCTCTTGGGAGGAGCAGAGACCATGTGTGAGAAGGCTGAGGCGCTGCCCTGACGTTCGTTCGCCGCCTCCGCGCTCTGGGGGTGCACGTTCCCGGAGGGGAGGCCGCAGCTAAGCAGGCGATGGTACGTCAGGAGGTGAGCGCTGGGTGGAAAGATGACTCGGTGGGGGACCTGAGCACTTCAGGGTAGTGGGGGTGCTGTCTTGCAGAAGGTGGTCAAAGAAGCCTCTGTCATAAGGTGACATTTGACCAGAGACCTACGTCGGGAATACCCGGGGACAGAACGCCAGGCGAAGGCCCGGGGTGCTGGGAGCGGAGCCAGCGGGGGCAGAAGGGGGCAGGGGCAGGGCCAGATGTGCTGGGCCCCGCAGGCCACGGTGGGGACATGGCTTTTCCTCCCGAGTGGGCCCCTGGAAGGTTTCAGACGCACCTGACGTTACATTTTAGTGGGATCGCACCGGTGGCGGGAAGGGAGAACAGAAGGCATGGATGGGGTCAGGGGCGGAAGTGGAGCCCGGTCTGGGACAGAATGACCCCCCCAGGAGAGAGGGCGGGCGCCGGCCCCAGGGCAGCGGGAGAGGCGGTGAGAGTGCTGTGGATCTGAACCTTGAAAGGGCCGGGGGCTGCCACGTCGGGGGAGGAGGCGGCGCCCCCCCCCCCCCCCCCCCCCATGGAGAATGTTCCCGGTAAGGCATGCTCATGGCTAGGTAGGCCAGACGGGGAAGGACTCGTGGGACTTGAGTTCACACGGGGAGAGTGAACCGGGCCAGAGAGGGAGAGAGCACACAGGCAGTCCTCCCGCCCCCCCCCCCCCCCAGTCCAGTGATCCCGCCCTGGACTTACGCCACAGGGAGCACAAGCAGGGTCTCGAGCAGACGTCTGCCCGCTAGCCGAGGGGTCGGGTGGGTGGAGGAGGCGTGGTGCGCACGTACGGATGTGGGCGGGGCAAGGTGTGCGCACGTACAGATGCGGGTGCACGAGGTGCGTGCACGTACAGATGTGGGCGGACGAGGTGTGCACGTACAGATGCAGGTGCACGAGGTGTGCGCACGCACAGATGCCGGCCGGCGAGGTGTGCGCGCGTACAGATGTGGAGGACCGGTGAGGGGCGCCCTACCGCGGATTACTGTTCGGCCCCCTGAAAGGAAGGGGATTCTCACACCTGCCACGTGGATGATCCTCGAGGACTCTGCGCCCAGTGAATTCAGCCCGTCACAAAAAGGAAACTATTCTGTGACCACCCCCCCCCCCCCCCCCCCCCCCCGCCGTGATCCATCTGGAGGAGCCAGATTCCTAGAACTAGAACAGGGAAATGGGGGACACGGGGGTGCTCGAGGTACAGAGAGTGCCGGCAGAGGAACAGCTCGGGCCATGAACACCCCTCCCGCTAAGGAAGCGTCCAGTTAACGGAGGTGATGCGGGTACCGTGTGCGTGACGCGTGTTTTGCCACCATGAGACGGAAACACCGCTGGTTCCCCGGACTGTTTGTTCCCTGCTGACCTTGTCATCGGTTTCGTGAGGAGACACACACACACACACACACACACACACACACACACACACGCCAAAAGACCAGGAAAGGCTGTGTCCAGGCCCCTCCCCCAGCGGCCTCTTCACAAGGGGTGGAAGTCAGTACCGGCTGGAAGAGGGGGTCCCACGCGGGCCTCCTGGGGACGCTGCCTCCCCAGCCCGGGGGCAGCTGTAGTCGGCAGCACCTGAGGCACCCCCCACCCCTCGTCTCCTTCCCCAGCCGCCATGGTGTGGACGGTGGGCATGGCCAAGCTGGACCCCTCCTCCCAGGGAGCCCTTCAGCTGCCCTACGACCCAGAGATGGGTGAGTGTCGCAGGCTGGCAGCCTCTCGTCGCCCGGGCCTGCTGCCCTGCACCCCGCCCGGCCCGGCCTGTTCCCCCCCCCCACCCTGGGTGGGGGGCAGGAGGGGAAAGTCCCCTCCTGGATGGAGCAGGTGGGACTTACAGCCTGTGCCTCAGCCCGTTGGCCTCCTTCCCTTCCCTTGGGTGTGTGCCGGAAGGTTCCTCTCCGTTCAGGGCTGGGCTGGCCCGGCCAGTGGGGTGAGGGCAGGGGAGCCCCGGGCTCAGGCCGGTTCCCCACAGATCCCAGATCCCTCTGACCGGACTTTTGTCTCTCTCCCGCGCACCTGCCTCGCGCAATGACGGTCACGTTCTCGGATCCCCAGAGGAAGACTCCTATGACAGTTTTGGGGAGCCCTCGTACCCCGAAGTCTTTGAGCCCCCGCTGCCTGGTTACCCCGGGGACGACCTGGAGGAAGAGGAGGAAAGTAAGTCATCTGTGCCCGGGTGGTCCGCGTGGGCTCAGGGTGCGGGCGGGGGGTGGAGACGGGCTCCCCGGAGGCAGGGGAGGGTGGTGGGGAGAAGCCCCCTTTTATATCGGAGACGGCAGCGGCAGTGACAGCTGGAAGAGGGAGCCCCCGTGGCCGGGAGGAGGGAGAGAGAGGAGACGAGGCAGCAGGCGCATTCGTCAGACGGTTTTATCATCCGCGGTGAACGCTCACCCTGTTAACAAGTGCACCGGCCGATGTGCGAGCTCGCGTTCACTGTCGGTCAGTTAATTAGCAGCCATGCTCCTCTGTTTTTAAGGAGAAGGCTCGCCCGACGAGCTCTGGACATCGTACGTGTCCTCGAAGGTGGTGGGATTTCGTACAAAAACGTGTAACTTAAACTCAGCCCTAAATCCTATGGCCTCCCGCCGACCCCCCACGGCACGTTATATTTGCTCTTTTTTACTCAGCTGAGGGCCACTTCCCTGAATTGTCAGAAATGCCAGCTTTTTCACAGCCCAGACGGCAGGTCAGCCCATCCGAGGGCCCCGTTTCCTGCCGGCTGCTGCTGTTCTGGGACAGCCAGGACTGGGGCCCCCCGGGGCCCCCGGATCCGGCGGAGGGGCTGGGCTGTGAGCTGACATCTGCCGTCTGGGGCTCCCGACACTGACCGGCTCGCTCTGTCTTCCCCGCACAGGGGGCGTGAAGCTCGGCCTGGGGGACTTCATCTTCTACAGCGTGCTGGTGGGCAAGGCGGCGGCCACGGGCAGCGGCGACTGGAACACGACGCTGGCGTGCTTTGTGGCCATCCTCATTGTGAGTGGCCCGGGGACTTCGTGGGGGGCCCTGGTCCCAGGGGGATTTTCAGGTGCCGAGTCCCTTGCAGGGGCGGAGTGATGACGCGGGGCCGGGCAGGGCTTACGGGAGGCTCCGAGCAGGGGAGGCCTGGCTGAGGGGCTCCCGCATTACCGACCAGGCACGCGGTGGTGCCAGGGGCTTGGCCAGCCTCGTGCGGTCTCACGACGCCTGCGAGGTGGGGTGATGAGCTGAGGTTCTCGGAACCGGGAAGAAGTTGCGGGCCGCGCCCGTCGACACAGAGCTGGGGGGGAGGGGCAGGCTGTGACTTGAGCTCTGGTCTCTGATGCCCTCCACGCCCCCCAGACACCATGGGGTGCTCTGAACCCCAGAAGCTTGTGGGTCCCTAGAGTTCCTTAACGTGGCCAGATACCCATACTGGGGGACAGGTCCTGAGAGACCACAGCTCTGAGCGGCGGAGGCTCTGAGTGGCGCATACCCGAGCTCTGCCCCGGTGAAGGGGGTGGTCACTGGGCACAGTGAGGTGGAGGAGTTCTGTCTGTCCAGCGTGTGTTGGGGGGGTGGGGGGGGTAGTGGACCCCCACGCTTCTCCACCTCGGAACTGTCTGACCCTAAGCCCCGCCCCTCCCTGGACCACAGCCCACGTGGGCAGGGGTGGGGGAGGATGGGCACCCACCTCTGAGGCCGTGGGTCACGTGGCTTCTTTGGTGCCCCTTTGGTGCCAGCTGCTGAGACCTTCGCTGGCGTTTCAATGGAGCTCGTCCAGTTCTCTTTTTTTTTTTTAGAATTTTTTTTTTTAATTTATCTTGAGAGAGAAGGAGATTGGGGGAGGGGCGGAGAGAGAGAGGGAGAGAGAGAATCCCGAGCAGGCTGGCGCGCTGTCCGCGCACAGCCCGATGCAGGCCTCCGTCTCACCCACTGTGAAATCAGGACCTGAGCCGAAATCAAGAGTCAGGCACTTAACCCGACGGAGCCACCCAGGTGCCCCTCATCTGGTTTTTTATAAATAGACGTCCCCCAGGGGAGGCCTCTGTCACTGGTCACACGTGTCACCGCCGTAGCTGGAGTCTGGTAGAGCAGGGCCGCTCTGGGAGTCGGGCTGAGGCAGGGTGTGACACGGGGGTGAGCCATCGAGAGGACCCGGGAAGAGGGGGGGTCGGGCTGTCGTCTGGCGGGCCCCACACCAGTGCTGAGCCCTGGGCAGGGGGCCCGACGTCGCTAACCGCCCCCACCTCCGCCCCGCGTCCGCACCGGCGGTCACCACCTCCCCTCCCCTCCCCTCCCCTCCCCTCCCCTCCCCTCCCCTCCGTGTCCCACAGGGTCTGTGTCTGACCCTCCTGCTGCTGGCCGTGTTCAAGAAGGCGCTGCCCGCCCTCCCCATCTCCATCACCTTCGGCCTCATCTTTTACTTCTCCACGGACAACCTGGTGCGCCCTTTCATGGACACCTTGGCCTCGCATCAGCTCTACATCTGACGGCGGGCCGGGTGCCGCGGGCTGGCGGCCCTGGGCGGGTCGTGACGGGTGCCCCCGCGTAGTGTCCCGGTCTAGTGCCATATGTCTCTGAGACTTTTCTTTCCTTGACGAGAAAGAAAGAGAAGGGAGTGTCGTGTTTACTTGGCGAAGAGGAAGAAGCAGCTTTTTGGCGCTAGTTGTTTGGTCGCCGGAGCACGGCTCACCGACCGAGGGACCGAGGACGGTGCGGCGAGGCCGCCTGGCCCGGCACCACAGCCCGGGGTGCTCCGCGGGCCAAGGCGAAGGAAGGGACCAGGAGTCCGTGCCGGGATGGCGCTGAGCACCTGCCCGCTGTGGCTGCAGAAGGAAGCCAGCGTGCCCTGCGTGGAATGTCCCCAGTGCTTCTGTCTGTGACGTCGTTGTTATTTTGTTACCTTTAGAAGCCGGGTCCTGTTCTCGCTCCGGCAGTTACTGCTGTGAAGTGGCTTAATATCAAAATCAATAAATAAGTGAATCCTGTTGGAATGCTGGATTCGGTCCGTTTCTAAGCGCCGAGCCCTCCCACCCCACGCGTCTTGTGGCCGCTCGCGGGAGGACGTGTGCTCCCGGCTCGGAGGGAGGACGCACCCAGGAGAGGGGCTGACGGCCCCGTGTGCAGTCATTTCTCCAGGTAGCTTGCTCAGCTGGGGTGTGCGGGGCGAGGGGCGCCCGACGGCCCGCAGCTCGGACGTGTGCGGGGCTGCTGGCCCTGGGCAGACCCCCCTCTGGCCCCGCTGTCTTGTCACCAAGACCAGCAGTGCGGTGCCTGGATGAACCAGCGTGCCCTGGGGCCGCACTCGAGAGCCCCGCTGTCATCCCTTCTGCGGCCACCTCGTTGTCGTCCCTTCTGCGGCCACCTCGGGGTGCCGTGAGGGGAGAGTGGACTGGCCGGCGTCTCCCTTTCCCCTCCACATCGTCCCGGGCCACAGAGAGAATCTCAGCGAAGCTTCCGGCCGGCCTGAGCCCTGGGGCAGCTGAGCAAACATAGGCCTGTGGGTGCTGTCCTGACCGCGGCCCCGTGTCCTTGTTCCTGAAATGATACAGGTGCCGTGCAGCTGTGTATTTGTCATGAGAGAATAAAATCATGTATTTCGACGTTTGACGTCGCTTGCTTTTCCCTGGGCTGTTTGTGGAAGAGCAGAAGGAACCGGGCAGCCCGGAGGCCGGACGCGGACTGGCCGCGGGTGGCATTTCCCGCGCTGGCGCTTGGAATCCGGACACCGTGACTGCCGGTGACTAACTCACAGTCAGAACCCAGGTGGTGGCATCACAGCCCGGAAAGCCGGAAGTCGGTGGGAGTCTCAGCAGATGAGGGCCGGTCCCTGGTGGTAAACGGGAGGAAGCTGGGATTAGCTCGTTCGGGTTGGGAATTGAACGAATAGCTCGGGGGTTGGGGGGGGGGGGCGGCAGGTGACCTGCAGGGACGCAAAGGTATCTAAAGAGACGTTGCTGGGGAAGCTGGAAGCTGGTCCTGACAGCTGAGAGCCTGGGACCCTGACACAGGGGCGGGGACAAAATTGGTGGTTCAGACTTGCTGGGCGGGCACGTGCCTAGGTTCCCCATGTAACCAGCCTATCAGTCTTCATGTTTTTTCCCACATCTCCAGATTTTTAAAAATAAATCCTTAGGGGCGCCTGGGTGGCTTGGACGGTTAAGCGTCTGACTCTTGGTTTTGATCTCACGGTTCGTGGGTTTGAGCCCCGCGTCCGGGATCGCACACGGAACCGGCCGTGGTTACAGCGTCTCCCAAGAGCAGAGCGAGAACGGTACAACGTATGGAGGTTGGGGCCTAGCGAGCCGACTCGTGTTCTGTTACCAGAGGCCGGTAACCTCTCTGGGCCTCAGTGTCTGACGTTCATAAAGCGAAGGACGTAGAACATGCTAGTGATTTGCCAGCTTGTGATCTGGAGCTGGGTGAAGGTGACCTGATGGCATTTTCACGGATTTTAGGAGGCCACGACAAGGCGGCTCGAACCATTAGCTACGACGGCAGTGAGCTTTGTAGACCAAAGTGGAGGAACCCCACACAAGTCTGGGAGGGGGGAAGGCGGGACCCCTGGCCCCTCGCCGGGGACTTCCGCTCACCGTCCCTGGCTCGGCCCTATTGACGGGGTCCTGTGTGTTGAGGGTAGTTTGGAGGGGCTGGTGCGGGCAGAGGGGGACTCCGTTGGGACCCCGGACAGAGACCCTTCTGGATGGACCTGATCTGCTCTGATTTCAGGAGCGAGTTAGTTTATTCGTGCCAGAGAACTTACCCGTACTGGGTGGGCTCCAGGCAGCGTGGAGGTACAGAAGGAGGAGACCCAGGTCTCAAGGGGCTTAGAGTCCGGTTCACTGGAAGTATGTCCAGAAGCTTCCAGAAGCCCAGTGGCAAAGCCAACAGCAGTGTGGAGCTGGTCAGAGGCGTCTGTGCGGGGCCCCCAGAGGCCACCCGCAGGGAAAGGGAGCCTCTCTGACTCCAGACAGCCACCCCGCGTCCCTGTGTCTCCAGGTGTGAAGGAATCCATAAAACACAGGCTGCTGTGTCTACAAGCACCTGCGGGCCCTAGTGGAGAGTAACAAATCGGTTAAATCAGGAGGGGTCTTGTCTTAATTTAGGCTCCTGGTGGCACACACCGTCAGGCGTGTGGATCTCACGACAAGAACGGAGCACCGCGGTCTGGTTTGGTCGGTTCGGCAGTTCGAGGAAATCATCATCGATAATTAATTGTCTCGTTCTTTGTTTTCCCCTCCGGCGCTCCCACCTGCACGGAGCCAAGTGCACAGAGGCGAGGCGGGAGAGAGAAGAGAATGGATCTGTGTCATTTTTTGAGGTCAGTGGAAATCATCCTTCGAAGCCCCCCCCCCCCCCCCCCCCCCCCCCCCCCCCCCCCCCCCCCCCCCCCCCCCCCCCCCCCCCCCCCCCCCCCCCCCCCCCCCCCCCCGTCCGAGGCAGATTTGCTCCCGAATCCTGAATCGGTAGGCGCCGTGTCTCTTCCCTGGGCGAGAAGCGTGGGGTCGTCACGGCCAGTGGAGACCAGTAGGGTCTTGTTCCGTTGATCAAGTATTTTGGATCAATAAGTGATGTTGTACTTTTGCCTGGTTGGTCTAAACCTAAATCACTCGGAGGTGATTTTATTCTCCGAGGCCACCCCAACCTACACTGTTGGCCAACAATTGGTTTGACGTTTAGTTTATTCTTTTTATCTTGTTAGCTATCAGTGGTTATCCGCTCTGATCGAAGCCTACACAAGGAGAAATATTTCTTGCTACTCACGTTAGCATTATTGCTTGTATTGTTAAATAGATTAACCCGGTATTAAGTTAGCAGTTGGTTGCATATTTTTGACATTAAGATGTTTTCGTTGTTGAGCTTGAACGCTTTCTTAATTGATGGCTGCTGTTAAGCCGACTGTGGTTAACGTTTATGCTTACTCTCTAAAAACGGTTGGATCCTGGTTCTGGAATGCTGTACCTTTTCAGGTTATGTTTTACACTTACATTCAAATTTGGGGGTTTTTAGGTAAGTTTACAGTTGAGCTAAAATTCTGTTCTGGGTAACCAGCTGTCACCAGGCTCGTGAGGCTTTTCACCTCCACCTCCAAATCTCACTAGTTTGCAACATAGATGAGTTCATCCTGTAAAGAGTGTTCAGAGGCGCTCGTCTGGTTTCGGGGGGCCTGGCTTAAGTTCTCTTTGTTCGGTTATTCTAGCGAATTCATCGCGCCACAGCTACCAGGGGTAATCTTTGCTGTATAGTGCTTTTAATTTTTCTTCTGTCTTTTCCTAATGGCACTCTCTCTGTGGCGCCAAGTTAAGTTTCTATCTCCTATACTTTCAAGAATTAACCAAGTGTTTTGATTTATTGTTTTACGTTAGTTGAATGTGTGGTTGTTTGGCCTAGTTTTGGCTCATGATGGTCACTTTGATATGCAGTCTTCTGGGCGTAAGCCAGATGCTTTGTTTAAGCTACGTCTCGTTTTATCCAAGCCCACTTTCCAGTATGCTTACCTTGTTACGACTTGCCTCTTGTGTTTTTTACGGTTCAAATAGATCGTCTTTGGGTTTTGTCACTCGAGGAGGGTGACAGGTGGTGTGTGCGTGCTTCATGGCCCGATTCAATTGAGCTCTCTAGTCTCAATTTATTACTAAATCCTCCTTTGGTTCTTAATTTCATAAGGACTTCATGGAAAGTGTTCTGGCACGGAAAACGTACCCCATTACTTCCCACCTCACAGGTTACGCCTTGACCTAACTTTTTAAAAAAAAATTTTAATGTTTATTTATTTTTGACAGAGAGAGAGAGAGAGAGAGAGAGAGAGAGAGACAGAGCATGAGCAGGGGAGGGGCAGAGAGAGAGGGAGACACAGAATCCGAAGCAGGCTCCAGGCTCCGAGCTGTCAGCACAGAGCCCGACGTGGGGCTCGAACTCGCGGACCTCGAGCCGAAGTCGGACGCTCAACCGACTGAGCCACCCAGGCGCCCCTTGACCTGATTTTTTAATGTTAAGATACCTGTGCTTATTTTTCTTCCTTTTTAGGGTTTGCTGAAGGTGGCGGTGTATAGACTGGATTTGCAAGGGGTGGCGAGGTATATCGGGGCTTGTCGATTACAGAACGGGCTCCTCTAGGCATATAAAGCACTGCCAAGTCCTTTGAGTTTTAACCTGTTGCTATAGTTCTCTGGTGGATAGATTTGTTTAAGTAGCTAAGTTTAGGGCTGAGGATAGCGGGGTATCCAATCCCAGCTTGGGTTTTAGCTATCCTGCGGTCGGAGGTGTTAAAGTTACTTTCGTGCTATAGTTGTATGTTACTTGTAGCTTTTGCCAGCCTAGTAAAAGTTTAACAGTAGCGTGGGGTTCCTCTATGACACGCTTTACGCCGTGGGTCTATTAGTTCGGGTGAATCGTGTGACCGCGCGGGTGGCTGGCATGAAATTTACCAACCCTAATTTAATATGGCTTAGTCGAACTTCCATTCACAGCTTAATTTTTATCCCCGCTGTATCCCGTGGGCGTGTGGCTAAGCAAGGTGTCATGAGCTACATTGTTATTGTTTGTGCTTCACACCCACTCCTTTAGATCATGATGATTGAGAGGCGTTTTTCACCTTCCGGAGGCTTCCACGTGTAATCCTCTTTAACTAATGGAAAGGCTAGGGCCAAACCTTGGTGTTTATGGAGTCTGATGATTCATCTAGGCATTTCCGGTGCCTTGCTCTGTGTACTGAAGCTACCTTAACGGGGAACACGTTGGATGGGTTGGTGAATTTATGGGATTAGTTGTGAGAGAATATTGCCCAGTCGGTACGGATTAGCGCTCGAGGTGAATCGAGATGTCACACGGGTATTTGCGACTGATGTTTCATTGGGATTTTGAGTTATTTATAAAGATTTGTACTTAGGCCTTCTGTTTGGATGTGAATTTAGTCTTGTTTTGGGGGGTTGGACAATGATAAATTGGACAATGATAAATACGTATTCTTATCATAGGGTTACAGGGAGTTGGGGGGTTTTGGTTAAGCCAGTTATCGGTTGGATAAAGATGTGTGCGTGTGTGTACATGTATGTGTGTGTGTACGTGTATATGTGTCCAGTTGAAGCATTAGAGTTAAGGTACATGTCCTGTAACCATTGACTGAAATACACCTTGTTTGTGTGAATGCGGAGACATAGCACAGTGAATTAGCCCAGCGACGAGTTATTTGACTGCGTCGAGACCTTTACGGTCATAGCTGAATCAGAGCAAGTTCCCCCCCACACCCCCCAAATTTAAAAAATACCAAATGCATGACACCGTAGTTATGTGTGATCATGGGCTGATTAGTCATGAGTCCATCGAGATGTTCTATTTGAGATAACTGTAGGATTCACTGACTGGAGGGCCCTGAAGTAAGAACCAGATGCCAGGTTCGGTTCCAGTATAGAAACCCTGAGTCTCATGGGGGTGGGTGATCTCACGGTTTGTGGGTTCGAGCCCCGCGTCAGGCTCCGTGCTGATGGCTCGGCGCCTGGAGCCTGCCTCGGATTCTGTGTCTCCCTCTCTCTCTGCCCCTCCCCTGCTCACACTCTGTCTCTTCCTCAAAAATAAATAAACATTAAAAAAAAAAAGAAAACACACTGGTCAACTCGGTTTTGTGAGTCCTGTCCCCCCCACCCGCCGCCCACCCCCCGCGCTTTCTTCTGGGAGTAACACCCGTGGGAGGGGCGGGGCGGCACTGGTCCTCAGTGGACACCTGTCACGTACAATGTACAACGTATCACCTGTTCATCTTCCGGCACGCCACGGTGGGTGCAAGAGTGTCAGCGGCTTCACCTGGTTGTGGATTAGGTCCCCAGAACTTCTTCATCTTGCAACCCTGAAACTCTGTACCCGGTGAGCAGCTCCGTGGCGGTCCCCCCACCCCCACCCCCGGCAGCCACTGTTCTATCGTCTGTGTCTGATTTTGAGTGCTCGAGATGGCTCACGTAAGTGGAGTCATACGGTATTTGTATTTTGTGACTGACCGCTCAGCGTGATGTTCTCCGGGTGCATCTGTGGTGTAGCAGGTGACAGTATTTCCTTCCATTTTCAGGCTGGATAATACCGCGTCGTGCGTATAGACCACGTTTTCTTTACCCATTCATTGGTCAGCGGACGCTCGGGATTGCTTCAACCTCTGTTACTGTGAATAATGCTGCAGTGAACATAGGGGTGCGAAGGTCTCTTTGACATCCTGCTTTCAGTTCTTTTGGGTGTCGACCCGGAGGTGGGATTGCTGGATCCTGGGGTAGTTTTATTCAACTCTCTGAGGATCCCCCATACTGTGTTCCACAGCGGCTGCACCATTTTACATCCCCACCAACAGGGCAGGAGGGCTCCGATCTCTCCCCATCCTCATCGGTGCTTGTTAATTTCGTTTTGATCGTGTCCATCCTAACGGCTGTGAGGTGGTATCTCTGTGGTTTTGCTTGGCGTTTCCCTAGCGATTAGTGAGGTTGAACATCTTGCCGTGTGCTTGTTCTCCTTTGGAGAAATGTCTTCTCCAAGTCCTTTGCCCATTTTAAATCAGAGCGTTTCTTTTGTTGTTCTTGTTGAGTTGTAGGAGTTCTTCACGTATTCTGGGCATTGACTTCTTGTCAAATTATGTTTTGCGTGTAAGGTTAGCGTCCAACTTTATTCTTTTGAATGTGGATGTCCAGTTTTCCCACCACCTTTTTATTTTTTTATGTTTATTTATTATTATTTTTTATTATATGAAATTTATTGTCAAATTAGTTTCCATACAACACCCAGTGCTCATCCCAAAAGATGCCCTCTTCAGTGCCCATCACCTACCCTCCCCTCCCTCCTACCCCCCATCAACCCTCAGTTTGTTCTCAGTTTATTTTTTTTATTTTTTTTTTAATGTTTCTATTTATTTTTGAGACAGAGAGAGACAGAGCATGAGCAGGGGAGGGGCAGAGAGAGAGGGAGACACAGAATCTGAAGCAGGCTCCAGGCTCCGAGCTGTCAGCACAGAGCCCGACGCGGGGCTCGAACTCACACACCGCGAGATCATGACCTGAGCCGAAGTCGGACGCTCAACCGACTGAGCCACCCAGGCGCCCCTGTTCTCAGTTTTTAAGAGTCTCTTATGCTTTGGTTCTCTCTCCCACTCTAACCTCTTTTTTTTCTTTTTTCCTTCCCCTCCCCCATGGGTTTCTGTTAAGTTTCTCAGGATCCACATAAGAGTGAAAACATATGGTATCTGTCTTTCTCTGTATGGCTTATTTATGTTTATTTATTTTTGAGAGAGAGGCAGACAGACAAAGTGTGGGGGGGGGAGGGGCAAAGAGAGAGGGAGACCCAGAATCTGAAGCAGGCTCCAGGCCCTGAGCTGTCAGCACAGAGCCCGACGTGGGCCTTGAACCCACGAACTGTGAGATCATGACCTAAGCAGACGTTGGATACTTAACCAACTGAGCCACCCAGGAGCCTCACCCAGCACCATTTGTTGAAGAGACTGTCCTTCCCCAGTTAAGTGGTCTTGGTACCATTGTCGAATATCATTTGACCTTCCACACATGAGCTCATTTCCGGGGTCTTCATCCTGTTCCATTAATCTGTCTTTATGCCAGCACCACAGTGTTGATTCTGTAGCTTTGTAGTAAGTTTGAAATCAGGAAGCGTGTTCTTCTTTTTCAAGATGGTTTTGTTTGGGCTATTTGAGGTGCCTTGAGGTGTTGAATTTTGGGATGCTTTTTTCTATTTCTGCCAAAAATGCCATTGAGATTTTGGTAGGGATTTCATTGAGTCTGTACATTGTTTCTACAAAATTGACATCTTAACATTATTAAGTCTTTGATCCATGAACATGGGATGTCTTTCTGTTTATTTGTGTCGTCTTTCCTTTTTTTCCAGCCATTTCCAGTGTCCAGGTCTTTTGCCTCCTTGGTTAAATTTCTTCCTAAGTGGTTTAGTCTTTTTGATGCTCTTGTGAATGGCATGATTTTCTTAGTTTCCTTTTTGGATTGTTCTTTGTTGGTCTACGTTGGTTTTGACTGAGGTGATCTCTGACCGTAGGATCCACACCATATCCCCCTGTCCCAAGCGTGGGGCTGTCTCAGTTTCTCCATCCCTACCCCCTGCCCCTCTGCGGGCTTCTGTGCCCATGATGGGGGCCACAGGAAGCCCAGAGAGTCTTGAGTTCTGCCTGTCGCATCATGCAGCTGCCTTTGCTCTTGAGTGTTGGTGCCTCGGTAGGACAAGGACCTCTGAGAGCCTGGGGTCTCCAGCAGGAGTGGGCAGGTCTCCCATGATGTCTGGGGCTCTAGCACCTACCTCCCTGGAGGGCAGCCTGATGAAGGAGATGAGGGGGCCATGGGGCCTGGGCTCTTCACAGGCACTCCTCTCCCTCAGACTCTTGTCTCTGATGAGGCATCAGACTCAGCCAACATTCTTCCCCAGCTTTTTTGGTCTCCCATCAGTGTAGCTATTTTAAACATACAAGGGAATGGGGCACCTGGGTGGCTCAGTGTGTGGAGCGTCTGACTTTGGTTCAGGTCATGATCTTACAGTGTGTGAGTTCGAGCCCCGCATCGAGCTCACCGCTGTCAGCACAGATCCTGCTTCAGATCCTCTGTCCCCCTCTCTTTCTGCCCCTCCCCTGCTTGCACTCTGTCTCAAACATAAATATACATTAAGAAAATAAATAACATAAAAGGTTGAAGGCTCTACCGCCTATTCCCGCAGAAGTTTCCTCTCGGGGCAGAGGTCTGGGCTGCTTCTAGGCCTGAAAGCCAGTGAGTCGGGGTGAAAGGAAAGCCGGGCATGGGGTTGCCTCATCACCTGGCTGCCTCCCTTCCCGGCTGCCCCCACCTCGGGCTCTTGGGCCAACGGAGGAGGACCCAGAATTGGGGTTAGATCTCAGTGTGGTCCTGGGACCACCAAGTCCAAACTGTGTCATGACAATGCTAAGACACTCTTCGCCCTTTTCATTCTCCTCACATGAGTGGTGTGAGCTAGAATTTTCCAGAAGCTGCATGACGCAGCATCACAAGGCATCGAATGTGAAAGGTCGGAGAATCCCGCTGTCTTCTGCGAGACTATGCGTTCTGTTAAAGAGAGTTGCAGAAGTGTCACTAAGTGCCACTCTTTTCATTAAAATATAGTCGTTTTCTGGGCACCTGGGTGGCTCGGTCAATGGAGCATATGACTCTTGATCTTAGGGTCGTGAGTTTGAGCTTCATGTTCGGTGTAGAGATTACTTAATAAATAAAGCTTTAAAAAAATAAAATATAGTCATTTTCATAAATACGTTATTTATTTTTTTTACTTTTTTGTTTATTTGTTTTTGAGACAGAGCATGAGTGGGGGAGGGACAGAAAGAGGGAGACACAAAATCCGAAGCAGGCTCCAGGCTCTGAGCTGTCAGCACAGAGCCAGACTTGGGGCTCGAAACCACGAACCGTGAGATTATGACCTGAGCCCAAGTCGGACGCTCAACCGACTGAGCCACCCAGGCGCCCTATATGTTATTTATGTTAACATCAAATGTTACTGTTATTTTAAAAGGAACCGATATGTCATTAAGTTAAAAGGAGGCTCAGGTGTAATTTCTAAATAGGACAGAATTATTCTACATTACAGAAGGCCTTTGGAGTCCTCAGTAACGCTCGTGAGCACACAGGGGTCCCGAACCAAAAGGTCAGGAGGGCCACTGCTCCCTTCTGGTGGCTTTTGGTTCAACTGTCCTTGGACCACATGCCCTTCCGGCCTCTCCAGGGCCTCCCTCTGCCTTGACCTTCCCGTTCTGCTAGCTCCCGGTCACAGTGGCCACACGAGGGCAGCAGGCTTCCAGGAGCCACCGTGGGGCCCTCCAGGCCGGGTTTACCAGGCCTCGCCTACAGCACCGGGTTTCTGTCCAGTCTGGGGCCGCCAGTGCTGGAGAAGCAAAGATGATAAACCCACGTCGTGGCCCGCGGGAGGCTCAGGCCCTCCAGCGCCCCCTGCCATGAGCTGGGGAGCCAGCAGACGACTGCGCGTCTGAAACAGTCACAGGGTGCAGGCCAGAGCGGGGCCACACGGCAGGGTGGACGCCATCAGCGCACGAACCTCGACGTCCTGCGTAGCTGAGCCGAGACGCCAATTCTCCAGAGGCTCAGCCTTCACCTGTGAGGATTCGTTCTCACAGCCCTGCCTGGAAAGGAGCCCCTCGTTACCAAGCAGGGGTGCGGCGAGGGGAGCCAGGGAGCAGAGGAATCCCACCAAACGCTTGACGTGGTCTGGGATGAAGCGGGCGGTTAAGGGGCAAATGTGGCGTCTTACCCAGACCTGGGGCTTCACTGCTCATCGGCCGTGGACGTCTCTAGCGGTGGGAAAGAAAGCCCGTGGCCCTAGACGACCCTCTCCCTTCCTCTTAGCCCTCGGTCCCAGTGGCCGCTCCTCACGACCTGAGAGCGACCTGGCAGGGACAGCTGGCCCGGATGCCGGTCAGGACAAAGGTCGTGCCATCTAAAATTGCAGGACAAGTCCTCGGGTCCCGAGACTCCTGGCTGCTGAGCCGTGTTCCTTCCCTCTTACCTGTAATGCCAGCCCCATGCTGGCTTTCTTCTCTAAGTGTTCATCATCAGCCCAGTGATAGACAAAAAATCAGTTTTTGCTCACGTACGATCTCGGAGTTTAGAGTAGGGCTTTGAAGGAGCAGGCCGGGGATATTCCTGGTTCCGCCGCGTGTTAGCTCTGTGACCTTGGGCCGACTGGCTTCCCTTCAGTCTCAGTATCTCAAGTGTAACAAAGGGACACTGGACGATGTCTGAGGCGGCTGTGAGAATCCTGTGGCTTTAGGTCTCTAAAGTGCTTATGGGGCGCCTGGGTGGCCCAGTCGGTTGAGCGTCCGACTTCAGCTCAGGTCGCGATCTCACGGTGCGTGGGTTCGAGCCCCGCGTCCGGCTCTGGGCTGACGGCTCGGAGCCTGGAGCCTGCTTCCGATTCTGTGTCTCCCTCTCTGTCTGCCCCTCCCCTGCTGACGCTCTGTCAATCTCTCTCTCAAAAAATAAACAGTAAAAAAAAATAAAAATAAGGTGCTTAAACGAGTGCCCGGCTCGTGGCAAATGCTCAATACACGGTAACGTGTTAAACATCGCTGCATTTGAAATGCACGACGTTTTCAGATGCCGGAGTCAGAAAGAATCTCAAAAGTCGTCTGATTCGGTGTTTTTTTCTTCTCTCAGGATGTTCCATGAGAAAGGGCTCTGTGGCCAAGCATGACAGGGCATTTAAAATTCAAGGTAGTATATGAAGGGCGCAGAGAAGTCACGGGGTCAAGAAACCGTTCAACTTGGACTGTCCCGACGTTGGTCAGACTGATCGACCACGGAACCCTCTGCACACGTCCCCTCTGGACTCCTGGGCTGCTGGTGTCGGTACAACACCTGCTAACCACGCAGCAGACGGTCCTGTGACTCTTCCCCTTAGTGACCGTGGGCATTCTGCGGGGACATCGGGCCACAAGGCACTTGGTCCCCATGGACGCTCACCGCAGATAACAGCAGTGGGGGAAGGTCTGCCTTGTGCCGGACGCTGTCATAAACACTAAACGCGCGTTATCTTAGTTCTTAGAATAACATTACGAGAGAGTCCTTATCTCCTTCCACGGGTGAAGAAACTGAGGCTTAGAAGAGCCAAGTAACACTTGCCCGAGGTCACGTGGCTGGAAAGCCCCAGAATGCAAACTCTGGTCGTCTGACTTCGGGATCCCCACCAGCCTGGGCCGCTTCCTGCGGCCACCGCATCACCTCTAACTGTTGGAAGGTCCTTCCTTGTCTTGAGCCGAAGTCCATTCCCAGCCACGCCCCTTTCTCCCAGGCGCACCGACAGCGATTTCAGTTCTGACACCCTCTGCCCGTGGTTTCGAGAGCTTTATCCGGTCCGCTCTTTTTTCTCTTTTAGCTACGTGAGCATCCCTTTTGGATAGAGAGACTCAACTGAACACGATTCCGTCTACTCCACTATAATACGATGGTTACGCTTTTAGGATATCACCTGGTGTCAAGAAACGTTAACTTTTGGGGCGCCTGGGGGGGCTCAGTTAGTTAAGCGGCCGACTTCGGCTCAGGTCACGATCTCGCGGTCCGTGAGTTCGAGCCCCGCGTCGGGCTCTGGGCTGACCGCTCAGAGCCTGGAGCCTATTTCAGATTCTGTGTCTCCCTCTCTCTCTGACCCTCCCCCGTTCATGATCTGTCTCTCTCTGTCTCAAAAATAAATAAACGTCAAAAAAAAATTAAAAAAAAAAAAGAAACGTAACTTTTTTTCCAGGGAGTTCTTGGCCAATACAGGAGCTTTTTTTTTTTAGACAAGGTTAAGGGATAAAAAGTTTTCGATGTACAATGCCAAAATCTTTCCATCAAGAATTTTGATCACGGGGATGCCTGGGTGGCTCAGTCAGTTAGCCGTCTGACTCTGGCTCAGGTCATGAGCTCACGGTTCCTGAGTTCGAGCCCCACTTCGGGCTCTGTGCTGACACCCTCCCTTCTCTTTCTCTCTCCCTGCTCCTCGTGGGTTTCTGTCTTTCTCCCTCCCTCTCTGCCCCTCGCTCACCCCACCAGAGCCCTCTCTGTCTCTCAGAAAAAAAAAAAAAAAAGAATTTTGCTCACAGCTGTTTTTCATAGCCCCAGGGGTATTGCTCTGGGAACTTCAGCCACACTTGATGGCCCCAGCTTCTGCTCTCTGCCCCCCTCCCTCCAAGCACCGTTCCCAGTTTCTTACCAGGCTCACCATTTCTACCCTTGTGACTCATTGTTTGGTAAACAAGGCACAAAGCCAGGAAAACCTAGCAGCCGGCTGTTCCTAACAGCCTCCCAGGCGCTGTGCTGGTCCCAGCTGTGATCTGCTTATAACCGATGGTGGTGCCTAGTGAGGCAAATTGCTTTTTTACTATTGAATCGATTTCCTTAGAGCCCCCTTGTAGTTCCGAAAACCCCGCTGAAGAACACTGGGACTCTGACTGGACCACTGTAGCTTGGAAGGGTCGCTCTCTTGTTCCGAGCCCTGTACTTCATTAATTCAGCTCAAGAGCTCAGGTTTTGGGGCCCTGCATTACCCAGAGATACACATGGAGCTTGTTTTCAACCAGAATTAATTCCTCCCCGATTCCGCTATACCTCTGCAGGTGTATTTTGGAGCCCCCACTGAAGATGCTATGTTTACATTTATTCAAGTTCATTCGATTAGACCAGTATCGTTCTTCCAGCCTCCGGTGGTTGTCTGGGAGGCTGATGATGAAGGAGAAGCCCGGTGTCCTCTGTGAAACTGATCACTAGATGAGCATTTCCCAACAGAATGTTCCATGGCGATGGAAATGCCATATGGCTCAGTGGTACACGATGGTACCTGTTGGTGGCTGTTGAACACCTGAACTGAGGCTGATGCAACTGAGGAGCTGAATTTTCAATTGTATTTAATTCTGAACAAATTTTCATAGTCACATACGGCTAGTGGATCCCACACTGGACAGAGTACATCTAGATGTTTACCTGAGAACTGGGCAAAAACTCTGAGCAGACCACCCAACTCTAACCGACTGAGCCACCCAGGCGCCTCTATATACATATATTTTAAAGAAAATGGTTTTTGGGGTTTTTTTTTTCATACTCGTGGAAGGAATTCATGCCCGCTGTGGCGAAATGCAGGAGAGCACATAGAGGAAATGAACAATGACCAATAATCCTGCCGTCGGGGACAACTGCTGTTACTGTTTCAGCATATTGCCTTCATCTTTTCTCTGTGGGGATATCTTTCACATCGCTGAGAACATACGTTCTCTGACATTTGCATACTGGTGTTTTTCATCGACAGGGTTTTCTCAGATCGTTAAACATTCTTCCAAAACAGTCTTAAAGGCTGTAGAGCAGTTCATTATATTAATGACTAATCATTTGTATGACCAGTCCCCCATGGCTGTACTTTTGGGTTGCGTCTAACTTTTTCTGTTATTGTAAATAAACCGACGGTCACATCTTTTTGTCCAAAATAGCTCTGCGTATGATTTGCATTGATTCCTCCGCACAGACTTCCTGAAGGAGTATCGTTAAGGCTAAGGATATGAACACTGTTGGTTCGTTTGTTTGTTTTCAGCTTATTTATTTATTTTGAGACAGAGAGAGAGCATGGGGCAGAGAGAGGGGGAGACTCCCAAGCAGGCTCTGGTGGCGCACGAATCATGACCCGAGCCAAAATCAAGAGCCGGATGCTTAACTGAACTGAGCCACCCGGGCACCCCATGGATATGGACACCTGTTAAGGCTAATTCTTTCAAGAGAGGACGGGAAGTTAGCCCAGACCCCGTGCCAGCTCTCCGCGGTTAATGCTTTCCCTTCTGAACGTTGGACACCATTTGATTATCATCCCACATTAATGTCCAGTCCGCCAGTGTATGCTTCTTAGATTCCAGTTTCCTAGCCTTTATGAAAATCAGGGTGACGGGTTCCCCCGTCCTCCAGCAGCACCTCTGTGTATTAAAGTTCCTGCAGGATGAAGTCAGCTCGTCGGTGGGGCCCGCCCCGTTCGTTCATCCACTCGGTGTGGTCCTGCTACCTCCTTCTGTACTTGGAGCTCCAATTCTTGTCTTGCTGTCACTGTTCTTACACTTTCCACGCTGGTGATCTTTCCCCCTAATACGGGAAACAGAACGAGTGTGAGGCAGAGGCTGCTTCCCGCTCGACAAAATCCTCGTTCGTGCTTCTGAACGCACACCAGGACCACCTTCCCCAAGCTCTCGGGCCTTTGGGGCGGGCGGGGGGGGGGGGGGGGCCGCGTGGTTGAGCTCCAGCCAACTGCGCATGAGCGGAAGTGACGTACTGCTTCCGGGCCTGGCGCGTCAATACCCACCCTGTGGGAGGGAGACGTCTCCCGGGGCAACGTGAGGAGGGCGGGCTAAGGAACCCCTACCTACAGTTGTGTTTGGTCGTGGACCCGCTTTAATCTTTTGCCCTCTTTGGGCTCGGTTGGGATTTATAACTTCATTTAGTCCCGCTTGAGCGGCCTTTCCTTTATTCTTGGATCATGAGATCAGCCCCACCTAAATGTCCTGGGGATTCTCCTTCCCACGTGTTGGCAACACGCTTGACCGTCCGGCGGGCCCTCCCCAGCTGCCCCCAGACTCCTGGGTCCCGGGGAGCTTTCTCGCATTTCCCCTTGCAGACGGATGCCCCTGGTGGTGCGGAATTGGATCTGCAATGGTACTCCTCTGCACTTTCTCCGAGAAATTTTGGTGAGAGTTTAGCAGAAATTGTATTGCAGTTTCGGTAGGGTGATGAGAAGCCGTTGCGTGCCTGCTGCATAAGGAAGGTGGGTCTAGGGGTGCCTGGGTGGCGCAGTCGGTGAAGCGTCCGACTTCAGCCAGGTCACGATCTCGCGGTCCGTGAGTTCGAGCCCCGCGTCCGGCTCTGGGCTGATGGCTCAGAGCCTGGAGCCTGTTTCCGATTCTGTGTCTCCCTCTCTCTCTGCCCCTCCCCCGTTCATGCTCTGTCTCTCTCTGTCCCAAAAATAAATAAACGTTGAAAAAAAAAATTTAAAAAAAAGGAAGGTGGGCCTTGCTGGGAGGCAGGGGGGGGGGGCGGGGCGAAGGGTGGCGGTCTGTACCCTGATGAGTGTGACCGCTGAGTTTGGCAGACCGGCCTCACCGGGTACAGTGAGAATTTGGTGTTCCGGAAGCCATCTGAAAGGGAGGGTTAAGGAAGACAGGTGGGCAGGGGAGGGCAGGGAAACACTGGACCACCCCCTGAGAGGAGTCCGCTGATCAAAGTCCCCAGAGGATAGGAGGGCTAAAGAACTCTGGAGAACAGAGGTGTCTAATGGTGAGTTTGCAGCTGTTGTGTGACCCCTCCATTCCCTTCAAGGGCTTGGCGCAGCTCTGGACAGACGCGGCGCGCCGATGGCAGGACGGCCACAGGCTGGAGGGACTCGGCAGCTGCAGGCGCTCAGGGCTTGGGGGGTGATGGTGTGGACGTGAGCCTTCTCCTCCCCACCCCAACCCCCCTTCAGCCCAGCCTCCCGGGAACTGGCCAAACTTTGGGGGGAGGATTTAGACGTCCACAGGATGTGGAATGGATGTTTGAACCAGTTTTATTTAGGGAGGCTTCAGCTGACATGGGAGTTACGAAATAAACAAAGCCATTGCTAAAAAAAAAAAAAAACAACCCCCCCCCCCCCAAAACATCATATCACGAAGACCTAAGTAGGTAGTCAGGTAATTGGCACCTTAGAACACCCAGGCCAGAGGGGTTCTGTACTGTGAGCTGGTGTAATGGCAGAGTTCTGCTCTGTTCTCGGGTTCTCTGGCTCCTGGCCCCTGTTCTCACTCCGTGCCTGGGAGCAGAAAGCAGTGATGCTGGTTAGAAACAGGCTGGATCCTCACGCGTCTTTCTGTCCGTCCTTGAGCACCGGGTGCTCCTGGACGTCCCGGGCTCAACTCTTCCCTGAGCTACTCCCACGGGAGGCTTAGGGGTGATCCACGACTAGCTCTGTTGATGCACTGAGCTCAGGAGTGTGTATGGTGGGGGTGAGGAGGACATTCCTCCCCCTTGGGACAGAAATTTTCCCGAGTAAGGAGGCGCATGTAAGAAACAAATTCATGAGGAAGCTCGTCAGCGTCATAAAGCTACCTTTCCTGAATGTCAGAAATATTCTTCGTTTCCATCAAAGAATTTTGGCCCCAAACCAAAGGGGTGGAGACATCGGGGCCATCTGGGCAGCCATAGAGGAAGAGAGTTTATCGGACCCGCTGTTTTCCTCTTCTCTAGATAAAGACGTGTGTTGACGGGTGTAGAGAGGGGGAGGTTTCCTGAGTGCAAAGTGCCGAGGTGCAAACCCTGATATAAAAAGTCATAAATAGACCGAGGGCCTGACCGGTGCCAGGCTCAGTGTCCTTGAGCCGGTAACACTTGCAGGCCAGGTCCCAGGTGGGGGGGCCGGGGCTGAGCAGCTGCTCTGGAAATTTCCACGGGCCGTCCACCAGCTCCCGGGAGGCTCTGGGGCTCCTGACGGCGTGGAGTTACGAAACAGACATAAGATGTGGTCCCAGCTCACAAGGAGCTGGGCCCCTGGAGAAGAGGCTCGGGGACGTTTGCCAAGAAAGCAAGTGAACCAGCAGGTTGGAAAAGTCTTAAAGCTGTAAATAATGTCAAAGCATGGGCTCAGTCAAGAAAATGTCAGTATCCCCTTCCAAGTATTAGAACCCATTTCACCTTTCAAGGAAAATGGAAATATAAATTTCATGTTAAGGTAAAAGCTGATTTTGGTAAAAGCCTGGCCGGCTCAGTCGGAAGAACGTGGGACTCTCGATCTTGGGGTCATGGGTTCAAGCCCCGCGTTGGGTGTGTCACAAACAATATATCAGTTGTGTTTTTTTTAAAGGAAAAATGTTTACAATTCGTTACCAGTTGCTAGAGTCTGAGATGTTCTTAGGAAATCAGGTTAAAAGCAAAGTCTTTTAAAAAAGTTTTTACTTATTCATTTTATTTTAGAGAGAGAGCGCGTGTGCACGAGTGGGGAGGGGGCAGAGGGAGAGAGAGAGAGAGAGAGAGGGAGAGAGAGAATCTCAAATAGGCTCCAGGCTCAGCGTGGATCTCACGACCCTGGGATCACGATCTGAGCCGAAATCAGGAGTCAGGAGTCAGACCCTCAACCGACTGAGACACCCAGGCTCCCTGTATTTAAAATCATTTTAAATACAGAAATTTACGAAGAGACATCAGTTCCCAAAGGAGGTGCATGTGGGGTTCCCCTCCCTAGTAAGGTTACATGCGTGTGCCCGTGTGTGAACCCACAACAATCCCACGTACACTGGTCGGGAGGACGCTTTGGGTTCCAAGTAGGAGAAACCACGAAGAGAAGTTATTGGTTCACATCATTCAAAAGTTAAATGATAGATCAAGCTTCCAAAATGGTTTAACCAGGGCTCCAGCCCCATTTCTAGGACTCTCTCTGCTCTGTCCTCCTGCCTGGCCTGGATTCCTTTTTAGGCCGGCTTTCTGCCTGTGAACAGCAGCTGGGCTGGGAACTGAACAACTCAGGTGAATTTCTTGACACCCGGTTGGAGGACCGGGGGGCTATTGCTTCCTGGGAGCACAAGTCCTGCCCTTGATTCTGGTTGGGCCAACCAGGACCAGTCGCCCTGGGGATACTGTGTGCTGATTGGCTCAGGCTCAAAGACAACCTGTCGCCGGGGCAAGTGAGTTGAGGTCGGCTTACACCACAGGGGGCCAGCCCTGGAATTGGGTGAGGCCGTTGCCTTTGGCCCTGGTGGCCACAACTGGGCGGAGGGGAGAACCAGAGGTGTTGGCAAGACTTTCCCAATGCCTACCACACCTCGGTAGCAATTTTTAAAAATTTATTATTATTCATTTAATAATTTTTTAAAAGGTTATTATTTTTTTTTGAGAGGGAGACAGAGAAAGCATGAGCAGGGGAGGGGCAGAGAGAGGGAGAGGGCCTCCGAAGCAGACCCTGCGCAGAGCCTGGTGTGGGGCTTGAACCTATGAAACTGTGAGATCATGACCTGAGCCGAAATCAAGAGTCTGACGCTTAAGAGCCACCCAGGCGCCCTGCAATTTTTGTTTTTAAGTATAAGAGGTGCTTTCTGGGTGCAAGGCCCTATGGGAGATGTCGAGATACACAGTTTACAGTGTATTTGAAATAGAAAGATGAGCTGGCTCAGAACTAAATTACACCATTAGTGTAATGTTGACAAGAATATTCGCGTGCTAAAACCAAGTACCGTAAAAGTGAAGGGGACAGACTGCATCTGGCTGAGGGGACCAGAGAGGCATCACGTAGCGAGTAACGTTGGAATCGGGTCTCAAAGAGTGAGTAGGAGCCTAAGGCTTGCAGGTGTGCGGGGAGGCCATGGGAGGGAGGGCAGTGGCGAGAGCAAAGCCCCAGAGGCAGGGAGCCCAGGAGAGGGGCAGCCCAGATTCGAGAAGTTGCTGGCGAGTCAGGAAATGTTAGCCCAGTCCAGAGAGATCCCGATCAGGTGATACCTGAAGAGGTAGGAACTTATCCCCAAAGTCAGGGTGCAGGATGATCCTGCCTTGTATTTCTCCCCCGTAAAGAACTGGCTTGGGGGCCCCTGGGGGGCTCAGTCAATTGAGCGTCTGACTCTTGATTTCAGCTCCGGTCTTGATCTCACAGTTTGTGAGTTTGAGCCCTGCATCAGGCTCTGTGCTGACAGTGCGGATCCTGCTTGGGATTCTCTCTCTCCCACACCCCTCCCCCTCCCCCTCCCGTGCTTGTGCTCTCTCTTTCTCTCTCTCTCTCTCAAAAAAAGAAAAAGAACAACAAAACTGGCTTATTCCCCCTTGGCCTTATTAGCAGGAAGTTTAGTATCTGTTTGAAACCTAGAGGCTTCCACAGCCCAAAGTAGGGGGCCGCAGTCAGTCTGACCTTCAGATGCAAGCAGGGACCACTGGTCTCTGGTCTGGCCATCATAGGAGTGAGTCCCCAGGTCTCTGTGACTCCTCAGGAAGGACAGCTGCATTTTGTCACTTTGACCTTGGAGAACAGTGCCCCTCACTGGTGGTCCAGAGCCATGACCTCAGAGCTCTGCCTTTCAGTTAAATTCATACCCACCCACTGCTCCCACTCTCCTCCCCACCCCCCCAACAGCTGCCCCAGGGACTCGGGGTAACAGGTAGTTTGGGAGCACCCTCGTGGATGCGGAACTCCGGACCTCTGTCCTTCCCTGGGGTCCACAGCACCAGGAGGCCGGGAGCTTTTCCGTGTCAGCCACACCATCCCCAGCAACACGGTTATCCGCCCTCCCTTCTACGACTACCCCCCTGCACACCCTTTCCCCACCACACGCACACTCCTGGGAGCCTTGGGGTGCAAAACTATGTTGCCCTGACCGAGGCTGTCACTTTCACTGCCACAGAGAAAGAAAATAGAACCCATAGTTCAGTCCCCAGAGGGACATTCTGCCTTACCCAGACTAGTGGGTTCATACATCTTGTCTCTTCCAGCCAGGGATTGCTTGTCCCACCCCAGGGGGCCAGGCTCTCTCTGTTCTTTTACTGAAAGTTCACATGAGGACGCCCGGGTGGCTCAGTTGGTTAAGTGTCTGACTCTCGATTTCTGCCCAGGTCACGATCTCGCAGTTTGTGAGTTCGAGCCCGCATTGGGCTCTGTGCTGATGGTGCCGTGCCTGCTGGGATTCTCTCTCTCTTCCTCTCTCTCTGCCCCTTCAGCGTACTCTCTCTCTTTCTCTCTCTCTCTCAAAATAAAAAAATAAACTTAAAAAAAAAAGTTCACATTGACTTTCAACCTCCGTGGTCATTGGCAAAATAGAGTCATGTGTATGCCCTTGGGCCGTCCCCACTTCCCAGCTGGAGTTCTTTTCCTTGTAGGCCTCCTCCCTTTCACAACCCTGCTGTCTCAACCCTGGTTCTGTTGGTCTCAGTGGGATGTGGTGCAAGAGACAGACACACGGTTAGGTTCCGCTCCTGGCTTCCAGTGCCCAGCATGCTGCTGCTTCTCTAGTCTATGAACTTGGGGCGCAAATCTGGAAACTACTCTAAATACAAGTGAATTTTTAAAAAAAGTTTTAAAGTATCCAGTGATTGAGGGAGGACAAAGTCAAATACACACTCAGTGGGGTGCCTGGGTGGCTCCGTTGGTGAAGCCTCTGACTCTGGCTCAGGTCATGATCTCACGGCTTGTGGGTTCAAGCCCCGCGTTGGGCTCTGTGCTGACAGCTCAGAGCCTGGAGCCTGCCTCGGATTCCGTGTCTCCCTCTCTCTCTCTGCCCCTCCCCTGCTCATGCTCTGTCTCTCAAAAATAAATAAATACTAAAAAAAAAAAAAAAAAAAAAAAAAATCTTAAAAAAAAAATACACAGTCAGCGACCAGAATGGCTTTCCACACAAACTCGAGAATATAAGGACAAGAGAATGGATTACCTACCCTTTTTGGATCAAGAGAATGCTACTTTTCAGTTCCTGTCCTATAATGAGCTATTTCTCCTTGACAGAATCAACGTAGGGAGGGACCTGGGTGGCTCAGTTGGTTGAGTGGCTGACTCTTGATTTAGGCTCAGGCCATGATCCCAGGGCTGTGGAATCGAGCCCCACATTGGACGCTGTGCTGAGTGTGGAGTTTGCTTAAGATTCTCTCTCTCTCTCTCTCTCTCTCTCTCTCTCTCTCTCTCTCTCCCCCCCCCTTTGACCCTCTTGCACTCCCTCTCTCAAGAGAAAACAAAAACCAGAACCATTGCTTTGGTCAAGGTGGGGGTGATTGGGAAGAGGTCATAGAGGAACATTTTGGAGGAAAAAAGTTTGTTCTACGTTTTAATCGGAGTGTTAGTTACATGATATAGATACATGATATATATTACATGATGTAAAACCTCGTGAACCATAGACTTAAGATCTGTGCATTTGACTGCATGTGAACTAGATCTCAATTTGAAAATAGAAAAATATCAAACCGACGATTAGCCTTCCTTGGCTAATGTCCACATGTTACGGTGCATTGACAAGAAATTAATCTGGAAAAAGAAAAATAAATACCCTACTGTGAAGTCAGACGTGTGCTGTGAGTACAGGCTGAGGGAAATGGAGAGAAGGGAGCAGACATGGTTAATGCACTGGGCTGGGCCGTCTCCAGTTGTGGGGAGTCGAATCTCTCCCTTAATGCAGTTAATCGCTTCTAATTGTGCAGCCAGCTAATTACAGTCATTAGTGTTGCCTTTGTTGAACAGGCTTGGGGATTCCTTGAAGTCATTCTTTTCGCAGGACTGGGTTGGATTTTCCCAAGTCTGGAGACCTCAGGTTGTGGCCCGTCAGGCTGTATCTCTGGTGCTCCAGAAATGACCTGTTTTCACCACTGGGTGTTTGGATGTGATTAATCTTGGAGTCCATGAGTCATGCACGTCAGGCCTCTGAGCACAGCAAGGGCACTCGTGGTGGGCTCTCTACTGGCACGGGACTCTCCGCCCGCCAACCCAGCCTCACCTAGGTCCAGGCTAATTGCATTTTGAAAACAGGATTATTCACTGCAGCACTGTTTGAAATGCCAAAAGAGTAGAGACAGTCTGCACAGCCATCGGTTGGAGGCTCGTTAAATTAGGGCTTGTCCGCATAATGTAATACTGAAAAATGAGTGAGGATGGTTCTCGGTGTGCAAATTTGGAAAGTTTCAGGCTGGTCAATGAAAAAACCAACAGAGCGTATAATCAGTATAAAATACGAGTGTGTGTCTTTGCCCATATACATAAAGAAGCATTGAAAAGGCGTAAGGAACGGAACTGCAGTGGTCACATGTGTGGGGGTGGGGGGAGGGGTCACTGGGGTTGGGAATTGGGCAGAAGAGAGATGGAGTGGGGTAGACTTTTCACTGAAAATCTTTCAAAAATAGGTTTTTTTAAAATTTTTTTTTCAACGTTTTTTATTTATTTTTGGGACAGAGAGAGACAGAGCATGAACGGGGGAGGGGCAGAGAGAGAGGGAGACACAGAACCGGAAACAGGCTCCAGGCTCTGAGCCATCAGCCCAGAGCCCGACGCGGGGCTCGAACTCACGGACCGTGAGATCATGACCTGGCTGAAGTTGGATGCTTAACCGACTGCGCCACCCAGGCGCCCCTAGTTTTTTTTTTTTTTTTTTTAATGTGTATTTATTTTTGAGACAGAGAGAGACAGAGCATGAACGGGGGAGGAGCAGAGAGAGAGAGAGAGAGACACAGAATCCGAAGCAGGCTCCAGGCTCTGAGCTGTCGGCCCAGAGCCTGACGCAGGGCTCGAACTCACGGACCGTGAGATCGTGACCTGAGCCGGTCAGCCACTTAACCGACTGAGCCACCCAGGCGCCCCGCAAAAATAGTTTTTTTCAAAGTCATGTGAATATATTACCCAGTGGAAGATTGGAATAATTAAAAGTTCAGAAGTTTTTTATATTTATTTTTGAGAGAGAGAGAAAGACAGACAGAGGATCCGAAGCAGGCTTTGCATTGACAGCAGAGAGTCCAATGTGGAGCTCAAACTCATGAACCACAAGATCATGACCTGAGTGGAAACCAGAGAGTCAGACACTTACCCAACTGAGCCACCCAGGCACCCCAAGTTTTGAGTTGTTTTTAATTTTGGCCACATGTTGTTTAATTTATACCCCAATGTCCCAGGAATTGGCAAAGATTCTTTGCTTGACCAAACTTGAGTCTGGCTCCTGAACCTTCTCCTAGGGCCATCTGTGTACTTCTGTGTAAGATAATCTGGTTTTAGCAAGAACCCTGCTGAGTCAGGGCTGTGCACGTGCCCAGGAAAGGCCCGAGAAGGCCCCAAGATCTCACTTCTGACTGACTGTGAGGCTCTGCACTAGCAGGAAGTTAGGGGAAGGTAGAGTTGTCAACTGCCCAGCTCAGTGCTGAAGGCATGCCCCAACACACACACAGTCCGTCAGCGATGGCTGGAGGTATTGTTGGTTCCAGACACTCAAGGAAATCTCTGTCTTACCATTAGTTGGTCACTAAGGTAACTGAGTAGAGAATTTGGTGGCTACATGCAACAAAATCAGACTTCATAGAATTAGTTTCCAAAAGTCATTAAACAAACAACAACAACTACAATAAGCAGCAGCAAAAAAAAAAAAAAAAACCCGGGGTGTAAAGGAGAATCTGATTTCTAGAGATGCCACCTTATATTATTTAAAATGCCCAGTTTTTCATAAAAAAATTATGAGGCAGGCAAAGAAACAAGAAAGTATGGCCATGTATATGAAAAAAAGCAGTCCATAGAAGCATCGTAAATGTCCCAGACATGGTGCTTACTAGCCAAAGACTTTAACTCAGCTGTTTTAAATGTATTTAAAGAGCTAAATGAAACCAAGTCTAATGAATGAAATAAAAGTTTGAGAATAATGTCTCACTGAATGGGGACAATCAATAAAAAAATAGAAATTATAAAAAATAATCAAATAGTAGTTCTACAGTTGAAAAAAAAAACAGTAACTGAAATGAAAAATTCATGGCTGGGGCTCCACAGCAGATTTGAGCAGGCAGGAGAAAGCATCCTGACTTGAAGAAAGGTCAATTCAGATGACCCACTTCGAAGAAAACAAGGGGAAAAGATTGAAGAAAAATGAACCCAGCTCCAGAAATCTGTGGAATGGGATCAAACATATCAACATACATATAATGGGAGTTCCAGAAGGAGAAGAGACAGGAAAGGGGATAGAAAGAATATTTGTAAAAAATAATGGCAGAAAACATCCCAATTTTAATTAAAATCATTAATCTATATGTCCAAGAAGCACATCGAACTTCAAATAGAATAAACTCAGAGACAGGATAGACACCTAGACACATGGCAATCAAACTGTCAAAAGACAAAGACAATCCTGAGAACAGCAAGAAAGGAGCCACTCATCATGTACTTTTGTACCAAGGTCCTCAATAAGATCAGTTCCTCTCATCAGAAACCATGAAGCCCAGAAGGCTGTGACATGACAGATTTTAAAGTACTGAAGTAAAAAAAAAAAAAAAAAAAAGCAAGCAAGCAAGCAAGCAAGCCCTGTCAACTAAACATTTTATATCCAGCAAAACTATCCTCCAAAAAAAAAGATGAAGGAGAAATTAAGACATTTCCAGATGAACAAAAACCATTCATCACTAGCACATCTACCCTGTAAAACAATAAATGGTATCCTTGAGGCTAAAATGAAGGGACAGTAACTCAAATCCATATGAAGAAATAAAGAACCCTGGTAAAGGAAACTACATAGGTAAGTATAATAGGCAGGATAGGTATATTTTTTGTTTGTAACTCTTATTTTTTTCCTGATGTAAAAAAAAAACCCTACATAAAGCAATAATGATAAATCTGTGGGGATGGGCAGACAATGTATAAAAATGTAATTGTACTGGAGTGCCTGGGTGGCTCAGTTGGTTAAGTGTCCGACTCTTGATTTTGGCTCAGGTCATGATCTCATGGTTTGTGAGTTCGAGCCCTGCATCAGGCTCTGTGTTCTGACAGTATTGAGCCTGCTTGGAATTCTTGCTCTCTCCCTCTCTCTGCCCCTCCCCTGCTCATGCTGCACACTCTCTCTTTCTCTAAATAAATAAATAAACTTAAAAAAATGTAAGTGTACGGCAATAACAACACAGAAGGGGGAGAATGGAACTATATAGGAGCAAAGTTTTTGTATATTATTGAAACGAAGTTAGTATTAATTTGGACCAGAATATTAATTATACTCCAGCGCAACCACCAAGAAAAAAGGGCATGACCAACTTTGTCACACGCGACTGATAGTTTAAGATGAGCCCTGAGGATTGACTGGTTGGTTTGGCAACATTAACGTCACGGGTGCACAATTCTGGGGGATGGGAGGGGGGAAAGCTGACCAGGTTGGATCAGGTAGAATGGGAGAAAAGGAAGTAGAGAAAATGAATATAAAGAGTTTTGCTGAAAATGGGAGCAGAGAAATGGAGATGGGGGTGAAGGGTGAGAGGCAGCTCAGCAGGTTTGCATGCTGGTGGGAAAGATTCAGAGTGGGAAAAATTGATAAGTGCCTTCTCTGTCTCTGTCATTAGGAAGATTTTTGGAGATCAGAGGGGGATTATTGGAGCATGATGCTTCTCACCCAAATGCCCCAGGCACTGGCATCTTTGGTTATTGGGAGAGTATGTATACATTGAATAATACTGTACTAATATATCGCACCCATTAGGAAACATATACAAATCGGGGTGCCTGGGTGACTCAGTCGGTTAAGCATCTGACTTCAGCTCAGGTCATGATCTTACAGTTTGTGAGTTCGAGCCCCACATCAGGCTCTGTGCTGACAGCTCAGAGCCTGGAGCCTGCTTTGGATTCTGTGTCTCCCTCTCTCTCTGCCCCTGTCCCTGCTCATGTTCTCTCTCTCTCTCTCAAAAATAGATACACATTTAAAAAAGAGAAATATTTGTGGATGTGCAAGTATTAAAAAAAATGCACAAAATATAAATATTTAGAAGCTTAAGAAAAACTTGAAAAAATGTCTTGTTAATGAAGATGACATATTCTATAATCATTAACTAATACCGCAAGACACTCAAGAGTGAGGTGCATAGGAAATTAAATCCGTATTTCAAATATCATCTCGCTAATTTTGAATTTTTTGGCTGTTTATCAGCTACAGTTAAGAGTCATCCTTGCTCTTGTGAAGGTTCATATGAACAGCAGTCATGACTTTTCTTGTCATGACTGTATTCATTATTTTCTTGTTCTTCACCCCGCCTGAATTAATTAATTAATTAACTTATTTATAAGTAGGCTCCACACCCAATGTGGGGCTTGAACTCACCATCTTCAGATAGAGTTGGATGCTCTCCAGACTGAGCCAGCCAGGGGCCCCCAATTTTTTTTTTTAATGTAAAGGTGCCAGGATATAAAAAGATACAAAGTAATATGAACCCCAATATATCCATTATTCTCCTTCCATGATTATCAACCCTTGCCCTACCCTGTCACATTTTGAAGCTAGTCCCCTACATTGTATTATTTTATCTGGAAATAATTTCGTGTGTATCTCTTCTGTGTGTGCAAGGAATCTTTGCAAAAAAACAACTACAATGTCATTATCATACCTTGAAATGTAATTTCCAGGAATCTTTAAGTTGCAGTAGTGGGGGAATCTGTTGTGCAGTAAACACACACAGACACACAGACACACACACACAGACACACACACACAGACACACACACACAGACACACACACACACACACACACACACACCATAGATCAGGAAAGAGAGAAATGAGTTTTTAACATAATAAGGCTGAGGTCATTTCGCAAGGAGTAAGGTCCAAATCATTATAATGTGGCGGATTCCTTCTTTGCACAGACTAGCAGGGGACACATCTCTAGTAAACTAGATTGGTGGCCGTTTAGAAAAACTCTTTATGGAAGGGGGTTATGTTGATCTTCAGGTCCTTTAGAGAAAAGCGACCCCTGGCTTTGCAGGCAGAGAACTGAGCTGGCATGAAGCAAGCCTCATCCGACTCATCTAAGGGGGTGGAGTTTACAAACTACAGAAAGGGATGAACGGGGGCGGGGGGAGGGGGGGTCCCCTGACTCTAAGGACCGGGCGGGGGTCCCAGGCGGGCAGGGGTCCAGGAAGGGGGGCAGTGTGAGGGAGCAGGGTGGGAGGCAGCAGGGGGCACCTGTTGAAGACTTGACCCTTGGGGTTGACCTTTCTCTCCTGCTAAAGTCCAAGTTCCCAGTTCTTAGCCCTGTCAAGTTCTTAGCAGCTATGCCCCTCCCCACAACCCCCTAAGTCTCCTCGAAGTAAACTTTGTGTTTCAGGTGCAGAAGTGAGGGGGGACGGGGTCAGAATCTGGGCCGCGCCCCGCAGGATCCGCTCTCCTGGGGACGAAGCCCCCTCCCCGGGAAGAAGGGGCTCCTTCTTGGGGCCACGGGCCATACGGAACTGGGGAGCTACGTTCACTCCTGGATTTATTATGCCACCCCGCCCCCCACTCCGTGTGGACGGATGGGTTTTGATATTTTTCCAAAGACTTCAACGTTTATTCCCAAACAGTCTCACCCTGGACCACCTTAGGCTTGGGTGACGGCCGAGGACAGCTCCGCAGTCCCGTTCTCGGGGGCCCTCGGGAAGGGGATCAGCCTGGCGGGGGGGCGCCCCGCGAGCTCCGGCCCCGGAGCGGGGGTGCCTGCGGAGGGCGCGTCCCGGGGACACGCCCCCCCACCTTGCCCCGCGGCTCGGGCCGCCTAACTAGGGCAAAGGGCAGCACGGAGGGGGGTCGGGCGGGGCCTGAGCGGCGGGCGGCCTCCCATTGGCCTCCCTCGCTCCGCCCTCGGTCCCGATTGGTCACGGTGTGAAGCCGGAGACGGCGGCGCGGCCAATGAGGGCGCCCGCGGGGCGGGGCCGCGGAGGCCCGGAGCACGGGCGCGGGCGAGTGGGTAAACAGATCCGGGGCGCGTGCGGCGCCGGCGCTGCGGCGGGCGAGCGCGTGGAGGCGGCGCGAAGGTGACCGCGGGGCACCGCTTCCTGCCGCCGGGTAAGCCTGCGGCGCGTCCTGCTCGCCCTCCGCGCGGGCCCCTTCGGCGCCCTGCTGCAGGCCCGCGGCCTCCCCGCCGCGAGTTCCGCCTACCCCGGGCCCCGCTCGCGGCGCCTCCTGCCCTGGCGGGCCGCGGGGTCCCTGAGGCGCGCAGAGCAGTCCCGGTGGCCGCCCGGACGCCTGGCCGTCTCAGGCTCGTTCTCTTCACCCCCACCCCCCGTGCGCTGTGTCTCAGGGGCTCTGCGCGTCCCCGGCTGGAGGCTTGTGTCCGAACTTTGACCCCCTGGGCCCGGCCCAGCTGTTGGGTCTCACAGGTGGCGGCTGGCGGTGTACTTGGGAAAAGAGGCCCTTCTTGGTCCCTTCCTCCGTTCGCTTCCCTGGGGCCCGTCCCCCTACTTCTCCAAGCACTGGGGGTCCTGGGAGGGGTTTGGGCTACATTGCCCGCGCTGGTGCCTTTCCCCCGCCCCAGCAAGCCCCCCTGCCGCACCCTGCCCATTGCCTCCCCCTCCCCCCACCCTCCCGCGTGCCCTGGGGATGGGGGATGCAGCAAGGGCAAGTCTGGGTGCAGGTGCTCTCCACGTGGTTGAGAGATGCCAGCCTCCTGAAGGGCGACAGACTGGGCTGGGCTGGCTCTCAGCCTGCGCTGGACGCTACCCATTGGAAAACTTGTGGCGCTCACTTGGCCCTTGGGTGTGCGTGACAGAGGACCGAAGAGCTGGGCCTGCCAAGCCCCACTGGTTGCCAGAGATCCGAGCGTGCATGATGCCAGCCCGCCAGTTGTCATGTTGTGGCTGGACAGGTCACCCCGCAGGAGGGCCCTTCCGAGAAGAGACAGGGCGGGTGCTGTTGGTTCACAGGACCAGCATCTTTAGGACTCTGGCGACGGCTCTGTATTTTGTTCAGCCTTGCAAAATAATGCAGGCAAAGCAGGGTTATTACGATTTTGGGCCTGACCTTGGGGAAGTCGAGGGCAAAGCGAAGCAGGTGGTCTGAGGACTTCCCTGTGTGATGCGGGAAAACAGGGATTTTTCAGACCGTTGACGTTCAGACCGGAGAGTTCTTTGTTGTGGGAGGGTTGACCTGTGCGTTGTAGGATGTATAACAGCATCCCAGCCTCTATCCACTATACAGATGCTGGTAGCACCCCCGCCCCCGCCAGTGGTGACAGTCAGAAATCTCTCCAGCCGTTGCCACATTGTCTCTCCGGGGGCAGAATCGCCCTTGGTTGAGAACAATTGACATGAGACTGTCACAAGAGTGTTCTCATGTCGCCAGTGTTCTCATGAAGCCTGCTGTTCCCTGCCTGTGAGTAGTTGAGGGGTTTAGGCAAAGGGTCGTGTGGTCCCCGTGCCCTAAGCCACTGATGGAAGCCGTGTCAATTGGGCTTTAAAGGGGATTCCACACCTGCCCCTGGAGGAGGAGGAGGGAGGAGGGAGGAACGCCCGGGCATTGACTTGAGCCCGCTGGGTGCAAGGCAGTGAGTGGCTGGCTGGGTCCAGAGTGCAAAAGTGGAGGCTGGCGGTTTCTATCTTTGGGGGCTTTGCGAGACGGTGGGAGATAAGCATAGGAAATGACCGTGGGGCGGTTTGTAAATGGTGAGCAAAACAAGTTTCAGCTTCTGAACCCTGCCAGAAAGGCCAACTCACGTATCCACAAGTGGCGTTACCAAGGTGACACTTCAGTTATCTTGCGTGTTGTGATGTAGGAGGGGGCCGGGCCGTGTGCGCAGAGAGTAAGCAGCCACATTTCAAGCACGTGCGTGGGGATGTTAACGTGTGTTCCTCCACGAGAGAGAGTGCAGCGTGGGCACGTGTGTCCTTCGTAAAGTTCTTTTATGGTCGATCGAAGCGTCCGAGTCAAAGACGGTCATGTCGGAGAAAGATGCGTTTACTTCTGCGTGTAGATTTTGCCTTCTGGATAACCTGGAATTTCCATCCCAGAGTTCTAAGTGCCAAACCGATGGGGATGCAGAAAAGCTGAAAAGCAGTGATTATTGCGTAGGGTGAGGAAAAACATCTCAAGTCTCCACCTCCCACAAATTTCCCTTTCTTGTTCATCGATCCTGGGGGGATGTGTCAGGATTTTCCCATAACGTTGTTTGGTCAGTTAGGCGGCGGCTGGGTGCCTTTTGTTGCCTGTAGAAAAGGATCTGGGCAGAGAGGTCACTTCTCCTTTCTCAACAAGAAGTTTAGAGAAGTTCCAAACTTGGCAGGATAATTTTCCGCCAAGAGCCACGGACAGTGAGTCATTACCTTTGCCGGTTGAAACAAGAGCCGTGTGCAAAATTAGACAGGAATATTTAGAGAGTTGTCTTGCTCTGACAGTGGCATCTGGAAATAGTTCGTGCATTCCTGCCGAATAACAGCCAGGAACTTGGGGCCCGTGGAAAAGAGAGAGCGCAGTGGGGAGCACAGGGGCCCCTTTTGTCGAGAGTTGTATCTACAAGAGGGACGACATCCGCCCATCCTGAGGCAGGGCCAGGACCCTGATGCATCTGGGGGCTTCTCCCTGCACTTTGCGAACCCGAGTGGGTACCCGCTGGTCTGTCGTAAGCGATATTGCTCGTTGTGGGGTTACAGACTCCTGAACCCTTGACCTTTTGCTTTGAGGTCAGGGGCCCATAGAATAAAGTCAGAAATGACCCTGGAAATGTCTTTTTATTTTTCATACTTGGGCGTGATTTGTTTTTAGTGTGTGCATGTGGAGAAGATTCACGGGAGAGCCGAGTGATTTTCGCTCAGATTGACATTTCAGGGTGTAACGGAACAGCGATTGTGTTCTTGTCCTGAGAGCCCTAGACTTGCATGTGTGTGTATGTGTGTGTGTGTGTGTTTTAAATGTCCTCCTATTCCCACCTGGGCTGGGGGAGAGGGGCTACATTTGGTCCACACCTGGAAAATCCTGTGTCCCTGCGGGTCAGTGCCCCTCCGTATCCTGTCCCTGAAGAAAAGCCCACCCTGCAATCTGGAATTTCCTCCTCATTGATTGGTTGACGGCCTTGCGCCTGGTGTTGGGAATATCAAAGTGAACAGCACTTGGGTCCCTGACCACAGGGAACTTGTAGTAAGGGGGGTACAGATCCCATCTCACGGCCCTCCGTGTGGTTTAGATTAGGGGCTCTGGGGGGGAAACTGTGAAGACTTTTTGGACAAGGAGTGTTGGGGGAGGGCTCTGAGGATGAGCAGGGCATCCGCAGGAAGAGGCAGGAGTTTGAGGGGTCAGGGGTCAGTGCTTCCCAGACTCTCTGTGGCAAAGGACCAGGTTTTATTTTCCCTCAGTTTGTTTGAGCGGTGTGTGCAAAGCAGAGTAAACATGTCACACGATGCTGTTGCTGTAGAAGTTTCTAGGCGCTCACTCCTCTTACTGCATGGAGCACGTTACCCGTCCAAGACTCCTGTTTGAGTAGCACCCGTGGCTCCCTGAGCAGGGGCCGTGGGGTGGGTAAGTGCAGGCTGGTGGGAACAGTTGGGATGAGCTCTCATGTTTCCTGTTGAAGCAGCCTCTGTCCTCCACCCTCACGATTTGGGTGAGTTGGGTGAGTTTGGGTGAGCTTGGGTGAGTTTGGTGAGTTTGGGTGAGTTTGGTGAGTTTGGGTGAGTTTCGTGAGTTTGGGTGAGCTTGGGTGAGTTTGGTGAGTTTGGGTGAGCTTGGGTGAATTTGGGTGAGTTGGGTGAGTTTGGGTGAGTTGGGTGAGTTTGGGTGAGTTTTGGTGAATTTGGGTGAGTTGGGTGAGCTTGGGTGAATTTGGGTGAATTGGGTGAGTTGAGTGAGTTGGGTGAGTTTTGGTGAATTTGGGTGAATTGGGTGAGTTGGGTGAATTTGGGTGAATTTGGGTGAGTTGAGTGAGTTGGGTGAGTTTTGGTGAATTTGGGTGAATTGGGTGAGTTGGGTGAGCTTGGGTGAATTTGGGTGAGTTGGGTGAGCTTGGGTGAGGCAGAGTGGTGCTTCCACACGTTTTATCTCAGCAGTGGGGTTGGGGCCAGGAGGGCTTGGCGTCGCACTCCTGGCAATTTTCAGCTGACATTCAGCTCAGGCCAGAAGGGGTTGCCAAGCACTCCCGGTCATGAGTCCAGCTGCAGCCTAGGGGGCCCAGAGAGAGACAGAGAGAGAGAAAGAGAGATCGCTTGCTGCCTTGGTGTGTGCACAGTCTGGGGCACATGGTGCAGGGCCCAGCGGGGTACCAGCCCTCTGCTGAGGGAGCCCAGGGTGTCGTGCAAGCTGGTTCTGCTGGAGAGGACTGGGAAAGTGCCTTCTGTGCCTGGACGCCTAGGTGCTTGGCCTGAAGGACGCGTGTGTTTTCCCCAGGAGAGAAAAGTTTGGAGGCCGAGGCAGGGACACAGGTCTGGCGGCCAGTGGGCATTGCCAGGGGGAGGGTGCCGGGTGGAAGCCAGGCCGGGAGCCCAGTGAGGCGGCTTGTGAGAAGCGAGGGTGGCAGGGTGCGGGAGGGGAGGTGCAATGCATAGGTTGAAGAGAATATAAATCTGTGCAGGTGGAGGTTCTAGATGAAGCGACTGGTTGGCCGCTGGCGGCTGAAGTTTCGGGAGGAGCTGTTTGGGGCGGATGGTGGTGTCACCGCTGAAAACAGAGTCCGCGGGAGGAGGGACAGCTGATTTAGGGAAGGCGGTGATGATGGTTCCGGACACAAAGCGGTTGAGGTGCCCGTGGACTCAACTGCTCTTTGCTCGAAGATATAGTTTGTGTGCAATAGGCTCACCTTCCTCACGGGCTGTCGTGCAGTTTGACAACCGCATAGAGTCACATAACTGTCACTGTGGTCAGGGTGTAGGACAGATGCGTCGGCGCCCACATTTCCCTGTGCCCCTTTGTCGGTGCCTGTGGGACTTGGGGGGGATGATGTGGTGTGTGTGTGTAGCCGGGTCAGTTCTAGAACCGGCTCAGTGGTTGAGATGGCCCGGGCCGAGCGCAGGGATGCGCAGACCTGGGCCAGCCCGGGGAATGGTGAGGGTTGGCGGGGGGCACGGGGGTGGGGTAGGACCAGGCCTGGGGACCCCCTGAGCTGGGTGGGAGGTGGAGGAGGGACCGGTGTAGGCTGCAGAGCTGGAGCGAGATGTGGGAGTGCATTGTGGGGACCAAGGAAGGGTTTCACGTGACAGCGAGGGCCCGGTAGGAAACAGAGGGGAGTGGTGTTAGCTGAGCCAGGTGGCCTGAGGCATCCGGTGGCCGTGATGGCTGTGGAGAGTGTTGGGGGGAACTGGGGTCCGCTGAGCGAGAGGAGGCTGGGGGGGGGGACGGGAGGCAGTCAGCAGGGCGATCTTTATACTTGGCCCAAGAAGGCTGGGGGAGCGGGTTTGTGGACTCGAGCGGGACGGTTTCGGTGGAAGGAGAGAGTGAAGGCGACCGCGCTCGGTGGAAGGAGAGAGTGAAGGCGACCGCGCTCGTAGGCGGGGAGAGCGCTCGTGGAGGAAGGAGGGGGAGCTGGGCAGGGAGAGGGGGTCTGGGGGGTGGGAGATGTGGGCCGGGGCTCACAGGCAGTGTCCGGGAAGCAGGGAGGCCGCTGCGGAGCGAGGGAGGCCCTGCGCCTGGCGGGAGGGGCCGGGGGTCCCCAGGGTCGCCTGAGGAGCAAGGCAGGCGGGTTGTGCCTCCGGGTTGTGCCTCGTGCGTCAGGGCCCCGCTCCTGCCCGCCGAGGAGGTGCTTGTTCTGCTGGGCTCGCGAGTGTGTGTGGTGTGCGTGTGAGTCACTTCAAGCGTGAGTGCATGCGTGTATGTGTGGATGTGAGTGCACGAGTGTGTGCATGTGCGAGTGTGTTGGTGACCGTGTGTGGTGTGAGTGTGCACGCACGAGTGTGCACGTGAGTGTGAGCATGTGTGTGCACGTGCAAGTGTGTTGGTGACTGTGTGGTGTGAGAGTAAGAGTGTCACTTGGAATGTGAGTACACACGTGTGGGTGTGAGCGCACGTGTGTCCATGTGCAAGTGTCTTGTGGCTGTGTGGTGTGAGTGTGCATTCACAAGTGTGCACATGAATGCGAGCATGTGTGTGCACGTGCAAGTGTGTTGGTGACTGGTGAGAGTGTGTACACGAGTATGCATGTTTGTGAGTGCAACCACGAGTGTGTTCATGTGTGTGTTGGTGACTCTGCGTGTGGTGTGCGCATGCGTGAATGTGCATGTGTGTGTGAGCGTGAGAGCACGAGTGTACACGTGTGTTGAGTGTGAGAGCATGTGTGTCCATGTGAGTGTTGGTGACTGGTGTGAGTGCGTGTGCACAAGTGTGCATGTGTGTGAGTATGGGAGTGTGCATGTGTGAGTGTTGGTGACCAAGTGTGGTGTGAGAGTGCGTGTGCACGAGTGTGCGTGAGTGCGAGAGCACGAGTGTGTGCATGTGTGTGTTGGTGACTGTGGTGTGAGAGCATGTACACGAGTGTGCATGGTGTGCGAGTCAGCACTTGAGTGTGCACGTGTGTTGGTGGCTTGTGTGAGGGCACGTGCACGAGTGTGCATGTGTGAGTGCGAGCGCATGAGTGTGTGCATGTACGAGTGTGTTGGTAACTGGCGCATGTCTGTGTGAGTGCGAGCACGAGAGTGTGTGTTGGTGACTGTATGTGAGTGTGGTGTGAGTGCGCGTGCAGGAGTGCGAGTGGGTGTGGAGGAGAGGCAGGGAGGTGTGTCCTTCCCCGGCTCAGTACTCACGACCACACCCTGGGTGGAAGAGGTGTGTGTTGGGAGGGAGGGGATGCCCCTTCTGCCCCTGGGGGACGGCGGGTCCCCGCCCTGGCGCTTGCTCCGCCCCTCCAGGGCCTAGAAGGGGGGCACCGGAGTCGTCCTGCGGTTACTCTTCCCAGACCCTGTCGCCCCCGGTTTTCAGAGCGGGCCTGCGCTGAGCTGACCCGGGGTCGGAGTTACTTCCTGCCTGGCCCTGCGCCGGGCGGGCTGGAGGGCGGAGGTCCCAGAGGTCCCAGCCCGTCGCCCTGCGCCCTGCAGGCGGTTACCATTTGGCAGGTGAAGCCCGTGGCTCTGGCTCGCGATCGTGTTCACGGCCCACATTTGGGAAGCGTCCTGCCGGCACCGCGTGGAGCCCAGCGATGGTGGGGCAGGCCCACCGTCTCCCTGCTTCCCTCTCGATTTCTCCTGAGCAAGGGGTGAGGCAAGATGGGAGCAGTCGGGCCCCTATCCTGCGCTGTCGCCACCCCTCCCGGGGCTCGAGTGCGCACCAGCAGCAGTCACCCTCCCCTCTGCCCCTCCCCTGCCCCCACCCTGCTAGACTGGGATGCCGCTGCTGCCAGCTGGGTGGCTGTGCCCCGGGGTTCCAGGGAGGTGGTCGACGTGGGTGTTTCCCCGTGTGCTTGATGACGGGGCTCTGCAGGTGAGGGGGAACCCGGTGCAGACCAGTGCTCGCCTCTGGGGGCGGAGGAGGCGCCGGACCCGGTGGGGAGTAGAGAACTGGGTGAGAGGGCTCCCCTCTGATGTGGGGAGGGAGACGGGACAGGGACACAGAGTCACACAGGCCTTCTGGAGGCCACCCGAGGCCATCAAGAGATGAGGGTGGGGGACGACCCCCTACAGGGTTTGCCATTCTGTCAGGACGGGGAGGATTTGGGCAGAGCAGGTGGTATTCCAGGGGGAGGAGGAGAGAGCAGCACACGGAAGTAGGAAACTCTGTGTGTGCACGCGTGTGTATGCGCACACGTGTGTGCATTGGGTCATCCTGGCAGACACCCTGGGGTGTCGGGAGCGTCGGTGAGAGGTGAGGCTGGGAAGGTGCCTTGGGGTCTGCAGTGGAGGGACTGGGAGGCCAGGCCAGGGCCTGCGGCCTTACTTCTGCAGCCAGAGGAGAGGGGACATCAGTGAGGTGACTCGGTCCCCTGCCTAGGGGCCTTGTTGCCTCTCTCCCTGCGATCATCTTCCCATTTCTCCCCCTGAGTATGGTTGTCCGTCTCGAGTTGTTCCATATCTGGGTGAAGTCCCGGTTTTAAAAAGCACTGGGGATTTTGGGGCACCCGGGTGGCTCAGTCGGTTAAGTGTCCGACTTCGGCTCAGGTCACGATCTCACGGTTCGTGGGTTCGAGCCCCGCGTCGGGCTCTGTGCTGACCATTCAGAGCTTGGAGCCTGCTTCGGATTCTGGGTCTGCCTCTTCCTCTCTGCCCCTCCCCAGCTTGTGCATGCGCACGCTCTCTCTCTCTCTCTCTCTCTCTCTCTCTCTCTTGCTCGCTTTCTTGCTCTCTCGCTCTTTCTCTCAAAAATAAATAAATGTTAAAAAATTAAAAAAACCCACAAATTTTGCATGCACATCTTGTGCTGGTGTCCCTTTCTGGGCTGCGTGTAGCACGTGGAGGCGTGTGCTGGGTGGCAGTGTGGCATCTGAGGGCCACGTACCCAGTGTCTCCTTCTGGCTCATACACACCCAGAGGTGGACTTCAGTGTGGGGCCTCTTTCTGCCATTTATGTCTGAGACCAGAGCACGCCGCCCGGGTGGCCAGGCTCGCTGGGCTGGTGCTGGTAAGCAGACGCTTAGTCCAGGTAACCCAGGAGCTTTCCGGAAGGGGCAGTCTGGCCAGATGGCCTTTGAGAGCCCTGCCAGCTCCGGGATTTCTGTGACTCATGATTTCCCCAACCAGGTGGACACGCTTTTCATGGCATGAACCTTGCTGTGTCTCCGGGAGAGTGACTGGATTTAAAACGTTGACGTATTGATGCGGGGACAGGTTTCTTACCTGCTTCTGTCTTAGGCCCCCGGGCAGCAAGGAAAGGACGGGAGCCTGGAGTCAGGCCAGTGCGGGAGGGCCAGCACCTGACGTCTTTGGGGCTTCGGGGAGATTTCTCCTGCTTGTCGAGCTTTCCCTCCCAGCAAACTGGGACAGCCTCTCACAGGGTTGTTGTAGGGTGAGGAGCGTATTTCATTGAAACAGGAAATGTGGAGTGGAGGTGTTGTGACAGATTAGGAAGACAAAAAGTGATGAAAAGCATTTTGAGGGGCACCCAGGTGGCTCAGTCAGTTAAGCGACCAACTTTCGGCTCCGGTCACGATCTCGTGTTGTGTGCGTCGGGTTCTGCGCTGGCAGCACGGAGCCTGCTTGCGATTCTCTGTCTCCCTCTCTCTCTGCCCCCTCGCCACTCAGGCTTTGTCTCTAAAAACAAATAAATGAGACTTGGACTTAGTGGCACCCCAGGCTGTGCACAGTGCCTGGCACGTAGCCGATGCTCGATAATGGTGTGATGTTGAGCCCAGCCTCGGAAAGGGCTTGCCGAAGACTGGGGCACGTTTACGCTGAAAGCCGGCAGGATGTGGTCGTCGGGAAGGAGAATGTATTTTGAGCGGCTGTGGGACAATCCAGCACCTGACACTTGGTTGGCACTCGGTGCTGTTTGTGGGGTGACCAAACTAATTATTTCAGAAGAATGATCTGGACGGTATTCTAGAACCTAGCCGGGCCCTCTTCCCGCCCAACCGTTTGCCTTTTTAAAAATAGCCGCTGTATGAGTGTCCTGCGGCTGCTGTGACCAATCATCACAAACCCACCAGCTTAAATCCCTGCAGATCTCGCTACGGTTCTGGAGTCAGAGGTCCAAAACAGGCGTCAGGGTGTAAGTGGCCCTTGATTTCCCGTTTCCCAGCCTGTGGGGGTGGCCTGTGGCCCTTGGCTGTGGCCCCTGCCTCACACGTGCACCGCCGAAGCCCCGCTTCTGTTTCTCTCGTTCGATTCGCGTCTCTCCCATAAGGACCCCGCGAGGAACTGGGCCCATCTCGATAATCCCCCATCCTGCGGATCTTGAACTGAGTCCCATCTGCAGGTAAGGTAACCTAGCCCCAGGTTCCGGGGACCAGAGCGTGGACACGTCTGCGAGGCATTCTTCAGCCTGCCACGTGTGACCACGGCCCTTTAAATTGCTGAACTCCCTTTACAGGGAGCTCCTCCACCGCGGCTCCGGGCCTCCCCACCCAGGGTCCCGTCCACCTTCCCGCGTGACGGGGCTTGTCCTCCGCATCTTTGGGATCAGCCTGGGTGTCGGGGTGGGTGGATGTCTGAGAGGCGCCGCTCCGGCGAGGGGCTTAGAGAAAAGGTGTGTGTGTGTGGGAGCCACGACTTACCCAGCAGGGCAGGATCCGGCCAGCCCCGGAGATGAGGGCAGCCCTCAGGCGCAAAGAGTCAGGTCAGGGCTGGATCGGGAACGCGTCCTTGAGTAAGTGTGGCGCTCACACGTGCAGGGTATGTCCTGCGCAGACTGGACACCGTAAGGATTTATGCCGTAACTTCCAGGCCAGAAGCAGGTTTTAGGGGAGGTTCAGGAACAGGCCTGGAGGGGCCTGGCTGGTCAGACAGGGCCGACTCCCGGGCCCGGACGCCGGCCTCACAAAGACAGTGCCCTTCTGTCTGCCTGGCTGGTGGGGGCGTGGCTTAGACGTGCAGGTGCGCCCCGGCGGGCTTGCTTGCCAGGGGGTTGGAGCTCCCAGGGCACAGGTGCAAGTGGATGCTGGGCAGGGCGCCCGGGTCCTGACCGTGGCGCATCCAGCCTCCGGCTCAGGCGGTGGGGCCTATCCTGTTTATCCTTCAGGCGGCTCGGAGCCGTTTGAGCAAGGCGTTAGCGTGGTGAAGGGGATTTGGGGAGGTTATTCTGGAGGTCGAGTGAGCTCACGGGGATCAGAGGGCCCCCCACCGTTCCTCCCACAAGATACCAGCGAAAGCTTCCCTTGCCATTTTCTCCTCTAGGAGTGGCCTTGACCGTGCCAAGGATTGCCAGCGGGTATTTATTGCTAGCGCCCGGGGGGGCTGCCGGCTCGCTGGACGGCCTCACAGTGCAGCATAGATGAGTCCCACTGGCCCCGGGAGAGGGTGACACCGTCCTTCCTTAGTCAGACGTGACCCTGTACCCGGCCTGAGAGCCTGGACGTGGGTAAACGGGATTGTGCACACTGCTGTCATTCAGGCCCCTCCGGTCTCACTGAGGCTGAACTTCGTTCTGGAGGGCCTCTGGGGTCACAGGGATGAGGACCTACTGTGCGTCAGTCACTTGAGGCCCTGAGTGCCGTGGTGTGGATTACCTAACCCACTCCTCTCGAGAGCCGATGGGGAAGCTGAGGCCCACAACTACCCCGGAATGGCTTGGGTCAGCCGTAGAGTCAGGATTCGAACCCAGGGCGCCCTGCTCCGGAGAGCCTCGACTGGTCCCCCAGCACCATACTTGCCATGAGCATTGTTCTCATGGTTTGTTATTTTATTTTATTTTTTTTTGAGAGAGAGAGAGAGACCAGCCGTGTGCTCACAAGTAGGGGGCAGAGAGAGAGGGGGACAGAGGATCCGAAGCAGGCTCCATGCTGTCAGCACAGAGCCTGATGTGGGGCTCAAACCCACGAACCCATGAACTGTGACATCATGACCTGAGCCGAATTCAGATGCTTAACCGACTGAGCCATGTGGGCGCCCCTGTTCTCATGTTCTGAGAAGAAAACTTCAGTGAGCTTTTGGTCAGAGAACGAAATTGCTGTCCGTACCCCATGCTTGGCAGGCAGGTGAATAAAAGCCCTGTGTGCAGTCGGTCACATTTGCTCTCCAGGAGGGGAGGCCCTGTCCGCCCCCCCACCCCCGTCTCTCTCCGTCCCCACCCCCCCCAGTGCTTTGGAGCCCTGGGCGTGTGTTGGTTCCTTGACAGTGTTTCTCTCTGGGCTGTCACCGTTGATTGGAGGGGGGAGCTTCTGCTGCTGCTTTTAACAGCCCCCGCCCCCCCCCGCGCCCCCCCCCCCCGTGCCTGCCTTGGGGCAAAGCAAGGAAGCCAGAGGCCATCTTAATCTCCTAATGGGCCGGGAATGGCTCACAGTCTAAGATGTGAAAACAGTCTTCTGCTTGTTTCTTCCTCTTCCCTGTTAAATGGGAATGTCATCTCAGAACTGGACACGATAATAGCACTTACCTTATAAAAACTATTGAGGGAATATCGTAGAACACTTAGCGCACGGCCTGGCGTATAGTCGACCCTGTAAATGGCAGCAGCTGTAGTTACCACGTTGTGCTGGTTTTCTGCTTCTCCCAAAATGAAAACATTTGGGGACCTGGTGAGATTCACCGGAGGGGAGCGTCAGTCTGCCGCTGAACAAGCTCTTGTGTGCGTGAGTGCAGCGTGTGTACTTTCTACCAGTTCCAAGGAAAAGCCCCAGGGTCTGGAAGCTTTTGAGGGACATGAAGTCTTTAATCCAGACGATAACTCGGGGCCCCGAAACTGACTCCCTCATGACGCACAACTGTGCTGCGCCGTCCAGGGGCTGTGGGGCCAGACCCACGTGGGGCCCACGGTGAACGGGGCAGGGAGCGGCTTGCCGGGAGGCCACCACGCCTGCAGTCAGGGGCTCCGTGGGCTCCAGATGGACGCAGCGGTATACATCCCCGTCTGCCTGTGTCCGTCTCGCACGCCCCCTGAGCCCCCCCACCTCTCAGGCAGGCCCAGGGCCGGCCTGGCCGGGGCCCTTGTTAGGGACGCGTGGGAGTGCAGGAATGAAGGACGATTAGATGGGTGCGTGTCTGTCCACTCGGGCTCAAGCTGGGGACTGACAGTGGCCCTTGTTAGGGTGAGGCGAGGGGGTGCAGGGGCACCTGAAAGGGCAGGAGGAGGGAGAGGAGACAGTCACCCTGACAGACTCCTGCACCCCGCCCCCGGGCCTGACCCTTTGTGGCAGCACTCAGGCCGCCCTGTTGGGGGCACCTTCTTCCGGCTCCAGCCCCCGGGGGGTGGGGGTGCTCTGCAGGTGGGCTCTCTGTGTCTGCTGAGGGAGCCCATCCCTCGTGGTCAGGGGGGATCTGCCCCAACACGAGCCTTGTGGGGAGGCTCTGAGACAACTGTGGGCACCTTTCCAGAGTTCCTGGGACACTGGTGGTTCTGATTTACTGTTGTCCCAGAAGAGGGGTCAACAGATGTTCCAGGAGGGGCTTTGTGGTCCCTCGATCTTTCTTACAACTGTTCAACTCTGCGAGCCGTAGACAGCACACAGATGAACGAGACGCTCGTGTTCCAGTAAATATTTATTTACAAAAGCAGGAGGCGGGGTCAGATGGGACCAGGGGTCATGCTTTGTTGGCCCCTCACTGAGAAGGACCCTCGTCATACTATGTGTCCTAACTTTTGGTTCAGGAAAATGTGGTCGCTGCCCTTTATTCTAAACTAGGATCCCGGTTTTGTGGGGGGAAGTACCCACTTTTACCGCGGGGGCCGGCACTAGGCCTCCTGCCGACCTGTGTCCCCACCTTCTGAGAGGGCAGTTGAGCCTCGTGCCCCGGAGTGGGGTGTCCGCGTTCCCCGCTCCTGGCGGCCAGTAGGGCCGTCGTCTCCTGCTGCGGGACGGGGGCTCACAGGCCGTAAGGACAGCGTCCACCAGCTGCTTCGGCCTCTCGGGGACACGGAGCGGTTCCTTTACACTTTGGCGTGCCTGCCTGCGTTTTTTAGTTTAAGCAGATACTTAATTTTCATATCATTTATTTTCTACTGGATAGGTTGTGCATGTTCTTTGTAGAAAATTTTAGAAAAAAATGAAGGCTGAGACTGTTTGGATACCTGCATTTTTTTCACGTGGGAAGTTTTGGTAAACTTTCCTCTTTGTCCGTAAAAGCCCTTCCGTGTGGCATTCCCAGTGACCTCACAGCATCCCGTGTCACGGTTTTAGCGTCTTGGTTTACGATCTTGTAGCCGAACTGCCGCACGAATCCGTTTTGAAGGGGGTGCAACGTGCCGGGTTTTGGCAGGGTTCTTGCATAACTACCAGGACGGGGTGGCCAGCGAGGAGAAGGGGGGGCACTTCCTGGTAGGCGTGCAGGTCTGGGGACTTCCTGAAGTGACTGGCAGCTGTGGGGACTGGGTGGCCCTAATGGCCTGGCCTGTTGAGAAGGCCGACTGTCCAGGCCTGGCCGCTGTTTTGCTCTGCCTCGTCCCTGGTTCACCTGCGTGGGTTCGGTTCCAGCACATCCGCTGTTTCGGAAGTGCCTGGCGAGAGACCCTGGGTGGCCCCTCACCGGCCGGAGGCCCGGAGCCCCCGAGGTGTCCCGTACTGAGCACTGGCCTCTGGGGTGTGGCCGCAGACGCTCATGGACTTGGGCTCCCAAGTTTCGGTCTTCCCCTGCCTTGCACGTTCCTCAGGGTCCCTGTGGGGACAGTCACCTGGTGTTTCCCTTTTTTTAGAGTAAAAGAAAAAAGAACAATTTCAAGCATGTAAAGGAGCTTTTCGGGGCCCGTGCAGGCTAGAAATGGACAACGTTCGTCCCCAAAGTAGAGCTCGCTCTTGGCTGGGCCAGGGCAGAAGGTCACTGGTGCCCCCGCCCTGGGGCCTCCTGAAGAGGCGTGCGGGAAGTGACAGTCAGTGAGGGCTCTGTGGCTCATTGCCTCCAAGCTCCTCCTTTTCAGCTCCTTGAGGCAGTAACAGGAAAGAAAAGGGCAAGTGGAAGGTTTCCACCCAAGGGCGAGGCCAGACTTTGGGGGAGGGGCAGCAGGGAGAAACTTGCACGAAGGACCTGTTTTCCTCCTTCCCGCCTGGCCTTGGCGAGGGCCACCTGTGCCTCCTTTCCCCTCCGGAGCAGGGCTCCCGGGTAGCCGTCCAGCACCAGCAGCACCTGGGAGCCTGTGAGTAATGCAGGTCTCCAGGCCCACCCCAGATTTACAGGATCAGAAACAGGGGGCGGGCCCAGCTGTCTGTGCTTTAGCAAGGCCCCCGGGACGGGACGCTCAGATGCCCCTTGAAGCCTGAGGGCCCTGCCCCAGACCGGGCTTCTCAGGGACCGGTGATTCCGAATCTAGATTAAAGCTTCAGCACGTGTGAGCCAGTCCCACAAGTGGCAGCCTTGGAGGGACAGCTGAGGTCATTCTCATTAACATATTTATTACCTGCCTACTCTGTGGAGCTCAGAGCTGCAGACCAGGAAATCGCAAGACTGGGGTGGTCCTTGCCCTGCTCTGGCTGACAGCCCCTTAGGGGAGGGGACAGTCACTGCCACTAGGACTGATGGGGAAGGGCGGAGGCGGAGGCAGGGGGGGTGGGGGGCGGGAAGGGCACACTGGGTACGGTGTCCCAGAAGAGGTGATGTTTGGGCTGAGTGCGGTAGGAAGAAAGTTCGACCGCATCCCGTGCTGAGGCCGGCAGGAGAATTGGGTTGACCCCATTGGGTGAGTGAGTGGAGGGAACAAGGCAAGAGAAGCTGGGGTTGTGGGGGTGGGAGCTGGCAGGGCCTAGGGCAGGGGGGGCAGTTGCCCTGGGGGAAGCGGACAGGGAGGTGGGAGAGGTGAGGATGTGGGAGACAAGTGTGGGCTGGGCAGATTCCTGCAGATGGGCAGCCCGGCGGCGGGGGTGGGGGTGGGGGAGCCCAGATTTGGATGTGCTGGGCTTCATGCCCGGAGGACATGGGGGTGACAGGGTGACATCTGAGGCAGTTGGACGCGCTTCACACATAACTCCCCAAGACAAGCGCTTTCTGTGCAGCTTACTTTGGGGTCCACATACCAGCCACCCCGAGGCTTGGGGACAGCTCAGGGCGGTTTGAGGCCAGCGGGGGGCGTGTGCCGCTCACGCCATGCTTTAGAGCCGCGAAGGGGTCCGGCACTGGCTTGGTGAGCCCACACCCTGTCTCCGGCCCGCTGTCCCCTCGAGAGGAGAGATGAGTGACAGATGGCGAGTTCTGGCTCCGAGGGGGGGCTTGGGGTGTGTACGAGACCCTCCCGACAGTACATCCCCGCGTGCAGGTCCCGTGTGGAAACGTGCCTTCGTCTGCTTTACGGCTGTCGGGATCGCCTGTTCGACTCACCTTTTCCCCTGCTGGCGTATCTTGTTCTGTCTGGCCAGCTAGGCATCGCCTTGTGGTGTTCTTTAGTTTTGGAGGCCGGATTCGAGGGTCCCCACTCCCTGGCAATTCCCGGCGAATGTGTGGGAATACCCGAGGCTGTTCTCCACCGTGAGTGAGGGAGTGTCCCAAAAGCCGTGGGGAAGGTCAGAGGGTAAAGGGTCGGTAGGAGAATTCTCGGAGCTTGAGGGCCCCACGTCCAGGGAAACTGCCTGTGTTTCTTCAGCCTCTGTCCCTAGGGGTGCTGAGCTGCGTCTGTTCGTGTTCCTTCTCTCTTTAGATAATAGTCTATTTACTTCCTGTAATTAGCTAAATTAGTTTAGCACGTGGGGACCAGAAAAGGGTCTCCTACCGAAGAGGGATGAATTGGCAAGTGTCAGCGGCCGTGGCGGAGCTGGGACCCCGTGTCTCTGCTCCTAGGACCGTCTCTGCTGGTCAGTGGCCTCCTCCGCGCCCGACCCTCGTGTGTCAGCCTCAGTTGGTCTCTGTGCCCCTCATGGGAGTGCCTGCGTGGCACCTGGCCGTAGGCGCCCGGGGCAGGGCAGGCTCACCTGGGGCCTGCAGGGACTAGCCCAGAGCGCTGGGAGCACACCTTCCTGAACGTGCGATGGAGAACTAAATGCCTTTTTGTTCTGGCGCTGGTCCCTAGTGGGCACCCCGAAGGGGAGTGCCGCCCCGCCACTGCTGCCTCCGTCTGCCCACCCGGCACTTTGGCTGCCCCTTCCTCGGGGGAGAGGCCCTCTGCGGCACCTGCCAGGTAGGCAGAGAGCCGGCCGCTCCTTGCTACGTCCCTTCTGGGCGAAGTCAGAAGCCCCTCTGCAGCCTGGTGGGCTGAGGGCTCCCGTAGTTGCAGATGGAATCCTGGTGCAGATGAGGCCTTAATTGGTGTATTAAACATGTTTGGCGGCTTTTGCTTTTATTTACGATCGTGATGAAAATGCCTCCTGGTGTAGCTGGTGCTTGTGCATTCCGGGAGGTTGGGTGGGGGGGAGATTGCAGCACATTCCGGGTCCCTGAATTCTGAGTCACGTTGGGATTCTGGTGCCTGAGATCCATGAGACCCACTTTTTAAAAACCAGAAGGTGAGAAAAGTTCTGGAAAGATCGTTCTTTTTCCCCACTGCCCGTGGAGAGTAGACACTGCAAAGCTTCCGTGGTGTAGAGTAGGGTGTGACCGGCTCACTTTGGGAGCGGCGGGAGGGTGGGGGTTGGGGGCAGCCCCTGCATGTTAAATAAATATGTTTGTCAGAGCAGCCGCGGGCCTGGGCTGCGTGTTTGAAGTCCGCATCCACTTGTGAATCTGCTCACAGATGAGCGTGTGGACTTGAGAAAAGCAGGCTTTGCACCACGGCGAGCAGGAAGCTTGTGTCTCTGTGGTGGTATCTCCACTCCGATGGGGCCTGCTGGCCAGGTGCACGCACCTGGCACCTGTCGGGACCGCCCTGGGGACGAGGGCACTGCTGTTTGCACCGGGAGAAGGCACAGCCAGTCCTTTCTAATGTGTACTGTTCCTAGATGACTTTGTTTTCCTTTTTTGAAGGTAGGTTGTGTGGGACTAATAATGTTAGGAAAATACTGGAAGAGACCCTGGTTACTTACTCCTACCTCCCAAAGGCCAAAAGCGGGAATTTAAACATTTTTGGTCAATTTACGTAACATTTTTTCCTTAGGAATTGTTTTTAATGCATCATTGTGCAGTCGGTGCAGTCCTGGCCCTTGGGGGGGGCCGTGAGGACCGGGCTCCAGGGGACCCCAGGCCTGTGTTGCAGCACGCAAGGCTGGACGTGGCCTTTCCAGTTTGAGCCTCCGTCGGTGCGGTGGGCCAGTCAGCCAGCGCAGGGCAGACCTGCCCCCTGTCACTTCTCAGCTCTGCTCCAGAGAAGCTGTCGTTCGCGCTTGTGACTTGGATGAATCAGGCGGAAGTAACTTTCAGCCTGGAAATGAAGTCTGAATTAAATAGGTCTTAGGAGGGTCTGTGGAAGATACGGTATCAGCAGACAAGGTGAGGTTTTGGAATCATCGGAGTCTCTGTCTGTGGGAGGCTCTGCTTTGGTTATCTGGAGGTGAGCGAGGGGTAGGCCTGTTTGGGGGTGCCCTTGGGGCAGTGGGGTACGGTGGATTCCCTGGGGACACCCTCAGGGGTCCTTCGGAACAGATGTGGCTTGGGCCTGGCTTCCATCCACCGTTATGGGTCCCTAACTCTCCTTTGGAAACTGTTCCTCTCACTGGGGGCTCCCCCATACGGGGTGGTGACTCAGGTGTGGCTGTGTGTGTCGGGGCTGGGGCCAGGGGGCTGGCAGTTTGAGAGCCAGCACCGGCCACGTGAGCTCTCCCCACGCCTGGATATTTGGTCTGTGGGACTCACCCTTGTTTGTTCCCATAAAGAGCAGGATCCCATCAGAGCCGGGGGTGTGAAATGGTGGCAGATGATGGGCCCGGCTGGCCCCTCCCCTTTGTCTCTCTCAAGGGTGTGGTCACCTTCCAGAAACCTCCCTGGCTTTGATGAGGGTGTAGGCATTTGTGTCCGAGCAGGGCCCTGTCCCCGAGAGGGTGCCTTGGAGCCAGCAGGGCGGCTGTCTGGGGAGGCCGTGTGGTGTGGTGGGCACAGAGCAGAGGAGGGCCAGGGTCGGACTCCAGGGCCACCACTCGGGACACCATGCAGGGTAGTTAACTTCCCTGGCTTTGGTTTTCTCCTCTGTGAAATAGGCAGTGATGCGTGTGTCACCGGGTTGTTGACCAAGAATTGGAAGAGACCGAGTGTGGAGAGCCCCCGGCCCGGTGCCTGGCGGCTGCTGTCCGTGAAGGTGGCCGGAGGGCAGGCGGTGGCAGGGCAGCTCCGCGGTCCAGGCTCCTGTGCGTCCGTGGGTTCCTCTGGCCGTCACTGCGGTATCCTTCCAGATACTCGTAGCTGTAGCTTCCCACGCTCAGGGGAAGGCGCGTCCCTGCGGAACTCCCCGGGGGGGGGGGGGCAGCCAGCCGCCTGGCCGCGGAGCCGTGGCCGACTCCCCGGTGGGTGCTCTCACCCGACCTTCCCTGTCCGTGCTCTCCTGGGAGAGCCCGCGGGCGTCTGTGCGCCCGGCCCCACGTACCGGTGCGTCTGGCCCTTCCCAGCTCCGCGTGTTTGTTCGAGCAGGTTCCCCGAGGCCTCTTCTCTCCAGGTTCCCGTCTTCTCTCCGAGACTCCTTGCTGGTGCCAGCTCCTCCTGGCTGGGCCAGAGTGCTCCTCGGCTGCTTCTCTGAGGCCCCCTGCTGCCCCTTTCCTCTTGGTGGCTTTTCCTCAGCCCCAGTGTGTTACCAGGACCCTCTCTTACCCACCCCTCCCCCCCCCCCCCCCCCCCCCCCCCCCCCCGCCCCAGCACGCAGCCCCTCCAGGCTTTAAGAAGTACTCGGGTGATTGAGAGCATGTGCCCCTTGTGAAGCACCACCGGGGACGGGGACCCTGACCAGTGTTAAACACGTTTTACACTGTGTCCGAGTGGAGAAAGGAGAGTAGTGCGGGCCCACATGAGGGGGCCGTGTCACACGGGAGTCCCGCCCACAGTGCGCTTTACTGGCTGTGCCCTGCTTCTCAGGGTCCCCTGGATGGGTCACCCTGGGGCCTGGACCGCAGGCGTGGCTTGGTGAAGAGTCCAGGCTGAGGGTGGGGAGGGGGCAGCCCCTGAGGGCTTGGGTCGGGCGCCCTGGGCCCTACGGGGAGGCGCTTTGGGGGCGGATGCTGCCTCCCCAGCCTCGTTTGGGTCCAGAGGACCGAGCACTGGACTGAATCTGTGTGTCCGGCTTCAAGTCCCAGTGGTGCCACTCGGTAGGGCAGATCACTTGGCTCCTTCCTGCCTTCTGCATCTCACGGGGTGGCTGTGGGGTCCCCAGTCCCGCCTCCACAGAGCCTTTCACTCTGCCCAGGGCCGGGCCAGTGCGGGGTCGGGGGTCACCCAGAGCCGACCTCAAGCCCTGGCCCTAGCTCGCTCTCCCCCCTCCGGCAGCCTGGATCGGGGGTGGGGGTGGAGTGTCACGTGGAAGAACCAAACCCCCCCGTGGCCTCTGCCAGAGTGCAGGGTGGAGTTGCCCTGTGGGAGGGTGACCCTGGGGGCAGTGTGGAGCACCCCCCGACCGGCCCGCTCTCTTCCAGCCCTGAGGATGGCTGCCATGTTGGGGGACGCCATCATGCTGGTCAGAGGCCTTGCCAAGCTGGCCCAGGCGGCCGTGGAAACCCACCTGCAGCACCTGGGCCTCGGCGGGGAGCTGCTCCTGGCGGCCAGGGCCCTGCAGTCCACTGCCGCGGAGCAGATCGGCCTGGTCCTGGGCAAGGTGCAGGTAAGGGGGGGGCTGGGGGGTGGGGGTGGCTGGGAGCTCTCAGGGAGATGGGGGGGTGGGGGCGACCCGGGACGCGGCGGGATGGCCAGCTCAGGTGACCAGCTGCCCTTCCGGGTGTGGTGGGGGCTCCCTGCGTGACTCGTGCCCCCAGGTGGTTGCAGCTCAGGAAGCTTCACGGAGAGGGGAGAGCACCCGGGGACGGTGGCTCCCACACTCTAGTCAGACCCTGATTCACCGGCCCGTAGGCCCAGGCCCGTCCTGTGGGGGCACCAGTGCCCCCCACCCCCCCGCCCCCCCAAGGCCTGCATTCAGTGTCTGGGCCTCCCGGACACGCTGGGCAGAGGCCTTTTTAATTTCGGAAATTAGAAAAGTCACAAAGTGACTTCTTAAGGGAGGCAGTTTATGAGACCAAGCACCCTCTCCTGGTTTACCCGACTTTCGCTAGTGCATTTTTGGTGGGTCGGTTCTGGTGAAGAAGTGGGGGGAGCTGGGTGTCGTGCCGCAGTGTTGAGCTGTCACGTGGCTCCTCCCACCGTGCCAGCCGGGCCACAGCAGGGCCACAGCCGGGCCGGGCTTCCCTCCTCCATGTGCGGGGGGGCCTGCTCCGTCCCAGGTGCCAGCGGGCATAGCCCATCCCCCCTCCTCCTCACCGTCCTGCCGTCCCGTGTGCCCGGCCCAGAGACCTTTCTTGTGCGGGGGCACAGGCAAAACCGCGTGCGGGACAGGCGACCGTCCCCAGGGATGGCGGCCGCAGAGCGCTGTCCACCGGGCCGGCACCTTGCGGGGCACCTAGACGTTCCTGGCGCCCGAGCGGATGGGGCGGCGGGTGTGTACAGCCGTGTGGGCCTGGAGTTGGGCTGCAGAGGGGGTGCGCTGCCACCTCCGTCCATCCGTCCGTTTCTGTCGCGTGGTTGGCTGGCCTTGTGGACAAAGGCCACTGCTGCTCCAAGCTGTGAGGCTGTCACAGCCCCCAGGGCTTTGGTCAGGACTTTAGGATTCCCAGCCTCCAGCGGCATCCCTGGGGGTGGGGTGGGGGGGGTGTGGCGGTCCCACCACAGAGGGGACACCGAGCGAGGTGATGGCCCTCAGTGTGCTCCTGGTCTTTCCCGAAAACTGAGATGTCGGTGTCCCCTTGCCTCGGGGGGCTGGCAGGCCAGGTAATCCAGAAATGCCTGACCCTCTAGTCCTTCAAGGGATTTGTTACCTTACTCGCTGAGCAGACACTCGGGGGAGAGTTACGGCACTTAGGGCAGGAGGAGGCCCCACCGCCGTGGCTCCCGTGAGCCTGCCCCGCCCCCTCCCCACCCGGCTTGCCCAGCACTGACAAGTGCTGTCTGGCGGTGGCAGGGTGGCCAGCGGGGCCAGCGATCCCCGCTCCGCCACAGGCCGGTCGCCGGGCCTTTACCAGATCAGTTCCGTTCTTCCGGCCTCAGTTTCCCATTTATGAAGTGAGAGCCACGGCGTCATGGCCGGTCTCTCTCCTTCCCCGAGGGCACGCCCTCCGTGTCCCGCAGGCTGAGGTGGCCAGGCCGCGGGGCAGCTTGGCGGCACCTGCAGGCACCCTGTGCGCCCCACGCCCACCTCTGCGGCCTCGGGGCATCCCTCCGCGCCGTCCCCCAGGAGCCCGTGCTGTTCCCCGGCCTGTGGCCCACACAGCTCTGTGACTGTGCGCAGCCCTGTTTCCAGATGAGCAAGTAGCAGGGAGGGGTCAGGAGGCCTTCCAGGCCACTCAGGGTTCTGACGTAGGAAGAACCTGGGCCCGCAGCGTAGTCTCTGTGACCGCTGCGGGGAAAACGTGGCGCCTCCCTCCTTGCCTGCCCTGGACCCGCAGCTCCTGGGGACAGCGGCCAGCGCTGTCCTGGGGACAGAGGCCAAGTGCCTCTTAGAGGAACGGCCGGGCCGACTTGTGATGGCCGCGTCTGCGGCGAGATGCTGGCCGGGTGTGGCGGGTGCACGCCGTCCTTGCACGGCCCTCGCCAGTCTTTGGTTGGCCTTTTCCTTCTCGGAGCTCTCCCCGTCCGCTGGCCTGGCCCACTCCCCAGAGCCCTGGGAGCCCCTCCTTAGCCCTGATTTACAGGCAAGGTGCCCGGCAGCTGCTGGGTGGCTGTGTGCCCACCCCCTGCCCCCCCAGGTCTGCGGAGCGGAGCCTGTGTCTCCGGGCTTCCGGGCCGGGGAGGCTCGCCCCTGTGGAGCCGGCTGAGGCTGCTTCCCGGAGCGCGCTGTCCTGTGCGGGGGTGACACAGGGGAGCCTTGGGCTGGCCTCCTCCTCTCACTCCGCTTTTGTTTCCTGCAGGGTCAGGATCGGCGTGAAGAGCCATATGCCGAGGGCTTCGATGACCCGGAAGCAGAGTTCTCTGGGCCTCAGACCGCAGGGGCCCCCACGGATTTCTCTGTGGCCTCCTCCCCTGACCGGTCGCCGCCTCCACCCTGGGACCAGGCCGGCAGTGAGGGCCCAGCTCCTGCCTACGTTGCCAGCGGACCCTTTAGGGAAGCCGGGCTCCCGGGCCAGGTTGCCTCCCCTCTGGGCACAGTGACCGGGAGGCTCTTTGGAGACCCCAGAGACCCACTCTCTGCCACAGGCCTTCGGCGAAGGTTTTTCCACCAGGACCAGTCCCCCATGGGGGGCCTCACAGCCGAGGACATTGAGAAGGCCCGGCAGGCCAAGGCTCGCCCCGAGAGCAAGCCCCACAAGCAGATGGTGCGTCCCGGAGGGGCCCTCGGATGGGGCTGGGGCGGCTGCCGTCCATGGTGGTGCCGGTGGCGGGCCCTCCTCCGGGGACACCCCTGGATGTCGTGCTCTGGAGTCTCCAGGAGCACAGAGGCCCCCTCTTGGTGGAGCGGCTGCCTTCGGGGGTGGAGGGGGTCTGGGGGGGCAGCGTGAAGCCCCGAAGGGGGTCCTGTCCCCGATTGCCCGTTCCGTGAGGTCTCTCTCCTTGCTCCCTCTAGCTCAGTGAGCGGGCTCGGGAGCGGAAGGTGCCAGTTACACGGATCGGGCGGCTGGCCAACTTTGGAGGTAAGGTGGCCGTGTGCCCCCGTGCCACCTCACCCGCCCTGGCGTGCCAGCCCCGGCTGAGCGGGGCCACCGCGGGGCCTGCGTGGAGGAGGAGGACGGTGGGGGCCACAGGGGTCCCGGGGAGGGCGTCGGCTCCTGCATTAGCTGTCCCTGGCCCTTTCCCTCGGGGGATGACCCAGTGACTGGATTCCTCCTGCCCCCTGCTGTGCCATGAGCTGCTCGGGCCACGCCTGGGGACGGTATCTGCAGCATCTGCCACTCAGCCCCTCCGCAAGTGGGGGCGGGGGGGGGGGGCGGCTGGCGAGGAGAGGTTCCTCACGGGGCTGGTTAGTCCCGGCAGAGTGGTGTTTGCCCTGACCCGCCGTGCCTGCGGGTGTCGCGGGTGCTGTCGTGAGGCCTGTGGAGCCGGGATCTCTGAGCATAGTATTGCATCGGGTACACCTGCGCCGAGGGGACGGCCTTTCAGTGAAAGGTTGTGGCGCTTGCACCTGCTCTGACGCCGTGCTGTCATCTCCAGTACCTCTGTCCTGACCCGGGTGAGGGCTCGCTGCCGTGTGTCTGAGCCACGCCCCGCTCGCTCTGTGCTTTGCTGGGCTTCTGGGTCTCCCTCCCGAGACTGTCCATCATCCATGCTGTTCTGTCTCTGCTGCCTCTTGTCCCGGAGATGCCGTCCTAGTTGTCCCTCGGGGTTGGCTCCGTGCTCCTGGAGGTGGACCCGCGTGTGGGCTCTCACGCTGGCCGGCTGGCTTCCGAACGCGCAGAGCCCGCCGCCTTCACTGGATGGAAGTTTCTCCGCGGAAGCTTTCCTTCCATCGTTGCTGTCTTAAAATTTGGCATTTGCTGCTCCTTAGCTGCTCGAGGATCTGGCAGAGCATCGTCTGACTTTCGGGACGGAGTTACTGCTTTATTTCCTTTCGTGGGTTTGCGTTCAGCCGGTGTTTCACGGAGCGTGTGACTTCTGGGGGGCCGCTGCCAGGATGAGTTTGGGAGTCCCTGCCCTGGGGGCCTCCGGCGGTCCTTATTCCGCAGGAGACCCAGCGCGGCCCCTGTGTTGGAAGAGGCTGTTCGTCGGGGCGGGGCGGGCAGTGTTTGTTCCTACCGAAGTATTGAATGGGGCCCCTCGTCTCTCCCCACGAGTCTGAGGCCCGCTCTGTCCCTGGTCGCTCTGTAGTCTTTCTCTCGAGCCCCCTTCCTGCCGCTCCAGACGGGGCTCGCCACAGAGGCTTCCTTTGACTGATGGGTCTTAGAGATGGGTGGTCCTCTCGTGGGGGTCTTTGCGGGTGAGGGCAGTAGAGGGTCTGTTCGGGGAAAAGCGGTCAGAGTGAAGGGTGTGGCGGTAAATCAGGATGTGATGGAAGGCCATGAACTCCTGGTGAAAGAGGCCGAAGCCAGGCCCTCCTGGGTGGAGGGCAGAGAGGCAGCCTCGGTGAGACCGGGTGCGAGGCTCCCCTCGGGTGGGGGGCGGGCGGCCAGAGGCAGCCCGGGTTGAGGTGAGGTGAGGTGAGGTTCAGGTCTTGGAAGGCGCTTTGTGCCATCGGAAGCCCCCGGAGCCCTCACTGACAGCTGCCGGGATCTGGAGCCGTCCTGGGTGTCCGAGCGCCGGAGGTTGGCCCACGGCTGTGATTCGGGGAGGCCCGTGTTGTTGCCCAGCACCCGGCAGCTGGCGTTTCGGGCTTCGAGGGGGTAGGATGACAGCAGAGAGGGGGCGGGTCTGGGAGGAACGTGCCCTTCTGGCTCCAGAGGTGACTTCTGGGCCTCCTCCCTCCCCGGGATGCGTTCACGACGTGCGTTTCGACCCTTCAGTGGGTGTGACATGAACTTCGTGGGTCAGGCCCAACATTTGAAAAACAAGTAGAATGGAATTGAATAGAAGACCGTCAGAATTAATGGCAGAGATTCTCGGAACCGTACGCGTTGCAAAAAGCCATTTTGTCCAGAGGTACAAGCGTCCTATTTATGTGTGTTCCTCACTGGGTTGTGAGGTGTGTGGTTTCCTGGTGGGTCATTGTCTGCACAGATGGAGGTAACGCTCCTCTTCTTTGTTTCTCTAGAAAGCACTTCCAACCTTCTTCCCCTCATGGGGCGACAGGTGGACCGACAGGTGTGGGAATGTTTGACAAGGGGACATGAAGGAAGGGGACTCCTAGAGGCCGGGAGGTCGGGTGCTCAGCTCGTGGAGGCGGAGGGCAGGGGCTGTGCCAGCCGTTCCCATGCCGAGATGGGGGTGGGCGTCCTGGGTCCAGGCCGGCTCTGGGGTATCATGGCTAAGATGTGGGCAGTAGGTCCTGGTAAAGAGTGATGATGGGAAAGATGGGTTCAGATACCGGATTTGGGGTCAGAACTGGGCTTTATGCCGTTGTAATATCTGGGTTATAGTCCCAGCCCTGCTTCCTTGTGACCTAGGTTTTCCCCTCTGTAAAATCGGGTTTTTTGTTTTCGTTTTTGTTTTTTTAAGGAGGGGGATAGAAGAGGAGATGGGGTAGGAGTCAAGTTTTTAGGAGAGGAGATCTGACCCAAAATAGTAAATAGGGGAAGGGGAACAGGAGAAAGTGTGGTTCAAGACCGCCCACACTTCAAGAGGGGTCACCAAGCTATGTTCCAGATTCTTTTCCTGGTGCAGGACATTTGTCAGAGATGCTGTGGCTATTTTTATCTGTACAAAAAGTTTGTCAACAATAAAACCCCAAGAGAACATGGAGAAGGCAAACATTATATATACACAAACCAGGCCACCTAGAGGTCACCCGGTCAGCTTTTCGTGAAGTCCCGTCGAAAGACGGGAACTGGGGGGTGGGGGTGGGGGGGGTGGCAGCGATTGGGGAGACAGGAGCCCAGGATCAGACACACATCACCCCCCGCCCCATGTGTTCTGCTGCATTTGCCCTGTCCCAGATCAGTGGCGTAGGTTCGTGGTGATCTCACGGCTTGTAAGTGAAACCTTCTCTTCTCCTTTAGCTCCCACGGCCCCGGGCAGCGCTGCCACAGGGCAAAGTGCCAGCTCTGGGTACCACGAGGGAGCCGTGGCTCATGGTCTCTCTGGAAGCCAATGAGAGAAGCCCAGAATTTATAAAGGTTAGGAAATTTAGCCTTTGCTTCATGTACCCATCCCTGGGCGGCTCAAGATGGGTCCAGAGGGGGTGTTCTCAAACCTAGCCTTACCAACTCATGTTGTAAAAGTTTATTTTTGAGATAGCGTGAGCAGGGGAGGGGCAGAGAGAGGGGGACAGAGCGTCTGAAGCAGGCTCTGTGCTGACAGCAGAGAGCCCGATGCGGGGCTCGAACTCACAAACTGCAAGATCATGACCTGAGCTGAGGTCAGATGCTCAACTAACCGAGTCCCCCAGGTGCCCCAACAACTCATCTTTTTAAACACACACCCGCCCCTGCTGTGCATGGGAGGCACAGCCCAACCCACCGAAGGATACATCTGGCACGTAGAGTCCCCTGCCCCGGGATTAGAAGCCTGAGCAGGAGTCCTTTATCACACATGTGGGCTAATTTGGCCTCGCTAACCTTCTGGTACCGCCCTCTCCTGTTCAGACCCAGTTTCCAATCTTCCGGTAGAAAGAGATCAAGTCATGGGGCCACGGAGCGAAATCCGAGTCTCCCCCGGAGCAGGGAAAACGCAGGAGCTCCAGGAGGATCCTGGGGCGGAGACGCTGGCTCCAGTTGGCAAAACCGAGGTGGTTCGTAGGCTACGCCCTTGAAACGGTGGTTCTCCCTGGTGATAAAGCAAAGAGTGTTCCTGCTGGGCAGACCCGGAGCTGTCCCCCACTCGCCCTTGACATTGCTCAGAACGCAGTGCAGGAAGGAGGCCCTCAGGGTAAAATGCACAAGAATATGACACCAGAATATCGATATCACGAGACGTTAAAACGCACAGGACCCGTCATCGGCACGCCGCTGGTGCAGCTGGCATCCTGGAGGAAGGGGGCCCATCGTGCCGTCTTCCAAGGGAGCGAACAGAGCAAGCTCCAGCGGCCCAGAAGGGGGTGGGAGTCAGCTTAGGAGGAGCCCGCGTGCCTGCGGGCACTGCCCGTTGCTGCGGCGGGATCCCCGCACCCGGAGCCAGAGGAGACCAGATGTGGAGAGGCCCCGCCTCACACCCAATTCCCCCCCCAGAGTGTGGTGGCTCGTGGGTTGGGCCCGTGAGTCTGGTGTCATGCCTGATGTTTAACTGTGGCCTGGGAAAACTTGCTGTATCTCTTTTGAATGGGGAACAGCTCCTGTCCTGGCCGCTTACACAAGCTGGAGGTCTGGGGGTGGAGACGCAGGGGGCGCACAGGGAGCGATCCCCCCCCCCCCCCCGCCTCACACCCAATTCCCCCCCCAGAGTGTGGTGGCTCGTGGGTTGGGCCCGTGAGTCTGGTGTCATGCCTGATGTTTAACTGTGGCCTGGGAAAACTTGCTGTATCTCTTTTGAATGGGGAACAGCTCCTGTCCTGGCCGCTTACACAAGCTGGAGGTCTGGGGGTGGAGACGCAGGGGGCGCACAGGGAGCGATCCCCCCCCCCCCCCCCCCCCCCCCCCCCCCCCGCCCCGGACCCTCATGAGCGTGTGGACAGCCTGGGTGGGGTTCATTTGCCTCCCCTTCCCTCCCCGACCCTGCCAGGAGGGAGGAGGGAGTGGTGGCCCCCCACCCACCCTGCCCCCACTTCCTCCACTCTGCCCGCTGCCACCCACTCCTCGGAACTTGGGGGTCACAGAAGGATCGCCCTCCCCCGCTGTGGCTCCGTCCTGGGAGCTGGGCAGGGCCGTGGGCCTCTTCTTCCTCCTCCCGAAAGGAGGCTGGCTGTCCCTGTGAGCCCGGGGCCTGTGGGCCTTCAGGGGACACCAGGCCGCCACGTGGCTGATGCCCCGGCAGGAGCCTCTCTTCCTGGGCACGGGGGTCGCTCGCCTCCACGTGTTCTTCCCTCTGGGCGCCGCTCGCTGCCGCGCGGGACACACCGCTGGGGTCGGTGACCGGGACGGGATCCGGGCCCAGGGCGCAGTTCAAGGTGAACGCCGTCGGCTCCCTCTCATCCGGAGGCCCCTCCGTGTGTGGCCTGCCCTGCTGCACAGACACTGCAGGGTTGGGGGCCGTGGGGCGGGGCCACGGACCGGAAGCCGAACCCAGGCGTGTGTAAACGACTTCGATAGAGACGCCGCCCCCGCGCCCGTGTAGCCGGGGCTCCTCCGCAGCCGCCTCCGTCCGGCCACCTGCGCGCCCCTCTCCTGACGCGGAGCCCCTGGTGGTCGGCTGGGGCCCGACCTCGTGGGGTGGCTGCCGGCCGCAGAGGAGTCCGGGTGCCCTGCGAAGTAGGGGCCTGGCGAAGACTGGGGTGGGGACGCTTCCATCTGCGGCTCGGCGTGCCAGTCAGTGTTGGGGATTCTGGTCATTTCTTCGGGCACTGCTTCGGCCCCGTTTCCGCCCTTGCTCCCCTCCTGGGGGCTCTCGTCACATGCGTGTTGGGTGTGTCGGGCTTCGTCATGCATGGCTCTTGCGCTCTGTCCTGTCCTTCCCACCGTCTCCTTTCCAGTTTGGGCTTGAGGGGACTTGTCTTCCGGCCCCGCCGCGGCCGTCAGGTGAGCGGGACGGAAGATCGGAGCAGATGGAGCAGGTGCCGTGGAGCTGATCCCGGCCGGCCGAGTGCTCCTTCCTTCGCGGTGTCGTGGCGGCTGCGGGCCTTGCTCGGACCTCCCAGGCGCCGCCAGGCAGAAGCGGGGAGGGCACCGAGGTGACAGGACACTCGGAGGGGACAAAACGTGAAGCAGCAGGAAGAAATAAGGGGGACGTGGGGAGGCGGTTGTGAAATAGGGTCTAGAAAACAGATGTGAGGACAAGACAGTGGGGCGGGAGCCAGGAGCAGCCGGAAGGGACCCTGGGGAAGCCTTCCATTTTTAGAAGGTAAAAGGTTAAGGAACTGTGAGTCCCAGATAAATACTTGCTCTAAAAAACAGTTGGTGAGGCTTCATCGGGTTTGTTAAGACTAAGGTAATGGGGCACACGCTTGGCTCAGTCGGTGGAGTAGGTGACTCCTGAACTCGGGGTCGTGAGTTCGACCCCCACATTGGGTGCAGAGGAAAAAAAAAAAGTCTTGAGGTATGGAAAAGGGTCAAGGGCACCGTGGGACTCGTGTGTCCATTTGCCCCTCATATGCTTCAGTTGCCACGTGATTCCCCTTGTCCACACGTGTTTCTGCTATTGGTTGCAGGACTCTCTTGCCGTTAGAACACTGGGCCACGTGGTAGTCAGAAAACAACATACTGAAAAAAGAGAGGTGTGGCCACGAAAGAGTGTCCTGTCTGTTGGAAGAGAAGGTCGCTTGGGCAGAAGACCAAAGCGATGGCTGCTGTGGTTCTGACACATGGGGACGCGGGCCCGGCGCGCTCTGGAGAGCGAGCTCCCGTGTCCCCTCCTGCTGGTGAACAAACACACGTTGGGGGAACAGGCATATTTGGTTGTTTTCTGATTTTGTTAAGTAAGCACGTTTAAAACAAAAGACACTCCCACCAACTGTTTTCACTTTATCTTTTTTTAAAGGAGATTTTAATAATGTACAAAGGACATGCTCCCAAGAGGAAGGGTAGAAGGCAGAGTGAGAAGTTTGGTGATAGACAGGGGGGTCCTGTGGCCTGGGCCAGGAGCCGTGCAGAACCGTCCCGCAGTGCCCACTCAGCGGGGGTTATGGGCCGTGGTTTCTGCTTTTCGGGAGGTGCGTTACCAGGGGTGCGGGTGTCTGTCTTGCCCCTCAGGAGCTCTGTGAGGACGGCGAGGGCACTTACCGTCATCTCCAGTTCTGATGACAAGTGGGGCCACAGCGCCTGGGTCCCTGGGGCCACGTGCGCATTCATGACGTTGCAGGGACCTGAGCAGGGGAGGCCCCGCTGCGCACACGGTGATCTGAGCCCGGGGACCTGTGACCAGCCCCTGCGTCCACGGCCGGGCCGGTGCTGGGCATGGGGGGGAGGCAGCTCCTGACAGCCTGGGGGCACCCTGTCCAGGGGACTCCGCTCCTTCCTGCCGCCCACCCCGGGCCAGGCAGGGTGGAGGGCACAAGTGATGGCGGAGAGGGCGGCCGGGACTCCCGAGGGTTCAGGGTCCCCTCGGAGCCCCTGCCTCCTCCACGCGTAGCTTTGTCTTCTAAGATCAGAAGGACCGTTAGGGTTACAAAAGCGAGGCTCAGAGCAGCCCGGCACACGGTCTGTTGTCCGCAGACCCCTCTGCCCGCGGCCCCTGCACAGGAACCCCTGCGAGCCGGCTCTGTGAACACACCCGGGGCTGCTGGCGGGTGAAGCCAGAGCCCCAAGGAACGTTTGCTTCCTCTTCCTGCTCGGGGCACCCTTACCAGGCTGTTGGCTGGAGGGTGTTTTGTTTTTCCTTTTCTTAACCTCTGATGGCTGTCTGGACAGCGGCCCGGTGGCCCCGATGACCTCTGGAGGGACCTGGCGGGGACAGGCCCAGACTGGGGGCCTGGGAAGCCGGCCCAGCGCTCTCCCGTCTCTGGGGAGGACCCTGCCATCCTCCCCCACGCTTGACGGCAGAATCTCTGTTCATGACAGAACCGCCAGCAACTGTCTGGGAAGGCCTGGCGCCTGCTCGCAGGCGAGGACGGAGGCCCCTGTCGCCAATGCGGGGTCGAGAGCAGTTCTGCAGCTGCCTGTGGCCGTGTGGGGCCTGAGCACGACGGGGGGCGGGGGCGGGGACTGAGGTCAGGGGTGACACAGGCTGTGAGCTGGCTTAGCGGGGCTCCGGGCGTCCAAGGTGGAGGGGCTGCCCTCCCCCGTTTGCCTCCGCCCGGTTCTGGGGGACTGAAGAGCCTGGCCCGCCTTGCGCCTCCCGGTTGGCGCGGCTCCGGGCATCGCCTGAGCCCGGGTGGGGGTGCGGGGGGGCCGGTTTATTCTTGGTTCGCTGGAGCAGGAGCTCCTGAGGCCAAGGTCAGGGCCACGGCAGCACCTCCGGCCAGCGCGGGGCAAGTCTAAGGCCGTCTTTGTGGAACGTGCTCTGGCCCTGCCCGGTGTGGAGACATGGCCGCCAAGAGTTTGACTGGGTGTGGGGGAGGGGGGGCACCCCTGCAAGCACTGGCCAGGCTGGTTAACCTTTGAAGACATCTGCCTCTTTTGTGGGCTTGACTTTGGACTTGATCTCGGCAGAGAAAAATCTAGATGCAGAGAGACCTTGGTGAAAGTCACTATAGTTTGAAGGTTAACCTTGCTTGTTATCACTTCCTTTGTGGAGTCAGATAATGTGTTGGGAGGGGTGAGGTGGGCGGGCAGCAGGAGAGTTAATGTTTAATTGGCACCCTGGCTGCCCTCGGCTCTGTGCCCAGTGCCGTCCGGAGCTGGTTGGCGGGAAAACGGGCCCTAGCGCCCGTGTCCTGGCACCAGGACATCCTGAGAGGGCCCAGGGGGCTGTTCGCGGGTGACTGGCTTCTTCCCGTGGCCTCCAGAGCGTGGCCCATCCTGTCCGGCCTGGACTCTGGAGTTTGCGAGCTCTGTACAAAAGCAGAACAAAACCCTGAAATACCTCTAGCAATTTTCGTCTGTAAGAGCACTTGTAGAAATGACCATATGTTGGCTGTGTTACGTTAAATAACATAGAGGACGCACGTTCACTTCACATGCTTCTTTTTGCCTTTTGTAAGGTGGCTACTAGAAAATTTAAATTTTTTTGTTAAGGTTTATGCATTTTTCAGAGACAGAGACAGAGCATGAGCAGGGGAGGGGCAGAGAGAGAGGGAGACAGAGTCCCAAGCAGGCTCCAGGCTCCGAGCCGTCAGCGCAGAGCCCGACGCAGGGCTCGAACTCACGGACGGAGAGACCATGACCCGAGCCGAAGTCAGACGCTCAACTGACTGAGCCACCGAGGCACCCCAGAAAATTTAACATTAGACACGTGGCTGGCATTGTATTTCTCGGGACGGCACCGGTCTAGCCGTTTTGAATGGGAGAAGTGAGCGTGGCGAACACGGGAGCGTTGTTGGCGCCTGGCCCTGCTGGGAGCGCCCGCTCTTGGTGGACCGGTGAGTCCCGGCCATGACCTGTGGGGCAGGAGCCCTGCTTCTGGCTGGCGGAGGGAGGCTGCCCACCGGCCTGCCGGTGGGGAAGATGTGTGTCGCCAGAGCACGTTGTAGGGTTGGGTTACCTTCTTTTGATTTAAATGAGTTCGAGCCCCGCATCGGGCTCTGTGCTGACAGCCTGGAGCCCGTTTCAGATTCTGTGTCTCCCTCTCTCTGACCCTCCCCTGTTCATGCTCTGTCTCTCCCTGTCTCAAAAATAAATAAAACGTTAAAAAAAATTAAAAAAAAATTGTTTATGTCTGCACTTAACTGTTTCTCGTTAAATAAAATTTTCAGTAGAATAACATTTTTCGTAACACGAATACGTAATCGTTGTAGAAGCTCGGAGAACGCAGATGTTTCTGCTGGGTTCCTGGCTCACTAAACTACCCACTGGGCGTGGGGGCTGCTGCCCCACGGTCTCCCAGCCCCACGGGTCTCGGGGCCTGTCCGGTGTCGTCCCTGGATTTCTGCTGTCCCTTCTGCGGGGTCAGTGGGCTCAGGTGTGTTGTCTTTCTCTCTGCTAATGTGCGCCCCCACCTCAGCCCTGGCCCGCCCCTGGGCTTTCTGTGTGGCCTCAGTGCCACCTACTGGGTTCCGTGGGCCTTTCTTGGACGGTCGGGATCAGGCACTTCTGGTCTCTGGACAAAAGACGTATTAATGAACTTTGTGGGTGATTCTGCAACATTTTTAGATTAGAAATCATCTGGTCCCCCGTTGTCCTCAGACCACCATCTGCACCTGCCGGGCCCGCGGTCCTGTGAGTCTCCACGGCTCGGATTAGGGACACTTTGCCTTTGCAGACGCTCTGACGCCCACCGACGGCTGCTTCCTATCACTGCAGGGAGGGCTTTCCTTCCGGTTGCGAGAGTTCTAGAGAACTGCGGCGCCGGGTCACGCCGGAGTGAGCGGCCGCGTTCCAAGGGGTGCCCCGTGTGGCCAGGATGTCCTCGGCCCACGGACCGTTCCCGGCGCGTATTCCGTTCGTGCCGGAAACCCTTCCTGCTTGGGCGTTTTCTTAGGGTCTGTGCGCGGGGAGCCTGCAGACTAGCAAGGGTGATGGGGGTCCAGCTGGATGGAGCTTCCTTGAGCCAAACCTCTGAAAATAGCAGATGTGTGTCTCCTACCTTTTTTCTCCCTTTTTGCATCGTCTGGCGGTCAGCGAGGGTCGGAGTGGAGGCGGGTGACCGTGGGGCTGCTCTGGGCCTCGTGGACAGAAGGGCGGTGGGTGGCCCCCATGCCAGCACCCAGCGCCCTTCTCCTTGCAGGTCTGGCCGTGGGTCTAGGCTTCGGGGCGCTGGCCGAGGTGGCCAAGAAGAGCCTCCGCCCAGGGGACCCTCCAGGTGAGCTGGGCCCTTGGCCGGGAGGGCAGGGTGGGCCCCGGGAGGTGGGCCTGTCAGCCCCCAGCTGCCCCTCCCCCCCCCCGTGCCTGGAGAATTGGCCTCCAGGGATGCCTCATGTCCTGGGTTCTGTGTCAGTGGTGGCCGAGGTTGTGTCTCTGCACCTGCCCGGCCCTCCCAGACTCTGTGGGGCCGTTGGCACCCAGTGGTCTGGCCAGGTCAGGCACCCAGGGCTCCCCATTTGGCTGTGGGTGAGGGACGTCGGTGCTGGAGGAACACACCCCTCAGGGCCCTTGGTCCCCCCCCCCCCCCCCCGAGACCCAAAGTGGCCTCTTCTCTGGCCTGAGACCTCTGTCTCACGATTCCTCTGTGAGGTCGGTGAGGCCAGGTCACCACGCGCATTGCCCCCGGTCTGGATGGCGTCTCTCCACCCGCAAGACCCCTTGTGGGGACAAGGGCCTCCTGGGGAGAGGGCACTGGCCCGCCCCCACGGGCCCCTGAGAGCGGGGTGCACGGGACACACGGAGTGTCCTTGGAAGGGGCTGGAGGACGGAGGGCTTAGCGGGGGTATTTTTAGTGTCGGTGCTGAGACACTTTAGGAAAAGCCCGGCTTTCTCTGGAACGAGAAGCCCGTGTTCTCCAGGCGCGAAGCCCGTCCCGCTGGACACTGGCTGCTCTCATCCCACCTCGTCCAAGCAGAGAAGAGGCGACCTTCGCCAGGGAAGTGGTGACCCTGGCTGAGGGTCGGGGGCGCTCGCCGGGCTCGGGCCACGGTGGGCCCGGGCCAGACCTGTGGCCCGGAGGGTGCTGGCCGGCGGGGCCCGGTCCGCCCCCTGGAGGGCCTCTCCTGAGTGGGGGCCACACCTGCCGTGGCCTGGCTTCCCCAGGCCGCTGTCAGAGCGAGCCCTGCCCCGGCAGGAGTGCAGACTGTGGGGAGGGCTGCCCGAAAGGCCCGAGAGGGCCCCGCACGGTCCCCGCGTCTCGGGAGCCCTACCGCGTGCCGCGAGGGCGCGTTCGCGGGCTGCCCACTGGGGCTGCGGCCCTTTCCCCGGCGCGCTTCCTCCCGCCGTGCCCGGGGGCCGGGGAGGGCAGAGGGCACGCAGAGGGGCCGCCCTTCCCTCCGCGCTGGCCCTCCGCTGCTGCCCAGGGCAGGGGGTGATCCGGGGGCCCTTCTCGGCCTTCTGGGGGCAGGTCTTGCCGTCCGGGGCCCCGGGAGTGGGCCTCGTGCGGCCGACCTCGGGAGCCAGCGGATTCGTGGGTTCTCTCTGGGGCGTCTCGTCTGCAAACTCTGTGTCCCGGGCCCTCGGTCCCCATGTCCACCGCCCCCAGGCTGTCAGAGGCCAGGCTGGACACGGCCCCCAGGGCAGCGGTGTGCCGGCCGCCTCTCCTGTTCCCTCTTCGGGCCGCGCCGGGCCGGGCCCCTGGCGGTGCAGGCAGAGGAAAGTGCCAGGCACCGTGGGTGCGGCCTTGGGGGCAGATCTGAGCAGGCTCGCGGGGCACCGGGCAGGGAGAGCAGCAGATGACCCGGGACTGGAGGAGCTGGGGGTGGGGGCGGCAGGTGCTGAGCCAGCCCCCTGCCCGGGCCTCTCCCTGCCTCGGGACGGGTGCAGACTCGGTATCCAGGCAGGGCTGTGCTGAGGTTGGGGCGAGGGCGCTGAGGTCGGAGCGCCCCGCCGTCCCTCGGCCTCCCCGTGGCCCGAATCCTCGCCCTGCACCCTACGCCCCCTGGTCGTTCCGGACAAAGGTGGTCTTCACCCCCAGGGTTACCGCCCGTCGGGGGCCTCTGTGGCCAGAGGGGGAGGTAGATACCGGCCAGCCGTGTGCCGTCCTGGACCTTGCGTTCCTCTCCCTGGGGGGCTGCGCCCTCGCTGCAGCCAGCCCGCCTCACAGCGACCCCAGGGGTGCTGTGACCTTCATGGGGGGAGGGACAGTGACTAGTCCTCCTCGCCTGGGTCCCCAGGTCCTCCCTCCTGGTGCCTGCACTTGACTGTGCTCTTCAGCGGTGCTCGCGTCGGGCCCCGGGGACTGGTACGGAGGGAGGGGCTTAGCGTGTGTGCGGTGTGCGGGTGTGAGTGCGGTGTGCGAGTGTGCACACACATGTGTGCGCACGTGTGCATGAGTGCGGATGTGTGGTGCGTGCCTGTGCGAGTGTGCGCGTTCATGTGCGTGCACACGTGCGTGTCTGGTGCGTGTGTGCGAGCACACGTGCATGTGGGTGCACGTGCGTGCCTGGTGTGTGCACGTGTGTGTGTGTGCATGTGCGCGTGTGTGTTGAGAGGGGGCTGGGGTCAGGCCTGGGGAAGCTTCCACAGCATCGGGCAGGGGGTACCAAGGGTTGGGTTGAAATCGCGGTGCCGGTGTCGGGGACCCGCCAGGAGGACCCAGGAGGACGGAGGCCCCGCGTCGGGCTCTGTGCCGGGTCTCTCCGCGCCGCTCTTGAAAGTCTCCGCGTCCTGAAGCGTCCCGTCCCTGTTTTCACCAGGAGGACGGAGATGTCCCTGAGGCGTCGGGCCCAGGGGCCGTGGGGCTGGGTCGCGCTCGGGCCCCCGCGGCCGCCCGACGGCCGCCCCCAGCAGCTCCCCGGGCTCGTGCCCCTCCCGGGCGGGGTGAGGCCCGGAGACACCCGGAGAGGGGCCGGGCGCCGCGTGCTGACCCGGCTCCGGCCCGCAGGGAAGAAGGCCGTGCTGGACTCCAGCCCCTTCCTGTCCGAGGCGAACGCGGAGCGCATCGTCCGCACGCTGTGCAAGGTGCGCGGGGCGGCGCTCAAGCTGGGCCAGATGCTGAGTATCCAGGGTGAGTGGGCCCTGCGGGGTGAGGGGGGGGCGGGAGTTCGGCCCCGCTGGGAGGGGGCCCTGGGGGGGGGAGTGGAAGGAGGGGGCCCGGAGAGGGTGCGCGGCCTGGCCGGCGTCCCCACGTCCCCTCCCGAGCCTCCGTCTACAGCCTCAGGGGCCTGCGTGCCAGGCGGGAGCCGCCGCGCGGCCTCTGGCCCGTGCCCTGTGGCCTGGCTCCCGGTGCGTGCAGGGCAGAGCGGCGTCTCGGTCGCCTTCCCCGGGCGCAACCGGGGCCCCTGAGGTGGCTGCCGTGCCGCCCCCCCCCCCCCCCCCCTCGCCGGGCTCCTTCCCTGAGCGGCCGGCCCCCTGCTCTGCTCTCTCGGGTGCCTTCCAGACGACGCTTTCATCAACCCCCATCTGGCCAAGATCTTCGAGCGGGTGAGGCAGAGCGCGGACTTCATGCCGCTGAAGCAGATGATGGTGAGGCGGGCGGTGCCGGGGGCGGGGGGCGCCCGTCAGGGCAGGCTGCGCTCACGGCCCCTCCCCGCCTCTCTCCTCCCGCCAGAAGACCCTCAACGGTGACCTGGGCCCTGGCTGGCGGGACAAGCTGGAGTACTTTGAGGAGCGGCCCTTCGCGGCCGCGTCCATCGGGCAGGTGCACCTGGCTCGCATGAAGGGCGGCCGCGAGGTGGCCATGAAGATCCAGGTGGGCACCCGCGTGTGCGCCCGTGCCCGGGTGGGGGTGGGGGGCTGCGGAGGGCACAGCCAGGACCCTGTGGCGTCGGGGTCTCCGCACGCTACAAATCCGCCCCCCGGGCGCCCCCTCTCTGGGGCGGGGCCGCGTCTCCTCATGTCCGTCCCCAGCGCCAGGGCAGTGCTGGGAAGGGAAGGATTTGTGGAGGGACACCGGCCTCCCTGCAGGCTCGGTTGGGGGCGGGGGGAGTGGGGCGGGGAGGCGGACGGTGGAGAACCAGGTCGTGATGGGACCCGGTGGTCCTGGCAGCATCGTGGGGTCTGAGCTGTCCCTCAGCCTAGGGCGGGGTCTGGGCGGGACTCAGCCGGGAAGCCAGCAGGCCGGCGGCCGCCCTGTCTGCCCGGGGACCCCTCTGTCCCCCCTCAGTACCCGGGTGTGGCCCAGAGCATCAACAGTGACGTCAACAACCTTATGGCCGTGCTGAACATGAGCAACATGCTTCCTGAAGGTCAGACTGGCCGTGGGTCAAGGGCAGGCGTTCAGGATGGGCTCCGGGGACCCAAGAGGAGCCCCCAGCCCGCGCTGACCCCCTCCTCCCTGCCCAGGCCTGTTCCCCGAGCACCTGATCGATGTGCTGAGGCGGGAGCTGGCCCTGGAGTGTGACTACCAGCGGGAGGCGGCCTGTGCCCGCAAGTTCAGGTGCAGCGGGAGGGGCAGAGGGGCTGATGGGTGATGGCTGTGGTCAGGGCCTGGGGTGAGGGGGTGAGACTCTGGCCGGGGTGTGACTCCCCCACCGCCCCCACCGCCCCCACCCCTGCAGGGAGCTGCTGAAGGACCACCCCTTCTTCTACGTGCCTGAGATCGTGGACGAGCTCTGTAGCCCCCACGTGCTGACCACGGAGCTGGTGTCCGGTTTCCCCCTGGACCAGGCGGAGGGGCTGAGCCAGGAGATCCGGAACGAGGTGTGTCTGACCGGGCCTTGGGACAAAGGGGATGGGGGGGGGTGCCGCCGTGTCCCCATGCCTGGCACACCTGGAGTCAGGGGCCCTTGCACAGCAGAGGGCGGGGCGGGTGGAGGATGGAGAAGGGGCCGCGGTGACCCGGCCACCCGCCCCCAGATCTGCTACAACATCCTGGTCCTGTGCCTGCGGGAGCTGTTCGAGTTCCACTTCATGCAGACGGACCCCAACTGGTCCAACTTCTTCTATGACCCTCAGCAGCACAAGGTGAGCCCCCCGGAGCTCCGCTGGGGAGGGGCCTCGGGGACGGGGGTCTTGGCCCCCTCTCCACCAGGGCGAACCTCCCCCGCTATCGCCCGCCCCCCAGGTGGCCCTTCTGGACTTTGGGGCAACTCGGGAATTTGACCGATCCTTCACTGACCTCTACATTCAGGTAGACGGGGCCGGGGGCGGGGCCTGGGGCAGGGCTGGGGGGCGGGGCCGGTCTTGGCCTAGGATGCTTGGAAGCTCCTAGGGGGTGGGGGACACCGACAGGGTCGGGTGACGGTGGGTGAGGACAAGGCCCGCTGGACTCACAGGCGGGGGACTTGGAAGGACGGTGAGGGGGACAAGGAGGGGGGCGGGCAGTTGGGGGTCCCTGGCCCCGGGAACGCCTCCTCAGGAGCCGCTGTCAGTCCCTGGTGTGCGTCCCCCCAGATCATCAGGGCAGCCGCCGACAGGGACAGGGAGGCGGTGCTGAAGAAATCCATAGAGATGAAGTTCCTCACAGGCTACGAGGTCAAGGTCAGCCCCGCAGGGCCCGGAGGCCTGTGCGTGGGGAGGGGGGGGCGGGACTCTTCCCTTTGAAGCCGAACCTCGACTTACAACTGGATGGAGGGAGAGGCGGCGGCGCCCTCTCCTCCCGCCCTGCGCTCCAGGCCGGCCTGGCCCAGGCAGGATGGGCCCGCGTAGACCTGGAGCGGGGCTGGGGGAGCGCGGGCGGCCGGGCACCGGCGCTGAGGGCGCGAGTGGCACGTGTTGGAGTTTGGCCCCGGTCACCACTCGCTCATCGCGTTGACCCGCCCCTGCCCGCCCCTTCAGAAGGCTGTGTGGGATGCTCGGGGCGCCGGCGCCGCTCACCCTTCCCCCCCCCCCCCCCCCCCCCCCCCCCCCCCCCCCAGGCCATGGAGGACGCCCATCTGGACGCGATCCTGATCCTGGGGGAAGCCTTCGCCTCGGAGGGGCCCTTTGACTTCGGCACGCAGAGCACCACCGAGAAGATCCACAACCTGATCCCCATCATGCTGAAGCACCGCCTCGTCCCGCCCCCTGAGGAGACCTACTCCCTGCACAGGAAGATGGGGGGCTCCTTCCTCATCTGCTCCAAGCTCAAGGCCCGCTTCCCCTGCAAGGCCATGTTCGAGGAGGCCTACAGCAACTACCGCCGGCGGCAGGCCGAGCAGTAGCGGGGCGAGGCGGGGGACTGGGGCGTCCACGCGGGCGGCTCCGGAGAGGCCGCTGCTTCTAGGCGGTTCTGACCCCTAAGAGGGCGTGGGGCGAGCCGCGCGGGACTGCACGCGGGGCCGGCCGCGCCGCCAGTCTGCACGTGCGTGTGGAGCCTCTGAAGCAGGTAAAGATAAGGCGGCCTTCTCTCCTTTTTTCCCTTTCGGGCCCGGGGATGTTCCTGATGGAATGTTCGCCGGAAGGTGAGCGCGTTCCCCGGGAACCTCTGCCGCCGGAAATACCGAGAAGCCCCTGGATTTTTACTGACCGTGAAGCCTAAGGCTCGTGTGTGTGCTTCTAGAATGAGATTTGTGTTTTCTGCCCTTCCCTCCAGCCTGTGCTCTGAGCAGGCCCTGCCCGCTCTCTGGCTGGTCTGTATACTCCCGACGCGTGGAAGTTTCTGCAGAACTGACGCGGCCCGCAACGGGTGGGAGTGATCCCGCCCTTGTCTCTGTGTGGGAAGTTGGTGTGGGGCCCCCCCTTCCCCCTCCAGGCCCCAGGGCTTTTTTGGAGGAGACGGAGGTGCAGATGACGCCTGCTTAGAGCTGGGGGGTCGTTACAGGCTGTTAATTTTTGTACAATTCTTGTAATGGTCAGATTTGTTTCAATATTAAAAAGAACACCGAAACTCACCATCCCAGCACTGTGGTGTCCGTCCTTCCGCTGGGAGAGGGTCAGGGTCAGTGTCATGCCCCGGAAAGCTCTGCGTTCAGCACGGGAAGAGAGGGGAGGCAGTCGGGTGTCCCCCTCACCCTGGCCACCCACGGAAGGGCCGCAGCTACTCCGGAGACGCCTACCGGCAGGGCCTGCGCGGCCTGGGTCTCCGGGCCTCTTACAGAAAGTTGGCCGAGCCTGCCGCACACCTGCCTCTGTGAAGAGGCGGCCGTTATACCCACAACAGTCGGGACCGTCAACTGTGTGTGAAATGGCACGGGGGGTGAGGGGTGGGGAGCGGGTCTCAGCCAGTTTCACTTTACCTTGTTAAGAGCTCCCGGCCTGGCCTGCGTGTCCCCCGATGTGCCCTTCGTCCTGATCCGGGGACAGGGGCAGAGGCACTAAATGCAGGAAGCAGACAGAAAACCAGCCACCACCGGTTGGTACAGACGTGACAGCCAGGGGGGAACTGGCCACACAGAGGGTCCTCAGCCTGGCAGCTGCACGCAGTGGGGCTGCCTCGGGTGCCTCGGGCGGGGCCTGGCCGGAGGAGATCGGACTGCTCCCCGGACCTAAGGAAGTCCTAGGATCCTCGAATCCCGGGTCCTGCAGGGAGGGGATGGGGACGGGCCGGAGGCGGGACCCAGTAAGATGAGGAGTCAGTCACCTCTCCTCTGCTCCCCAGACGTTTCAGTCGGGGAGAACAGACGAAACAGTCAAGTCCAACAGTTCCCTGTTTTATTGCAATACATCAAATTCTGGTTAATATCGAGACCAACATAAAATATTGGCGAGGAGTCTTGATACATTTTTGACTGTCCCACCTTCAGTATTTCTGTGCAAAAGAATCCACACCATTGTCTGGTAGCAGAGAATCTCTTAGAAACTTCCCTAAAACATTGAGGGCATGAAACCAAAGAAAATCAAGAGTGATCAGAGGCCAACGCAACAGCCTTTTTCCTCCCATACACACATTTGTCCGCATTATATTCTGAACAAAAAAATGATTACACCTAGGCCATGCAAAACTGTACAATATTACAATGAGAAAAAAACCCTAAAAAATTTATAAAATAAATGATATTACACTATCAAATGAAAAGGCAGATTTTGTTTTCATGAAATCTCAAGGTCTGTTTTCGTCAATTGGCCCCATGAGCGACAGGGTTGCTCGTGTGTGGCAGTCGTCCTGGGGAGGAGGGCTGGCTCGGCCCACTGGCCCCGGCTGACACCCGCTCCTGCCGAACCGGCCCTCTTCCCCGGCGGGACCCTGCAGAGATCTGGACTCAAGCGATCGTTCGAGTCCCAACAAGGGAAGGGGCTTCAGGGGGAGCTCGATGAACCACCGTGCAGCTTGCCTGCTGGGTCAGGGGCCCGGCCAGGGCCGCTGGGGGCGGAGACGCCCGGCCTGTGCCCTGTCTGGCCGCTGAGCGCGCCCCTCCGTCCAGACACGGGTGGGGAGTTTCCAGGGCCCCACCCGGCCAGGGGGCCACGGTGTCTGTGACCAGAACGGCCCTGCTGTGCCCGGGGGCAGGTGTTCAGGACACCGGCCCGCGCCTGCTCTGGCCCTTGAGTGATACCTGAGAGTCCGCGTGAAAGCAACCGGTCTCTTGCCGAAGTGCACGTGGCACTAACGACACAGATGTGACTCTAGCCACACGGAGGCCGAGCGGGGCCGAGCGCCAGCCAGGGAGTGACAGACTGTCGCCGCAAACAGGAATTTCGGATTCTCCCCAGAAGCCTGAGTACGAGGGCTTCGTGGGAAACTGGACAGGCCCTTCCGGCCCGGGCTCCTGCCCTTCAAACTGCTCCCGGGACCAAGCACGCATCGCCCACGTACGTAGGGCTGTGGGAATCTTCCGTGACCAGGTGACGAAGAGGAAGGCTTTTGTATTTGGCAAAAAGAAACAGCCATGTACGCATATAATTTTATATACCCAAAGCACGCACAATGAAATTCGTGAGAAGTCAAGGGTAGACAACGGGTGGGCCAGACAGACCTAGCACCGAATACCAACGCGGAGAGACCAGCCGCGAGCGCCTCTCCGACCCTTCCTTCCTACTGCGAAACGAGCTCCGGCCGCCCTACCGGTTCTTAAAAGGTCCCGCGGGACAAATGACTTGGGACAGCGATGCCGCTGCCGCGGTCTCTGCGGCAGATCCCTTCGAATGAACAGCACGTGTCGTTTGCCCTGGGACCCGCCCCGGTCTTTCCGGGTCATGCCGAGAAGCTTCCGACGGCAACCGGCAACGGCTCTGTCCTTTCGAGTGGGGTAAGCCCAGTGGAAGGATCATTATCTCGGGGACCCCCCCGCCCCCCATCACCCTCGGTGCTGCCCCCGCAAAGCCCTGCTGTCAGAATCTGTCACACCGGGGACCGCTCTGTAAGCCTGCTGTGGAGGAAACAAAAAGTGCTGGGGTGCAGTTCCCTGAGAGCCGGGCTGCGGGCCAAGCCTTAGGGGGCGCTCTGCTCTGTCTGCCCGCCATGACTCACTGCAGTGGGGTCCAGGCTTCGGGCAGGGGGGTACTTTGATCCTGAAAGCATCCTTTAAAAAATAAGCACCTACAGGCAACAAAAATTCACACGTGGTTGTCACAGCTATAAGCTAAAGGCTCAGCGTGGGGGTGCGGCGCGCGGGGAGGGGAAGGGCCAGGGGAAAGGGAGGACCGGGAGGAGGGGAGGAGGGGAGGCGGCTGGCCTCCTCTCCCCCAAGTGCCGGGTTCACAGCGCCACCCGGTCTAGGGCAGCAAGCAAACTCAAGGTCTGATCCTCGACATCTGGACAGCCGGGAGCACTTCACACGACCACTCTTTCCCCGAAGCAGAAAGATCTAGGAGCTTAGGACCGCGCAGTACGCGAGGCCCGCCCGCAGCCCCCCTGCCCACGCAAGCACCCTGCCGACCGCTTGACTGCCAAACCCGTCATTTGTAAATCCTCTACCGAGACCCTTCTGCAACACATCTTCCCTCCCGCCGCCGCCACTGGGAACCTCCCTCCCTCCGGAACCTCCCGGTGCCCTCTCAGGGTAGCATCGACCTGGAAACGGTCCCGGCTCCGCCGAGAGGGGTGCGCCCAGCGGAGACGGTGCTCACACACCGCCACTCAGGTTCCCTGTTGGCTGAAGTCTAGGGAGAGGATAAATCGCGTTTCTAGCTCCCAGAGGAATTTAAGATAAAAAGTGACATTTTGAGACCCACTCTCTTTACTTCCAGGAGATATTTTTATTTCTCTCTCCCTCCGCTCACATGTGCTTAACTGGCGAACTACGTCTCAAGAAGCAGGGCTGTGCTGGGTGTGCGTTTCACTGGCTCGCGGTGGCCGGAACGGCAGGTGCTCACCTGGGCGGAACCGGAGCCTGAGCCGCGCAGGGAGGGACGCGGGCCGGGCCAGGTGGCGGCTCCCCGGCGTCCTGCCCGCGCCCGGGCCGCGCGTTTCCGTCTCCCGCCCGGTGTGGGGAAGAATATTTGGTTAAGGCTGTTCAAGTCCTTGCATCTGAGGTTTTTTATTTGGTAACGACACCCTTCCTGGGGCTTCTCTGCGGAGCGCGAGCCCCCCTCCGCCCAGGGGGTAGCGCAGGAACTGGGGTAGCCCAGGAGAAAAGCACTTCTCTGAACCTTGTTAGGGACCCTCAGAAGCCGTGACGTTCCTCGCGTCCTCTCAACGGAAGGGCTCAGGACGTGACAAGACGGCATTTCTACACTCATCTGCAGAAGATACCAAACACAGTAAGAAAGGACAAGCGTGGCTGGAATCCCGCTGCCGGAAAAGGACAGGTCTTGGAAGGAGATTAGCCTTTCGACGCTGCTGCTGAAGAACCTTCCGGGGTTAGGTCTGTGCCCGGGCCGCAGCCCAGAGCGGCGAGACCAGGTTCCGGAAGGTTTTCCTGAAGCCCCCGTGGGACTGCGGCCCCTGCCGGTGTGAGAGCCGGCCGGGGTTGGGAGGGGGGTGCTCGGACTCCTCAAGCCTGTGAGCGTCTACACTCAAGGCCTTCCTACCCTCTAAAGTACTGAGCTGGAAAACAGACAAGAAACAACACATTTCTTTAAATTAAATGATCTCTCTCTTATATACGTCTCCATCTTTTGTTGAATACAAGATGCTTCTTTTTACTATGTACATTCAGTATTTAACCTCTACATTTGTGTACGTATTTAAACTCTGTAATGTAGTAAAATATGCACTGCTTTAGTGAGTACGGATTTACTGGCGGCGATCGGGTCGACATCCGCTGTGGGCGCCGGGCGGCCGCTCGGGAGGGTGCGACTCCCCCAGGACACCAGTCCGCCTGAAGTTCTCACCGCGCCGTCCGTGGGATCCGTCTACTCAAGCTACCTTTGGGGGGGGGGGGGCGACTATTATGGAAAGCAACTCTAAGTGTACGAAATGGAATCGATATTCATCGAAGCTGCTCAGTGGAAGTCTGCCTTTATGGTTGTTGCTGTCGGGGCGAGGGGGCGTGGAGGTGTGGGCTGAGTGGGGGCGAGGGGGGCTGCAGGTGCATCGTCCGCGTTCCAGAACCCCCACCCTGCTCCTGCTGCCCGGCCCGGGCCTCCCGGGCAGGGGCTGGGGAGCGGGGGCGGGGAAGCGGAGATCGGGCCGCGGAGGGGCTGTGGGGGGAGAGGCCGCTCCGGCGTCCACTCTGAGCGCCGAGGCCACTCACGGGTCCCAGCTCCCGCGGTCCGTGCTCTCCAGGGAGAGGCTCTTGGTCTTGCGGGGCGACGCGGGGCTGGGCGGGCTGCTCAGGTTGGAGCTGTTGGAGGCCGTGGAATGCCTCGGAGAATCCGAGTCCTGGGGGCCCGAGAAGACGGCGGTGAGAAGCGACGGCGCCGGGGGGCTTCGGCTCCCCACGGCCACCCCGCGCAAGGAACCTGGTGGGCCTGGTCTCTGTCAGTGACGAAGCCCCTTCTCAAGAGCCGTATCACGGGCACAGGACCTCTCTGCGGCCAGTCCTCTCTGCGGCCTTTCTCGCGCCAAAGCTAGCAGGACGTCCCAGCAAAACTGCAGTTTGTGGCCCCGGGGACTGGCCTGGCTCGGCCCCGCCCCACTCCCGTCCGGGGTCCCTCTCAAGTCATTATTTTTTTTTAAAAACAGGCTTTAAGCCCAGCGTGGGGCCCGGTGCGGGGCTTGAACTCGCCACCCGGAGGTCAAGACCCGAGCTGACATCACGTGCCGGAGGCTTATCCCACTGAGCCGCCCAGGTGCCCCAAGTGCCCGGGTCTCTCGGACCCAGGATTGCCACCAGCTGCTACGCCCCGCACTCACCTCTCCGTCAAAGTCCCTGACCGGGGCGTCGCTTCCCTGGTCCATGCCTCCGGAAGACAGGGAGCCCTCCGACGGGGAGGGCATGGGCGGCCACTTGGCATTGTAGCTCCCTCCAGAGAATTCTCTCTTTAGTGCACTGCCGTTCTGTGCGGATGACCCTACGAGACATCACTCGGGTGAAACTTCATTTATGGACAAGTGTGCCGACTGGGGAGACACAGGCCACCCCTGCCCTGGGGCCACCTGGTGAGGGGGCGGTGGTCAAGGCCACGCCTCTGCACCTGTCACCTCACTGCTGGGGAATCGGCATAAAAGCAAAGGAACACAGGAGAAGCATTCTCTTCCCCGGGGAGAAAAGCCTGGACACGAGAAGGAAGGGAGTGTCTCTAAAATCTCGCTCTCCTGTGGTCTTAGAGCTGAGGCGCCTCCAGGAGGCGGGAAAGGATGATCCCCCCTGGAAAGACGGGGGCGTTGTTCGTACCTAAAGTTCCCAGCGCTTCTCATTATTCTTTAGTTTTGGCGCAGAAACACGTCCGCTGGTCCAAGACGACCGTGCTGAGGTTTCCGCACTGTTGTTGGCGTAACAAATCCCAGTTTCGTTTTTCACACGAAGATTTTGGGAACAGGGTCAGAGACGACCGCGTCAAGCACGTGTACCTCACGGCCACCAAACCCAGGAGTCCTCGGTGGCAGAACAGGAACCTGCCTGCTGACGCCCGTCCTCGCGGCCCCGGTGACGACCTCCTGCAAGGGCTACTACTGCTGAGCACGCACGGAGCGACACGTCCTGGGGCTGAAGATGCCGGCGCCTGGGCCCCACCGCACACCAGATACGGCAGCGGGCGAAGCCTCTCGTGAGGGTTCCGGGACGCACGCCGGCTGGGAACCACAGACTCGTCCTTCCGCCCCGGGGACGGGCGCCTGCGTCCGGACGTGTGCAGTGGCGGCTCCCACAAGACACGCACCGATCGTCACTGTTTCTCCGGAGACCAGGGACGCACGCCTTACTTTTCGGACGTGGCTCTCCTGGGCCCTTCGGTCACCTCACTGGGGCCCCACGCCTGCCCCAGGGCCACAGGAAGTGCATGGCATGTTACTTTCCCGAAATGTTGTTATTCTGAAAAGAAGATCCAAAGTGCCAGAAGCTTCCGTCGCTCTGCTTATTAACTGTGTGACCTTGGAGCGCCTGGGGGCTCAGTCGGTTGAGCGTCTGACTCTTGAGTTTGGCTCAGGTCACGATGCCAGGGTCGTAGGATCGAGTCCCAACTCGGGCTCTGCACTGAGTGTGAGGTCTGCTTAAGATTCTCTCCCTCTCTGTCCCTCCCCCTGCTTGTGCGCCCATCCTCCCTCCCTCTCCCTCTCCCTCTCTCTCTCTCCCTCTCTCTCTCTCTCTCTCTCTCTCTCTCGATATAAAAAAGTTGTGTGACCTCAAAGAGTTACTTTAACTTTCCGAGTCTCGGTTTTCGTTTGCAAATAATAACTTCTCCCTCAGAGGATTTTTGTGGGAACGAGCGAGCGCTCAGGGCGCGGAGACGCGGTGCAAACGGGCGCAGGCGCAGCGGGGCCCACACCCCTGTCTACCTGGCTCCTTCCTTCCGTTCTAGCGATCGGTTAGGGAGCGGAAGCAACCGATGCCCCCTCAGTGACTTACACTATTTTGAAGAACACACTTTGGGAAAGTGCTTTTCAAGGAAACGTGACACTCAGCCACTCCCGTCTGAGAACATTCAAGCAGGGCTGTTTGGGTTGACCAGCAAAAGGGGCCCGGGGACAGTCCGAGGACCGGGGTCCCGGCTGGCTGAGACCACATGCCCAGGGGGTGGGGCAGTGAGGTGTCTGTCTCGGGTGACCTCAGGAGAGTCGAGGCTCCCCAGTGACCCGGTCGCCGACAGGCCTTCTTTCTGCGGGGGGCGGGGGGGGGGGGGCTGGGGCTGGGGTGGAGCCACAGTGGTTGACACCTCTGTGTCGTGAAGCCACCCTGAGTCTGGCTGGCTGTGGAGACGGACAGCGTGGTCCTCCATGACTTCTCATTTCTCTCTTGGCTGCCTGCCCTTCTGGAAACTTCTCCCATGAGCTGGACTCTTCTTAAAGCCAGTGAGAGGCACTCGACACGGCAGGTGCCCCCCGGGGCTTCCTGGACAAGGACCTCAAGGAGGCCACGCCCGACTGGTGCCCGTGGGCACAGAGGCCCCTCCTGCAGCGCCCCTGAGGCGGCGGCCGGCCGGGCTCCTGGCGTCTCCGCCTCACGGCTGCCGTCTCCAGCTGCCCATTCCACAGGAGCCCGGGAGCGACGGTCTCCTAAGGCCGATGGAGACACACAGGGTGGCGAGCCTGGTCGGAGCCGATGACAGAGCTCTGTTTACACGACTACGTTTATCCACGTATTTCCGGTGTGACCAGCCACGAGTCTGGCGGTGTAAATGCTCATCTATTTGTGGCTGCCGCCCCGATCTTGCCGGGAATGTGACACGTTGTACCATCGGTTCCTTTCTAAAATGTAAACGTGCTGAAAAGAATCTGGATTCCGAAAGAAGAAACAACTTCTGGTTCCCAGGGTCTGGAGAAGGATCACGGACTAAAATACCAACGTTGTGACGCCGTGTGCATGTCAAATCTTGGTAATTCACAGCCGGTTATCCGGGAAATTCACTGCCTCACCTCCATTGGTAACAAGACAGCGACGTGGTCGTCACCCTTCCACCTGGCCGGAGTTTTCACTGTGGTCAGGGCCACACATGGGCCCGTGAGTGTCTCAGGACACAGGGACAAAGGGGGGAAAGCCCCACCCGAGGGTCCCCTCCACCCCCCCAGCTGGGTCTGAGTGCTGCAGGGGGACCAGGGCCGGCGAGTCCCCTCGGAGAGGAGGTTATAGAAAGGCTGACGCCTCCGTCTGCCTCTGTGGCCACCTGCTCTGGGTGAGGACACAGGCCCGCGTGGTGAGGGACATGGGCCTCCGGCCACCCAGGGGGCCACTGCTGCCCTGGGGCCCCGCACCGGGCCCTCGGAAAGGAGAAAACCCACGATCCTTGCTTCAATCCTCCTACGGTCAGGGCCCCAAGGCCGCAGCCACCCACGGCGGGAGCTGGAGAACGAGGGGACCTTCCGCCCGCCGCGGCGACTTCCACCCATGTAGCTACTGTTCCAGCACGTGAGGCCACAGACACGTGTCCCAAGTGAAGCTGAACCCAGTGCGATCCGCCTCCCCTCCGCCCTCCACCACGCCAGCCACCCGTGCTACTTCTGAGAAAGCAACAGACAAGCAGACCACTTGTGACCCAGGAACTACCGAAGGTCCCCGCGAATTCGGTGGGACATGTCATGGTCACAGGCGGTCACACGGCGCCTCTGTGCACCGTGCACGTTTCCAAGGAGGCGGCGCTCAGCACCCCTGCACCTGACATGCCGCCCCGACCCCCACTGAACCCTGGGTTCCCGCGGAAGCGCCGGGAAGGACACATGGCAGCTCAGGGCAGAGAGAGGCTGACGATGAAGACAGTGCCACCTGGAAGCAGGTCACAGAGGACGGTGCCCCCGCGCCGTTCGCCGGATGCATGACGAGCGTCGGCCTGCTTCTGTGACGCTGCTCTTTGAGACAGACCCAGGTCTCCTTTCTCATGTGTTGCCAGCCCCTCTGGAACCCGGGCACCCCTGTGGCTCTCCCCCCTCACCTCCCACAACTAAGTCCCCGAACGGTCTCCTCCTCTCCCCTGTGAGCCCCAGGCAGCGCCGAGAGCCCCCCAGGATCATGCCTGCACCCCTGCCTGTGGCCCTGCCTGCTCCCTCTGGCAGGTGGACGGATCTTCTTAAGAATGTAAACTAGGTAAAGGTCCTTGGTTTCTAATAAGACAACAACGTCCTAGCTTGCTCCGCAAGTCCCTGATCTGACCTTGCCTACCTCCTGTGCTTTAGTTTTTGGGTCACTCCCCGACCCCCAACAGGTGGCCACCCTGGCCTTCTCTCAGTCAAACAGGACTCAGAGGCGGCCCTACCCCTAGGGAAGGCCCGTGACCTTGGGCTCCCCCTCGTCACTCTCTGAGGGGGGTCCTGTTCACTTCCTTCGGAGCACCTGTCACCACAACTGGTACTATTATGTGTCTGCCTGTCTCCCAGATGCACTGTGGGCTCACAAAGGACCCCATGATCGTTCTCCTAACAGGTGCCCCTGTGCTAACGAGACCCACCCAGCAGGCCTGAGGCAGGGGCGCGTGCACCGTGGGAAAGGGAAGAGCAGGGGGGGGCCCGGGGCTTCCCGGGCAGCACTTACTTGCTGACAGGCCGCTGCTGGCGCTCATGGAGCGACCGGGTTCAGGGCGGGATTTGGTGATAGATGGAATACTGACCGAGCCACTGAACACGGTCCGACTCTCCTGGGGCCGAGGGTTCTGAAAACAAAACAGAAAGAAAAATTCTTCAGCTGGAGAGAAAGTGATTTTCTGCGGAGACGTCTAATTTTCACTCTAACTGTAACAAATAAGTGATCTTGACCTGGGGTGACACAGAACAAGGACCCGATTCTATGATCCCTCCTGCCCACAGGAGTACTAACCCCTAATGGAAGCCGACCTCCCCCCAATCGAGGGTAAGTGCTCGTCCTTGTGCTTATGGAAACGGTTATCGGCAAATAAGAATTCTTTTTTTGTTGTGAGAACAGTAAGTAGAAGTTACATGGTTAGAAGTGACAGTGCGGTGCAGAATTATATGGACATTTGCAGACGCCCGAAACGGAGGTTTTGCTACGTCGGCGACTTTGATTGGCGGGACTGCACTAGCTGAATGGAGTGAGCCCACGTGGAGCCAGGTCACTCAAGGGTAGATTTTTCTCAAGTAAGTGCTTTCCCGCGTGGTAGGGGACGGGCACGTGCACATCCCCACACCCTGGCGTGCTGACAGAGCGGGGCCAGGAGTCACGGACAGCACGCCTGAAACCACTGCGGCTGGGGCGAAGTGCTCTGACTCGGGGACACCGGTTTACAAGATTCTCCATCAACTTATGGAATGATTTTGGTGTCCCAGGTATTAAAGTGGGCCAACGGGTGCTCTGAAAAGTCATACGCGGCCAGAGAGGCGGCGTGAGGGGCGGGCCATCTGAACTCGGCCGAGCACCCAGAGCCCTTGGCCGCCTCAAGGGACCCGGACGTTTGAGAACTGGAGAGGTGTCGGGGCTGACACCTGAGGGAAGGTTAACGTCAAAACCACTAACGCCGGGCGCAAGTCTCAGCAATCGGGCAACACGCTGATGTGGCATGAGGAGCTTCGAGTCACGGAGCCACACACACTGGAAGTCGGTTGGCTGGCTGGCCCCAGACTCAACCGCGCCATTTTGGTTCGCGTACCCAATCTGCAAAGTCCATTTAATTCTTAGTGTGTTATCTGTTCGAAGCAAACGCTTTACCTTTTCTTCTCTAAGAAAATAAAACCCAGCGGAAGCAGGGCCAGCGTTTTAACATTCGCGCACACAGAAGCAAACCTCTAGACGCCAGTGACGTGCACACGAGGCAGCAAAGGAAGGATCGAGAGGTGGGAGAATCAGTTTCAACCTTTACGTGTTTACTGCTTCTGCTAGAAACCTCAAGATACCTTGGGGCCGTCCTTTCCTACGGAACAGGCCTAGCCTGGAGTAAGTGGCAAAAATCAAGCCTGGAAAAACATACCAGGTGTGCAGTCACACCGAATGCTGAAGTCACAAAAGACTGACACACAGAAGACACGTTTTGTGAGAAAAAAAACACAATCCCACAAAAAAAGTTTATGGTTCAGTCATTTCAAGTTCACTTTCATTCTAGGACAGAGACCTGAGCTACTGGTCTTTTTTCATGTGCAAATACTCTCTGGATTAGGGAAGACTTTCACCGACAACAGTGTTTCTACTTGCGGAGGACTGACCTAAACAACGTTTCTGTCATCTTTCGTACGAAAAATTCTTGGCCGGTCAGTTTGTGCAACATTCTTCTGGAACCCACTCCCTGCGGACTGCTGACAAGCAACCTAAGGCTGATGTTTTTTAACCACAGTTCATCTTCTAGTTTGTCAAATAAGATATTTACATGACATTATAGCTTAATGACAGTGACATTTCAAACATTATAATTTAGAGTAACTGTACAATGCAAACAAAAGTACAAAAAGAAACTTGTCACCCTACGGTTTTCTATGCGAATAAAAAACGGATGTGACTGTCTCTCTGAGTCAGAGGGCACTGTGGGACAAGGGTTTGCATGACAGAACCCGAATGTCGTCTTTGTAAAATTAACTTGAGAAAACGTTACTGTGAAGTTAGCACAAGCGTGTATTTCTTTCTTTCTTTCTTTTTTAAGCGTGTATTTCTTGATGGAAGGTATGGGAAAGCCGCGCTAACGGCCACCGGCTACAGAGATGCCAGGCGGCATCCAAGGGGCCGGATCCAAGGGGCCGCCAGCAGGGGGCGCACTCCTTCCAGATAGATGCTGCACGCTTTGTGTTTTTTTCTTTGATTTAGCTGTCGGATCTTGGATCCTGGTTGGAATTAAAGGTGTATCAGCATCTGAAAGCCTAGTAAGATCACGTTCTTTTTGGAATTTTTCCCGTTACTCGTTCATACTATTAGAATTTTTACTTGGGACATTTTTAAGCTTTTTCAAAACGGGGTTTATTGTAGATAGGAGGCCTGTGGCTTGGTCCTACCACAGACCTTAATTAACCTCACTAAATCGAAAGAATTTTCTCCGAATTGAACCAGATTTGGGGTAATGTGCTATAAAAAAAATTCAGAAGTTGTGGGACTCCTTGTTTAGTTTAACAGAATAAAGACCCACACGGGACTATTTCTAATGATGGCATCTGTAAAGGGACATCATGACGGGAACATCTATTAAACACAAACCCCAAAAAACCCCTCCAATACTGTTCAAAGAATAAAAGTGAAATCCTCCCCAGGCTTCATGCTTCTCCTCAAAAGAAGAAACAAAATAGAACTGGAGGAGGAGGAGGAGGAGGAAGAGGGGGAGGGGGAGAGGTCTGGCAGGAGAGAAGCAGGAAGGAACATTCACAAAAGGAAGCGCCCTCCGCGGGTTACTTATCAAGCTGGGAACAGGAGGTCCGCACACGGTTAGTGGTAGTTAACACCTGACTCGGCCGTCCATACCCTCAGAGTCATAAAGCTGGGTGTACCGGGGGCAGAGCGTAGAGACGGGGAATACTCAGGGTTTATGGAATCAGGAGAGAGAAATTTTTCAGCGGAATTAACAGTCATGTGATAGATGTGCTCAAAGTTGATCGGAGAGGAGATGAGGCCGGAGTGAAGCGAGGGCGGATAAGGGAGGCCTGGCTATCAAAACAACAGGAAGAAGAAAAAAAGTAACACGGTAATGAAAATGGATTCACTGGTTCCACGTGACATTTCAGACAGCACGCATGCGGAAGGCACGACATCGACATCGCTCACATCAGAACTGAGTCCTTAAGGAAATACTCTCAGGCCTTAGAAAGTTACATTTTGTAATCCTCCTGCCAGTTCCTGGAACGTTCACCTTGTACAATTATTCTCCTTTATTAGCGGCAGCAAGTGCACCGAAACCAGACTTTCAGAGTTCAGTTCCGTGTTTTCTTACGTGATAGAATCAAAATCTGGCAAAAACACACCATCGGTAAGGACAGAAAGAGCGAGAAATGGTTCAAGGTGAGCGAACCCACAGGCAGCCTCTCATCAGAACCGCTAGCCTGTTTTCTTTAGAGACCTAACACCATTCCCTGGAATTTACAGACTTGCACGTGTGTTTGCTTTCCCCGGTCTTGTTTCGGTGACCCTCATTAACGGTGGTGACTCCCGGAAGCCCAAACCTGGCTCCACTTAGACACCCAAAAAGTCAGGTTCGTTTTTAACAAGGGAAAAATCCCGTCCATGTCTGGGCGGGCATATTGATAAAAACATAAAATACTGTAATAGCGAAGATAGAGAAAAAGCTTTTCTAACCAAAGGCGCTAGCATATCCGGTTGAATGGCTTCTGAGGGATGTGGGGCCGGTCACTCAGCACCCGGCCACTTTCTCTGAGGCCACGTGGTCCAGGGGCCAGTGGGCGGACGGACCACTGCGGGGAGAAGGCCCCCGAACCGGGATGAACTTGCTTTGCTAAACAAAATCTGACAGATTATGGAGACTTAAAAAAGAGCTCCTCTATGAGACACTGTTTTAAATTTAGAGATGTGAGTGAACCAGCACTTTCTAAAGTTATTTCCAAAAAGGAAAAAAAAAAACCAACCTATTGACGTAAATGTAATAACTACTCAATAGAGCTCTGGGGGGGTCACTGAACCAGAAGAAAGGTCGTGTGCCAAAAATAAATCTTCTGGAGGTAGAATATTACTCTTGTGTTCACCGGGAGAAATCCCTGCCCTTTACTGGCAGCACCCCACGATGGCGGAAGGAAATGACAAGGAGCAGTCCGTATTTCTAAGTCATCTGTGTCGCTTCTCCCCTCGGCGCGCTAGATGTGCGTAAAGGGCTCACATCCAATTCAGGAGAGAAGAGACTCCCTCCTCCGGACACTCTCTTCCACATTCAGGAGGCAAACAACCCTATATCAGTATCAATTTTGGTACAAAGGAAACAGAACTAAGTTTCTAAAGATCTCCAATAAACTCTCTAAGCTCGTAAGTATTTCCCAGGAAAGCGGTACTGATATGAGAAGTGAAAACAGAAAAATGTCCAGGGTGCACGCTGCTCTTGGCTCAGATGGCAGGTGGCTTTGGTGCCCGAAGTTCTTACACGGTAACGGTTGATGAATTTAATTCATCTTAAGTTTTGGAAATAGTTCATTAAATACAGATAATTCCATCTCAGTGGAAAGGACATAAAACCTGAGAACAAATTAAAACATCACGAGCTTTTCAACAAACATTTATGTGTATACACGGGTACACGTATCATCGTTAATTTTTTTCAGACCTGCGCACTACTGCGTTCTTTCCCAGTGTCTACCCAAGACAAACCCAGGTCTGGGGGACAGTGTATTAAAACTACTGGCTGGGTGATGAAATGGACGTTTACAACAGCCCCAGCTTGTGTGTCCCTGGCTAGTAAAAGAAAGTCAGGTGGAAATAAAATAAGGCTAAGACACAGGTTTCAAAAATTTGCACCAAGTTTTCGTCCTGGAAACACAAGGTGCTTACATGGCAAGAAAGGAACGGAACACACATTAAAAACTGGACCGCACTGTAGGACAAAGAGGCACCCGTGTCCGTGACAAAAAGAGCCCACGAGGCAGTCACGGGTTAACACAATCAGTGACGACAAACGCTAAAATGAAGAGGTCTGATGGGAATACGTGACCAGCACGGAAGGCCACGCGTCATGGAGTCAGGTGCGGGGAAGAATCTCCCGGAAATGCTATCGGAACTGGTTTTGCTCAGTCATTACCACCAGCCCCTATTTCGAACAAAAAAATGAAGAGAGATTTCTTTTACTTGCAGTGCTGAGGGGGTAATGGGAGATGATGCGCTGACAGAGAGTTCTTAGAGTGTTTGAAATCTGCTATTTCGATTCTGTGTGCTTATTCGGGGGGTGTGATGGCCAAGTCCTCCTGTGTAGGAAGGCCTGAAAAACTTCTAGAACATCAGCAAACTGGCTTTTCACCTGATGGAGGAAGGCTACAAAGCAGAGGAATATTTTGGGAACTTTGTGAACCCCTGAAACTCCTTCACCTTAAGGAATGCTTGATGGCACATTAAACTAGATCACCTAGCATTTTTTTCCTGTCGGTGATAAGATATTCGTGTCTCCTGTCACAGCAGAGCTGGCAACGTGGCGAGAGGACAGACTCCCTCAGAGAGAGCCTGGGTCCAGATTCACAGTCTGAACGCCACCACCAGTGATCAGAAGGGCCGTATGAAGTTTTAATAGTTTGCTCAGGTACTGTGATACCAAAATGCTAAGTATGCACAGAGCCTGGAAAATTCCTAATTCCACTAGTATCCTTAATTTCAACATAACAGGTCCAAGAATCCAATCTTCACGTGACAAACCAGTCTGCCTATGTTGTACTTTTGTATGGAAGACGGGCCAGGCAACACGTGTGTAATCGGGGAAAGGAAAGAGACTCGGTTGCCCAACCGGGCAACAGGTGTGGCCGTTAACGACCGGGCTGACGTGGTTCTGTGCAGGTGGGAAAGGCCGAATATCTGTATGGAACTGCCGAAGCTGAGCGAAACGTCAGCGTTTGGTGAGCGAGTTCTGGATCCCGGTGCAGATCCTCTCCCGACCCGGCAGTGTGCTCCATCAGCAACTGGATGCGGGGCAAGTTTACGGGGTGCGCAGCTAAGAACCAGATCTGTCTGGTTCTTCGCAGATGCCCAGACGCTGTGTTTTTCTCCCGCGTGTCGTACGCACATAGCGCTACGGGGACACGGTCTCTCATCGTCACGTTTGCGTATCCCGTGAAGCCTACATACGTATGTGGGCACGCACGCGTCCGCGTCTTCTCCCCCTCTGGCCCACTCGTAACCCCGCTCCCGTCTGCCCTCCATTTCTCTTACCATGGGCAGGTCTTTTAGGATCTGTATCCCATCTCCTGGGCCCATGTGTGCTATGTGGTTAAAATTAGTTGGGTTAGAAATTAATTTATTTCTCATTTCGGGATCTCGCAGCATCTCTCTGTAAGATAAAACACCCGTTTAGACACACTTTCTGGGCTCGATCTCGTTAACTTTAGAAAACAATGAGGCATCCTTTATTGGTTCACAAAAATAAAACTGTGAAATCAAGTTTAGCCAGGACAGAATTAACAATAAGATATACTCAACTGAAACTTAGAAGCTTTTCTTTTAAACACAAGATCTTACGCTTTTTGGTGGGAAAACAGACAGGGTTCTCTCAGTACTCAAATGCCAAAGCTCTATTTTACAGACAGTCCTGGCCATTTTCTGCAGGCCTTTTAAAATCACTGATAACACTTCAGAGATGTTTTTACCCGTAACTGGAAATGTTACCAGCCCACTGGCTGTTTACTCTCGAAGAGAACGGTTAATCTGAAGTTCTCAGGCCCGCGCCCGTGTGCTACACGCAGCTAGGATCTGTTTTACGTCGAGCAAAGGCTCGCATTCTAAAAACCGCTAAAAACCGCAAGCATTTCACGCCCACGGAGAAACGAGCGCAAACGCGGTGCTTCAATCCAGCGCGATCATTTTGGAGAGTGTTAATCAAAATCACACTGACAAGCAGGCTCGTCGCTGTGGTGTGTGACACCACAGAGGGACGACAGATTTTCAGAGACCCCATCTTCCTTCCAAATCACTAACGCTCCGTCACCCACCAGCCCCGCGGAGGCTCCCCACGGCCCCGACGACGGGCACGGCCCCGCCCGCCCCCCTACCTCCTCTGCTGCAACCTCTCGTCCTCTGGGACCCGGAAGGAGTAGCGTCGCTTGTTGTTAATATTTCTAACCATCTGCTTCCGACTGTTATCTGATGTTTCGGGAACCACCAGCTCATCCCCTTCTGTTAAAAGAAGACAAAGACCGGTGGCGTTCTTTGAAGCGCTAAAATGCTTTTTATCCGTTAATCTCCAAGACAGCACAAACAGGAATCAGTTGTCCAACGTACACAACTTGCATTTTCAAAAGGTGTGTGTTGATACTCACGGTAAGTAACAATTCAAACGGGACACATGTACACAGGGATACGCCGAGATGAAACCTAGCTTACAAAGTATACTTTCACTTCCTATCTGATTACAAACATACAGTGGCACAATTCTAGCAGAAGAAAAGGAAAATGCAGTTGCCTGGGGGTCCTGTCGCCTTGTGCCCTCCCCACCCCCCCATCTCTCTATCCTGTCTTCTCTCACCTTCCAGGTACTGGTTCCAATGGCTTAGGGTGTTAAAAAAAAACTCCTCCCATTACGCTACACAATCGTCAGGCATAAATGGTAAAGTATTCACGTAAATGATCGTTAAAATTCTTTTTACATAATAAAACATTTCCTTTTGTAAGATCCAGTCTGCTAGATGTGGGTAAGGACAAAAACCTGGGCTCCCACCAGCTTCCTTTATTAAAGGCAAGACTCTGTGGCTGTTTCTACCCCTCTGATCTTGGGGGGCCAGGATACTTAATCGTATGCACCTGGCATCCGGTTTCAGCGTTCATAACCTAGAAGTAAACAACCGTCCGCCAAGGGCTCCCCGGACATGCTGAAATTTGTGAACACGCTCTAGGAATAAGAGAGACAGCGGTGTTCACACAACACGAGGGACGCCATTCTCTAAGGAACAGGAGAAAAGCCAACCTGGAGAATTTTTAACACCCACAAAGCCGAAGCGAGGGAAAGGCAAGCCAAGGCCGGGGATTAGCGGAAAAGCAGTCTTCTTCTCATATCCTGATAATGCAGCTTCATCAGCTTGCTTTCCTAACTACGTGTGAAACACGATTTTGGAACGTGCGAATCGTGCGGCCGGGGTGGGTCTGGGTCCCGGTGGCAGCGGGGGACGTGGGACAGCCGGAGGGAGGACTGCAGCAGCACCGAGCCCTGAGACGGGAAGGCCAGAGGCAGCCAGAGAACAGGCGAGGGCCCCTCCCTCCCCCTCCCGAGGACAAGACGCCTGCACTGAAATCCTGCCAGGCTTTCCCTCTCCAAGCCCGCCCCGCGTCCAGCCTAGGGCAGGAGGAGGAGTGGAAAGATGCGGAAACACGAGTGGAAAGAGGCTTTATCCTACAGATGTGGACTGGGAAACGGACACGTTCTGTGATCATCACGGCCACACACGGTGAGAACTGGTGCAGCCGATCCTACGTGAATATTGTGACTTCCTCTAAGAAACAGACACAAGTGAAGTGCAGGCCCTGGAGGTGGAGACGCTTACAGCTCAAGTGCAGAAGCTTCGTGGCGAAGCCGTCGCTGAGTGGCAATCATTTCTAAAATCCGAATCTCCCTTCTCCCGTCGCGGTGGAATGTCCCCAGGCAGGACCTCTGCTACAACCACCAGTCTGTCAGCCAAGGGCCCTCCGGGGCCGAGCGACCTCCACGTGACTGTGGACACCACCCGCGCCCTCTGGCCCCCGTGCCCCCTCTGGACTCTGGCGGCCCTGCCCGTGCGGCCACGGGCACTCGCCAAGTTCTAGGCCCCGGGTGCCCTGGCGGATGATGTACTCCTGAAGTCCCCAGTCAGAGTTCTGCATGAGTTTTCACAATTTCAGTGCCATAGACTTGGGTTAGGTTTTATAGCATTACTAGTACAGCAAATACTGCTTTCAGCCATACTTTCTGCACTTAATTCAGGACTCCCCAGAGAAATCAGGTACGTCAGCAACAAGTATTTTGTGTACCTAGCTAGATTAGACAGAACGACTTTCTATCCAGACATTTAACTGAATATATTGAGACCATGATAGTAGCCAAGGTCACAGACTTCGGAGTAAGAGGAACCTGGGTTTAAATGTGGCCTCTGCCACTTATTATCTCCGGGCAGTCAGCTCAGAGAGAGTATTTCCTTTGAAGCTATCGTATTAACATTATATTTTCTTACCTGCCATCTTATTTTTGAAATATATTAATCTAATTGTCTCCAACCCTAAAAGGTTTAATGATCCTTCACTGTTTAAGGGTCGAACCTAAGGTAAGAATAAAAAAATAAAATAAAATTAGCATTTCAGTAAAACCCTCAAGTGGAACCATAAAACTTCAGGCCTATTTGTAAAGCACACCCTATTAAGACCTTCCATTTATCCTTCCTCTTCAGAATATAACGCTCTCAGAAAATCAACAATTCTGATGGGGAAGGCATATAAAATGATGTAATTTTAACAAAAAGTTATAATGACAACATTCTAAAGAAAGAATATTCTGGGGGAAAAAGTAGAAATACATTTAAATCTTTAAAAAAAATTTTTAATGTTTATTTTTGAGACACACACACACACACACACACACACACACACACACACAGAACCCGAAGCAGGCTCCAGGCTCTGAGCTGCCAGCACAGAGCCCCAAGCGGGGCTCGAACTCACAAACCAGAAGATCATGACCTGAGCTGCAGTCGGACGCTCAACCGATTGAGCCACCCAGGCACCCCTAAATACATTTAAATCTTAAATTTGACTTTTTAAAGCCATTAGTGACTATTTATACTAAGAAGATATTAACACAGCTACTTTATGAACCTGAAGTGGAACTAAATGTCCACATATGATGGGGATGAAACTGTGTCACTGGGGAGGGGGGGTGCTGTCACTAAGTGGTGACAGAGCACCTGCTCATGTATGTGGCACAGAGCAACGGAGTCCCCACCTCACACCACACACACACACACACACACACACACACACACACACACACACCCCAACTCCACAGGTTCATGACATTAATGTAATAGGCACACCTTTCAAACGTTTGGAATAAAATACAGATCATATCTTTATGACCTTGAGTTAGGAAAGAGTTTCTTAACAGAAAAAACATGATGACAATACAATTTATCATTATTTTATCAAAATATATGCTTGGCAAAATACACCATAAAACTAGGTCACGAATAGAAAAGATTTACCCCATCCCTTTCCCAGTATTTACAATATATAAAAAATTTCAATAAATTAATAAGGAAGAACAAACAGAAAAATGAGCGAAAAGCATGAGTAGGTATTTCACAGAATTTAAGAACGAATAAACATACAAAAGATTCTCAACAACACAGTTAATTGGGGATGTGCAAATTAATGCTTCAGTGAGACAGCATGTCATAACCATTTATAAAGGTTATAAAACTATGAATACTGAGAATGGCAAGGTCAGGGAAGATGTGGGTGAGGAGGCACTCTGGTTACTGCTGGGGGGAGGATGAGCTGGTACAATTACTCTGGAAAAGAATCTGACACTATCTTGTAAAGCTGAACCCCTGTGTTCCCCGTGCCCCATCAATCCCACTCCTGGACACGTGACTTAGAGAAACACAGGCATCGGTGTTCACAGTAGCAAAACCTGGAAAATAATTCATGTGTCTGCCAATCAGACGATGGAGGAATGAACTGATCTAGTCACTCAAAAGAATATTTTATAGTGGTGAAAAACGATGCACTATTTACAGCACACGTAATCACACAGACGGACCCTGGAATATGCATGAAGGAAGGAAGGCAGAGAACACACAGTGTAACATTTTCATAAAGCTCAAAGGCAGACAGAACTGAACAATACAAAACCAAACAAGTGTTTAGGAATATTTAAATATGCCAAAAAAAAAAAATCTGTATTTTAAGAAAAGCAAAGGGATGATACAGGCAACATTCAGGATAGTGATTTCCTCTGGAGAGGGGCTGGGGGGTGGGATAAGGGACAGGTACGCAGGTAGAGGCAGGGATGTTCTGGCCCTGAGTGAGCTGTTAATAATTATCATGCTTCACAAAGCTCCTATTCTTTCATATATACTATACGATTTACATGATAAAATGGAAAATAAATGTAATTAGCCCCCAAATGCAAACCAGAGGGCCATATTTTGGGTGCTTTCCCTGAAGTGGGAGTATTTCCAAGAGTTTTCACGGCTGATGTCCTTAGGCATTGGGGCAGACCTTGAAATCTGACCTTGGCTACTTTCTCGTCCCCCCCCCCCCCCATAAACCCTGCCCCCAGCGGACGACGCAAGCTACGCACGTCTATGTGAAACTTACTCCTCACCCACACAGAACAGTTGTTGCATGCTTGTAAAAATTCTCTGTTGTCACAGGGAAAATCATGTTTTATGAGAGCATAAACACCTTTATTTTTTTAACGAGATATTTACACACATTTGGGCTCTCAGTTTAGTCACTTTTCCAGCCTGTGGGGTCTGTCTCACAGGATTACCACCTGCACGCCACAATGTGAACGACAGCCACAAGGAAGAATGACAGGTCCCCCCCCCCCCCAGCTCCTGAAGCAGGGGACGGACCCACGTGCGAGGTGGAGGGTCCGCTCCAGTCTCTCGTTACCACGATGCTCTCACGATGACGCAGCGAAACACGGTGACACTGAATGTGGTAAAAATACTATGGTGTTGAGCTACTCATAAAATTAACCAGCTTGACTTCTGCTTCTACTTTTTTTCTCTTAGCAGAATCCCAAATTACCAACTGCCAGAAAACGCTCGATTAGCGAAAAGGAGCTAACTGGTCCCATCAGTGGTTCACTCCACTCATCAGTTTGCTAGCCCATTTTTGGCGTTAAATTACCTTTTTGAGTGGGAGAGTCTGAATCCATTCCATGGAGTTCACATCGAAGATGTCAACTGCGTTTTCACTGTACACGGAGAGATACGGTGCATTGTAGCCTGCGAGAAGGGAAGGAGGGACAGTGGCTAATTACTTCTCTCTTGCTCTGGCTCTCTCTCTCTCTCTAAAGCGAGAGAGTGAGAGCGAGCACGAATGCACGTGCACGCAAGCCTGGGAGGGCAGTGAGAGAGGGAGAGAATCTTCAGCAGGCTCTGTGCTCAGGGCAGACTCCCAGGAGGGGCTCGATCTCACGACTCTGAGATCACGATCCGAGCTGCCACTAAGAGCGGCACGCTTCACCGACCGAGCCACCCAGGCGCCCCGCACTTCTCTAACTCTTCAACGCCAAACATTCTGAAAGGTCTGTGCTACATAACTGTGGAACGGAATCCCACCCGAATCCTACTGTGGTCATGCAGTAGCCGCATCCAATCATTTGGGAACAGGATGCAAATCATAAACGAGCAGTGGAGACGCTACGGGTCGGGTGAGACGGCAGCTACAGGACAGGAGGATTCATCCGGCTTATGCCGAGGGCGAAACGCTCCCTTGTCCAGTGCTAGTTCCATAAAGGGACGTCCTCACGTCACGTTTGAAGTACCCGCTTCCTAAACCAGTTAAGCTACTGACAGCGAACCAGCACCGACAGTGACACGAGCAGAGGGAGGAGATGCTCTCCCTAAGACGGGGTCACGAGTCGAACCACCGCCCACGCTACCCGTACGACCCGGATGCTCTCACTCTGACTCCGCACGGAAGTAATACTTTGCCTCGTTACCCGACTAGGTTACGAGACAGCCTTTATCCTGCATACGACACCACAGGTACAAGTACACAGTGTAGAAGAAACAAGACTTTAAGAACAGGTAGGGCTGGGTGGGTAGGATTAGAAGGATTTTTTTCTTTTTTCTTTTCCAGACTCTCTCACTCTTCTGTAACAAGCACACCAGCCTCCTAACTCTTCTCCCACTGAACCTCTAGGCCTGACGGTCTCCGTCCACCATCCCTCCTCTCACGGGGGCCAGTGGAAGGGGTTTCACGCCTCCTGTCCCCAGTGCTCCCCCCACCCCGTGTTCGGAGAGCCGCCCTGTCTGGCCTCCGTGAGGATCTCGCTCTATTTCCTGGATTCGCCGCACGCTCGAGCTTTCCCCGGTTCCCTGGTTCAGCACTCACACACGCTCAAGTGGCGTCCACTGAGGACAAAGCATCGGGGGTCAGGTACCCCTGCGCGTGCGGCTGGGGAACCCCACGCATCCGCCGCAGGGCGACCACAACCCGCTGCCGCGTCTCGGCCGCAGGGGTCCTGCCTACCCCACTCTGTGCTCCGTGAGGGCACTGCCCTCGGCCGCTGAAATGGCACGTGACGCATTCACTAATTCACTGATGTCCTCCGAGTTCTTGAAAGAGTGCACCAGGCAATCTTAAATATCCGGGTATTTAGACAAAACTATAAAACGGAGAAACACTTCTTACAGATGCTGCATTATGCCTTTACATCAGCGCTTAAATAATTCACTTAGTAACTGCTTCTCCAGGGTAAGTCTCAGGAGCTGTTAATGCTCACAGGCACTGTATTTGGGGGGACCGTGAAGATAACTGCTTAGAGGTACTTCAAGAGACCACATGGGTTAAAAAGCCAGCTAAGTAAAATATTCCACAGAAAGATCAGCTTCAACTCCGGACAAGTTAAGGTCAGCCCTGCTGGCCTAGGTCTAACTAACTACGGAGAGTCACTTTGCACAAACGACACAATTAATACTTAGGCAAAACCTTAAGGCGGACTTAGAAAAACAAGCCGGTATTAAGAGTGAATATATCTAGGAAACGAGGCTGACGGAAAAGGAAAGAGACGCAGAGGGCAAACAGCCAAAAGTAAGAGACTCTTACAGCAAGAGGAGGGATTTGCTGGCCACATGAGCTCCTGCTGTCTGGATCTCCGGCCCTGGCAGTCCGTGTATATCCCGATGCTGTTAAAACACAGCAGGTACTCCTTACTGGAGATCTCAACTGCACAGATGGCGTCCATCGGCTGATGTGTGATAAAGGACAGCGTGTGGTCATTTGAGTGGAGCATGCTGTACGGACCCCCTTCTCCATTCAAGGGGTATCTCAGGAATCCCGACTGGAATCCCACGCACAGCTGTTCGCTGAAGACCGCCATCCACTGCACGTTACACGGGACTTGGATTTCCTTAAATTTTCGGTGACGGGTCTTGCTCTGAAATAGTTCGTAACAGAGGACCTGCCTTTTCATAGCCACGCACAGGCACGTGAGAGCTCCGTGGCACACCTTGCCAGAAGTTATGGTCTGACACCCTTTCGTCTCTGCCAGCTTGTAAAAATCGGTCTCTCGTCCGTCCAAAGCTGACATGGGAAAAAGGCGCACGTGACGATTTCGTCCTGAGATCACAGCAACAAGCTGATCATTTGGAATGAGTTCAATCTGATGGATCTTCTTATTGTCACCGACTCTGATAATTTCTGTGCAAAGGAACAGTTATAAATCAAATGCAGAATGACGTTTTAGTGATTACTTATATCCCAATTACACTCAAAAGGACAGGTCAACTTATAATGAAGACACGGACACACACACAGAAAAGTAAGAGACCAGAATCATGTGGAGAAAGAGGGAGATAATTATACCCATTACAAGGTGACAGCACACGCCCACAGTGAGGTAAGGCAAAGGGTCCCTGTGTGAATAAGCGTGCCACATCTCCAGGAAAAACCTTTTTACTGGCACTAAATTCTCAGGAACTTCACCATGGCGCTCCTGTTTTAGAAACTGAGGGAAGACTTATTTCACTGAACGTATTCTAGGGGCGGCAAATGCAGTTTAAATGCATTGTCTTCCCACGATCGCACTTGATATAAAGATAGGACACTGATAAATTGGTTCCTTTTTATTTCCCTTGGTATTTAATTTGGCCCTGGAAAAAAAAACTCTTTTGTATTAAATGCGGGAGAAAATCTCCCAACAGTGAACACACACTTGAATGACGGCTACTTCTAACACTAACAGAGCAATGAGAAAGTCCGGCTGTATCGTTCACGTCCCGTCCTGAGACGTGCAGGCTGTTTGTGGAGCACTGGTGCTCAATCAGTGACACAAGAAACACAACACACACTTGAAAGTTTAAGAACTCGGGAGGATTAAAGAAGTTCAAAAATTATCTTTTGATTTATCAACACATCAAATTAGGTCTGGAAAATTTCAATTATAGAATAAATCAGACCAAATCCCGCTCTTCCTAGAAATTAGAATTTTTCTAACGACATAGGGTTGAAAGTTACTCCGCAATGATTAAGTTTTCTCTTACCATCTTTCGTGACGTGCACGACAAATAACCCTTCTTCATTTCCCAACGCGATCCTTTCATGGTCTACAGAAGACACGAGGTACGAAACACTGTTAACAGGCAAAGCTGTGTACAACTAATACAACAAAATGGATAATAAATTTGGTGCAAAAACACTCAAATAAGGAACTTAAAAATAGGAATAAAAATGTGTACTGTTAAGTTTCCTTTCAGATGATAGCAGTAAATATTACCTCATGTCTTTTTTAACAGATCATTAGAAAGTGTATCAATACTTATAAAAAGAAGTAAACGTTTATTCAACAGAGGGTGAAAAAAAGAGAAAAAATCTAGTTTGCTAGTGCCCTGGGTCCACTTCTTGTTTTGGGAGGGAGAAACTGCAGAAGGCATTTGGACCCTACTCATTAACTTTTCACTATTTACTAGGAAGTAACCAAAGAGTTGGATGTGTACCAATAACATGACAGAAATTTAAACCTCCAGACCCAGAAACTGCTCTCTCTTGAGGGCATTTGCTATGCAGGGCATCCTGTCACGGGCCCCACGTTACCGAAACCTCCTAACTTCTGCGAGGTCATCGGAAGCTGCATCCTACCCAGGAAACTTATGCTTTAAGCAGTTAAATAGTTGGTTCTAAGTCGCACAGCAGAAAACAGATCGTTCACAGGTTCATCTTTAGCACTCTTTCTTCCAGAAGAAAACGCACTCGGAAAGCACTTCTCCTCGTGTACTTTCTCGTGTACTCACTCAGCAGACATTCACTGCGTGTGTGGGGCACGGCGCCTGCCATGCTGGACGCGGGGGATCCCTGGATGCAAGCCAGCCCTGCTCCCAGGGTAGGCTGGTCAACAGCTATGCTAACACGGTCCACGGCGCCAGTCCATACCTATGATCGCAGCCGCCTGGGTGGTTTTAATGAGCGGCAGAGTGCTGTCATAAGCCTCCTTGGGGACGTAGACTGAGCGGTCTCGGAACTTGTTTTTCTTCAAAATCTTGTGCAGCTCGCTGAGCACGCCCACCCACCTGTTCCTCTCGCTCTCGCTCTCCGCGAGCATCAGGACCGAACACCTGCTGTCTGACGCCGAGAGCTGGGAGGCTGTGACCTAGGACAGTTTAATCAGCCTGTGTTAGAAAACAGACACGCTTCAAGCAGGTTTCGTGCCGATGCTACTTTGTTTAGCTCTGGCCAACAAGGTGAACACTCACCAAATGATCCCTTCCAGAGTGCAGCTTTTCCTAATCAGAAGAATAACTAGTCTTAGCATTAAGATTCATGACAAAGCAAAGGTAGCAGATACCTTTCTCTCTCTCTCTATCATTTACTTAGTTACAGCAGGTACCATTTTAAACGTTAATAACTATTTTTATTTTCTTTGCTATGACGTGCTGAGTGCCACCACTAAGAAATGCATCACCCATATTCCTAGATCAACAGCACCTGACATTTACTGGGTTAAGCGTGAGCACTGCTCAAAGCCCTGCATGAGCACTGAGGCAGGTACCCTACTGGATCCTGAGCGTACATCTGAGGGAACTGTGATGCAGGGATGTACTGTCCCCACAGACGCCCCACCAGACCGGGTCCCGCGTCCCCCTCACGCACACTACCCACCATACTGGTTCTCAACTTCTTTTTAAAAGTCAGAAATAAACTTAACGTTCTTTGCCACTTCATAACGCACAGAATCTTAGGGAAGATCAGATCACTTGTGTTCGTATTTAAATGAAGATTTAGCATTGTACAAATAGCACTTACAATCAGAGCAGATTTGAATTTCACATACATGTGATTTAAGCAGCAGTGACAGTCAACTCCAACTGTGTGAACCAGCTACAGGCAACTGGGCCTCCCTAGGCTCCCCTGGTGACCGTCCTTAGATACCATATTCATAAACAAACACTGAGTAGTGGGCATAACGTTAGGGCAGTAGTCTTTTTTTTTTTTATGTTTATTTACTTATTTTGAGAGGGAGCATGAGCTGGGGAGAAGCAGAGAGAGAGAGAGAGAGAGAGAGAGAGAGAGAGAGAGACAGAATCCCAAGCAGGCTCCACACTGTTAAGTGCAGAGCCCGACGTGGAGCTCGATCTCACCATCAGATCATGACCTGAGCTGAAACCAAGAGCTGGACGCTCAACCAACTGAGCCACCCAGGCGCCCCTAAACCTCTATTGTCTTAATCCGCCAATTCAAGATGGCCCTGTGGGAGGGCAGGCAGCCTCCAGAGATGGTTCCCAACAATTCTTCCTATGGAATTGCATTTTTCTCATCAAGCTGTGCCGTCTATTGTCCCTCCCCTTAAATCCAGGCTGGCCTCATGACGTACTCTGACCAACAAAACGCACAAGAGTTATTATGCCTGTCTTAGGCCTGGTCCTCAAAAGTTCTGGAAGCTTCTTTTGTCCTCTTGGAGGCCAGCCATGTAGAGCTCAGCCAGTGACCGAATGAGAGACCGACCGCATGGAGAAAGTTCTCAGAGATCACCTAGCAAACAGCCAGCAGCAAGGCCCCAGGTATGGGGGCAAGGTCATTTTGGATATTCCAGCCCCAGATGAGCTCATGTGAGTAATCTGAGCTGACACCACTCAAACCGTATAGCTGACAGAGAGAATGGTAAAAAATAAACCATTACTGGCTTAAGCCATTAAGTTTTGGAGTAGTTAATTACAAAGCAATAGAAATAAAAACATTAGTTTTTTAAATGAGATTTTAAAAGAAACGTCTGTTTTTCAAAAACTTGAGAAACCTCACACTTGTTTGGTTTTCTATGTTGCGTATTTATTTGAAAATTGAATTGTGGCTCAAAAATATCGCCCAAGGTAAAACCTATTTTAGAAGCCAAATATTCAGGCTTTCCTCAGGTCTTTTACTAATGAAATATTTACTTAGCACTAATTGTCTATACATTCAAGCACTGGGTGATATGAAACACATTCAGGAATTGGGTCCTATTCCTAGTTAGGCTTATGATCTATACGGAGGGACGAGATATATATTCACTAAGAACACGTAATTCAGTGATCAAATTACAGCACGCATACTTACTCTAAATATACAGGGTATATCTTTCCGACTTGCATGAATTACATCAGAGGCCAAGACTGAACTCACAGAAAATTCCTCATCCCTGAAGGAAAAGTAAAACATTAGAAGTCAGCATATGTGTATGTGTGTGGTGTTCGGTAGGTATATCCATAGAACACACACGAAGCAATCCTCAAAAGCTACTCGCACAAAATGTCCAAACTGAATTTTTAAAACCATTTGGCTTTTCCCTCATTGTAATGGATACTGCCCGAAGTAACTTGTCAGGAGTAACTTAACAGGGGTAATTATACAAGAGCTAGGAACGGCTGCTGGCTACAGTTGCCAGGCCAGAACGTGTACATGGGGAAGGAGGACTTGAACCCGGGAAGGTCTCCAGAGTCTCCAGAACACTGGACCCTCTTGCCTCCCGCAATACATCTCAAGTGCCCACAACACAGCTTATCTGACATCTCACTGTTCTGTCGACGCCTGAGACAGAATTCCTCCACAGTTATCTATTCCTCGTGATTTCCTTAACTGGGTTCCTGGTATCATCCTCCTCTTGGTCTTAAAGACTTGGTGCCCTAGTCTTGTCTTTGACTCTTCTTATCCTTCCTGCGCCTAGTCCCTTGGCAGTCTCTGTGGGACTTTCCTGGCCACCTCTTCATATTCCTTATCTGGAGGAAAGACAGCGTGGCTGAGGTGCTCGTATGAAACGCCAGTGTGCGCCAGAGCCGGAAACCGTTCTGAACACTGGAGAAAGAGCTGGGCGGAGGCCCCTGTGGGAGTCTTCAGCACGGAGTACTTGGGGGTACTAAGTCACCCGAGGGGAGCCTGGGAGCTAGAAGAAGAGGCAAAGGAGAGCGCTCCACGGGGCAGGGGAAAAACCATGAAGAAGAGACCGGAAACATTCAAGAGGTATACTCATTCAAATGTTTACCAGCTGGTTACACAGTCTGAGAGCCTGTCTGATTTTGACATTTCTACTCCCTTTCCTCACGTTCGAATCATGCTCCACGCCTTCAGGCGGTGACTGAAACACTACGTGTTAGCCCTTTGTTACCCAAGCCATCTTTACGCTGGGCTTTTGGATTCAAACATTCGGTTCTTTTCCCTGATGCCCTATCCCCAGCTCACTCAACACACATACATCAACCCGTCCTATAACTATACTTTGCTTCTTATTTCTAATTATATTACTCTAGCAATATCAGTAAATTAGAATATTAACATGAAATTAGAATTAGATAAAAATATGGCAATATAATTAGATGAACAATCAGATACTTTCTTATTCTTCCGGTGCAAAAGATACAAATATCTTCACTTTCAAAAGCTCACCTCATGTCAATCACCTGACTGACAACAACACTGGGCTGGGACGCTTTTCCTTCAGCAACATCGTACAGGAAGAGCTTAAAGTCACAAACCACAGCCAATGCTCTTTGCCATCCTTTCTTCACTCCTGCTGGCTTAGGGATCTTAGACAGATAGACAGACAGACAAAAACATTTCAAACTAAAACGTCAATCATATCCCTTTAATTACCTACAAAACTGCAGGATGAAAGCCTAGAGATAACGTCTGTGTGTTCAAAGTCTGCCACTCTGGTTGGTGAAGTGCAGATGAACACATATACCATTAATAACTCGAGAAAAACATAAGAAAACATTCCTCAAATACTGAATGACTTTTGATTCCGAAAAAATTTTTAATGGTACCATTTTAAATTTCACTTGTAATTCATTAAAATAACATTCATGTTGGGGGGGGCATCTACTGGCTCAGTCAGTAGAGCATGTGACTCTTGATCTCAGGGTTGTGAGTTCCAACCCCACACTGGGTGTAGAGGTTACTTAAAAATACAATCTTAAAAATAATTCATGCATTTCTAAATAGCATAAAAGTCAAATTTGGGTGTAAAATCAAATGCAGCTGACACTTAAAAACATTGTTCAAGATTACGAGTAAGAATACACCCTGCTAATAGCTCACCCTTCATAACATACGCTATGATCTCCAGCAAGACCAAGTGTTGAAGACTCCTTTATGGAGATTTCGTTACAACTCAGGAGCAGTACAGAAAATTCTAAGACATTCTGGAATTTATTTCCAAGTGAAGGCCAGGTTTTTGTTTTCAAATCACACTGGATGAAATAAAATTATTACATGAATTTTGTTTGCCCAATTATTACATGAATTTTGTTTGCCCAATTTTCTGTCAAGTGGTAGGTCTGTCAGGCAACTGGACTTAGTTTTCCAGTCATTAATCAACTTCAAGAGATTAATCTAAATCCAACCTGATCATACTTACCCTGACATGACCTTCATATGCTGTTCCTATTCCCTTCTGTGGATCTATCCCCAGAGGACCTTTTGTCTGCTCAGGAGGGACCGGACACACAGTTGGAGCTTTGTTTACACACGTTATATGACACGAGAATCCACACACTTTCGAAAGAGGGGGAAAAAAACCCACAATATTCAATAGAAATTCACTTTTTACAAGAAGAAAATACACTGAGCACTCATCACATGCAAGTTGCCACATTAGGTGAGTTTTTGTCTGTGGCTTTAAGTAACTGCTCTGCCTTTTGAGGAGTAGATTCACTTGCTTACCAATAAGAACTTCAATGAGAAATAGTAAATATTTGTACGTATTACTGTTCTGTGTTAATCAAGAGAAACAAACACACAGAAAAAAACATCTAAGCTTGTGAATACAACAGTTGATTTAAACTTCTAATTCCAAAAAGTAGTTTCTGGAGTGCTCTCTTACTCTTTATCTCACTCCAACTTGCTATCTGCCTTGAAATTTCTCTTGCAAGGGCCACTGATGGACATGAAATTACGTGGCATCTCTAAAATACCTGCAAACTTTACCAGTCCCTCTTTTTGAAAATGAAATTGTTCAATGATTTTAAAAGGCACCAATTAAGTGTAAGATTCAGGAGTTGGTAATATCATCATAGCTACGTAAACCAGGGCTACGATCATAATAATGGTTAACTTTATTGGGTACATTTAATTTTTCTGTAACAATCTACGAGTGACTTGCCCTGGGTCACAGGACTCGTGAGTGGCACTGCTGGAATTCAAACCCAGGCAGTCGGGCTCAGGGCCAGCCAACCGCAACTACCAACACCACCATGACACCTCTATCTGATACTCCCGTGATAAACCCGAGACTTGAAGAAATAAGGTAAACAAAAAATGAATGCATAATTTTCACTGAGACTTGGTTGGGTGAGGATTAAAAGGTAAAATATTTAAAAGAAACAAGCTTGTTGGAGGGGTCTACAAACTAAGAATACGTATTTAGACAACTCCTACCGTGAGGGTGGGTTCTGGAGAATATTCGGGAAAGAGTAAGAGCGGAGACGGAGAGACAGCATCATAGGAGTACACGCACACGGGAAAACAGATTATACCGCTGATGGGCATTATGAACCCCCTAAGAAGCAGATGAACTAGCAGACTGTCAACAACACCACATTTCCATAAGACGTCTCCTTCACTTGTAAGTGGAGCGTCTAACAATTGGTTAGACTAACGGGCAAAAATCTCACCTCCCAACAGCAGCGGAAACAATAAAATAACTGTCCTTTACAGGAACTAACTTCAATCAACCAGGAAGAAATGAAAATGACAGGACTCTTCGGAGGCTGTCACCACATTTACGAAAGCCTGGGCAGGGTCTAACTTAACGTGTCCCCACAGTGCACAGGGCAGAGTTCTAGGGGTCTGCGGGGAAGACAGGCACAGTTTCCTGACCTGAGACTCTAGAAGGGAGTCTGGGGAGGTCTCAAAACTCCCTTCTATGTTATTGCAAATGACTGGTGCCTAAGAAATGGTAAGGCACCTAAAGCCAGGTAGCTGTCTGGGATTCTCTCCGACAGATTTTGAAAGGACATTTTGAAATGTTGGCTAACTCCAAAATGAGACAAGGCTTAACAACTGCACAGATTCTCTCCTTTGGCATCCATCACACCTTCCTGGTCAAGGACATGGGCTATTCCTTTCTCAGACGGCTTTGCTATCTTTGCCTTTGACCTCCCCTGAACTCTGTTTCCTAAGGTTCTGTCCTCATATCTGTTCCCTTTTCAAACTGTGCTTTTTTTCCTGGAAAACCCCATTTCCATTCATCACTTTGTGCTAACTCTCAAATCTACTTTTTAACCCAGACCATTTTCTTTGGCTCTACACCGATGCATCTCAAAGACCAGCTGAGATGATACGGTCTGGATCTTCTGAGCTACCCACACATAGAATGTGCTGCCTTAAGATGCTCTGAATTCCCCACTATCCAAAGTGACCAGATACAGACCAGGTCCAAGCACATTCTACAAGGGGAACACCTGCATCTCATGTGGACTGATGACCTTCCCCGCAAAGTCCCTTCCAGCCCTAAGGGCTAAGACATGGAAACTAATACTAGAATTAACATTAGCAACTATTTTCTTATCTTTTTCATAAGATACACCAGTAAATGAGATAGAAGGCACCGTTAAAGTGAGAAATCTCATTTGGTTAAAGAAGGTATTTTCCTGCACTATTCCCAAACAAATATAATGTGTCCCAATACATTTAAATCATTTTCATCTTAGAAGTCTTGGGGAAAGTAAAGTGGTGTCCAGACAAATACACTTTGTTTTCGGTTTCAATGACCCCTGATCGTTCATTTCTCAGAATGTGAGCTCCCCGAGGGCAGGCTCTGTCTTTTCTCCTGCCCACGACTACATCCCCAGTGCCTAGAAGTGTGCAACAGGTATCTCATGAACATGTGATGGATGGATCAATGAATCAGTGAGTGGTGGGGAAGACTGCTGCTACAAATACTGGGAAAAAGTATCTTTTGAGCCAAAGTGGCACACATTTAGTACTTCTGAAAAGACACCGAACTACGTACTTTTTAAGAATGAGTTCTCTCATTAAACAAGGTCACAATTAAATGAACAGATTCAAGGAAACTGTCACGTCTTCTCTCACGCTCCAGGACCTCAAATTCATCCAAATAATGAAACAAAGATGAATGAGACACATTTAAATAGATCTCCCCTGGAAGAGGTTCCTAGGGGCTGTCTATCTAGTTTCTCCAAGGTGCTCAGTTTATTACCTGTATTCCTGTTATATTCATATACCTTTTAAGGGGAATAAAGTTATTCGATTACAATTTAGGGAGTCAATGTTAGGACTCTAAAGTCAATCGGTTTGTTCTTACCTTCACAGGAACAGCCCTGTCTTATCAGACCCACCATCAGAGAGGTGCACTGGTGACATCTGGTAGGCGTCGTAAAAGATTTGACAAAAAACTGATGAGTCTTGCGCTGCAAAACAAATTGATAAAAAATATATATATACACCAATTATTAAGAACACCAATTACTTAAAGGATTTCCATAATGTGACTCCCTGGGCCCCACACGAGCTCCTAGAAAATATTCTAAATGTAAGTGGGATGAATCATTTTCATTTCCCATATCTTTCTGTAATTTACGCTTTTCAAATATTTTTATTAGGCAATACTGAGCTAAGTGATGCTAAAAAATAATATAAGAAGTTAAATAATCGTTCTTGAATGACATTTGAAAACCTAAAAACTGTGGCTTTTTTTTTTCTTTTTGCTCACAAAGTTTGGGTCAGGATTTTTACACATTCTTCAAATTATCCTTCAGCAAAGAGTTAAGTGAAATGTCACATATTTATACCTTTACAAAAACAGAAATTTCATATGCTTTTATACCTTCTTTGGAAGAACAAAGAGTAACTGAAAATTCTCGTCCCTGCTACAAAACAAGTATTTTACTTTCTGGGACCAAGAACCAACAATATGCTTAACAAATCTGTTTCCTCCTATGGAAGCAGGTGGTATTACCTACCTACCCTTCAGTGGACAAATACACACACACACACACACTATTCTAGAGAGAGAAAGATGGCAGCCGGAAACTTCTTATGGCAAATCCAGTAAAGTTCTCGAAGTCTTATCTGTTCTATCTGGTGGTAAGTCAACACAGACTTCAGTGATCTGGAACATGCCTCTCCTCTTCAAATTACCTCTCCAGAGTAATTAATAAACTATTTAACACCTTGTGTCTTGCTCTTCTCATTCTATAAAATAGGTTCAATAAAAGTATCTACTTCATGGTGTGAACACATGAACATAAAGCCTTTCAAACAGGGCTGGAGTAGAGTAAGCATTTAGAATATATTTATTTTTAAAAACAAATTTGACTCTTTTTTATATTTGTGACTGGTTTAAACTAGTAAGAACTTTATTCTATGTTCCAATAATATGCAAGTGCCAATGCAATCCTGTTTATAAAGTAGTCTTTATGAAACTAACTTATCTTATTAAAAAACTAAAGGGACCATTCAAAGCTTTAAAATTTAAGCTAAAAATAAATTCTTCTCTTCTCAATATGTGATTTATACACCACAAAGGCTTCAAAGCAGCACTGGGGTCTGACGCGATTCCAAGCAGAACACAGACTACCTCTGTATTAACTCTAAAATTGATCCTGTGTGGACTGAGCCCCCAACAGACATTATGCCAATAATTCATATACCTCATCTCATTTAATGGAGATAATACCCCCGTAAAGACGGATAATATTTCCTTGAGACTCAGAGAAAATAATCAGTTGCTCATGGATATACAGTTAATGGCAGAGTTAAAATTCAAGCTGATGTGTCTGATTCTGTCATCTCGCAAGGTCTGATCATTCCAAAACATGTAGAATATGCTCCTTAAAAAACCCCAAACCATGTGACACATAGTTAGGTCAAGGCCAGGGGCCTCAATGCCTGTGATAAAAATACAAGCACCTAATTTGTGAATATCATATAAAACCTTGCTCAATGTTTCTCCTGTATACCAATTTTTACTCTTAAGTTTTTGCTTTGTATTTTATTTTATTATTTTAATTTTAGAGAGAGCATGTGCGAACAGGGGAGAGGCAGAGGAGGGGGCGTGGGGAGGGAGAGAGGGAGAGAGGGAGAGAGGGAGAGAGGGGGAGAGAGAGAGAGAGAGAGAGAGAGAGAGAGAGAGAGAGAGAGAGAGAATCCCAAGCAGGCTCCACACTCAGCACGGAGCATGACATGGGGCTCGATCCCACGACCCTGGAATCATGACCTGAGCTGAAACCAAGAGTCAGATGCTCAACCGACTGAGCCACTCAGGCATCCCTTTAATTTTTTATTCTTTGGGGAACTATCCAGAATAAATTTTTTAGTATCTTCAAGTGTTTAAAATACGTTAAAATACAAAAGATGCCAAGTTGGTTTCCTGATTTGCTCTGGAGGCTTTTATCACGAGAGAAAAACTGATAAGTGGCTTAAGGTGGGGAACTTCATTCTTTCTTCCTCTAAGGGATAACAGACAGCTCGGAAATATCAGCAATAGTACTGTGGCCATGACAAATGTCATAGTAATTCTTCACAACACTCAAGAAATTGCTAACAAAACACATTGTAATTTTTTCAGAGATCCACTCAGGATGCCAGTATTTTAACTGTGTACGCTAGGAACGAGAAACAGTGCTTTAGCAGAGCACTATTTAACTGACCAGCGACCCAACTGGTAGGTGCTGATTAAATTGGGAAGGGATGGGAGTTACTACAAAGAGTAAGGGGCCCATGTTTCACTGATCTCAACTACGGACGGTATAAAACAGAACATAATCAAAGATCACGATTCTGACGGCAGTGACTCTAGGCATCACACAGCAGGATTCGGCTTTGGTTTTGGCGGGGGTGAGAGGACCAGTCGCAGAAAGATACTCGAATCCACCCCTAGGATCCAGCCTGCTTGGCTTCTGACCTTTCTAAGATCTCTTTTCCTGCGTCCTGGTTAGTATTTGACTTCTAATACTTCCCCAAAGGGTAGTTCGAGGAGGAAGGAAAGATGAAAAATTGTCTAGGAAAAGGGGCATTAAATCTAAAGCATGGGCCCAAATTAGAGTTTTAGACTATGTGACAGTTTGGAGTAAAGGGAGAATTAACTATAAACTTGACTTTGAAAGAGGTGGACAGAAAGAAGGGCTCTTTTCTACTCCAGTTTTGTCCCTGTTGTAGACTTCAAGCTCCTCACTGGAGAAGGTAAAATGTCTTTGGCAGAAGCTGTGAGGACACAGTTGAACCATTTACAAACCCCGGTAAAAGCTTAAAACCTCCCTGTTGCTATGAAAATTTTACCACTGATAACAAGTCTTCACCTCTTACAAACCTTCCTTTTAAAACCAATTTTCAAAAAAGGCTCTTCCTTTCCCTTTAAACACTTTTACTTTGATATAATTATGGACATTCCTTCTTCTTTTAAGAAACATAGAGTAAATTTTACTTTGCGGGGAGGAACGTTAAGTGCACAAACCTTGCTAATATTTGGTCCGTGAAATATTATCAGAGAGCTTGGGGGAGGCCTCACTCTGGTTTTATTCTGCCTTCTTGTTTTTTCCCTTCATCCCGGCTGTTCTAGTCCCCTCCTTCCCCATGGGATCTGGCACCCGGTGTAACTGGGTTTACACAGGCCCCTGGGTATGTACATATCCCGAGAAATTAGGTACTTTGCGCTGCGAGTGTAGACTTCACAGGGGCTCTGGTGAGCGCACCAGCCACACTTGATCCATCTCTCTGCTACCACCCGTGGCAACAAGCGTCTCTACCGCGTTGCCGACCGGACCCGTATAAGGCTCTCCTGAATCCGTGAGGTTGCCGGCTGCTGTGCTGTACGTCCACTCCACAATGCCACGTCGCCCTCCAGAATGGGTGTATCATTTATACTCAAAAAAAGAAAATTTTTTTTTAAATGTTTATTTTTGAGAGAGGAAAGACAGGGCGTGAGTGGTGGAGGGGCAGACAGAGAGGGAGACGCAGAATCCGAAGCAGCTGTGCCAACAGCTCAGAGTCCGACGCGGGACTTGAACCCGCCCACCGTGAGGTCACGACCTGAGCCGAAGTCGGTCGCTTCACCCACTGAGCCACCCGGGCGCCCAGGATCGTTTACACTTCTACTAGCGGTGTGCGAAGCCGTCTGTTTCTTCTTGTCCTTTAAGTTACCTTATGTAATTTTTGGCAATCTGGTGAGTATAAAGTGATAATAATTTTTAAAGGATTAATTTTTAATTTCTCCAGTTACTAATGAGATTGGACATTTCTTCACATGCTTGTTGACCATTAGGAGTTCCTTTTCTGAGAATTACTTATTCAGATCATTTGCCAGTTTTTCAACAGTTTTCTAATCTTTTCCATAGAGAGTTGCAGGGGTTTCATACATGTTCTAGAGGTTGATCCCGTATTGGTGTTGCACACTGCAAATATCCTTTGCTAGACAGTCACCACCGAATAGCCCCTATTAACCAAGCTTTCACTGTACAAACATCTTTAATTTTGATGTGATAGAGTCCAGCAATATTTCCGTCTTACGTTTACGATTTCAGAGCTTATTTTCATCGCCCAATTTCTCCACATGTTCTCCTATGCATGTTTTTTAATTGTTTAAATCAAACTAATACACAGTTTAAAAAGGAAAACAGTAGTATCACACTTAGTCAAGCAGAAGCATCCCTCTTGCCCCAGGTCGTCCCTCCTAGAAGTGATTTCTTTTAACCCCTTCCAGCTCTTTGCCCCCTTCTGTAATATATCTCCGTATTTCTGGCAAAAACAAAACCAAACCAAAACCCAAGCAAGAGCATACTGTGGTTTCTTGCTTTGAGACATTATGTGGACTTCCTGTTATGGAAGAGAAGGATTTGGCACTATTACACCTGCTGCTCTTTGTGTTTGGGGTCGCATTTTACATTTAATGTGTAAGTTATTGTGACCTTGGAATCATCAATGAGTCGAGAAGCATACTACAGTTGCATCTTTCCTGTGTAATCTTTTTATTTCTCTGAAATGAAGGACGTCCTCCATCTTTTAAAGTTAATTTTCTAAGTCTCACTCATGAATCATCCCCAGATTCTCTAAAGAGGCTGTAAAATGCCCTAGAATCGATTTACCACGTGAGGAAGGAAGCCTTCCAGACTCTTCTACCCCATGTTCACCGACCTGAAGCGTCGTTCCTGGAGCCTGTTGCTTTCCTGCTCTGCTTTCGGCCACAGGCCTCAGTCTCTCAACCAACCCGTGTGGGATTCTCTCTCCTGTGGACCCTATGCCTTCTCCGTCTTCGTCTCCTCCCTCGTTTTGCTGGAATTCATTTCTTAGTGGTTTACTTAGAAAGCAGGGCCTGGGCGATACGCTTTTAGAAGATCCCGATTTTCTGAAAATGCTCGTTTCCCTCTCAAAATTGATAAAACACTTGATGAGGAATCAAACACACTCGCTTGAAATCATTTTACCTGACAACCGTTCTCTGCATTTTTCTGTTAACAAGTATGGTGCCAGTTCAGTTCCTGATCATTTGAACGTGATCTGTTTGATCTCTGGGTGGTTTACAAAAGTTCTCCATATTCTTGGTGTCCTGAAACATCACACAGTGATGTGCCCAGGAGGAGGTATCTGTCACCCACCGTGCTGGGAACTGGCAGGACTCTGCACACAGGAATCTTGCCCTTCGGTTACAGAAAGTGTATTATTTAGTACAATTTCCTTTTCTTTTTTTCTGTTATTTTACCGGAATTTTTTTGTTTTTTGGATATTGATTTCTCAAATTTTATTTTCTATCCATCCTTTTGCAATAAGTTTTAAAAGATTTTTCTCAAATTTATGTCCCAACTCATCTGAAACATTTTTTAAATGCTTGTCTTATCTTTAACTTTCAAAGGACTCTTCCTGTTTTTCTAGTTATTCCTTTTTGTTCCTTCTGCGTGGCACTGCCTCTTTATCCTTCAACGAAAATAGGAAATTTTTTGTTTCTTTGGATCTTTTTCTTTTGCTAGTGGATTTCCTAAAATATCTGCTGATCCTTGGGAATTTGTTCATATTTAAATGTAAATCAGTAAAAAAGCTTAGTGGAAAGTTTTTTGGTTTATTTTTGGGCAGTATGTGTGTGTATGTGCCATTGATAAGAACCCAGCTGTCTCTTTGGGATTCTCAACTGCCATTATCTGGAAGTCTTTTCTGGGCCATTCAATTTCTTCAGAGAATCCACTGAAATCCTCCAAGGAGGGGACAGAAGGAGGAAGCGATAAACCCATCGCCAACATTCTGGGAGCTAAGCAGGGGAAATGGGTTTTGGAGTCTTACCTTCAGTTTGCAGACTTTTGCAAAATCTCACTACTTCTAGTTCAACACCTCCCCTCTCTCACCAACCACTGAGCCTGGCGTCCCTCAGTCTGTGGTCTCTGGCTTGCTTATTCCACAAAATGAACATACTGCTGAGTTGGGGGGGGGGTAAGCTGTTGAGTTTTGAAAGATGCTCTAACGGTGCTTTCTGTGGATTCTGAACCAATTCCCCAATTCATTCTAGACTCCTCTTTTTACTCCTGTCCCTAAAGGTACCTGGTGCCTTATCATTCTGGTTGATCTGAAGCTTGTCCTCTCTGTATCCTTCCGGAAGGGCTTGTGGGAACAATATTTCTTGAGTTCTTGCATGTTCTGTGGTTTTTATTTTTCACGGGTGCTTTATTATCCTTAAAAAACCTAAAATCCTCAAAAATCTCTGATATTCCAAACTCATCAAGTTGTTACATTAACTACATGCAGTTGTTTATCAATTATACCTCAATGAAGTTGTCAAACACAAAGTCACAAAGGCGGAAAAACCCTTGACTCACACTTTCCTCGGGAATCTTAAATGTTATCCGATTGTTTTCTGGTGTAGGGCTGCTATTGAAAAGTCTGATGAAAATTTCATTTTTTTACCTCCTTGAGTGACTTACTACTTTTTGCCTGTGTGTCCAGTACTCTTCTTTTTCTTCAAAGACCAATAGTTTGCTGGAATGTGTTTTGTTTTGTCTGGGTTATTTTCTCGGTTATGGTGTGTGCCTCTGTCATAGGAGTTTCAAGTCTGCTTTATTTTATTTTTTGTTTCAAGTCTTTATTTCAATTCTAGTTAGATAACATATAGGGTACTCAAGTCTGCTTTATTTTGGAAAATCTTGAATATAGATTTTCATATTTTCTGTTGCTTTCAGAGTCTCTTTCAGAGACTCCTATTATATAAACATTGGCCCCTCTTTGCCTTTCTTTTCTCTCCATCACTTTTCTCAAATCCTTTTTACCTTTCCCTCACTTTTTGATTAAAAAAATCTCCTTTCCATCTTCTGTTTCTCATAAGTGATCTGTTGAGTTTATTTACTCCCAAATTCCTTACAGGTCAGGCTGTATCCGGATTTCTGTCATGTCTCCTCAAATCTTGCATTCTCCAGCACTCATTTCTAAGTTTCTAGATTGCGATTTCCAATTTTTATTTCACAGCTTCTACTGTTCCCTCAATTTCTTCTGAAACACTGATTGCAGTTTTCACTGGTTTTGCAGACGGCCCTTTCTGGCACACTTCCATTTTTTGTGAAGATACAATGCCCGCTCTTCCCGTTTTGTGCGTGTGAGATTTGACGGTGACCATTTTCAGTTCCTCGCTTTCAAGCGAAATGACTTTTCCTGGACATATATGAGGGTGGGGTGGGCCACAGTAATTCTTCTAGCTCCATGCCTTTGACTCTCTTTTCTATCATTTTCATAAAATGATTTTTAAAAACGACCTTGTGCTTTCTGAGCTCTTCCTCCCCACTCTCCTTCGTTGTCTGGACCTTCTCTTTCCTTTCCTGTCTGGCTCAGTTTTGAACCAACCCCCGCCAGCTCTCCTTAGTTTGGGGCTGCCATCTGGAAGGACATTCTGACCAGCTGGTTCCGAGACCTTACAGTCGTAGCACTGGACCACCTTCCCACCGTCTCGACTCCCTTGCCCTTGGCTGCAGGAAGGAGCGGAGGCTGGAAACTCACTTCTGTGTCTTCTGTCCTTGAGATTCCCAGCACCGCGTGCTCGTGCTTGTGGTTTTCTGGCTCTGGGATTATCATGAATCCCTCTGCTCCACCTGTTTTTTCTAGCACGATGTTTAATAACATGGGGAGTCTTCAGATGACTTTTTTTTTCCCCCTATCAGTTTGAGTTTTGGAGTTCATGGGAAAATCTTCTCATCTACTGTTCAGGTCCCATCTGTTTTTTTTTTTTTTTTAAGTTTTCATATCTATTCAGTTCGTCTGTTTGTATGGAGAGATTTAAAAACCATGCTGCCGTGGTGACCAAGTTCCCAGAATCCTCCATTCACTGGATCCTAAAGACTCACTGACACATATTTTTCATCAAATTTTTTTTACATTGCATTTAAAAAGGTGGAACTGAATCACACTGGCACCTGTAATGCGTCATAGTATCCTACTGATAACAAAGGCACGTACACCACAAATGCTAAGAGACCACTTATTATTACTTTAAACTGCTTTGCCCCAACTTCTAGTAAGTTTGACCACCTTTTTATTTTCATTAAAAAAAAAATTCTTTTATTTATTTGAGAGAGACCGAGACAGCGTGAGTGAGGCAGGGGGCAGAGAGAGAGGGAGAGAGAGAATCCCAAGCAGGCTCCAGAGCCTGATGCGGGGCTCAAACTCACGAAACCGTGACATGGTGACCCGAGCCCATTCCAAAAGTGAGAGGCTTAACTGACTGAGCCACCCAGGCCCCCTGACCATCTTTTCGGTGTCAGTCATTTTGATTTTTCATCTGCTTATTCCTGGCTTTTGGCCAGTTACCTCAGGCACACTTCATTGTGTGGTTTGTAAGAGCTCTTGGTGCCTGTGGGTACTAACCCTCCGTCCTCTGCCCTGCGTTTGCCCCACTATGCTGTCGGTATGATCAGTGTGGATCAAAATCTCCAATCTGTCTCTACCCTGCTTCTCTGAGTTCTCAGTTCTTGCTTCAGGTAGCGTGGGGCTTAACTGTCAGGCCCATACACATTCACGATCACGATCTTCTTTGTCTATTATTCCCTTTGTTGGTATACACTGCCCCCTTTCATGCCCCTTGATGTTTTACACCTTAAACTCCACATCATGGTGTGTATCTGTGACGTCTACGTTCCTTTGCTTTTACCCCCTTGCGCACACCTTTGCGTTCAGCCACGCGGCTTCTCGCTGGTTCTCGTGGTGCGCTCACTCTGGAGAGCCAGCCGCCACGTAGGAAGGCTGCGGCCGTCATCTGGACAGACCATGAGCATGAGCTGTCCGTCACCGGAGGGAGCCGTCCTGGTCACGCAGCCGAACTTGCACACACCTGCAGCCTTGGCTGACAGCTGGCCACCCTCCACGGCAGACCCTTAGTGACAACTTCCCAGGGGAGCCCTTCTCAAATTCAGACCCACAAAACTGGGAGCGTCATAAAAACATCTTTTTTTAAGCCATTAGGATTTGAGACAATTCACTGCACGGTTATCGGTACCAGGCCACCATGTTTTCTTCTCTTTTCTCTTTCCTGCCGTCATTCACGGAATAGCATTCCTTCTGCAGGTATGAAAATCACACATTTTATGTGCTCGTCTTCTGTTTATTTCTTCCAGCCTGCTGAGATCCACACTTGGGCTCACTTTCCTCATCAAGTTGCCAATACTTAAACGTTTACACGATACTACTCTGTCAGGTACTGTTCTAAGGTATTTGCAAATATTAAGCTTCTTTAAAACTCCAAAGAATCCAGTGGAATGGGTCCTATGGTTGTACTCGTTTTCTGATGAGGAAATGAAGCAGGGAAAGGCACGTAACTCGCTTGAGTCCGTCCACCCAGAGAGTGTGTGACGGAGCGGAGTGTGCAATTCGGGAGACCCTGCTGGGAACCTGCCACGGTAACGACCACGCTATGCTGTCTCCGCAGCACTTCCCAAGGAGAGACAGATGCCTAACCATGTTCACCTCATCTGACCCTTACACTCACCTCCACTGTGTTTGTCTCGAACTTAATTCTGGACTGCTCTGAATCTGCATTTCCTTTCCCTTCCACTTTGTAGAGCGAGGGTCCTTATGTTTGTAGATCACAGGAAAGTTCTCTGAGATACTAGTCACCCTATTTCCCAAATCTCTCACAGCGGCCATGTGGCTTTATCCATCTTTTTTGATGGAGTACTTCCTCTAAGAATACTTACTTTTCTGTCTTCCAGTTTTACTGAGAGATGACTGACATAAAACATGTCAGTTTAAGGTGTCTACCACAATGGCTTGGTGGACGTATGTAGTGCAAAATGATCACCGTAAGTTAACATCCATCACATCACCTCATATAGTTGCAATTGTTTTTTTCTTGTGAGGAGAACGTTTAAGATCTACTTTCTTAGCAAGTTTCAAATATACAATACAGTGTTCTTAACTAGAGTCACCATGCTTTCCATCCATCCCCAGAACTTACTTACCTTATAACTGGAAGTCTGTACCTTTTAGCCTCCTTCAGCCATTTCCCTAATTTCCCAGCCCCACCTCCGGCAACCAATATGTTCTCCATTTCTGTGGAGTTCAGATTTTTAAGATTCTACACATAAGTGAGATCATACAGTATTTGTCTCTTATTTCACTTAACAAAATGCCCTCGAAGTCCACCCATGTCACGTCACAAATTGTAAGACTTTCCTTTTTCCTATGGCTGTGTAATATTCCTGTGTGTGTGTGTGTGTGTGTGTGTGTGTGCGCGCGTGCGCGCGCATGTGCCACATTTTCTTTATCCGTTCATCTGTCAACAGACACGTAGATTATTCCCATGTCTTGACTACCGTAAATAATGCTGCACTGAACATGGGGGTGCAGGTATCTCTTTCAGATAGTGATTTTGTTTCCTTCAGATAAATGCCCTGAAGTGGAGTTGTTGGACCGCATGGTACTTCTATTTTGAATTGCATGAGGAACCTCCATGCTGTTTTCCACAGTGGCTGCACCAATTTACATTCCCACCCACAGTGCACGAGGGTTCCTTTTTCTCCATATCCCCGCCAACACCTGGTATCTCTTGTCCTTTGGATGACAGCCATCGTAACAGGCATGAAGTGATATCTCATTGTCATTTTGATTTTCATTTCCCTGACAATTAGTGATACTGAACACCACTTTATGTAATTGTTGGCCGTTTATTTGTATATCTTCTTTGGGAAAATGTCGATTCAGGTCCTCCGCCCATCTTTCAACTGGATTACGTTTTTGGTTTTTGCTATTGCGTTGTAGGAGTGCTCTTCTATTTTGGATATGAACCCCTTACCAGATACATGATTTACAGTATTTTTTCTCATTCTGTAGGTTGCCTTTTCACGTTGGTAATGGGTTTCTTTGCTGTGAAGTTTTTCAGTTTGATGTAGTTCCACTTCACTGACTTTTGCTTTTGTTTCATTGTCTTTGCTTTTGGTATCAAATCCAAAAAGTCATCGGGACGCCTGGGTGGCTCAGTCAGTTAAGTGTCTGACTTCAGCTCAGGTCGTGATCTCGCGGTCTGTGAGTTCGAGCCCCGCGTCGGGCTCTGTGCTGACAGCTCGGAGCCTGGAGCCTGCTTCAGATTCTGTGTCTCCCTCTCTCTCTGCCCCTCCTCTGCTCACTCTCTCTAAAATAAATAAACATTTAAAAAAAATCCAAAAAATCACTGCTAAGCCCAGTGCTCAAGGAGATTACCCACTATTTTCTTCTAGGAGTTTTGTGGTTTCAGGTCTTACGTTCAAGTTTTTAATCCATTTTGAATTGATTTTTGTGTATGGTATAAGAAAGCGGTCCAGTTTCATTCTTTTGCATGTAACTGTCCAGTTTTCCCAATATCATTTCTTGAAGAGACGATCCTTTCCCCATTGTCTATTTTTGGTGCCTTTGTCATAAATTAATTGATCATATGTATGTTCAATAAACAGGCATATGCGTATTGATTTCTGAGCTCTCTATTCTATTCCACTGATCTATGTTTCTGTTTTCATGCCAGCACCATACCATTTTGGTTACTATGGTTTTGTAACACAGTTTGAAATCAGGAAGTGTGACACTTCTAGCTTTTTCTTTCTGAAGACTGTCTGGCTGTTCAGGGGTCTTTTGTGGTTCCATACAAATTGTAGCATTGTTTTCCTTATTTCTGTGAAAAATGCTGCTGGAATTTTGATAAGAACTGTATTGAATCTACAGATTGCCATGTGCTAAAGACACTTTAACCACATTAATTTCTCTAATCCATGAACACAGAATATTTTTCCATTTATTGGTGTCTTTTTAGTTTTTTCATTAATGTCTGATAGTTTTCAGTGAACAGATCTATCTCCTTGATTAAATTTATTCCTAGGCATTTTATTCTTTTCCATGCAGTTGTACATGGGATTGTTTACTTGATTTCCTTTCCGGTAGTTTGTTGTTAGTGTATACGAGAGTTTTTCAATGAGGGTTTTTTTTTTTTTCCCCAATAATAAACGAAGTTCTTGCACACATGAAAATATTTTTAACTTCCTCTCATTGTTGATATTATAGCTGGGTTAATATTTTAGGGCTCACAGTTCTTTTCCTTCTAACACTCTGAACTTTCTCTCGATCTGTGATATCCTTAAATTCGACTATGATGTGTCTAAGTGTGAGTTTTTAAAAATCTATTCTCTCTAGCACACAATGATGTATTTCGATGTGAGGCTTTTCGGCTTTAAGCGCTGGAAAATTTTAGGTGATTTATTTCTTCCAGTACTTCTAACTCTGTATTTTTTTCTTTTCCCTTCAAAGTCCTACTACAGATATACTAAAACTATTTCTACCACGTATCGTCTTAGACTAGCCATCTCATCTCCCGCCTCGCCAACTTGTTCTTCTGCTATATCCAGTCTGTTCCTTCCACTGAGGCTGTCTGCTGGGTACTTTACGTCAGCAGTTATATTTTCATGTGAGCACTTGCAAATTGTTTTTCTTCACAGCTGCCTTATCCCACTCCCTGTTACCAATATACTTTTTTTTGAAGTCTCTTTGAGATACGTATTGTGCCAATTTATTTTAAATTCATATTTTGGCCTCAAAATTTTGCTTTATCTAGCATAGGTTATGCAGATTGTATTTCTTTTATACCAGTTATACTTCTGTGTATCTCATTAGCTTTTCGGATCCACCAACCTGTCTCTCATTCTCTGGTTTACATTCTGGGGAGGGAGGTCATTTAAGTTTTCCAATTTCTAGAATTTCTTTGTAGGAGCTTGAGCTAAGCAACTAAATCTTCATGTTCTACCACAATCAATACCTCAGTCATAGTTACAATGAATAGAATGAAACAACAGTAATTCAGCTGAATTTCTCACTAAACATGTCTCTTTCTCAGTGGCTGGTCAACTTCAGTCTTAAATTCTTCCATGTGCAGCCTCAACATCTTCTTTACAGTGAGTCCTCTAAGCACTATTCCTCACAGTAACAGACTTCAAGATGTTCAGTTTAGGAAAATGGAAGCAAGGAGACCACAAAAAAGAGAGCAAGCATAGAAGCAATAACCTCCCTTCATGAGAAATTTCCATTTATTGTATTACCTACATGAACTAACTATGCAGATAAGCAACGAATGGCAATCTGTGTTTTCTGGAACCCTAAACCTTCTCAAATTATGGTTCAATTATACATTTATTTTGTTAATTGTATATCTAACTTTAATAGTAGGTATTATTTAAAAGCAAATACTTAGAGGGGCGCCTGGGTGGCTCAGTGGGTTGAGCGATCGACTTCAGCTCAGGTCATGATCTCGCGGTTCATGGGTTTGATCCCCGAGTCGGGCTTTGTGCTGACAGCTCAAAGCCCGGAGCCTGCTTCAGATTCTGTGTCTCCCTCTCTCTCTGCCCTTCCCCCACTTGCTCTCTCTCTCTCAAAATAAATAAACATTTTTGGGGTTCCTGGGTAGCTCCGTCAGTTAAGCATCCCACTCCGGCTTAGGTCATGATCTCACAGTTCGTGAGTTCGAGCTCCACCTCAGGCTCTGTGCTGACAGCTCAGAGCCTGGAGCCTGCTTTGGATTCTGTCTCTCTCTCTCTCTCTACCCCGCCCCCACTCACGCTGTCTCTCTCAAAAATAAATATACGTTAAAAAAAATTTTTTTAAATGAGACTGCATATTAAAAAAAAGCGTAACCCCGAAGAACTAGCAAAACACAAACCCAGCATTCTTCTGAACTCTGCAAGTCTGTAGTCTTTCTCCTTAATCAAAAATGTGTTTGTGTGCAAGCTAATGCTGTATCTACGGTATATTCAAGTCGTCTGTTCCTCCACTACTATGGATTCCAGATTTTATATTTTAAAATGAGAATAATTAATAATAAAAAGTTGTTTGGGATTTTGGAAAAATTGGTTCCTCGATTATTTTATTTCCCCTTCAATTCGTTAAGTGCCCATAACTGATTTGAAAAAAATCTTTAACAGCATGAAGTAAAAGGAGAATATACTTCAAAAATAGAAATGTTTCAAAAACTCAGAAATGCTTAAAAAAGAAAAGGCGTAATACTCCAACTTGTCAGCTTTTTTGCCAAATAAATAAAACCAACCAAACCGTGCACTTCAAGACAGCCCTCCCATTCTCAACTGTCATTTTTGATTTAGACTGAAATGAAAAAAAATTGAGAAAAGACGGAATAAGAAGAAAACAAGGTCTGCAACACTCGTCCTACCTTTCCAGGTGGTGATTATTTCCATTCATATACAATTTCTTTTGTTTTCTCTCCAAGCTTTTTATGTTTGTGATTGTGAGGGAACCAACAGCACAAATTACAACAAATACAAAAAGCAGAAGAAACCCATTATTAGTACTTTTTTTTCCAGAACCCATCATGCTTGTATCTAGATTGAGTACCTTAGCTGGAAAGCCAGTTGAAGCAGGACATCCCTTTTTCCTTAAGGTCGGTGTGTGAACAGGAAGAGGAGTACTGTCTACAGTCTGAATCCGGGGGCAAGAGAGGAAACAGATATCATGAAACACTCCATCTATTTCAAACATCTCTAAAAATAAATCAAAGTAAATAAAGCCAAGCAAGACATCAATAAGGCAAATAATGTCTCGATGAAGCTAAAATTCTTATAGTGTTGATAATTAAATTTCAGCCTGCGACATCTACAAACAGCCTGAAACAGTTGCTCAATTAGCAAAAAAATAATTGTCTCAAAATTTAAAAAGAAATGATTTAGAAAAGAGAATCCACAAAGAAAACAAAAACATCACAGCATGTAGTCTACATAAAAAATGAGGATATTAATTTTCGAGTTCATCTGAATATGCCCCCATTAATTCTTAAAAGTTCCTGAGTTTTTTAAAGCAGGATTTATAATCAAAATATTTAGAAGTCTTTTAACTTCTAACTTCTATATACAGAACGTATGTTACATATATGGAACACAATTCACTGGATTTGTGTTTAAGTGCGTGTGTGTGTGTGTGTGTGTGTGTGCGTGTGTGCACGTGTGTGTAGAATGAGGAAGTGAGGAAGAGAGAAAGAGCGAGAGAGAGAATGATTAATGGGATTTTGTGCAGAAATCAATTTCCAAAGAAGGAAGCTAGACTGTTTAATATTATTGGAATTCAGAACTTAACATGCAAATTTAAAAGTTAAAAGTCGTATCTTTATTCTATAGGCATTAGTGTAAGATATTTCTTTTAATGAAAGGAACCAGTGATTTTACTGGAAAAGAGACATCACTTAATTAGCGAAGTTTAAAAAAAAAAGGCACGAAGAATTACTTTAGGATGCGAAGCAAGCAGGCAAGAGGAAAAAGCTAGCTTTGAACAAAGTTACAGAATATTTTAAAACGTTAAGACAAAAATGGATGGTCTTTGTCTTTGTTACTATATTAAACCGAATATTTTATATGCTTTATAACCTTAGAATGGAATTGAGTTTCTCAGAATTTTCTGCTTAATTGTGAGGTTGCCTTTAAATTTAATTTACCTTTAAATAGCTTGAAAAAGTTTTCGACCCTATTTATAAATTAATGCCGAAAAAGGTGAACATGAGAACTAAAGGGAGCGACACTGCATACCTACGTGAAAGTTAATAAAAAACAACAGGAAACAAAATTGACATTAGAATTGACACAGAAAATCTAAGAGAAGTTTTGAATGGAAAGGAATGAAGTTAGGGTGTTGGAGACAAGATTAGCAGAGTTCACAAAGACCAGCAATGCCAAACAAAAACACTATTTGGAAAAGATCCCATTCTTCAAGGTACCTATGCCTAGGAACAAATCTAACAAGCAATTTGAAGTCAACTAATAAAGAAAAAAAAATGAAACTTTATCGAAGGATATAAAAGAATATCTAAATGGTACGTATATATCATGTTCACAGACGGAAAGACCCAACCACAAAGATGTCAACTCTCCTCAGATGAATCTATACATTCAACGCAATTAATCAAAAGCCCCATATGGAATCTGACAAGCTGATCACAAAAGCCATATGTAAAACTAAAGGGTGAAAAAAAGAAAATGAAAAAGAATAAGGTGGGTGGGAGTGGTCGATCACGCCAGGTGAATTACTTCAGGCTTACAGTAATCAAGACAATGTGATGCTGGTGCAGGAACAGACCAAAAAACAAAACAAACAAACAAAAAACCCCAAAAAACAAAAAACAAAACCAGAAGAAGAGAATAAAGAACCCCCAAACAGATCCATTTATATAAAGCAGAAAGAGTTTTACAAATCAATGAGGGAAATACAAGAGAATTAGTTGTTCATATGAGAAAAACAGATTTATTTATTTATTTATTTATTTATTTATTTATTTATTTCAAGTTTATTTTGAGAAAGACAGAGAGAGAGAGAGAGAGAGAGAGAGAGAGAGAGAGAGAGAAGGAACAAGAGGGGGAGGGGCAGAGAGGGAAGGAGAGAGAATCTCAAGCAGGCTCCGTGCTGTCAGTGCAGAACCAGATGCAGGGCTTGATCTCACAAACCATGAGATCATGATCTGAGCCAAAATGAAGAGTAGGATACTTAACTGACTGAGCCACCCAGGAACCCCTGAGAAAAATGGATTTAGAATCCCATTTCACATAATTTGTAACAACCAACTTCAGCTTAAGGTCTTAAACATGTAAAATAAAAAAATTTAAACTTTCAGAAAAAATATGGAAGAAAACTTTTATAAATGCTGCATAGGGCAGAATTGCTTTAGAAATGCATGAAAAAAACGGGAGTCATAGAGGAGATGATTGATATATATATATATATATATATATATATATATATATATATACACATAAGACTACTTTAAAATAAACGCTGTTGCAAGACAAAAAGATACCAAATAAAATTTTAAAATAAGCTACAGATGGGAAGAAAGTATTTGCAGTGCATATAAGCCAGCTAAGGATTAGTATCCAGATTATATAAAGAACAGTTACAAAACAAAAGAAACAATTCAATGGAAAAACAGACAAAAGACATATACAGGCAAATCACCAGTGGTCAATAAACGTACAAAAGGATGCTGAGTTAACACGAAGATCAGAGAAATGCAAATTAAAAATCCCACTCCATACCCATCAAATTGGCAAAAGTTAATGTGTGACAGTACCAAGGGTTGGTGAAGATGTGGGAAAATGGGGAACTCTCACACATTGCTGGTGGGAGTGAAAATTGGTTCAACCGCTGTGGAAAATAATTTGGCAAAATCTAGTTAAAGTTGAGAATGCACATACCATACAATCCAATAATTCAACTCCCAGGTACATAGCTAATCACACTCTGCACACACAAAAGCAGACAGCTATTAGAATGTTCACTCCAGCACTGATTATGACAACAAAAATTGGAAACAGATATCCAATAATATGACATTATTAAATATCCCAAATTTCCAACAACAGGAGGATGCATAGCATGGTTGTGGTATATTCATACAATGAAATAGGACGTAACGGTTTAACGAGTGGACTAAACGGACACGTATCTGCAGGGGGAAAGTTCAAAAGCATCACGTTGAATGAAAGCGGTTACAGGAAGATACAGATAACCTGTGTGTAAAACATAAACGTAGAGCAAATGTTATCAGGTATGGTTGCTGTCTACAGACGAAGTAAAACGTAAAACTGAAGAAGAGAAAGTACATCAATGGCAGGGTCTTTAGACGCGTCTGAGGAAGGAGGAAGGGGAACGGTACAGGGAAGGGTGTTTCAACTTTCTCTGAAAACAAATTGGCAAAGAGCAGGGCAAAAGCGTCCACATCTGCTACATCTGTGGATGGTGGCCACACGGGCGTTTGCTATTCTCTCTACGCTCCAAAGATTTCAACAGTCAAAACGTATAAACTCAACGACTGAGACAAAGCAGAGTGTCATCAACTTAAGCGGTCTGCGGTCGTCGCTCGCAGGGTTGGAAAAGACCCAGTTAGACTCGAACCACGGATCCCTTCATTTCAGACAGCTTTCCCAGGTGGGCCATCTGCTCCCGGCTCCAGAGACGACACGGGAAACAAAGGGGCGGCGGCAGCGCTGTTCGCGGAGCGGACGCGGTCTGAGCCGCACCCACTGAGGCACGACGCCCTTCCGACTCGTTGAGACAATGACCTCTGCTGAGAAAAGTGGCCAGCCGGCTGTTTGAAAGCAGTCACGTGGGGTGCAGAACAACACCGGTGTGGTGGTCGCGGTGGTTTTGTGCTACCGCAAGGCAGGGGACGGCCGAATGCCTCCTGCTGATGGGCAGTTAGAGTAAACTGTTCAGCGGCCGGCAATGGCAATTTTAATTTTAAGCTCACTTTGCGGCAGTTACACATATCTTTTTAGATCAGAAGAGTTGAAATCTGAGAATGGCACCTGACACGGCTGTGTGCCTCCGACGTTTGTATCTGATAATTCCCAGATTTAGAGAACCCCGCCCTCTGCTCCACACAGTCCTCTACTTCAGATACAGACTACCTTTCTAATGAAATAAGTGTTTGTTTTAGGTTGAACTTGGGGGGGACAATTTTCTGCTTTTGTTTTACGGTCCTATTTACATTATAATAATAACGCAATGCTCTCCAGTAGACCGTGACTTAATTACAGAATATATTTGAGTCAAACAAGAGTCGGCTTTCACTTGTTTTTCGATTCCCTCTTTCTGACAAGTGACAAGCTGGAGAGTGGGGCTACCCCGGGGAGGCACCTTAGCTGGCTCAGCTTCGCAAGAAGTGGGAGGACATGTGGACCCTGACTGGATGCAAACCCGGACGCTCGGATTCCGCACACACGTGTTCTCAACGGGATCAGTCTAGGAGAAGCCAGGAACGACAAAAACCCAAGATATCACTTTCAAACAGCGTGCAGCTCTTAGCGAATTTCTGTAAGGCACAATCACGGTAACATTTGTTGCGAAGAGAGGAAAACGCACTTCAGCCTGAACGTTGACCTCCGGGAAGCGTCATTCCACAAAAGCAGGACCGCTCGCTTTACCGTAAACAGAGGGAAAGATGACCACAGGTACCTCCATGCTGCAGGCCTCACTGCCGACCCCTCACTCTGCGTGCCGGTCTCTACTCTACGTTCTTGCAGTCCACGTGAAACGTTCGTGTTTCACAAGAGAAATCTCCCACAAGTGCAGAGGACTTCACAGAGGTATGTCCTGCAGGTTCGAGATAATTCTGTCCTTTGTAAGAACGAGATCTGGGCCTCTACCAGGCATCACTTGCAGGCAAAAGAAACGGACTTATCAGCTTTGTGTCTGTCACTGCAGGCGATTCCGCCCTCTTATTCTGCGGCAGAAATGCCAGGACTCACACTCAGCCGCACCCTTTTAACCGAATGTTTTTAGAGACTCAAAAGACGTTGGGTTAAAACTGAGCATTAAAGACGGAGCAAACTGATCAATGACTGGTTCCGTCTGGCAATTTTCAAAATGACAGGATCGTGTGTTTAAAGTGAAAAGGCGAGGAAAGCAGTTTGGAAAAGAGGTTAGGGGAATTTGTTTCAAATGTGCTGTACAGCAAGGACAATCAGCTTAGATCAGAAGTGACAAGTCAATAAAGAGAACAGTCAGCTTAAAGACTGTACATACGTACTTCACAGCTGGGAAAGCACTTCAATATTTTAAAAATTGGAGCACTCGGACTGAAGCATACCGGCCGCGCCCCAGCTCGGAGCGGGTGATGCGGTCAATTTCAGAAAGCTCGTACAGCTTACGAAGTGGGAGACCCAGGCCTGAATCCCACCCTTGCCTTCAAATTGTGTGTTCTTTCTGTTGTACCAGAGGCACCTCCACTCAAGGCTTTAATGATCATGGAGCCTGAGTTACATTATCTTTCTCTCCTGCCAGTGAACTCTGACCAGGAAGAGGGGAGTAAAGAAAGAAGAAAAGGACAGTCTTGGACGATTTCTGCCCAGTTCACAAATTTGCTCAGGGACAGGCATGGGGAAGGTGTTCCATTCAAATCATCAATCTGGAGTATAAACCTGGGCTGGAAATAAGGCAGAAAGGTCCCACTTTCTGAAAATCTCCTCCTGCTAGTTTCCGTAAGATTATGTAATGGCAAGCTGAGTAAGAGTCCGCGGGGGAAAGGGTTCAACGAACACGGACCGGATATGCAAACAGTACTGGTGCGCACAGCCCGATGTGGGGCTCGAACTCACGAAACCGTGAGATCATGACTTGAGCTGAAGCCAAGAGTCGGACACTTAACCGACCGAGCCCTCCAGGTGCCCCTGTCATAAAGTTTCAAAGAAGTGTCTGAGTAGGGGCTTTGCTAAGTATGAAGAACTGAGTCATCTTAAGAAAGCAGAAGCTTCTGGCCGGTCACACAAAAGCGTGACTGGAAGACCGGAGCCGAGGCCCCGTACGAAGGACAAAGCTGCCGACGAACGGGGCTGACCAGCTAACACAGTGGCTTCCTACCTGGGAGGGCAGTGGCTTTCAGCCCGGTGCCAGTGCGAGGAGGGCGGGAGCCGGCTCTCAGGGGTCCCGGCGGCAGGGGGAGCAGGCCTGACGGCTGCGGCCAGGGGCTGGGCAGGTGGCTTTGTTACTTACACTTTCCTGCGCCGGGATCGGGGAGGCGTACGTCGCGGAAGTCATCACGCCTAAAAACCCATCCCCCTGCCTCCGCCCACAGTTGGTCACTGAAACATTTACCATCATGTTTCACGACCCTGTGAAAATGTGACACTGACGGTGTGATACTGAACAAAGGGAAAACGATGCCTTCGGGGTTTCATCCGTGATGACAGAAATTAGTGACTCTGATGGGAACTCTTGAGGCTTCAAATACATACCTCTTGGCCCCTCTTTAGAATCTCTGTCACTTATAAAAAGTCTTTTTCTCCTCACAGTTTTTACTCATAAATAAAAAAGAAAACCACAGGAATGAGGACAGATTTTAAAACGATTTTCTTAGCTGCAGGAAGTAAAAACTGGTTATTCAAAAGAGGAAACGTTTAGACTTAAAACCTAACCCAATACCAATTCTAATAACACAATAATGAAAATTACCATACTTTTTGGAACTATATGCTCTTAAAATAAAGCTAAATTCCAGAGATTAAACAAAATCAAGGTAGTTCTTATTTTAAAAAATTTTAAATAAGTAAACATATTTGAGTAGTATTTTGAGATGGCATTGAGTATATTTATAAAAGTTGAGCTATACCATTTACGATGATACTCTTACTTTTAATTTTTTTTATTTATTTTTATTTTTTTTAACATTTTTTATTTATTTTTTTTTGGGACAGAGAGAGACAGAGCATGAACGGGGGAGGGGCAGAGAGAGAGGGAGACACAGAATCGGAAACAGGCTGCAGGCTCCGAGCCATCAGCCCAGAGCCTGACGCGGGGCTCGAACTCACGGACCGCGAGATCGTGACCTGGCTGAAGTCGGACGCCTAACCGACTGCGCCACCCAGGCGCCCCATACTCTTACTTTTTAAAACACGTGAATGTATAAGTGAAGCTTAAAAATTACCACTTTATTTTTCAAAAGTGTGTTTCTTAGGAAAGACAAGGAACAAAGTTTGGCACAGAAGAATAAACTGGTGGCAATAATGTTTTGAATATTAAACTAAGAAAAAATTTTCCCAGATCTTCTAAAAGGTGTTGGAAGCAAATACCTGTTAGATTAATAGATTTAAATATTTCATTTCCTTTCTGCATTACTGCCAATGTAAACAACATCTCAAAAGAGGTTTAACAGTAAGAATAAGAAAAACATAATACCACTTATATAACGTGTTCATTAACACCAACAGGACTGGTTTCTCAAGATGCTAATTTTATCTATAACTACAAGCTTACCAACACACTTATAGTTAATGATTCTACCCACTAAAAAGCAATTGATTTTACTAAACCTTCAGAATACTCAATAACTAGAAGGCAGACTCTGCAGATAGCCTAAAATTAATTTGAAAATTAACTGGCAATGATTCACATAGAACATGGAGGCAAAGCAACTGATTGACAGCACATCAACTGTGCTTATCTTCTGAGCCATTATCATGGTTATAACACAATCGTTAGTAATATACTTAAATCATGGAAGTTAAATTCTCTGTGTTTTGAAAAACTGGATAGCATTCAATGTGTGCAATGACTTGAATTCATAATTCAGGAAAAGCTGATAAGTATGATACACACCAACAGCAGAGATATAATTCGTTGATCGGGTAAATGGTTGTAGAAGGAATGATAAAAAGGAGAAAATAGCAAAAAACAATAAATAGCTAATATTTATTGGACAGCACCTTCTGATATTATCTGGAGAAAGACCTTGGAAACAAATCTTAATAGTATAAGCCATTCACTCAATATTTCTAAGCTGCAATCTACTGTGAAAACATGAGGGATGTCTTTACATAAATGTGATTTTTTTCCTATTGTTTTGGTTACCTAATCCTCTTTTCTAAGTAAACACACTTCCAGGAATTATTCTGAGGAGCAGACAATAGAAACATCTACTATATCCAATGTAATTTTTACCTATTGCTTTACCGTTTGGGGAAAAAAAGGAAAACGGAATGAGTTATCAGAGGTATCATCCACGATACATAACACTGCCATGTAAAAAGCCCATAATGTATCCTGAATCTGTTAGGATTTCCCTCCTGAATGATCGACAAAACATATTGTTAGAGCAGTACAGTCAAACAGAAAAGTTTTTTCCTCTCCTAGGATCAGATCTGATTTTTTAGGTGAAGTCCTCAAGCTACGCAGTATGGTTTTCTGATAAATAATAAAAACCACTAAAACGACTCATCTTGACTATTTATCAATGGGCCTTTTCTACTCCAAAATAATTACAGATTTGAACAGATACAAAAAGCAAAACATTCCCATAAGAAACCTGGTTTTAAAGTAAAAGATACCAAGATTTGATATGGATTTGATCTAGATTAAAAAAAAAAAAAAGCTGACATCTAACATTTTGTTTTGCATTAGTAAATATAAAACTCTAAGAAAATTAAAACTCTAAGAAAAAACCCCCATTATCATCATCCTTTAAGCTAGAAGTATTTTGGAAGCAAAGTGGCAAGTAATCCAATTTTTTTGTATTCAGAAACACTTTATAACCTCAAACTTTCAACGATGTAATTATTTCTGTTAATTGAACTTATGATAAAAACAGTATTATGGAAATACTAGATCATTTGGGAAACAGCAAATATAATATTTTATCATCCTAAAGCAAATAATAAATTACTCAAGGTTATGACAAGTAAGTGCAATCTTACTAATTACAAACAATATAACTTGGTACTCAATGAAAATTTCCCATTATTTTCCATATATTGATTTGAAGATCTACTCTGGAGACTTTACAAATGTTTTCAGAAAACAGAAAGTTCAGCTACGTGTTATTTGAAATCTCTGTTCTAAACTCGGAAGGAATACTCTAAAATTCAATGCTTCTATTAATGAAAACACTGTGGACCTTTCCATTAACCACTTACATTCAGGCATTAACAACAGTATTCGTAACCAATCTTTCTTATACTATGCTTAATTGAATAGCACCATTTATAAAGAATGGGACTTTCCAGCACACTGGACATAAAAGTCCAGTAAACCTTAAATTGTAATACCTCACTTATATGACATTTAACAGTCACTTAAAGAATTTTAAATTTATAAAAGTATTACATATTGCTTGTCTAAAAACACAGGCTATAACAAAATTGTACGTCACTGTTAGATTCAAGGCCACTGTTAGGAATGGTAACGACCTGTGTCCCTTCTGCAATGCGCCGCTGTTTCCCAGGGCCACTGGGCCCCTCACTGTACCGCCATGATGCTTCTATGGATCTGCTGAGTAGCTGGTAATTCTTCACTCAGCTCCCTCCAAGACATCAGCACTTTTCAGAGAGGTTTTTTTTTTTTTTTAATTTGCCAGATACATAACCAAGGAAAAATTGCAGAAATCCTGGGAAGCAGATTACCAAGCCTATCACATCTGCATTTAAAAAATCATACAGAAACAGTCAGTGGGCTCTAGTCAGTGAGGCTTATTCACATCCTGTAAGATGAAGACAGAGACTGAACAGGAGGAACCTTGTAACGGCTATTTCCCTCAGAAGTTTCTCCCTATTCCAAGACTCACAGAAGTGTTCTGGGTCAGGGCCCCTAGAAGTCTGCAAGGCAAGTGAGATACAATCTATATTTAACCAGCGAATAAAATCTCTCTGAACTGCAACCATGTTAAAGAAAAACCAGTTAAAAATTTAGTCAAGTCACAGGCTGATGATTTGAACCTAATATCGTTGGGCACACAATACTGTGGTCTTCCTTTCTAGAGGTTATACGATATACTTAACACATACTCAAAGATTAATCTGATAAATCCAAGCACCCAATGGTTTTAACCCTATAAATGTCAGGATAATAAAAAAAATCGGTTGAACCAGCAATCTCTTCGAAGACTTCACTGCTCGATGGAGTACTAGTTGAAGTCACACTGGCCGCCTCACTGGTATCTGAACTGCTTATTCACTAATAAGCAGTAGTTTGGAAACATGTGCTCTAGGAGGGTTAATCGAGCCACCCTACTGTTTCCCGCGTTCTCCATAAACCAGAGAATTCCATGATCTAGCTCTTTCCAAGTCCAAGAATTCTCAAGAATTTTGGATTTAAGGTGCTGACCAATACCAACGATTATGAAGCCGACGACAGGTTTCAAAACTTCCACCTACGACAGGCATTCCTTTTTAATGTTACTACCGACGACAGGTTTCAAAACTTCCACCTATGACAGGCATTCCTTTTTATTGTTACTATTTTACATCGCATATGAAAAACAGAGCAAACATCAGCCAACCCACTGCTTTTCAACTATGGAGTGTGTGTGTTGTGCATAATGACATTGGGGTGGATGCTGATGTAGGGAAATTGAGACCTTTCTACAAATACATCCCCCACTCTGGGCATGTCAGAATCGTGCTGGATAGAGGTAGTGGCCTAGCCCATTTAATCCTGACAGACCCTGACCTAGCCTTAGTACAGGATGATGCTGACAGTTGGTTACCAATACATATACAAAGAATGTCACGATATTTCTAAAAATCTTGGAGATACCTTAGAATATAAACAATTAACTATCAACATTAAGGCTTCAAATCTATAAACGTATTTAGGGACATTCCTTTGAACTACATTAAAAAAATCTATCAAAGATTTCTGCTGAACGGATTTACGTCAAACTATAGCCAATAAGATCTATAACTTGCCCCAAATTCGTTTGACTTTTGCACAATATGAATTGTCAAGCTTTTTTCTACATAATTAAAATCTCTAGGAAATCTCCACGTATCTGCTCATATCAGACTCTTATTGAGAAACTCATTTACTCTGCAGGGGACTGATTTGGACACCAAACTTTAGAATCACTTTCTTTCCTACTAAACATGAGAAAGATACCTTATAATTTGAGTCGTTTGGTTGCCGAAATGTAGACGAACATTCCTAAAGCTTTACGGCCCAAGCCAAAGAAAGAAAAGGAAAAGAAAGAAAAGGAAAATACGGAAAGGCGAGAGCGAGAGCAGCAGCACAAAGCATGCAGCGGAGGTAAGAGCACATCACGGGGACGTGGGCGTGTTCTGCAACCACAGGCAAAAAGGGTGAGAGACAGGGAGGAGGGCGTGGGGTGGGGACACACGGTGCGGTGGTTTCTTACACGTCTGCCTTTGCTGGCTGGAGTGCAGGACGGAGAGCGCTTCAACAAAGAAAGGAGAATACTACACGTTACAAACACACACGACTCTCGATGGCTGCCGCCGTGTTAACAGACAAAGTCTATCAACATACACAGAGAGACACGTTTTCTGATAGGTCCAAAGTACATTTGTTTTCAGGAAAAACTGGAGGATAGGACAACGGAGAAAAGGCTGCTCGGACTCGGGCTAAGGTGACGGTAACGCTTTCGCTGGACCCCGCGCGGTGACCCACGCAATGGTGCTCCAGCGAGCGAGGGACGATCTCCTTCCTGTGGAGGTTTGGAAGTAGCAACTGGAAACAGGAGAACGAAAAGGAGCCAGATAATTCTGACTGAGCGCCAGTTAGCACTTAGTAAAATATTTCATGGGCCGGTCTTTTCCCTACCAAACTCTTACTGTTTTCAAAGATGATTCTTTCCAATGGTAAGAGCTAAATTAGGCCTTTGGGATCACTGACGGTGAATGAAAACAAAAACAGTTACTTCAACGATACCACCCGCCTTGACTGGGTATTAGGCTTAAGTCAAAGGGGACTGTCACCTTTCTGACATTGAAGATTCAGTAATTAGGGAAAAACAGCAAGAACAATAAGCAGGTAGTAACCACATCAAAACAGTCCCAAGCCTCTGGAACTTTGGGATGTGCAAAGAGCAGAGCTTCACACACATAAACCATCTCTACCTCTGGCAACTCCCTATATTCAACTGAACCTGACACGTCCTGAGGTTTTGCGACGGGTCAGGTATTTACAAGGTGGGGAAGACCCCGGGCCCCCAACAGTGGGCCTCACGTGGTAGCTGAGGTTTGCTGCACAGTTTTGTGGGAGGCCGGAGGCGGGACGTACAGGATTTGCATGGGGGCCTAGAGGAGGGGGTTTACAAACGGAGTCTATGGGAGCCACAGAAGATTCCAGAGAAAACTTGGAAGGGTAAGAAGATCATTCCGGATTACCGGTATTATCTGTACAAGTCTGGCAGATCGCTAAACAGGAACTATTATTTCTTTCTAGGAAATGGGAAGGGGGCTGACTTGAACACCGTGTCCTGAAGAGTTAACGGTGAACCGGGATTAGAAGGCCTGCAGATTCCTAAGCAATTTGTGTTTCTTCGTTCAGTGTGTAACTAGCACACCTTCCTCTTGGACTCTGTGGACCATACTCATCTATCCGTGGGGACCCCACTCAGGCACTGGTTCCTTCAGAAAGCCTTTCTGCAGCCCCCTGGCTCAGTCAGGTATCTCTCCTTTATACTCCTATGATATACAGTCCATATCTTTTATTAGTTTGATTTTCCCAATCGTGTTATAATTATTGATTTACACATGTGGTTTTTCCATCAGACTCGGATTCTTCAGGGCAAGAAACATTGTAACACGCTTATCGTAATAAAGCCTATCCATTTCAAAATCCTTAATAAGTACTGAATGAATCCTTCTGAAATGATGCAATACTTAACTGAAATATTTCTTACGGCACCTGTCACTTTCGACATGGCGCAGCACGTAACCATGGATTTATTTTTTCTAACAAGATGATAAGCGTTTCGCGGCCTACGTCTCCATCTATGTCTTAGGAGCTACCACCGTGCAAGGATTAACACAGAGAATTCTTGACTTTCTGGCTATCTTTCTACACTTCTAGAGCAGAGTTGGGAGTGTGCTGAATCCGTGAAAAAATGCATGACTAGTTCAAAGTACACACATTGCCACCATACTAAAAACAAGTCAAAACGTCTCTCAAAACCATCTCTGCGTATGAAGGACAACACCTGGTCTCAGCTGGCACCGTATAAAGCTAATAATGATCCTAAATCATAGGGATAATATTCTTCCCAAAGTGTCTACCTAGAAACCCGACAGCTGTTTTTCTGTTTTCAACAAGAAGGGGAAATTAGGCCGCTTCCTGATGATACAATTACAGGAACACACACTACGCTCTCTCTTCTACACACTGACACACAACCACGGTTTCGTACAAACAGTGGACCTGGTCTCACAGCCCGGGAGAAGCCAGTATGTTGCCTTCATCTCTAATCATATACACTTTAAAACTATGCCTTTTCTACCTAGGTCTCTCGGTCGCCACTGTAATGCTCAGGCTGATCGTAGGAGGAAGCACACAAGCAGAAACCAAAAGAAGTACTTTATCTTATAGACACGGATTTGGCAAATAGCTTTTAAGATTCAGTTAATGAATTCCAAAGGTCTTCTTAAACAGGAGAGTGAAGAGTGAAAGTCTGGGTGGTCATGGGTGTTTCCCTCTAGACTGCCTCAATGTATGAGAATATAATACAGATCTTGTATATATAATTAAGATAGAATCCTGCCTAAATGAGAGAAGGGCTGCATATGACAATCTCCTGAAACGTGAGTTTCAAGTTGGGTTGTATTTAACATGTGGATGGAAGTTTTGTTAAAAAAAAAAAAAAAAAAAAAAAGAATTGAAGGAGGAAATATCAGAAATGCCATAATTTCTCAGCAGGATCTACACCTAGTGTGGGTCATAGGATGAAAAGATCTTTATAATGTATGTTTTAAAATTCTGTCTTCCACGGATTCTCATGGATGATCGACTTGCCCCAGATCCAGCTGACACAATGCTGCAAAGCCTCAGATTTCTGTGACTGGTGATGACAGAACATAAAAGAAGCCAGGGGAGAGACAAGAGATCTCTACAGGGAAGAGATGAATGAAGGAAGCTAGGAGCCGGGACTGAAATTAAATAGTTCAGGACATCGTAGCAAGATTTTAATATGAGGCCAAAACGAGGAGTAGGAGAACTAGCTTGTCAATACTCTCCGACTGCTGGCTTCTCGGAATTGGCCAGGATACAAGAAAACAGGGTTTGTGAGGATCAGACAGTCGGACCAATGGTACTAACTCTATTCCTTTATGTCTGACCTTTAATTCCTTGGTCTACTCTTTCCTCGGCACACTGGAGGTAAGACAGCATCCAAAAAGCAAGTTGGCAAATTCTCATTTGCCAGGTAAATGGGCAATTCCCATTTCTGTGTGTGAACTTGGCCCAAATGAACAGAGTGTAGAATCGTAATTTAATAAAACTCAAAACCTACCTGGCACAGATTTAACAAATGACAATCTGTTTACCAAACACAACAACAAGTGGTTCATTTAGATGACCATAATTAGCATTACCTTTAATACAGTCAAGCCAAGTATTATCTTTGGTTCCTTTGAAAAGAAGAAAACGAACTGACCAGGATGGGAAGTTTGTAAGCGTGGTGTGGTCATCCCTGGACTTCTTGCCCCTGGGATGCAGGGAACAGATGAGGGAAAGGCCAAACTGCCGAGCTCCACCTGTCCCTCACCCTGTTCGGGACCTGGAGGCTGGGCCAATATGGAGTCACCCCAGGCAGTCTAGGACTGGGGTGTGGGGTTGGGGGAAAAGATGAGGCTACCCTGCGGTCACTGGTGTCTCACCACACGTGGGAATGCCTGACCCGAGAGACAAACTGGTCAGAGTGACGTCAGTTTCTTTTAACATGAATTAACCCCCCTTCTATCTGCCCTCAATAGTGTCGTACCCCGTTGCCACTAATTCCCTATTCCCCCAAAGACTGAGAGTCCAGAAACTTCCCTAATGGGACAGCAGACCGCCCACTTTACTAATGGGAGAAGGCGGTGATAAATGGTGGCCAGAAGCATGGACTGAATATATCCTAAGTTCTTTTCTCTTTCAGAAGAAGTTCATGATTATGCACGTAGGAAAGCCCAACCACTTGAGTTCTCCTGAGTCACAGAAGCAGGTGCTTCGCCCGAATCAGAGGGAAGGAAGGAACCTCCGTACACTGCTCCGTCGTCAAGGCCGTGCTTACTGGAAACTCTACGCGTAGCAAGACCTGTGTAAACTGTGCAACTTAAAAGGAAACTGCTCTGAGTGTGCCCAGATTCTAGCATTCGCTTGAATTCTGAACTTAAGGAAGTCAAAGGTGCTTCTGGAGGCGGGGAGGGGCCGGTGGTTTGGTTCTAAAAAACCAGAGGGCAGAACGAGGTCGCTAGGCCTTGGCGAGCAGACGAGGAGGTCGATGGCGTGCAGAGGCCAAAGAAAACTTGCTTTCTGCAATCCTGCTCCACCCCAGCTTTATCCCTTCCTAAACCCATGAGTTCCTGCCTGCGATTCAAATTCCGGGTCCGCGGCGTGCCCGGCTTCCCTTCTGCAGCAATGAGGCCGACGCCAGAGAAGAAGGACACGAGGGTGAGTTGCGCGGGGTGGCTGAGGGTTAGAGTCTGCTCGCTGTCGGGGGCGGCCCCGCACAACACTCCGAGGAGCGTGGGCACAAAGATCACAATTCACCCTGTTCCTTAAGATCCCAAATGCCAAAGAGAACTGAAGCTTTGTGCCTCGCGTCTCAGCTGCTGAGCGCAAGTGTGCCGAGGACCGGACGCTGGTTTTCAAGAACCTCATCCTCCCACGGCCTCGAGGGTGAACGGAACGAGGACTCTGGGAAGAGCGGTCGTACTCATTAACCAGAAAGAGCCTCCGGCCGTAGAATATGAAGTAAGAAGACAAACTACGTTTGAAAATGGGAGCTGACTGCTGGCCTTGTCCCTGATGTGTAAAAATCACCACGCAGCGGTGACCTGACTTGACGATTCAGGGGAGGTGACCTGCGCGGGTGGGGGTGGAAAGGTGGTTAGAGGGCTAAAGGCGACATTCAGGCGACAACGGACTCCTGGACGAGAAAGGAAGCTAAAGGAACTCGGGAAGGGGGTGAACGGCCTATGACGAGTAAGGCAACAGCAGGGTGAGGGCCTCACGTGCGCTGTTCCCTTAAGCTCTCAAACCACCTACGAGTCGGTACCGCTGTTATTACCCCTGTTCTTCTGACCAGCAGACTGGGGCGCAGAGAGGTTGGGTAACTTGCTCCCAGCCACACACCTGGAAGGTGGTGGAGGCAGGATTTGGGTCACCTTACGTGCTTACCCAGTAAGCGGGAAGGGGAACCTCGGGAGCAGAGACCATGCTTTTTAAGAGCTGGCGCCTGGATCAGAAAGATTCAGCCTGTGTGAACTCAACTCCTTTTCGCGGTGTAACAGGGGTTCCTTTGTGCCGGTTTAAGACTCGGTGGTCCGTGTGAACTGAGCTCAGGCCGAGCGCCGGTGGGTGAAGGACAAGAGAGTTCTGGAGGAACGTCAAAGCGGGACGCTTCCTCACTACGGCCGGGTGGCAGCGGACAGAGCGGGGCCACGCGGGTGTCCCTGTAGCAGGCCCGTCGGCCACAGGGCACCCGGGCTCCCGTGTTCTACATTCAGAGCTTTGTGTGGGAGGGGAGGGGGCGGGGAGAAGGGTTTGTTAGAAAAAGAGAAAGGAAATGGTTTTCTAGCGGAAGGAACCATTAAAAGAATTTATTCAAACTTCCTTGTCTTTCTCTTTCAAGTGAACGATGTTTCTATGGAAATAACATCTTGAGTATTTTAGTACAAACACCCAGTAGATGGTAACATGAAATACTGCTGTACATCAAGAGAGTTCTCTTTCTATCACAGTGTAGAGTGAACTAGGACCGTCTCAAGAATGATGAAACAGTTTCCATTCAGAATGGAAAATAGTACACTTTGGTACGATATTTCAAAGGCAGAAAAAAAATCAGTTAAAAAAATGTTTAAGCCTAGATCAAGAGTTTTCTTGAGTGGAAAATTATGCAAAGTACTCTTCTGAATGTAAGAATTATGTTTAACAGAACACAAAAAATAAAACGTAAAAATTGCCCCAGGTTTAAAAACTGGGCTCTGCGCAGAACATCTGCATCTGAACCCATTCTATTTTCCAGTTTCTAGAAAGGTTAAATGTTCAACAGGACAACAAAATGCCTTATGACAGGGATTTTTGTGCCATTTAATGTGGAACAGAGAGAACGCGGACAGGTGGCATTTCAGTAAAGAGAGTGAAGACATTAGGGACTTCTAAATGATCAAATCTACAGAATTAATTTAGGAGAGAAAATGATAATGCAGTCAATTTATAGTGCATGTAGCACATATGTTAACTAAAATCACTTTCCACATTAGAAGAGAAATTCTGTCAGCACTAAAAATTGATATGTACTCAATTATTATGTTACAATAAAATCTACTGAAAGATTTAATACGTCACTTTTTCTGATTTTATTACCAGACGTTTACTTCTAACTAACATAAAAATTAAATAGCAAAATGCTGCAAAGGGGAACGTGAAACAGAAATTGCTATGAAAAAGAAAAATGAAGACTTTTATATATTTATCCACATAGTGACAATAATCAAATAAGCATTCCAGTCTTCGGAACTGTTGCAAAGAAAGGGAATCCAGATTCCTGACGGCCAAAGCATTTTTCAAAGTACATATTCACTTCCTGATGTTTAAAAAATATAAACCCTTTGTTTCATTTCAGACAAGAAAGAAGCAAATTTTGTCTCACAAGTAAATTACCAGGTGTGATCATTCTAAAACTGAATGCATTACTAGGCAAAACTCTTCAATTCAATTCACTGATGGTTTGAAAATCAAAGACTTACGTCATCCAAAAAATCAATCAGTGAAGATGAGGAAGAAGAAAAGGAATCCTATTTAACGAATACAGCAATAAAAAAAATAGAAAATATGGATGAAGCAATTTAATAAGAATAATAAATCAAAAATCTTGTAAAACAATTAAAAGGCAAATGACATTAATTCAAACCAACAAATGAGAAAAGCAGTCATTGTCACTTGCTCACGAAACTTAGAACTCCAGTAATTACTTTTAAAAGCTGATCCCTATCCCAAAGCAATGAAATACAATGCATATATTGTACCCAAAACGTAATACGGTGAAGTGCACGGCAGATCATTAATAATCAAATTAAATGAAACACTTGAGGAGTAACGGGATCTCTCTGCCTCTAATTGTTCCCACTGGAACGTAACCTCTAGGAGAGCAGGGCGCGGTCTATTTGGCCACTACTTTAACTCCGGCACCTTTAACAGTGCTCTGCACAGAGATACAAGATTATTTGTTTAATAGAGGTATAATCACTAACGTGAATTTTCTGGGATGAAAATATACTTTATGAATTTGGTTTTTTTTCCCCCTGGCAAAGAATTTAAGCAGCAGAAACTGACAGGCATACAGTCACTATTCCATTATTATGGAATCTTCCTAACATTCTCCACGTAATACTTGTAACAAAAAGTATGCCTATTGTAAACTCCTAAAAAAACTTGAATTGACTTGGAGCTAGAACCAGCACTGCTCTATCCTGAGACTGACCTTTTTCACCGTTTTTCTTTTTTTTTTTTTTTTAATTGTGGCTCTACGCTTGGGAGAAAAAACAAAAGTGTCAACATTACTTCAAAAGTTAGGATTTGTTCTGCATTTCCTGTCTCCCAGGGGAAGGGATGAAATTTCTTTTAAATCTTGGGACCTTTCTTAGATTTTTCTTACATATACATGTGATCACCATTTCCGTAAGAATACAGAACATATTCCTTTCTTAATAGGCTTTTGTTTATAGAAGATTCTAGGTCCTTTTATGTGGGAAGCGATAAAACCGTTTCACCGCCAACAAATTTTAAATCACAACCTGAATTTGAAACTGACCACAAAGAATACTTGCACAGTTCAGTACTTACTTCAAGTTGATCCAGACCATCGGTAGGCGTATTCAAAAATGCCAAGAAAGAATGCTGTGAGTCTCGGTGCTCTATACCTAGAAGACAGCAGCAACTGTTTTTTAAAACTAGAACAATTTAAACTCATTCTCACGGATAACCTTTCCTGTCTGAATCTATTAAGAGCTGTTCACAAACGACCTCATTTTAAGGCTGATCAGTCCTATTAACTCTACATTAAAAAAAAACAAACCGTATTAATGTTTCTTGAAATATCACTTAACAGTCGATTATTATCAGTCTCCACGACACGCTTGTTTCCTGCCTTGAGTTCTCGAATTTCTTTCTTTTCCCTTAGAGTACATTATAAAAACACATTAAATCGTGGTAGGGCTGAGAGACTCTCTAAAATATGGTTCTGTTTTTTCTAAGCTAATTTATCACCAAACAAGGTTTCTGTTTTGAAACACTCTTACTGCACACAGAGTATACACTAATATACATGACCTCTTACAAGAAAGTAAAGTAGTGATACAACAAATGTATTTAGTTATGAAAAATCGGTTGTCAAGGCCTCAATCTGATTTCAGGTATTGTTTTATTGACGAAATGAGGCACTCAAACCCTCGGTTTTCTCAGATGAAGTTTTAAAAGTTTCTGCATATTTCTTCACTGTGACATTAACTTTAAATGCGTAATTTCCAAAATAATTCTTAAAATATACAGGCAATGATAAATGCTAGCAGTCAAGCACATTGTTTTGATTTCCATATCCTTAGGAAGTTACATCCACTAATTTGTGTGGTTTTCACAATAATCTCTAGCAATATACCATGGATGTCAGATGATGTACTACGTTCAGAAATTCATCCAATCAATACGTATTTACTGAGAGCCCATTAGGTGCCAAACCTTGTCCAGATACTGGCACATACTAGTAAACACGCAGAAAAAACAATCTCGCCCTCGTTATGTAAATATCACATTACATTATTTAAGCAGTAGAGTACGTTATGTTACAACATAAAGTGAAATTTGATTATTCTGCAATGTTCAAAATCCAAGTACAAGGGGCAGGTTAACGTGTCTTCATAAAGCAGAGTGATAGACTTGAGTTACTTCTTTCGCAAGTTTAGATCCATGCTAACAATGACGCCACCACTGACACCAGAGTCATACTCTGCACGGGTGTCTTTTCTGTACAGAAAAGTGTACTGTACACGGGTGCCTTCAGGGCTACAGGTCCTACATGTCTTATATATTCTTGGTCTTCTGCTCACTAAATAGTGCAGCTCCCTTCCACCATTCATGTCTGAAAACTCAGCTTGAGTCTCATTTTGGTGAGAAGCCCTGTGCTCAATCTGAATTCCTCATCTGCCTTTTCTGGGTTCCTTCCTTTCTTGTTCACTAGGAAATGCCATCAATAAAAAATGTCTTGAACATCTGCTATTTTTAGGGTTTTTTTTCATGTCAAATCCTTCACGTGTATGATACCCTCTCCTCCACAATTTTAAAAGCAGATACAGAGACCCAACCATCAGCGTGCGTCACACGACCGAGAAGTTAGAGGGAAGCATGACGTAAAGCCGTTAATTCGTCCACTATTCGGTCAGGAATACGGACTTTGTCAGGATGGTGGATTTCTAATAACTGGATGTAAGGGGATCCCTTCACTGGGAAAATAACATTCTGAATTTCTTTGTATTACATCTTCACATTCTGAATGCCCACATTATGGAAAGAAAGTTGAGTAAGTTCCTGTAATGGAACTCCCAAGCTCTCGGGAATTCCTGTTCATGTTAAGACTCATTAATGTTCAGGCAATGCCTTCAGGAAAATGGGAATGGATCCTGAGAAATCCCACAGGGCAGGCAACTGAAGAACCAGACATGGAAGAAAGCAATGGAGTGCCCCAACAGTTCATCCCTGAACCGCCTTTTAATACCGGATTAATCTTTGGTTACTTCACACACTGTTCCTCAGCTACCCCGGGAGTGAAGCCCCCTACAACATCTGAAAATAGTGTAAGGTATATTATAAAAATAATAGTTTTTTTCCGATCACAAAAATATTATTTGTGTAACAGTCTGCGGCTACGGAAAAATGGTCCAAATTACAGCAAAGTGAGTTTTTCTGTTACTACGAAATTCTTTAAAATTGTTTAAATTTTAAACATAAATTTTATAAAAAAATAAAACATATTGAGCACAACAAAATGACTCAGAGACCAGGCTAGTGCACGTGTGTGTGTGAGGCGTGTGACGTGAGCATACACATATCCATCAGTGAGCGCCAGTGCTGCTGCGTGAATAACTCCCCGACCCGTGCAAGATGCTGACGCTCGTGCGACAGAACGGATTCAGAACAGAAGCAGCCCTGGTTGATGCAAAACACATTCTCATACCCTTTTCAGATCTAAGCTCTTCAGTGTCCTTTATTAGCTGCTCGATTTCTGATAGTAGCTCCAAGTTCTTCTTCTCGGAGTCTTTCAGTTTACTTCAATAAGGGAAAAAAAGGAAAAACGTCATTATTTTTATCGCTGGTTAGGGAGCCATCCTACAGTAAGTACGTGGTTGGAGTTTCTTGGTTTCCGTGTCAGTCATGTCAAATCAGGGAAGCGCGAACCACCGCAGGGCAGACGAATCGGCCCTGCGCTCTTGTGCAAATAAAGTGTTACGGGAGCACGGCCAGGCCCATCCGTTCACGGACGGTCCGTGGCCTCTCTTGCTCTATGACAGCGGGGCTGAGCAGGCAGGGACCCCGTGTCCCACCAAGCCTGAGACACGTTGGATCTGGCCTTTTAGAGAAGATGCTGACCTGGAGCTAAATGATTCAATTTTAAAATGTCCTCAAACTACAGGTCAAATTTAGAATTTGGTGAGGCTCTTTTACACAGAGCCACGGAAGTGGAGCATTTTCACGAGCGTGTCTACAGTTTTTGGCTTTGCTCACGGTCCCGCGTCCCAGGCGGCGCGCGCTGGGTCCAGGTAGAACCTGGGGAACTGCACCCAACGGCGCTTTGGGCTCGAGATGACTCGGCGGCTCCGGAGAGCGTTCGCTCCCATTTTCGGTGTCACACGAGCACATTTAGGCAACGCGTACTTAATTTATGTCTGGATTATTCATAACGAGAGTTTATAATTCAGCTGGGGTGCCGGGTGCCTGACCTCCGATTCGATTCGGAATATGAGTGATCACACTTGAAGCACTAAAAGGCTTCACACCGTTAGAAACTGAATTTATGGGACCATATTTCTTTTCACGATCGAATGCCTTTGGGACTTTGCTTTCCAGCACCAAATGGATTTTTCTATTTCTATGTTGATTTGTGACCAGAACTTTCTATTGTTTCTCTGACTTATTCTTGAACCATGTTTATATCCCATCTAATTAAGATTTTCATTGTATCATTTATTTCTTCAGAGTATAATTTGCTCTACTGTTGTGATGAGGATTGAAGGAATATATTCATCAGGTAATTGTCTCAGACTGTGGAGAGGATATACTTTTTGTACTACATAAAAGAACAGCAAAAACAGTGATAATTAAGATACATTTACCATTATTAAATTTATCACCAAGAGAACCTTCATTTGTAAAAGATCTATGGCAGAGTGATAGGTAGGGGCTAAACATAGAACTTTCCCCCCAAATACGTCTAGACCAACTTAAAATAATTCTAGGAGAGTCTATTCCCCAAGCTTACCATTCTGTGATGATGTTAGATGCTTTAACTTTATTCAACTCTTCTTGGATGGCCTGTTTAGCTCTTATTTCTGCATCGAGGGCCGACTGCAACTCCAGTCTAGCTGACATGTCCAGTTTTGCAAAACGACGCATTTTCCAGGGCATATCCTATCAAATAATACGACTGGTTTTAGCTCCATCCTATTTTATCCCTACCATTCCAATTTGGGAGTGCAAATAAATTTGGAAACTACTTAAAGGCACTAACCTTCTCTAATAACACAATAGAGCCGAAAGGCGACTTGTGACAATGTATCATTTTTCATTGAATTCAGAAATAGGTGTAGATTCACATACAGATGAGTTTATTTTTCGTCATTATTACCAACAATGGCTGCCTACTGCAAATTACAGGGAGGCAGTGATGTGCTATGATTTCCCAAACTGGCCAAGACGTGGACTCGTTGATTTCTTGGGAGAAACTTCACAGTGCGCTAAAGCCTAGACAGACCCACCCAAGGTGATCACTCTCTCCGCAAAACCGCTGAGCTTACTGTTGCTCGTGCACCCAGGCTGGAATTTCTTAAAGCTTCCAACTCTTCAGTCATTTTAGAAGCTAAGGCCTGCAGATACCCTCGTGCGTCCTTTTCATCACTGACCCTGGAATACATACGTATACGGACAAAGCACAAAAGTAAAACAAACAGAAAATCTTCAGTGAGACATAGGTCGTTTTCAAAGCATCCTACAAGAAGTGAAAGTGATAAAAATTTAAACATATATATATATATTTTTAAATATAATTTATTGTCAAGTTGGCTAACATATGGTGTATACAGTGTGCTCTTGGTTTTGGGGGTAGATTCCTGTGATTCATCGCTTACATACAACACCTAGTGCTCATCCCAACAAGTGCCCTCCTCGATGCCCATCTTCCATTTTCCCCAATTTAAACACATTCTTAAATATCTTCTTTCAAAAGGTCTCCCACAGCACTCCTGCCTGTCAACAAGTGGGAAAAGGTTTGCTGAACTGTTCAGTTATCTACAAATTTTAATTTGGTCACATTTAGGAAAGTTCAAATTACTTATATCTGATAAATTGGTAAAATTTCACCCTTGAACTGCAGAAATAATACTCTTTTAATCTAACATTAATCACACACACACTTACATGATTTCTAAAGAGTATTAAGATTTTTGTGGCACAAGAACAAACACTCAGATCAATGGAACAGAATAGAGAACCCAGAAACGGACCCACAAACATATGGGCAAGTAATCTTTGACAAAGCAGGAAAGAATATCCAATGGAACAAAGACAGTCTCTTCAGCAAGTGGTGCTGGGAAAACTGGACAGCGACATGCAAAAGAATGAACCTGGACCACTTTCTTAAACCAGACACAAAAATAAACTCGAGGTGGATGAAAGACCTCAATGTAAGACAGGAAGCCATCAAAATCCTCGAGGAGAAAGCAGGCAAAAAACCTCTTTGATCTTGGCCACAGCAACTTCTTACTCAACACGTCTCCAGAGGCAAGGGAAACAAAAGCAAAAATGAACTACTGGGACCTCATCAAAATAAAAAGCTTCTACACAGCGAAGGAAACAATCCGCAAAACTAAAAGGCAACCAACGGGATGGGAGAAGATATTTGCAAACGACATATCAGATTAAGGGTTAGTATCCAAAATCTATAAAGAACTTACCAAACTCAACACCCAAAAAACAAATAATCCAGTGAAGAAATGGACAAAAGACATGAATAGACACTTCTCCAAAGAAGACATCCAGATGGCCAACTGACACGTGAAAAAATGCTCAACATCACTCACCATCAGGGAAATACAGATCAAAACCACAATGAGATATCACCTCACACCTGTCAGAATGGCTAACATTAACAACTCAGGGAACAGCAGATGTTGGTGAGGATGTGGAGAAAGAGGATCTCTTTTCCATTGTTGGTGGGAATGCAAGCTGCTGCAGCCACTCTGGAAAACAGTATGGAGGTTCCTCAAAAAACTAAAAATAGAACTACCCTACGACCCAGCAATTGCACTACTAGGCATTTATCCAAGGGATACAGGGGTGCTGTTTCAAAGGGACACACAAACGCCCATTTTTATAGCAGCACTATCAACAATAGCCAAAGTATGGAAAGAGCCCAAATGTCCATCAATGGATGAATGGATAAAGATGTGGTATATATATACAACAGAGTATTACTCAGCAATCAAAAAGAATGAAATCTTGCCATTTGCAACTATGTGGATGGAACTAGAGGGCATTATGCTAAGCGAAATTAGTCAGAGAAAGACAAATATCCTATGACTTCACTCATATGAGGCCTTTAAGAAACAAAACAGATGAACATAAGGGAAGGGAAACAAAAATAATATAAAAACAGGGAGGGGGACAAAGCATAAGAGACTCTTAAATATGGAGAACAAACAGAGGGTTCCTGGAGGGGTTTTGGGAGGGGGCAGAGACTAAATGGGTAAGGGGCATTAAGGAATCTACTCCTGAAATCACTGTTGCACTGTATGCTAACTAACTTGGATGTAAATTAAAAAAAAAAAAAAGATTTCTCATTAATTGGATTCTGCCATTTTATCTTACAAAAACAAAACATACCCTTTTTAGATGTACTGAAGCATACTACATTTAGAAAGTTTAAAGTAGAATATTCTGTGAAAATCAGGGTTATCTTGCAATAAAGCTCCTCTGTATTCTAAAATGGTCAATAAAATAACAAAGGGAAACAGTTAAAGTTGACTGAAATTCATAACTGTCTTAAGGCTACCTTGACCGATGCAACTCTTAGGATCTTAGATAGGTTTTTAAATTTGGGCACATGGGTGGCTCAGTTGGTTAAGCATCTGACTTCAGCTCGGGTCGTGATCTCACGGTTCTGAGATCCAGCCCTGGATCAGGCTCCCTGCTGTCAGCACAGAAGCCTGCTTCAGATCCTCTGTACTGCCCCCTCTTGGACCCTCCCCCACTCTCTCACACACTTTCTTTCTCTCTCTCTCTCTCTCAAAAATAAACATTAAAAAAAGGAAATGTTTTCAAATTATATTCAATAAGACACACTCCACATTTCAGAATTTATCAGGAGAAAGCTTGTGTTTTATTACATCTCCTTCAAAACCAGGGCAAGACTGGGGTCCGGACTACTAGCAGATGAAAATCTACAAAAGAAGGTACCGTGCTCACGAAGAATGAACAACACTGGTTTACAGAAAGCTGTAACTGCACAAAGGAATAAAAAATGGGAGTTGAAATTTGCAACGTCTACAAGTGTATTGTAGGTACACTCTGGGGAACACTATTTGCCTTTGTGAAGGCTGGCTGTTCTCATAAATAAAATTCAGGCCACTGAATAGTAATGAGGAAAGTATATTTCAGGTAAATCAAGATGTATCTGATGCATACAGCCGATGAATTTAAACCTTGAACTTTGCTTTAGCGGCTTTTAGAATTTAAACTCCCCAGGAGTCAAATTCATGTATCTGTATCTGTGGATCTTAAAGAGGCCCCTGACAAGGGATCTGCTTCTCTCAGACGGACGCTGTACCGGAGGACCAGAAAAAGAATCTAATGCTAAAAGCGATAAAATCGCTGTAAGACGTTGCCCCACCGAGTCAGTTACATATTTTTAGGCTCTATATCCATGTATGTAATTTTATTGCCTTTTAAAGGAAAATGGCTTTAGGAAGTAAGAACGCTTGTGTAGGAGGCTGTTTCCTTCAAATTTCTTTAACTCTGGACACTGCAACAGATCACCACCTTTTGATTTCATCGTCCGACCTACAGTATAAAGAGTAAGTGGGGATGGAGGAAGATGACCCCTTCTAGAATACAAAAAAGACACTTACATGGTGGCGATAAAGAAAACTACATTATCGGGGCACCTGGGGCTCAGTCGGTTGGGCGTCCAACTTCGGCTCAGGTCACGATCTCGCGGTCCGTGAGTTCCAGCCCCACGTCGGGCTCTGTGCTGACAGCTCGGAGCCTGGAGCCTGCTTCCCATTCTGTGTCTCTGCCCCTCCCCTGTTCATGCCTCCCCCCCCCCCCTCTCTCTCTCTCTCTCAAAAGTAAACAAATGTTAACAACAACAAAAAAAGAAAACCACATTCTCATTTAAATGGCCAGGCTCCTGGGCGTCCAGCAGTCTGCTTCAGTGTCTAGCACAGCTCAGTGATCTGGGTTTATGCACATTCCAGGAACTTAAGAAGTCCAATGTGTTTCATTAACTCTGGAAATCAGATACGTTAACTTTTTTTTTTTTTAACGTTTATTCATTTTTGAGAGAGAGCGAGGGGAGGGACAGAGAGAGAAGGGGACAGAGGATCCCAAGCAGGCTCTGCGCTGACCGCAGACAGCCAGATGAGGGGCTCAAACTCATGAACCATGAAATCATGACCTTAACTGACTGAGCCACCCAGGCACCCCCTGTTGTTTAACATTTTAAATAAAAAACAATCTCTTGTAATTTTGTTTTTATTTACACCTTGAGTACGTTCACATTCCCTTACTCCTGTGGTCTCCCGTTAAGTCTCAACTTTTGATTAAAATTAGGTCCATTTTATTGGCTACAAAAAATTAAGGAAGGGAAGGGTTAAAGAAAAAAAAAAGACTTTGGTCAGTTACAAACTCCTGCCATTTAAGTTCCACTGGGCCCCGGGTCTCCTACAACAATTCCTTTTCAGAATCATTGCTATCTGTTTCCACCCTCAAATCCTTAAAATTTCACTCCCCCCAACCCAACACTGTCTTGCCCTTTGACTGTCTTGTCTCCCCTGACAGAGAGGGAGACACAGAATCTGAAGCAGACTCCAGGCTCTAAGCTGTCAGCACAGAGCCTGACGTGGGGCTCGAACTCACGGAGTGTGAGATCATGACCTGAGCTGAAGTCGGATGCCTAACCGACGGAGCCACCCAGGCGCCCCTGAAACCACAGTTTATTAAAATAACTACTGAACTACAAAAGTCCAGTTTCAGTCTATGTTGTTATTCTGGCATATCTAATACTCTCCTCCCAAATTCTTTACAGTAATTAATCCAGAAATATTTATTAATACTATTATGCAGGGACATACTTGGAGACAGAGAAGATATCTAAAATACGGTCCTTAAAAAGTTGGGGAGGTAGGACATAGACAGTAGAGTGACTAAGAACTTGATTTCTGAGTCAGACCCAGAAACAGATTTCTGGGTTCGAATCCTAGCTCACTGCTCATCAGCTCTGGGACTTGGACTAAGTCATTTACCCCTTCTAACTCTGTTTATCCCTACCTATGAAATGGGAATAATAATCCTACCTCATAGGACTGTTGGGATAACTAAAAAAGAATATTGTAGAAGTGAATTTTCAACTCAATGCCTGGAATATAATATGTTGTAATCAGTATAAGCTATTACTTCACACAAATGAACATTAGTGAATGAGGATTATTTCAAGTAACGTGAGTGAATGTAAATAAAGGGAAATAAAAGTTTTATTCCTGAAACCCTCTGCTGATTATGAAAACATTTTCCTGGTTGTCCTGTCTCCTATATGCTGCTCTATTATCCTTCTTTTCTCCTTAGAAAGATCTCAACGTTAATGGCTTTATTGACTAGAGATTAAATCCCCAAATTTATATGTTTAACCTTAACCTTTCTGGAATGTTTCTAAAAGCATATTGGAAATCTGTAGCCAGATGTCTTAGGGTGAGCCCAGTCTGAAAACAATCAAAATTGACTTTATCTTCCTCGAAGTTGTTTCGTTCTCCTGACTTTCCTATTTTAATGATATCATTTTCTTAATCTCTCCAACTCAGAATTTCGGAAATACGAATTCTTCGTCATCTCTTGTCCTTAATTCATAATTATAAGAATCCTATAGATTCTTCTCCCATAATGTCTTCTCCATTTGTTCAGTTTCCCCCAAACTCCCCTCTATTTCATCCTGAACACCACTATAAAGAGTTGCCTTCCTAATGCATCATCTAATCAATGCCATTATCCTTTGCAAAAACCTTCTCTCCTTCTTATAAAGATCAAATTCTTACCCAGTATTCATGGTAACTGTATGGTGGTAACTTTACTAGTCTTATTTCCAATCGCTTTATATGGAACCTCCAATTCAGCCAACCTAAGTATAGGACTCTTTATTAACCTCAGGGTTTTCAGCAAATACATTGTAAGTTCAACTGATTACCCCCAGCTTTTTTAAGCACCTCAGTCTGAGGTGATTCTCTTCTACACTCCTATAGGAAAATCAGTACTGTATGATACATAGAGCAACTTACATTTAAGTCTTGTAACAAATCTCCAAATCCAGTCACGTTAGTTTTTAAACTTTTAAACGTTATAAGCTGCTTGAAGGCAAAGTACTAGCTCTTACAGACCATCCTACCACCTATTTATACCGGAAGAATGCAGCAGATGTGAGGAAATGGGTTTTAGACATCACTCTTAGGGACTAGACTATGACTCCGACTTTTTTTGTCCTATCATTTCAAAGAGAAAGAGCGATGTATTCTGACGAGCCAATGGTGAGCACTGCACACAGTGATGAACAACAAGGTCTCCCTACCCTAAAAGGTATTCTTTCACAGAAGAGGGATATTTCATAGGAAAGGTGGAGGGGGCAGAGTAAGGGGCCATCAGAAATGCATCTGACTGAGGTCTTACATGCAACAGCACCTGTTCTGTTTTAACACCGTTACTTTGTCCAACAGAAACATTTAAAATACCATATATTACAAACTCCTAAAACCTTGTTTGGGCATTGCCTCATTTTTGTTGAAGTTCTAGTTTAAATTCCAGTTTGTGAACATACAGTGCGACACTAGTTTCAGGTGTACAATACAGGGAGACACCACTTCCCTACAACACCCGACGCTCCTCACGACAAGTGCCCTCCTCACTCTCTGCCGCCTAGTTCACCAACCCCCCCCGCCCCTCCCCCCTGGTAACCATCAGTGTGTTGTTCTCTAGTTAACAATCTGTTTCATTATTTGTCTCTCTGTTTTTCCCTTTGCTCGTTTGTTCTGTTTCTTCAGTTCCACATAGGAGTGGGATCATATGGTTTTTGTGTTTGATTGACTTATTCTGTTTAGCATAATACTCTTTAGCTCCATCCATGTCATCGCAAATGGCAAGATTTCATTCCATTTCATAGCTGATATTCCTCTGCATATGTATGCCACATCCTCTTTATCCATGCATTGGTCCTGAGACATTTGGGCTCTTTCTGTAATTTGGCTAATTGTTGATAATGCTGCTGCAAACATAGGATGCATATATCCCTTTGAATTAGTATTGTTGTACTCTTTAGGTAAATACCTAGTAGGGTGATTTCAGGATCGTAAGGCAGCTCTATTTTTAACTTTTTGAGGAACCTCCATACTGTTTTCCAGAGTGGCTGCACCAGTTTGCATTTGCACCAACAGCAGACAAGGGTTGCTTTTTCTCTGTATCCTCGCCAACACTTATTTCCCGTGTTGTTGATTCTAGCCCTTCTGACAGGTATGAGATGGTATCTCACTGTGGTTTTGATTTGTATCTCCCTGATGATGAGTGATGCTCGGCATCTTTTCATGTGTCTACTGGTTACCTGTATGTCTTCTTTGGAAAAATGTCTGTTCATGTCTTCTGCCCGTTTTTAAAATTGGATTATTCATTTCGGGGGTGTATTGTAAGTTGTTTATATATTTTGGATACTAGCCCTTGACAGAATATGTCATTTTCAAATATCTTTTCCCAGTCTGTAGGTTGCCTTTTAGTTTTGTGGATTGTCTCCTTCACGGTGCAGAAGCTTTTTATCTTGATGTAGTCCCAACAGCTCATTTTTGCTTGTGTTTCCCTTGCATCAGGAGACATACATAGAAGTTACTATGGCCAATGTCAAAGAAATTACTGCCTGTCTTCTCTAGGATTTTGATGGTTTCCTGTCTCATATTTAGGTCTTCAATCCATTTTGAATTTATTTTTGTGTATTGTGTAAAAGGAAGTAATCCAATTCCATTCTTTTGCATGGACTTTCATTCTTTTTCATTCATTCTTTTCCAATACCATTTGTTGAAGAGATATTCTTTTTTCCATTGGATATTCTTTCCTGCTTTGTTGAAGATTGACCGACCGTATAGTTGTGGGTTCCCTTCTGGGTTTTCTATTCTGTTCTATTGACCTATGTGTCTATATTTGTGTCTATATTTGTGTCTATATAGTTTTTGTTATTACAGCTTTGTAATATAACTTGAAGCCTGCAATTGTGATGCCTCCAACTTTTCTTTTTCAAGATTGCTTTGGCTATTTGGGGTCTTTTGTGGTTCCATATAAATTTTATGATTTTTTGTTCAATCTCTGTGAAAAATGCTGTCGGTATTTTTATAAGAATTGCATTAAATCTATAGATTGTTTTGGGTAGTACTGACATTTTAACAATGCTTGTTCTTCCGATCCATAAGCATGGAATGTCTTTCCATTTCTTTGTGTTTTCTTCAATTTCTACATCAATGTTTTATAGTTTTCAGAGTACAGATCTTTCACCTCTTTGGTTAGGTTTATTCCTGGGTATTTTATTATTTTGTGTGCAATGGTAAATGAGACTGACTCCTCAATTTCTCTGTCTGCCGCTCCATTATTATTGGTGTACAGAAATGCAACAGATGTCTGTATACTGATTTTGTATCTTAGGACCAGCAGGTTTTGGGTGGTTTTTTGAGTTTTCTACATATAGTATCATGTCATTGGCAAATAGTAAAAGTTTGACTTCTTCCTTGCCGATTTCGATGCTTTTTATTTTTTTCTTGTCTGACTGCTGTGGCTAACACTTCCACTATGTTGAACAAAAGCAGTGATAGTGGACATCCCGTCTTTTTTTTTGACTACAGAGGAAAATCTCTTACTAGTTTTTCCCCACTTAGGATGATACTAGTTGTTGGTTTTTCATAAATGGCCTTAACTATGTTGAGGTATGTTACCTTTAAGCCTACTTTGTTGAGGGTTTTTATCATGAATGGATGTCGAACTTTGTGAAATGCTTTTTCTGCATCTGCTGAAATGATCATATGGATCTTAGCCTTCCTTTTATTAATGTGATGGATCATGTTGATTGATTTGAGAATACTGAATCACCCTTGCAAGTTAGGAATAAATCCCACTTGATAGTGGCGAATGATTTTTTAAGTGTTTTGTTGGATTCAGTTTGCTAGTATTTTGTTAACAATTTTTGCATCTGTGTTCATTAAAGATATTGGGCCTGTAGTTCTCTTTTTTGTGGTGTCTTTATCTGGTTTTGGAATCAGGGAAACCCTGGCCTCAGAGAATGAATTTGGAAGTTTTTCCTCCTTTTCTATCCTCTTGGAATAGTTTGAGAAGAATAGGTGTTAACTCTTCTTTAAGTGTTTAGCAGAATTCCCCTGTGAGGCCATCTGTTCAAGGACTTTTATTTGTTGGGAGTTTTTTGTTTTGTTTTGATTACAGATTTGATTTTTTTGCTAGTTGTCTGTGCAAATTTTCTATTTTTTCTTGTTTCAGTTTTGGTAATTTTATGTTTTTAGGAATTTATCCATTCCTTCTAGGTTGTGCAACTTGTTGGCATACAGTTTTTCATAATACTCTCTTATAATTGTATTTCTGCGGTGTTGGTTATGATTTCTCCTCTCTCGTTTGTGATTTTATTCATTTGGGTCCTTTCTCTTTTATTTCTGATAAGTCTGGTTAGAAGTTTGCCAATTTTATTAATTTTTTCAAAGAATCAGTTTCTGGTTTCATTGATTTGTTCTACTGTTTTTAAGTTTCTAGATCATATATTTCTACTCTAATCTTTATTATTTCCTTCTTTTGCTGGCTTTAGCCTTCATTTGTTGTTCTTTTTCTAGCTCCTTTAGGTAAGGTATAAGGTTAAGTTGCTTGAGATTTTTCTTGCTTCCTGATGTAGGCCTGTATTGCTATATACTCCCCTCTTAGAATTGCTTTCGCTGAATCTCAAAGGTTTGGACTACTTTCATTTTCCTTTGTTTCCATGCATTTTTAATTTTTTTCTTTTATTTCCTGGTTGACCAACTCATTGTTTAGTAACATGTTATTTAACCCTCATGTATTTGTGGTCTTCCCAGATTTTTTCTTGTAGTTGACTTCTAGTTTTGTAGCATTGTGGTCACAAAAGGTGCATGATATGACTTCAATCTTCTTGAATTTGTCAAGACCTATTTTGCAGCCTAATATGTGATCTATTCTAGACACTGTTCCGTGTGCACTTGAAAAGAATGGGTATTTTGCTGTTTTAGGATGGAATGTTATGAATATATCTATTATGTCCATCTGGTCCAGTGTGTCATTCAAAGTCACTGTTTCCTTATTGATTTTCTGCTTAGATGATCTGTTCACTGCTTGCTGTAAGTGGGGTGTTAAAGTCCCCTACTATTATCATATTATTATTGATTAGTTCCTTTATGTCTGTTATTGTTTTATGTATTTGGGTGTTCCCATGTTTGGCTCATAAATATTTATAATTGTTATATCTTCCTGTTGCATTGTCCCCTTTATTGTAACACCCTTTTGTGTCTTGCCCTTGTTACAGTCTTTGTTTTGGAGTCGACTCTGCTTGACCTAAGTATTGCTACTCCTGATTTCTTTCTTTTTTAAATTTATTTTGAGAGGGAGAGAGTGTGAGTTGGGGAGGAGCAGAGAGAGACAGGGAGAGAGAGAATCCCAAGCAGGCTCCACGCTGTCAGTGCAGAGTCTGATGCGGGGCTCAACCCCACGAACCATGAGATCACAACCTGAGCCAAAATCAAGAGTTGGACGCTTAACTGACTAAGTCACCCAGGCGTCCCCAATCCAGCTTTCTTTTGACATTCATTTGCATGATAAATGTTTCTCCATCCTCTCACTTTCAATATGCAGGTGTCTTTTGGTCTAAAATGAGAATCTCTTCTAGGCAGCGCATAGATGGGTTATCCATTCTGACACCCTAAGTCTTTTGATTAGAGCATTCAGTCTATTTAGAAAGTAATTATTGATAGATATGTATTTATTGCCATTTTATTACATGTTTTGTGGTTGTTTCTTAAGATTTTCTCTGAACCTTTATCATCTTTCTCTTTCACGGTCTGATTTTAACTGATATCTTTGAATTTCTTTGCCTTTATTTTTTGCATGTTTATTGGTGGTTTTTGATAGATCGTTATACCATTAGGTTTGTATATAACATCTGCATACAGCAGTCTATATTAAGTTCATGGTTGTTTAATTTGAACCCACTCTTTTCTTCTCTCCTCCCCACGTTTTAGGTATATGGTGTCATATTTTATATCCTCTTTTGTGAGTTCCTGGACTGATTTTTTACAGAAACATTCATTTTTACTGCATTTATGTTTCCTACCTTTATACTATCACTTTTGGTATCTCCTTTCCACTCAGAATTCCCTTAACTATTTCTTGTAGAGCTGCTTTAATGGTCATGAATTCCTTTAGTTTTTGTGTGTCCGGGGAACTCTTTATCTCTCCTTCTATTCTGAATGACATCATTGCTGGACAGAGTATTCTTGGCTGCATATTTTTCCCATTCAGCATGCTAGGTATATCATAACACTCCCTTCAGGCTTGCCAGGTTTCTGTTGCAAAATCTCCTGCTAGCCTTATGGGTTTTCCTTTGTACATTACTGACTTATTTTGTCTTGCTGCTTTTAAGATTTTTTTTTCTTCAACACTGTATTTTGGAAATTTAATCACAATATGTCCTGATGTAGGCCTGTTTTTGTTGATTTTGATGAAGAGTTCTCCGTGCCTCCTGGATCTGGATGTTTGTTCCCTTCCTTCCTTCTCTCTCTTTGTCTACTAGAACTCCTATAATACCAAAGTTATTACATTTAATGGAGTCACTGAGTTGCCTAAGTCTGCTCTCGTTTTGCATAGTTGAACTGCTTTCAATTACTATGCCTTCGTCATTCATTAATTCTTCTGCTTCTTCCAGCCTGCTGTTCACTGTATCAAGTGTGTTTCTAATCTTGTTTATTACACTCTTCATCTCTGATTCTTTAACTCTTCTTTCTCTGTGGTAAGGGTGCTACTGATGTCCTCCATTCTTTTCTCAAGTCCAGTGACTATCTTTATGATTGCTACTCTAATTCTCCATCAGACATGTTATTTACATCTATTTTGCTTAGATCTCTGGTCACGGCCTTATCTTGTTCTTTCATTTGGGACAAATCCCTGGTCTTCTCATTTTGTCTAAATGTCTGCTTCTGTGTGCTAGAAAAGCCAGTTATGGGGCGCCTGGGTGGCTCAGTCGGTTAAGTGTCTGACTTCAGCTCAGGTCATGATCTCGCAGTTTGGGTTTGAGCCCTGCGTCGGGCTCTGTGCTGACAGCTCAGGGCCCGGAACCTGCTTTGGATTCTGTGTCTCCCTCTCTCTCTGCCCCTTCCCTGCTCGCTTGCACTCTATCAAAAATAAACATTAAAAAAAACTTAAATTAAAAAAGAAAAAAGAAAAGCCAGTTATCTCTCCCGCTCTTGAGAGTAATGGCTTCATGAAGAAGAGGTCATACAGTGCCCAAGGCCTGGCACTTCAGGGAGTGTCCCCAGTGTGTGCTGTGTGTGCTCTGCTGCTCTGTTCTGGTTGCTCTGTCCTTGAGGCCAGTTGTCTGCAGAGGCACTCCTTGCCTGCTATGGGCAGAGTTTAGTCCCTGGCCTAAATGTGGTGAGTTTTAGCCAGTTTTGCTTTGATCTGCTTGTGAAATGGGACCTCCACTGGAACGGAGGCCTTGCAAAACTCTCTGGTTGGGAGACGTGGTATGGGCAAGGGTTTGTGCTACCCTTCTGGCACAAAGGGGCTGCCACAATGCGGCTAAGGTAAGCATGATCGAGAAGGGCAGTCCCACCAGAGCACATGGGGGTGGGGCTTGGCGTACACAGGTTAGGCAGCCGGTATCTTCCCACAGGTGGCTCTGTGTTTATGCTGAGGGGCTGGGGAGAGACGGTGCCAGCCAGCTACTCTTGTTCTCGGAGAGGTCTCTCCATGAATGGGGTCTCTCTGGGCTACACTCCAAGAAGAGCAAATAACCTCCCCACTGTGTGCCCCACGGGCTCTTCAGATCACTGTTTCCACGTCATCTATCTCCAGGCTGTTGGCCTGCCTTCTCTCCAAGAGCAGCGCAGTGCCCTCCAGGCTCTATTTCCCACTGACCTTTAAAAGTCCAGTCTTCAAGCTCTGCTGGTTCCAAGAACTCACAAAATTTAGTCCCTCTTGTTTTCTAAGCCAATGGCTGTGGGGAGATGTTCTCTTATGAGTTCCCTTGTGTGCTCCTCTCTCTCTCTCTCTCACCCTTCTCCATGACCATGGCTCCCTCCCTTCGGCAGCAGCCAGGATTCGTTTCTCCCCAAACCAGGTCTCTGCACTTCCTACCTTCTTCAATGTGACCTCTTCTCTCTAATTGTGGAGTCTGTTCTGTCAGTTTTCAGGTGAATTTCTGGGGTATTTTGTCAGATTTGATAGTTATCTAGTTGTATTCACGGGATGAGCTGAGCCTAGGGTCCTCCTACTCCACTGCCATCTTCCTATTTCTAGCATCACTTCATTTAAAAAAAAAATTTTTTTTTAACATGTATTCATTTTTGAGAGACAGAGCATGAGCGGGGAAGGGGCAGAGGGAGGGAGACACAGAAAGTGAAGCGGGCTCTCGGGCTCTCAGCTGTCAGCACAGAGCCTGATGCGAGGCTGGAACCCACGGACTGTGAGATCATGACCCGAGCCGAAGTTGGACGCTCAACCGACTGAGCCACCCAGACGCCCCTAGCATCACTTCATTTTTTAACGTACAGACTGAAAACTCAAAACAGCCTGAGACTCTTTACTTTTTAAGCATGAATAGAATGTCCCAGATTTACTTCCAAGAAGGTGAGAAGTCTGAGAACATGGACTACGTCTTTTACTTTTACCCTATTACGTTATTTAATAATTAGCTATCTAATATTTTAGCCCATTTCTAAATAACAGCTTTTATGTAAAGTGACTTGCTTGCATTCCTGATTTCTTCTGCACATTTCACTTGAATGTGAAAAGTCTAAAATGATGGTTTTGTGGTATCATGTGAAAACTTTCACCTTCATCCTTTCTACTAACCCTTTCCAGAGTTTACCTTTAAAGCTTATTTCCTTACTTCTCATTCCATCTGAACCCATCATGCCTGTCACTAGAAAAAATTAGTTGTCTAGGAACTCTGGCTTTGACAGATCATCTTTGTTTTCTGTAAAGTCATTTTCAGCAACAGCTTAATTATAAGTTTGATTACATAATAATGTAGTTGCAAATGAAGAGTCATAGTTTTTTTTTTGTTTGTTTTGCCACCACCAGTTCTAAGTAGTTAAGAGTCATAATTTTTGATATTATTTTTTTAATTTTTTAATGTTTATTTTTGAGAGGGAGAGACAGAGCGTGAGCAGGGGAGGGGCAGAGAGAGAGGGAGACACAGAATTCGAAGCGGGCTCCAAGCTCTGAGATGTCAGCACAGAGCCCAATGCGGGGCTCAAACCCCTGAACAGTGAGATCATGACTTGAGCCGAAGTCGGTGCTTAACCGACTGAGCCACCAGGTGCCCTGACATTTTTTTAAGTTTTACTTTGAGAGAGAGAATGTGCGTGCATAAGTGGGGGAGGGGTGGCGGTGAGAGAGAAAGAGAGAGAGAGAGAGAACCCCGAGCAGGCTCCATAATATCAGCACAGAGCCTGATGCAGGGCTCAGACCCACAAACTGTGAGATCATGGCCTGAGCCCAAACCAAGAATCAGATGTTTAACCAACTGAGACACCCAGGTGGCCCCATAATTTTTGGTATTACAAGCTTGGCTAAAAATTACAATGATTTTGCTTTAGAAATGTAGACTTGATGACAAGGACACAAATTAACCATTAATGAATCATTAACTGTTTGGAACACAACCACATTTCCACAATTTGGGCATTTTCATTTAGATATGCATTTAACGGTCACATTCATAAGCCAAAGGTGAGTGAACACAAGAGTTCTGTAGTTAGGCCTTTATCAAAATACTTGAGTCATCTGGGTAAGATCTCTTGCAGTGTTTATTCACTTCTGATTTTATTTAAGATGGAGGGTATGAATCTGCCGTAAGGTAGGAAAGTGGAAAATGATGCTTGAAGAACCAAAATAAGAGTATAAGAAACTAAAATTCCCACCAAATGACTGGTCTATAGATACATAAAGAAACTAGTTGTTTTCATGCAAATTAAGCATCCATGACGTGCCAGAAAGAACCAAAAGGTTGAAAAGTAAATATAAAAAGTGAAGCCACCTATTTTCATTACAAAATAAAGTCCCTATTGGATTCAACTTTCTTCATGTTTTATAAAAATATACACACTTTTACAAATGCCAGAATCGCTTACTGAAATAATGTGAAAGTTACTAAGGTGATTATTCCAAATTAAATCCTAAGAGCTTAAAGAATAGTTGATAATATGAAACTGTGACCATTTAAGGTTTTTACGGTGCCATGTGTGAATCGGTCTGTGGTATACGAAAGAAAGTGATGGCACATCTTCAGGCTCGAAATTCTTCTCCGGGCCGTCTGTTTCTTAAAATAATCGCAAATGGCAATTTTGGTCTTACAAAGGAATTCTTATAGCTAGTGAATGAGTTTCTTCGGTTTTTTTAAGGACCAACTGTCTTAGAATAACCTTTTCTTTTCTTTCCTTTTCTTAGAAACACCAGTTTTCAATGAAGCTGTGGAAGGCAGACACGGGCTACTTGTTGCATTGGGGAAAAGAGGAACAGTTGAAAATAGACAAGAATACGGATCGGTAATAAATAACAGGTCAGTAATAAAATTATGCCTCTCAGGGAAAGTTATTTGTCAAAGCGATAAAATAAGGGGGAAAAAACCCCACGTTAGTAGCCTTGCAGGATTCACGCCAACTTGGCCGTATGTCTAAAATCACCCACAAAAACACACTGAAACGAGTACTCACCACTGAATGATTTCCGTGATTTGAGCTTCCCAATGCGCAACCGATTCTTTCTTGTCTGCCAGGTCTTTCACCTCCTCTTCTAACTGCTGGTTGCGTATACTTAAGTTCTCATACAAGGTGGTGAGCTGAAAGGCAGTTTTAAGACGCGTGTGACTTTTGCGAACAGGAATGTAAGGTGCCCAGACGCCTCTTGTTAAATTTGATAACTCACCATATTCCGCTAAACACTGATGGTCTTCCTGATTTCTTATTAGGCACCCTTCTGGTCACTGAATTTGGAAACATCGAATATTTTCTCTTCCTGCCTTTGCTTTTCCCCTACTCCTTGTGCTAAACTGCTTCCCTCTGCAAACCTCCAGTTGCCTGAAAACTCCCCAGGTTCCACTGATAACAACATCTCTTGGTTTTTTTCTTGATCTGAAAATCTCTATGTCATCCTTTTTAAAAAATAGAATCTTATAAAGAATTGCAAGCATATGTAAAAATGGGACAGTGTAAGTTAATTCCCATGAGCCCACACCCAACATCAACAATTATCACCTTGATGCCATTCTATTTTTTAAACATTTTTTAAATTTATTTTTGAGACAGAGAGAGACAGAGCATGAATGGGGGAGGGCCAGAGAGAGAGGGAGACACAGAATCTGAAGCAGGCTCCAGGCTCTGAGCTGTCCGCACAGGGCCCGATGCGGGGCTCGAACTCACAGACCGTGAGATCATGACCTGAGCTGAAGTCGGAGTCTTAACCGACTGAGCCACCCAGGCGCTCCCGATGCCATTTTATTTGTATCCTGTCTTCTTCCTCCTTCCTCCTGTATTATTCTGCAGCAAATACCAGACATCTATAATTTTACCCATATATATTTCTGTGTATATCTCTTGCAAATAAGGCCCTCTCTTTGAAAATATAAGCACAGTGTTATTAAATTTAACGAGTTTCCTTATTATCATCACATAGGTAGTAACTTCAAATTTCCAGTTTCCTCGAAAGATCAAAACACGTTAACAGTTTATTAAACTGAATCATGTTGCCAACACATAAACACAGATTAATGTTCCCTATGTCCTTTAAGTCTCTTTTATTTATACCAGGGACCGGGTGGTTTAAATGGGAGACATTTATTTCTCACAGTCCGGAGGCTGGAGAGTCCAGGATCAAGGTACCAGCAGATTCAGGGTCTGGTGGGGCTGCCGCTGCTGGGTTCACAGACGGCTGTCTTCTGGCTGCCTCTTTATGAGGTGGGAGGCCTGAGAGGGGTCTCCGGGGTCGCTTTCATAGGGATAATAATCCCATCATGAGGGTGCCACCCTAGGCATTAACCACGACCCACAGGCAGCACCTCCTCATACTATCGTATCAGAGGTTACGTTTCAACATGGGAATTTGGGAGGGACGTAAACATTCCAGTCTATAGCAGTTCCTCTCCAGAACTTTTATTTTTCTTGTAATTTATTTGTTGAAAAAAGTAGTTGTTGGTCTTGCAGAGTTTTGTAGTCTCAATTTCTGCTTTCATTTTAGAAAGATTTTTTTTTTTGACGTATAGAACATTCTAAGTTGGCAATAATCATCCTCCAGCACTTTGAAAATGTCCTTCCTTTTTATTCCCTGTTTTTATTCCTTTTTGATTTCATTTTTTTCTGTTGGGAAGTCAGCTTTCGGTTTAACTTTTACTCGTTTGAACATAATGTGACTTTCTGCTCTGACTGCTTTTAGGATTTTCTTTAGCTGCAAGTTTTTAGTCGATTTTCTCTGATGTCCCTAAGTGGGCTTTAGTTTCTATGTATCACGTTTAGGGTTTGTGGCATTTCCTGAATTTGTACGTAAATGTTTCTCATAAGGTTTGGAAAATTATGGGCCATGTACTCTTCACATACTGTTTTTGCCAGTCTCTCTGTCCTCTCCATCTGGGAAAGCAAATATTTGTACATCAGATCTTTATACCATGTCCCCTAGGTTTCTGTCCTCTTCTAGGTATTTCCATCCTTTCTAATCTCTACCCATACTTTAGCCTGAAATTTTTTTTTACTTATCCACTCTTTTCTTTGGCTCTTTCCAATCTGCTGTTAAAATCTTCTATTGGGTATTTCGGTTATTTTAGTTTTTACTTCTAGAGGTACCACCTGACTCTTTTGTATACATTCCAATTGTCTGCTGAAATTTATCACATTTCCTATTTTCTATCATACAGTTATTTTAAATTTTAATTTATGAAAATTCTCATGGGAATCTCTGCGGGTTTATTTATATGGACTGTCTAGTTTTCATTTTTTCTTTCCTTATTTTGTTTTTGCAATATTTTTACTCTTGGTTTTCAGTGATGCAGTTGTATCTCCTAGTATGCATGGTAATTGTTTAATGCATGCCACACATTTTATATGAAAATTTTAGAGGTAATTTGAGGCTCGGTATAATATCCCCCTCTTTAGACCCAAGATAGGTCAGGTACTGCAGGCTGGTTTTCAGTCATTGAGAGTGCTCATCTCTTTCCAGTTCACTCTTACTCCTAAAATGTAGCCTTTCAATGAGTCCAACAGAAAGCTTGTATTTCTCTCTCCAAACCTGTGGAATACTGTGCTCAGCTTCCTGGCTCCTCAGCTACTGCTTTCCTATCAGCAAATGCTTCAAGGAAAAGCAGCACCGAGTGCTGGGCTCAACGCCCTGCACTGCTCCGCTATGGGATCTTGGTCAGTAAAGAAGGCTGCCCTCTTCACTCTCCAATGCCTTGCTGCAGATAGATACAGTGGGAAATTAAAACAAGTAAAGAATAAATCCAGCTCTTGCGGAGGTGGTGGGTATGATGCAAGCTAATCTGTCCTAGTCAGAAGCAAAAGTTCCTGCTTTAATACATTTTTAAAAATTTATGATAAAATATTTGCATTCAATTTTTATCTCATGGTTACATTCTCTCTCATAAATGGTCTCAAGCTGCATTAGTTAGTATTCCTTTCTTGCTTTTTGGTATGTTTTATAGAGATACTGTGTTCATTTCCTTTCAATTACTCAACTTGAAGGAGATGAATTTTTCCTAGAAGAGCTATTTACAGGTCTGTGGAGATGAGGGGCCTGGTGATGGTTAATTGTATGTGCTAACTTGACTGGGCCACACAAGGTACCCACATGTGATCAGGGCGTGTCTGTGACAGTGCCTCTGGATGAGATTAACACTTGAATCAGTAAACTGAATAAAGCAGATTGCCCTCCTTAACATAGTGGGCCCATCCGATCAGCTAAAGGCCCAAAGAACAAAAAGACTGACCCTAGTGAGTCAAACCTCCTCCTGTCTCAATGCCTTCAAGCTGGGATGTTGGTTTTTCCTGCCTTTGGATTCTTACTGAAACAGCAACTCCTCCCGGGTCTCAAGCCCTTTGGACTCAGATGGAAACTACATTGTAGGCTCCCCTGGGTCTCCGGGCTGCAAACTGCAGGTCTTGGGACTTGTCAGCCTCCATAATCAGGTAAGCAAATTCCTTACAATAAGTATCTTTACACATACGTGTGTGTGTGTGTATGTGTGTGTATGTGTGTGTGTGTGTGTGTGTGTGTGTGTGTGTGTGTATGCATGTGTATGTTAGGTTTAGTTTCTAATACAGGCTGAAACCATGTTCTAAGTCAGGGATCTGCAAGCTTTCCAGTAAAGCATTAGATAGTATGTATTTTTGGCTTTGTGGGCCACATGTGGTCTCCATCACATCTTGTTCTTCTTAGAAAAACCTACTTATAAGTGTAAAAACTCTTCTTAGTTCATGGGTCATAAAGAAACAGTGTGAGAGCCGGATGTGCCTACAGGCCACATATGCCAACTTCTCCATCTAAATGTATCAGCAATTCTCCTAATGACCCAGGGTTTTTCTCGCGTGTGTTTTGGCCTATCCTTCTGTGAGAGAGAGACACTTAAGACACAACTCAATGCGGTTCATTTCTTCCACGCTACCAAAGGAACACAGCTGTAATTCCCTGTTTAACCCTACGCCCAACCTCATGGTCTTCTCAGCATGAAATGGGGTCCAGAGAAGCTATCAAGGCCCACGTACACCCTCAGCTGCCTATTAAGAAGGGATTTAAGTTCCGTACCTCAAGGGGTGCCACTTACGCCTGAAAACGTACTTTACCGGCTCTCTTCTTTTTACAGATTTACTGAGGCATAATTTACCTGTAATAAAACTCATCCGTTACAAGTGGATGGTTCAAAGATTTTTAATAAATTTAAGCAGTCGTGCAACAATCACCACAATCCCGCTTTGGAACACTTCTAGTACGAGAAATTTCCCCAGTGCTGGTTTGCAGTCAATCCTGGCTCCCACCCTGAGTTCCAGGCATCACGGATCTGTTTTCTGCTTCTCTGGTTTTGCTTTTCTTAGCAATTTAATACCCCATCATATTATTGAGGTTCAACCACAGTGTTGCACGTATCAGAAATCCATTCCTTTCTACAGCTGAGTAGTAGACTATCGTATGGATAATAGGAAACCTTATTTGCCTGTTCATTAGTTGGTGGGCATGTGTATTGTTTCCAGCGGTTTGCTTTTGGGAAGAATGGTGCTATGCACATTCACATACAAGTCTTGAAAAGGGCTCTGTTTTTAATTCTCTTAAATAAGTAAGTAGGAAAATTTCTGGGTCACGTGGTAAGTGTATGCTTAACTTTCTGAGAACTTTGGAAACTGTTTCTAAAGTGGCTCTCCCACCTTCCACGCCTGCAAGCAGCGTGGGATTTTCAGTTCCCCCACGTCCTTGCCAACAGCGGGTATGGTCATTCTTAGGGATTCTGTCCATCCTTGAGGGTGTACAGCCGCACGTGACCGTGGTTTTAACTGGCGTTTTCCTGACCACAATGAACATCTTTGCACGAGCTGATCTGCCATTCATAGGTCTTTCATGAAATGTCTGTTCAAAAACTTGTCCCATTTTTTTCAATGGGTTGTTTGTATTTATTTCTTATTCATGAGTGTTAAGAGTTCCTTCTCCATTTCGAGTATGTTTCTTCTGCAGATGTGTCTTTCGCCCATTAACGGGGGTCCATCTCTCCGCTCGTTCAGACATTCCTTCACTTATCTCAGCAATGTTTTGGAGCGGTCTTCCTCCCCTTACTTCCCAGAGCTCCGAAATCATTGTTTTTGACAATCGTGTCCACCTTGAAATGTTGCTTTTCTTGACAGGATTCATCAGTCTCTTCATGTTAGCCTAGCCAGAAGTCTACCAGCTGTTTCTGAAATTTCTTCTGGCAGATGCAACGTCTTCGCTAATTCATTCCTACAACACACCTTTTTTGACAGCCCTTCCAACTGATTTGTGAGTGACGTCAACTAGATGTTTGCAGGAAGGAGAGGAAATGCAGATTTTGCACGGCTATGTTACGACACCTACAAGTGGTTTTAAGTAGATTTGTTCAGTATTACTCACAGAAATGCTAGTATTTTCATTACTACTGAATAAAAGCATGGACTCTGGAGCCAGACTGCCTGTGTCCAAATTCCGTTTGGCCACTTCCTGGTCCTCTGATTAGGAAAGGAGCTTCATTCCCTCTGCCTCAGTTTCCTCATCTATAAAATGGCAAGAATAATTGGGTACACCTCACAGAGCTTTTGTGAGGATAAAATGATTTATATAGAGTAACTCAGAAGTAAATTCTGAGTAAATATAAAGTAACTCATTAGTACATTCTACCTAAGGGTCTGTTCATTTTGCTTCTTTGGAAATGAGAAGGCTTTGCTATTTGTACATTGACATATTTGGCTTATAGTAATTATAAGACTACATAAGAATATGGAAACATGCTCAGGACATTTTAAGTGAAAAGGCAGATTAGAAAATGGACGTATATATGACTGCACTTACGTAATAGTATATATATAAACAAAATCTGGAAAGGAACATATAAAATTACCATAGTTGTTTTGTGGTGAGATCATGGGTTAACTTTTATGTTAAATATATTCCACGTTTTTTATAATTCTGCTTTTTTTAAAAATAGTGTGATTTAAAACCAAGACAAAAATAATATTTTTCCTGACTGGAAAATCATTTACTTTCACTTCCTAACATATATGGCTAATTTTATTTGCCATAAATTATCTTTAAAAGAAAAATTTTTTTATGTTTATTTTTTTGGGGGAGAGAGAGCGAGAGGTCGAGCAGGGGAGGGGCAGAGAGAGAGGGAGACACAGAATTCAAAGCAGGCTCCAAGGCTCCGAGCTGTTGTCACTGAGCCCGATGTGGGGCTCGAACTCATGAACTGAGAGATCATGACCTGAGCCAAAGTCGGAGACTTAACCGACTGAGCCACCAAGGCGCCCCTGTAATAAATTTAGCAGACTTCTGAAAATATCAACACACTTTCTTTTGATTTCCTTTAAAATTTTAATTTTTAGAGTTTAAAACTGTGCATGTGAGAATCTCTTCATGAGATTAATTATGTAAGTTTGAAAATTAACCTAAGAGTTGCCTTCTGGCTTCTATACCAGAAGTTCTGTTTGAATCCCTTCACTGGGTTCCAGACGGAAGGGCTGGAACAACAATGGCAAAAGTACTCTGGTTACTCCTCCTGGCAAAAATACACAGTTCAAACCAAACTAGAAAATGAATGAACAGAAGGAACAGTGCAGGTGCTCAGGTAGGTGAACCGACAGTTAAGGAGGAAGAGAGCAAAGGCTGAATAAAAACAGCAAAAATTGGGAAGGGGCTTAAATGGTAGCAGAACCCAGGTCTGTCTCTACCGCTCCAGGAATGAATATTTCCTTGTTATCATTTGTCGTTAAATATTTGCCCTCAGAGTTCTACTCCTATCCTTCATCGGAGCTTTCATGTTAGTAAGAAAAGGTAACATTCTATTTTTACAAGCTTCGGGGACAAGCTTTTATTTTTATCCTTCACATCTCATCAAAATCCAAAGAGTATTGCTTAAAAATGAAATATGTGTTTCTCGTAAACTCAACAGAACTTTATGGTTAGTGATGAAAAAAACCAAGGAGTGAATACAAGATTTGATCTACGTTCAATTTGATTGTTTCTCAATATAATTTTTCTTGAACTGTATACATTTTCTACTAGAAACTACACGAAGAGGCCTTCTAGAGTTTAATTACATTTCTTACCTCAAGGCAACTCTTAAGAGAATCTTAAATTCTGTCTTATAGACAGAAATAGTGTTTTATTTTACAGTCGTTATTAGTCAACACATGAAAAAAACAATTATGTGACTTAAATTTTATGGGGATAAAATTCAAAAGTTACTAGTTTTATTTAAACGGAAATAACGAAAAGTCACACGGTAACTTTCACATGCCCTCTGTACTCTGAACAAAACACTCATACTACCTTTGGGCCACTTCCCACAGAGTTTGTGCACATTCTCTCTCAAGTAGTTTTCAACCGAACAAGCAAGGTCATTTTTAAATGTTTAAAAAACCAAACAGTCACGGGGTAAGTAGTGAAAGATACGGAACGCAGTGGAAAACAGAACAAAGAGCCTCTCTTTTATGACTATTTAGTCCTGGGCTTTCAATTCATGACTCTTTCAGTCATGGTCATTATTAGTTACTGGAATAATTAATAGTTGAACAAAATATTTTTACGGGAGGAAAATCCTAGAAATCACTATAAAATACAATTACCCAAACGTTCTCATTTAAATGTAAATATGATTGCTAAAACATGTGGATAATATTAGGATTTTTACAACTGTTTGTTAGGAACTGACAAAAGAAATGCAAAAGGATGGCAGTTCAAAAAATCTGAGCTACTAAATGGAAAAACATTCCCTTTATGTATTTGAAATTTCATTCATAAATCTGGCAGAGCCTAAGTTTAATCTATGGTTCTGTTCTTTACTTGAGCTACAGAATTTCGGTGGAGCTTCGCTTTTCTTTGCTTTTCTTTTCTTTCTTTCTTTTAGTGTTTATTTACTTACTATATAGAGAGAGAGAGATTGAGAGAGTGAGCAGGGGAGGGGCAGAGAGAGAGAGAGGGAGACAGAGAATCCCAAGCAGTCTGCACGCTGTCAGCACAGAGCCCGGTGCGGGGCTCAAAACCACAAACTGTGAGATCATGACCTGAGCCGAAGCCAAGAGTCAGATGCTTCACCGCCTGAGCCCCCCGGGCGCCCACGGGCAGAGTAGGTTTCTCTGGATTCCTACCCACCAAGGATATTATTTCTAGCTACAGGTAGTTCTCCACCATGAACATGACATCATGGTTGTCAAACCTGCCCCAGTTTGGCCTAATTGTTCCTGCTCTTGCCAAGGGCCAGCTTAACTTCGGCAGCCATGACAGAGTTAAGGGACAAATATGAGAGGAAAGAGTAAAAAGAGAACAGATGGAAAGTGAAAGAAAGAAAAGAGGCTCAAAAAATAAGAGGGATGAAGAAGAAGAGGGGATAAGCAAAGCCGTATCCAGAGCCCCCCCACGGACGCGTGGAAGGAAGCCCTGCCTGCACCCCACAAGTAATCCTTGTGGATAAGGAGGGGTACTGAGTCTGAGTTGTGCCGAGTATAAGACTAGGCTACAATTTCTGTCACCGTGCTGGACGCCCAGAACCTGCTCAAGGAGGGGAGATCAGATTGTAGCACTCACCTTATCAAGTTCACTTGTCAGTTTCTTATTTTCTTCAGTCAACAACACTTTTTCTCTTTCGTACTGTTGTTTGAACTCGTTTTCAAATTCTTCCCTTTCACTTTGACTAACACAATTCAAAACAGAAGAGGAAAAAAAGGAATTGAGTCAGAGGTGAAATGACTTCTCAGACTGGCTGCTGTTCCACATTTTACTCTGAAAAGTCGCACCATCTTGAAGGTGCCAAGTCCCAATACTCCCCCTTAAAATTAAAAGTTACAATGATTTCCTCTTAATTAATAGATCTGTCTGCCCAACATCTACTTTGTTTTTCATTTGAAACTCTGAGGAAGGCATCTGCGATCTGTAGTCTTCATGACTGTGTTCACGTTATGTGGCTGCACAGAGACCACAAAGTATGGGCAAAGGTGGAGGTCAGGGAAAGAGGGGGACACGTGGGCGCCACATGATTCCTTCTCGGCTCGAGAGTGCTAGCAAACCCTCAGTGACATTTCCAACAGTCCTCTCAATATATTCAGCCCTTCCTCTCAGCCCTTCCTTCCTTCTTCCTTAAGTGCGTACCTACCTACATAACACATATGCATGCACACACAAAAAATTTAATATTGTAAAACTTATTTATTATTTTTGAGAGATAAAGAGAGAGAGACAGACAGACAGACAGACAGCGTGGGCGGGGGAGGAGAAGACAGAGAGGGAGACACAGAATCCGAAGCAGGCTCCAGGCTCCGAGCTGTCAGCACAGAGCCCGATGCGGGGCTCAAACTCACGAACTGCGAGATCATGACCTGAGCTGAAGTCAGATGCTTACCCACCCAGGCACTCCTATACAATTTATTTAAAGAGATAGTTCTGAGGGGCACAAGTGATTCACCCTTCGAGGCAAAAAGAGTTCTAACAGACTTTGTACAAACCACCAAAGAGAGAAAGGGGAATCAGTGTTCAAACACGGAGCTGCTATACAGATGAAGATCTATCTATCTATTTTTTGTTGTTGTTGTTTAGAGAGAGCGCAAGCACAAGTGTGTGTGAAGGGGAGAGAGGCAGAGGGAGAGACAGAATTTTAAGCAGACTCCACACTGGGCATGGAGGGCACCCAGGTGCCCCAAAGAGGCTTATTCTAAACAACCAACGGGTCCATGAGTAAATAAAAAAGAAATAAATTCATCAAAAATACATGGAGACAAAGGACAACGAAAACGCAGTGGTCCAAAATCTTTGGGAGACAGCACAAGCAGTTCTAAGAGGGAGCTATCCAGTAATAAAGGCTAACTGAAGAAACAAGAAGCTCAAGTAAACAATCTAACTTTTTACCTCAATTAGAAAAAAAGACAAATGAAACCCAAAGTGGGTAGAAGGAGGGAAATAAAGAAGATCAGAGGAGAAATAAATGACACAGAGGGGCGCCTGGGGGGCTCAGTTGGTTAAGTGTCCAACTTTGACCCAGGTCATGATCTCACAGCTCGTGGGTTCGAGCCCGGTGTCGGGCTCTGTGCTGACAGCTCGGAGCCCGGAGCCTGCTTCAGATTCTGTGTCTCCCTCTCTCTCTGCCCCTCTCCCGCTTGTGCTCTGTCTCTCTCTCTCAAAAATAAATAAACATTAAAAAAATTAATAAAAAAAAGAAATAAATGAAATAGAGATTAAAAAAAACCAGAAAAAAGCAACAATGAAACCAAGAACTGGTTCTTTGAAAAGATAAAACAAAATTGATAAACGCTTACCCAGACTCATCAATAAAAAGACCCAAATACATTAAATCAGAAACAAGGGAAAAACTGACACTACAGAAATACAAAGAATCAAGAGAATTCTATGAAAAATTATATGCCAACAAATTGGACAAACTAGCAGAAATGGATTAATTCCTAGAAATACACAATCTTCTAAACTATATCAGGAAGACACAAAAAATCTGAATAGACCAATTACTAGTAACACTATTGAATCAATAATCAAAACACTACCAAAAAATAAAAATCCAGGACCAGATGGATTAACATGTGAATTCCACCAGACATTTAAAGAAGAGTTAATACCTGTTCTCCTCAAACTATTCCAACAAACAGAAGAGGACAGAAAACTTTCAAATTCATTCTATGAGGCCAGCATTACCCCATTACCAAAACCAGACAAAGACACCACCAAAAAGAAAAGGAAAAGGAAAAGGAAAAGGAAGAAAGGAAAGGAAAGGAAAGGGAAAGAAAAGAAAAGAAAAGAAAAGAAAAAAGAAAAGAAAAAGAAAGGAAGAAAGAAAGAAAGAAGAAAACCACAGGCCAATATCCCTGATAAACATAGATGCAAAAATGTTCAACAAAATATCAGCAAACTGCAGTCAACAATACATTAAAAGGATCATTCACCATGATCAAGTGGGACTTATTCTGGAATATAAGGGTGGTTCCATATTCACAAATCAGTCAACATTATATACCACATCAACAAAATGAAGGATAAAAATTATATGATTATCTTAAAGGACGCAGAAAAGGCATTTGACAAAATTCAACTACCCATTCATGCTAAAAACTTTCAGCAAAGCAGGTTTAGAGGGAATATATCTCAACATAATAAATGCCATATATGAAAAACCCACAAATAACATCAAATGCAATGGTGAATAATTGAGAGCTTTTCCCCTAAGGTCAGGAACAAGGATGTTCATTCTCACTATTTTGATTCAGCATAAATAATACTGGAAGTCCTAGCCACAGGAATCCGACACACACACACACACACACACACACACACACACACACCACGGAAAAGAAGAGAAGAGAAGAGAAGAGAAAAGAAAAGAAAAGAAAATGGAAAAGATGTAAGAGGCACCCATACTGGCGAGGAAGAAGTTAAACTGTCACTGTTTGCAGATGACATGATACAATACATAGAAAACCCTAAAGACTTCACTAAAAAAAAACTACTAGTAGTAACAAATGAATTCAGCAAGGTTGCAGGATGCAAAATTAAAACCCAGAAGTCAGTAGTGTTTCACTAACACACTAGTAACAAAGTAGGATAAACAGAAATTAAGAAAACAACTGCTTTTACAATTATACCAACAAGAATAAATAAATACCTGGGAATTAACTTAACCAAGATGTTTGTGAAAGACCATTTTGTACAAATGCTAATCTGTACTCTGAAAACTAGGACGGATGCTAAAGATGACACAAATGGAAAGATATCCCATGTTCATGGATTGGAAGAATTAATATTGCTAAAATGTTCCTACTAGCCAAAACAATCTATAGTTCAGGGCAATCCCTATGAAAATGGCAACAGCATTTTTCACAAAACTTGAACAAATACTACTAAAATTTGTACGGAACCACAAAAGACCCCAAGTAGCCAACGCAATCTTGAGGAAGAAGAACAAAGCTGGGGGTGTACTACAAGATTTCAAGCTGTGCTACAAAGCTGTAGTGATTAAAACAGTTTGCTACTGGCACAAAAACAGACACCTAAATCAACGGAACAGAGATCCCAGAAATAAACCCAAGCTTACATGCTCAATTAATCTATGACAAAGAAGGCAAGAATATACAATGGGGAAAAGATGGTCTCTTCAATAAATGGTGCTGGGAAAACTGGACAGCTGCATGCAAAAGAATGAAACTGGGCCACTTTCTCACAACCTACACACAAAAAAACCATCAAGGTGAGACCTGACAAAAATACTAACAGAGAGCACAGGCAGTACTTTCTCTGACACTGACTGGCCATTGCAACATTTTTCTAGATATGTCTCCTAAGAAAGGGAAATGAAAGCAAAAATAAACTGTTGGGGCTACATCAAAATGAAAAAAAAAAAAAACAAACTTTTGCACAGTGAAGGAAACCATCATCAACATGAAAAGGCAACCTACTAAATGGGAGAAGATATTTCCAAATGATGTGTCTGATAGGGGGTTAATATCCAAAACATATAAAGAACTTACATAATTCAACAACAAAAAACAAAGGAGAAGAGGACTTGAATAGACATTTTTCCAAAGAAGACATCCAGATGGTCAACAGACACGTGAGAAGATGCTCAACATCATTCACCATCAGGGAAGTGCAAATCAAAACCCCAATGAGATACCACCTTGCACCTGTCAGAATGGCTAAAATCAGAGAGACAAGAAATAAGTGTTGGCAAGGATGTGTAAAAAAGGAAATCCTTGTGCACTGTTGGTGGGAATGCAACTGGTGCAGCCACTGCGGAAAACAGGATGGAGGTCCCTCAAAAAAATTAAAAATAGATATACCGTGTGATCCAGGAATTCCACTGCTGGCTATTTACCTACAGAAAATGAAAACACTAATTTGAAAAAATATATGCACCCTTATGTTTACTGCAGCATCATTTACAAAGCCAAGATACGGAAGCAACTTAAGTGTGCGTCAATGGACAAATGGATAAAGAAGATGTATATACACACAATGGAATATTACACAGCCGTAAAAAGGGACGAGGTCTTGCCATTTGTGGTAACATGGGTGGACCTAGAGGGAATCACGTTAAGTGAGAGAAGCCAAACTGAGAAAGACAAATACCATGTGATTTCACTCATATGTACCATCTAAAAAACAAAATGAATAAACAAACAAACGAAAAGCAGAATGAGACCTATAAAAACAGAGAACAAACACATGGCTTCCAGAGGGGAGCGGGTGAGGGAAGCAGGGTGGGGGGGTATAGGCTTCCACTTATGGCATGAATAAGGTAAAGAAATAAAGGGCACAGCACAGGGAATACAGTGATACTGGAACGCTGCTGTGAGGTGACAGATGGCAGTTACACTTGTGGGGAACACAGAGTAACCGATAGAGAAGTTGAATCGCTGTGCTGTACGCCTGAAAGAAATGTAACACTTGAGTATAAGTGTCAACTTATACTTAATAAAAAAATTTGTAAGGAACGCTTTATATCTTAGCAATAAATGAAAGTCAATATGGATCTGTTCTGGGTAATTTCCTATAACTGAACCCGAGTCAACCGAGAACCTACGTACCGGCTGATTTTAAAAATGTGATGTTAAAAATCCCTTCCATTACTACATTAGTGAGTGTAAATGAAATTGTAATTTAAATGCTAACTTCTGGGAAAAGAAACCATTTTTGCTTGTGTGCAAGCAAATATGCCATGTTAAAAAATTATCTATAGTCAAAATATGAAATTCAGTCACGTTTAAGGATCTTTCTTGATTCAGAAGTAACTCCAAGCAACGAACAATGACAAAAACATGACAAAATACAAAGAGGCCTTTCAGAAAAAATGTGTACACAAACAAACAGAGTAAAATTTCTGTGAAATTATTCTTGCTTTTTCCCACCAGCACGGAACAGAGCAGAAGTCTCTTCCATAAGAGAACAGAATGAACAGTCTCCCCTAAGTCCTAGATCACATTTCATTTTCCAATTCTCTGCCTTCTCGCTCATGGGAGCCGCCCGGAATCCCTGAGTCTACTGTATCCCTTCCTCATCGCCTAGCTGCTTCTCACCACACAGAATCTGGCATCTGACGCGCCACCACCTCAAAACCCTGTTGTCCCACATTTCTGGTTCCAATCGCTCTCCTCCTAGTTTTGGTTCCCGCTGTGGGGTTTTTGCCCCTCCTGTTCCACGGAAATTGTTCTTATCAGAGTTACCAACGAGCTTCCTAATGTTAAATTCAATGATCATTGTTTGGGCCTCATCTTACTTAATTCATACCTCATCTTGTTTAACGTATAGAAGACAGACTCGATATGCTTTCATCACATGGTCTCCAGGACACCAAATTTGTTGGGTCTTCTTCCCATCGTCCTTGCTGGCCACTTTGCTGTTTCTTCCTCATTAACCAACTTCCAAAGATCAAAGCACGCCAGGGCTCAGTGCCGGACCTTTGTGCCATCTATACCAACTGCTAAGGGATCTCAAGTAGTCTCACTGCTTTATATACCATGTGAGTGATCTAATACTCCTAGGATTTTATTTCTAGCCTTAAAATCCAGCTGATCTGTCCAACGGCCTGTGTGACATCTCCACGTGGGTGCCTAATACACATCTCAAACGGAACTTGTTTAAAATGAACTCCCGGTAATACTCTCATCCCCAACATGCGTCCCTTGCCCTGTTCCTTTCTAAACGGTAACTACATCCTCCTAATTGCTAAAGCCCCAAACCTCAGCACCATCCTTGGTCCTTCCTCTTCCCTTCTCATCCCACGTCTAAACCATCAACAAAAACCAGTATCTTTACTGTTCAGGAGCACAAGAATTCCAATGTTTCTTACCACCACTTCTGCCCCCACCCTGGGCCAAGTCACCACCCTCCTTTGCCTGGATTTCTGTGACAGCCTTCTACAGGAGTTCAGGGCTTTTCTCCTCTTATCGAAGTCAGACTTTTTTTTTTTAATGTTTGTTTATTTTTGAGGGAAAGAGAGAGAGGAGAGGAGAGGAGAGGAGAGGAGAGGAGAGGAGAGGAGAGGGGCAGAAAGAGAAGGAGACAGAGGATCTGAAGCAGGCTCTGTGCTGACAGCTCAGAGCCTGACGTGAGGCTTGAACTCACGAGCCGTGAGATCATGACCTGAGCTGATGTCGGATGTCTAACCGACTGAGCCACCCGGGCACCCCTAAGTCAGACTATTCTTAACCAGGTAGTCAGAGTAACCCTTTTAAAACACAACCCAATATCTCAATTTTCCACTCAAAATCCTGCGGTACTCCCCGCATCAGTTTTCCTCAGAGTAAATAACCAGAAGTGACCTGCTATAAAGCCTTACATGATCTGGCCCTGTTCCCCCTCATACTCCTCTCCTATGATTCTTTCCCCTTAAGTCTACTTTGGCCACACTGGCCTCCTTAAACTATTTTTCTTAATAGACTTTACTTTTTAGAAAAGTTTTAGGTCCATAGCAGAGATTTCCCACCTACTCCCCGCCCCCAAACACGGTACAGCCCCCACAACATCATCCCCCACCAGAGTGGAACATTTGTTACAGTTAGTGAACTTACATCGGGCAGGTCGTTATCACTCCAACTCCACAGCTCACATTAGGGTTTGGACACGTGCGTAACGGCACGTACCCATCACTGTAGCATCACACCAAGAGACTTCCCTGGACGTCCTGCCCTGGCGTCCTCCTGGACATCACATCCGCCCCCCTCCCCCAGTGCCTGGCACCCACTCATCTTTTTACTGTCTCCACAGTATTGCCTTCTCATTATTTTTTTTAACAGGCTGTTCTCCACATAGAATGTTCTTCTACATCTGCACAGGTGCCCCCACTTTCTTCAGTCCTTCTCATCGCAATTTTTCCAGACCAGCCTATATACACAATTTAATTGCCCCCTTAATGCCTCATGGCCCCATCCTGTGCCTTATGTTCTGTTCCTGGCATTTATCATTACCTAACATATTCTATATTTTACTTATTTTGTTTACAGCCCTTCACCTGGCTAAAGGAAAGCTCCATACGGACAGAGATTTGTCTGTCTGTCCACTGCCACGTTCCCAGTGCCTGCAACACTGCTTTACCCACAGCAGGTTCTAAAAAAGTCTGGCTGAGCGAATGTACCAAACTAAATAAACTTTGGCTTCCAATAGAAGTTGAGAATGACAACAGCACACATCCGGCTGCCTAAAATCCTGGCACTTTCTCACACCTGGCCATTATGGCACCCAGGTTCTGGCTCTCCGGGACCTTCTGAGCCCACACGCTTCCCCCCACCTGCCCGGTCAGCACCTGTGGTCCTGCTCATCTCTCGCTGCCAGGTTCCTCCTTGCCATCTGCTCCCGCCTGTCCCACTCCACACGGGACCACGAGTACCGCCCTGTCACCTGCCTTCAATGGCCTCGGCACGAAGTCCAAATTCCTTCCTCCTTCGTGACCTTGCCTCCACTTCCCTCTCCAGCCCCGCTCCTCACCTTCTCATCTGTGGCTCCACCGTAGGGAACAGCCTTCATCTTCGGAACGTGCCCTGTTCCCCTTCCCCTCTCCATCTTGGCACTTAATGGACTCCCTTCCACAGTTAGATATTTTCTATTTCTTTGGTCTTGGCTAGAATTTAGTCCAGAAAACCTAGACATACCAAAGTTACCTCCCGTGCCTCTGCGAGGGCTGCACCTGCTGGTTTCCCGACCCCCTGTCATCCTCGGGTGACTAATCTGGACTTTGGGATACGTGCACTGCCTGCGTATCTCCGGTCCCTGGCACACCGCAGGCTTTCACCAGATACTGACGGGAGGGGTAGATAACTCGATGCTTACCTCTCTCTCCTGTTTTTTTCCAATTTGTCTTTCAAAATCAAAATTTCCTTGTTGAGAGCAAGTTGCTGGCCTTCTGAATCATGAAGTTCTTTCTTCAGGTTTTTAATTTCATTGGCGTGTATTCCTTCTCTTTTAGACAATTCTTCTTCATAAAAGATACTTTTCTTTTCTAAATCAGTCTTTAGTTTGGTGATCTCTTGCTGATGTTCTATGCTGCACAGTCCTGGTGAGTAACTAATTTGTTTTTGCTATAGAAGTAATAACAAAAAATTGGTTCATCTATATGAGTAACAAAATGCCAATTATAACGTCTTTCTGTAATGCAAAGAACTGTTCATATAACTGAATGTTACTTTTGTACATCATCACATAAAACAACTTTCTTTATTAAGGCTATTAACCTTTTGCCAGCCTTATGTTGCAAAAATTGTTCTCCGTATATATATTCCCTTATTGTTGTCGTATTTTACAGCCTTCTTCCTACCAAGATTATATATTTATCTATAACTTCCGTTGGCACTTATATAGTTATTTGCTGATATTTAAATTTCTAATTTATACACAATTATTGCTGGTGTATGGAGTGAGGGAGAAATCTAACCACGGCTTATTTCTGATGTGGAACCAATAAAGGATTATGAATGTGCAAATGTCTTTAGAAGAGACAAATCTGGGGAAGGGAATGACAAAGCTAGAATGTACACAAAGGAGAGAGAGGGGCTTCTCCAATGGTCCAGGGAGAAGGACAAAGGTCTAATCAAACATCTTCACAACCACTGGAAAAAATGACAGTCTCTTGGCATTTAGGTAGGGCATCAGGGATGAGAAATTTAGCCAAAAGCCACCCTTTTAGAAATTAGGATGAAATGTCTTTTCAATAATAAGGTGAAAGGAAAATGCAAAGTCCAAAGCTTCTTCCGGACAGTGGCTAAAGGGTAAAGAAAACAGAGATGATGACTGTTTAAGACCTCCTGAGCTTTGTAACTTTTCTACTACTTGGTTATAAGCTATCTATTCTCCCAGGTGTTCAACAATAAACCTTTTAAAACCCAAAGGACCTACGGGTGTACGTTTAGTGACAGCAGGGAATCATGCCCTTAGAGGACAGTGTCTCTTGTTTTGAAAACAGTATTAAGGGCAGAAAAACTGTGAACAGTAGTTGATTTAAAGTTGAAAGAAAACTATCCTAACTTCTTCACATTTGAGATACCTACCTTTTTTCCAAAAAAACCCCAAAAACACAAAACCAAAGACATCCACTGGGTGGGAGAAATGTCTCTGGGGTATCCACTGGAATATTTAACCGTTTACTACAAAACTACTCACGCCGTGCGTGCCTCCCACACGCAAGACCCAGATGCCAGCAGTTTCTGGGGGCAGCCTGGCGCACACCGCGCTGGGGAAACTGGGAAGAGCCGCAGCAAGTCAGATTCTGGCGCGTACGCATCTCCGCAAAAACGATGCCGAGATTGACATCTGCGGCACTGACCGCTTACCTCTTCATTTTCAGAGTCCCCTCAAGAACATTTCGGTCTGCTGCTCTGTTTCGTACGGTTTGCTGTTGGCAGAGCAGCAGCACGCGCTGAAGTTTCGAGCAAAAACTACCCTGACGTCAAAAACCACCAAAGATACCACCAAAGAAAGTCATGGGCTCAAGTCACTTGTTGATAAGGATGTCAGAAAAAAAAAAAAAAAATCAAATCAAATGCCAATGAAGTAGGGGTGCCTGGGTGGCTCAGTTGGTTGGTCGAGAGTCCGAACTTCGGCTCAGGTCATGATCTCACGGTCTGTGAGTTCGAGCCCGGGTCGGGCTCTGTGCTGACAGCTCAGAGCCTGGAGCCTGCTTCGGATTCTCTCTCTCTCTCTGCCTCTCCCACACTCATGTTCTCTCTCTTTCTCTCTCTCCCCAAAATATATAAATATTACCAAAAAAAATTTTTAATGCTGATGAAATGAAACCGTATATAAAAAAGACACTATCTACCACAAAAGAACACGTCTTCTTGCAGGTACTGAAGGTAATTTAAGATTAGTAAATTTATTAGTAAATGCAAAAAAATTGCATTACTTTAATGGATTCCATTAAAATAAACCCATATGATAATCTCAGTAGGTACCCATGCCCAAATGTATTTGATAACATCCAATACCAATTGCAAATACCACCCCAAGTCCCATGATAAAACAAAAAACAATAAAGTAATTCTCCTACCTTAAAAAGTGCCCCCTTTTCAGCTATCAAAGTAATACCTACTGGTGAAGCACCAGAAATACAAAGATTTAGAAATAATAATAACGGAAAGGGTGCCTTCCATGATCTCTTATGTAGTAGTTTTTAAATATTCTGTTTGACCAAGGAACGTGTGCAACAGTCACAAGAAGTTATTAGAAAGGAAAGTGATAAAACCACTATAATTTCCATATAATTGTTCGCCCAGAAAATGTAAATAAATCCATTAAAAAGTGGCAGAACTGCTAAAGCTGAGTAAAGCAACTGCATGTAAGATAAACACAAATCGGCAGTACTTCTGGAGAGTGGAATGAGCAAGAATAAAACACAGCAAAAAATTTCACTGTTTTAAAAACAATCAAACAAAAATGATCAGAATCGAATACACACACGTGAGGAATAACAACAGCGAGTAATTTATCTGAATATTACATGAAGAAAGGACAAGTCTTTATAACAGACCTTAAAGAAGACTTGAAACAATATAGAAAAATACCAACTACGTGAAAGAAAAGATTAAATGCATATGTACTTAATATTTATCATATTATATTCCTTGTAAATATAATTAAAAAATTAAATACGGGAAATGACGCAGGGGTGGCAGGTGGAGACAAGAGTTCCCAGTACATAGGAAAAATACACTTGGAAAAATGCCAAAGAAAATCCTGGAGGAAAAAAGGAGTAAAGAGGGAGAGAGAAGAATATTCTTTTCAGATATTAAAACATACTATATAAATCTTATTTTTAAAAGTTTTATTTATTTTTGAGAGAGATAGAACATGAGCAGGGGAGGGGCAGAGAGAGAGAGGGAGACACAGAATCTGAAGCAGGCTCCAGGCTCTAAGCTGTCAGTGCAGAGCCCGACACGGGGCTCGAATTCATGAACCATGAGATCATGACCTGAGCCGAAGTCGGACGCTTAATCGACTGAGCCACCCAGGCGCCGAGTTAAATATTTTTAGACCCAATAGAAACGTGCAGGAAAAGGCAGAATTACATGCTTAACAAACTGTGAACAAAGGATAAGCCAAGCTTTGAAGCAATAAAAGAAACATTCACAAAAATGAGAACAAATCTGTAATTTGAAAAGGAAACAAGACCAAAATTAAAGGGCAAATGATAAATTCATAAATAGTTGTGGAAAAACTAAGAAATATGCTTTCTCGCTATGCAAAGGGTTTATATGAACTGTAAGAGAAAAATTCAGACTATAAAATTAAAAAGGCAAATGACTTAAAGCAATAATCCACAAAGAAAAAGTGATTAATAAACAATCTACTAATAAAGCAAGAAATGCCTCTTATACTTGCAACAATTTGTGGCCCGTACCAAGTGCCTTGAAGTGATTTGACAATTTCATTTCTAGGTATCCGTTCTAAGAAATAATATTTAAAAAAGCAGGGCACAAAAGCGTTCATGGTAATACTGCAAAAGTGAAAGATAAATATTTAATAGCAGAGGATTGAATGACTGGATATTTTTCCATAATCATGAAGATTGTTTGTGATAGTTACGTAACGAGTGTAAATGCTTGTGTTGTACTTTCAAGTGAAAAATCCATGTGTTAAAGTTGAATTGTGTCCTTCCAAAATTCATGTTAAGGCACTAACCACCACTAGTATCTCAGAATATGATCATATTTTAAAATATGGTCTCAAATACCGTCTGATCTGACCTATGTGCAATCTAATGGCGGTTGTCCATGGCTGGGACAGTGAGGGAATGGGGAAATGTGGGTCAAAGGGTACAGAAATTTCACACATGTAGGATGAATAAGTTCTGGAGATCTGACGTGAAGCAGGGTGAACACAGTTAACAATACTGTATCGTATACTGGAAATTTCTAAGAGGGTGGATCTTAACTGTTCTCAGACTAAAAAAAAAAAACAAAGATAAGTGAGGCTATGTTAATCAGCTCGCTGTGGTACATATTTCACAATGTATACGTATACCTAAATATTACATTTTATACCTTAAGTATACACAATTTGTATTAGTCAATCGTATCTCAATAATGTTGGAAAAAAAATAAAAGTAGGGTCTTTACAGAGGTAACTGACTTAAAATGAGGTCATTAGGACGGGCCCTATTCCAATATAACTGTGTCCTTATAAAAAGAAATCTGGACTCACAATCTTGCACACAGAAAGAAGGCAGAGATCCAGGTGATACATAAACCAAGGAACGCAAACTACCACCACCCCACCAGCACTGCTTTCGAGCATCTAGTTGCGATAATTGGGACAATAAGTTCCGGTTTTTGAGGCCACCCAGTTTGTGGTGATCTGTGGCAGCCCCAGCAAACTAACACAACAGGGTGAAAAGCTCTTGTAGCATATGGTCACAACAACTGAAAAGTATTTTTTTTTTAACAGCCTGATTGAGCTACTATTCACATACCATACCATTTAAAGTGTACAATTCAATGGCTTATGGATATTGTGTTAGCGGTGAAACACATAGCCCATAAAGTTCTGCCATTTTAACCATTTTAAGCATAGAGCTTAGTAGGTGTTACATTCAGAATGTTGTGCAACCATGACCACAAACTTTTTCAATATCCCAAAGAGAAATTCTCTACAACCACTAAAACCACTAAAGAATAATTCCCCATTACCCACTCTACCCAGCCCCTGGTAACTTCAATTCTGCTTTTTATCTCAATGAATTTGCCTATTCTAGATACTTCATCCAAGTAGAATCATACAGCATTTGTTCTTTTTGGTCTGGCATTTCTCACTTAGCATAATGTGTTCAAGGCTCATCCATGCTGGAGCATATATCAAGAGTCCTCCCTTTTGAGGGCTGAATGATATTCCATTGTATATAAATACATTTGCTTCTGTCCATCTGTTGATGGACACTTGATTGTTTCCACCTTTTGGCTACTGTAATAATGTTTCAAAGAACACTGGTGTAAAAACTATCTGTCTGAGTCCCTCTTGCAATTCTTTAGGGTACAGTACGTAGGAGGTGAATTGTTGGGTCATATGGCTAACTCTATGTTTCCCTTTCTGAGGAACCACCAAACTTTTAACATGCTTGCAAACACCTGTTTCGTTTCTTTTTAACCCCCTATTTTAGCCATCCTAGTAGGTATGGAGTGGTATCTTGAGGTTTTTAACTTCAAGATGTTGAACGTCTTTTCATGGGCTTATGGGCTATTAAAATATCTTCTTTGGAGAAATGTCTACTCAAGTTATTTGCCCTTTTTTTTAATGTTTATTTATTTTTGAGAGAGAGAGAGAGAGAGAGCACGTGCGTGAACGCATGAGCATGGGAGGGGCAGAGAGGAGACACAGAGTCAGAAGCAGGCTCCAGGCTCTGAGCTGTCAGCAGAGAGCCTGACATGGGGCTCGAACTCACAAACTGTGAGATCATGACCTGAACCAAAGTCGGATGCTCAACCGACTGAGCCACCCAGATGCCCCTGCCCGTGTTTTGATTGAGTAATTTGCTTTTTGTTGTTCAACTGTAGGACTTGTAGGATTTGTTTATATATTCTGGATATCAAACTCCTACTTAATTTGCAGATGATTTCTTTCATTCCTTTAAAAATGTCCTTTGATGTAATGCACACAAGTTTTTATTTTGATGAAGTCCAATTTATCGATTTTTTTTTTTTTTTTTTTTTTGCTTAGGTTTTCAGTGTCATATCTGAGTCCATGCCACGGTCATGAACAGTTACCCCAGTGTTTTCCTCAAGAGTTTTATGGCTGTAGCTCTTATATTCAGGTTGATCCATTTTGAATAAATTGTTTTATACAGCAAGAGCTAGGGATCCAAATTTCTTTGCGTGCAGAAATACAGTTGTCTTGGCACACAGATTGAATAGATTGAATAGATTTAGTACGATGTCAAAAAGCACATGGCCATAGATGCAGGAGTTCATTTCTCCACTCTTCATGCTATTCCAGTGGCCTGTGTTTCTATTCTTAGGCCAGTACCACACGCTTTTTGTTACTGTAACTTTGTAGTAAGTTCTGAAACTGGGAAGTCTGAGTTCTCCAATTCCATTTTTCTTTTTCATGATTGTTTGGCTACTTGGGGCCACCTGAAATTGTATATGAATTTTAGGATTCTATTTTCCATTTCTGCAGAAAGGGCTATTGGAACTTCACTAGCAACTGTAATGAACCTGTACATCGCTTTGGGTAACAATGACATCCAAACAATATTAAGTCATCCTATCCATAAATGTAGTATGTCTTTCCATTTACTATGTCTCCTTTAATATCTTTCAGCAATGTTTTGTAATTTTCAGTACACAAGTCTTTAACCTTCTTGGTCAAATTTATTCTAAGGAACTTTATTCTTTTAGCTGCTACTATAATTGAAATTGCTTTCACAATTTCCTTTGTGGATTGTTCATTGCTGACTTACAGGCACACAGCTAATTACTGAAGATTGGTTTTGCAACCCTGGGGTCATCTGTTGTCTACTAAGTCTTAAAAGTTTTCTCTATATTTTGCATGACAGTCTTTTGCAGAGCAGAAAATTTTAATTTCTTTTTTTTTTATTTAGTTTTTTAAATGTTTATTTGTTTTGGAAAGAGAGAGAGAGACAGAGCCTGATGCAGGGCTCGAACTCATGAGCTGTGAGATCATGACTTGAACCGAGGTCGGATCGGATGTTTACCCGACTGAGCCACCCAGGTACCCCAGAAAATTTTAATTTCAATTAAGTCTAGCGTATCAAGTCTTTATTTCACAGATTGTGTCTTTGGTGCTGTATGTAAGAAGTCACTGTCCTACCAAAGGTCATGTAGGTCTTCTCCTATGTTATCTTCCAGCAGTGTTTTAGTTTTAGGTTTTACATTTAGGTCTGCGATCCATTTCGAGTTGGTTTTTGTAAAGGCTGTAAGTTTCATTCATTCATTCATTCATTATGTGGATGTCTAGTTGTTCAGCACTATCTGCTGAAAAGACAATCTTTACTCCACTGTATTGCCCTTCCTCCTTTGTTAAAAATGACTCCTATGAATATTCATTCAGTGTCTTGATTACTGCATGTTTATAATAAGTCTTGAAGTCAGGCAGTCAGTCTTCCAACTGTATTCTTTTCCTTCAATACGGTGCTGGCTATTCTAGGTCTTTTGTCTCTAAACAAACCTTATATTTAGTTTGATGATATCCACAAAAGGACTAGTTGGGATTTTGACTGGGAATGCATTAAATCTACAGACCAAGATGGGAAGAACTTACATCTTCTGATGTAAGATTCTGATACTGAATCTTCTTATCCACAAAATGGAATGTCTCTCCATTTATCTAGTTCTTTTATTTCCTTTATCAGAGTTTTATAGTTTTCCCCATATAGGTCTAATGCACATTTTATTAAATTTGTACCTAAATATTTCACTTTTGTGGGTATTATTATTAATAGTGTTGAGCTTCAAATTTCAGTTTCCACTTGTTCAAGGCTGTTGTATAGGAAAGCAATTGGCTTTTGTGTATTAATCTTGTATCCTGCAACCTTCCTATAATGTCTAATTAGTTCCAGTTCTTTCATCAATGTTTTTCATTAGACGATCATGTCGCCTCTGAACAGACAGTTTTACATCTTCTTTCACAATCCACATACCTCTTATTTTGCCTTCTTGTCTTACTGCATTAGCTAGGATGTCCAATACAACATTGAGAGGCAGTGGTGAAAGGTACATCTTCACCATGCTCTGGATCTTAGTGAAAAAGTGTCAAGTTTCTCAGCAATAAGTATAATGTTAGCTGGCATAAGGCAGCTGCCTTAATGATTGATCATGGTGTTGAGTTCACCCATGTCCTTACTGACTTTACATCTCCTGGACTTGTTCATTTCTGCAACAGGGGTGTTGAAGTTTCCAAGCAGAATAGTATAGTCATCTATTTTTCTTTGCAGTGCTAACAGTTTTTGCTTCATGCATTTTGATGCTGCTTTGTTATACACATACATGTTAAGTCCTGTTATGTCTTCTTGGAGAACTGATTCCTTTATCGTTATCCGATACCCTTTTTATTCCTAAAAACTTTTGTTACTCTAAACTCCACTTTGAAATTAATATAGCTACTCCTGCTTTCTTTTAATTGGTGTTAGCATGGTATAGCTTTCTCCATCTATTTACTTTTAATCTATATCTGCCTCTATATTTAAAGTGGGCTTCTTATAGATAATATATAGTTCGATATTTTTATCCTATCTGACACAATCTCTGGGGTTTTTTATTTATTTCAAAAATTTTTTAATGTTTATTTTGAGAGAGAGAGAGAGAGAGAGAACATGAGTGGGTGAGGGACAGAGAGAGAGGGAGACACAGAATCTGAAGCAGGCTCCAGGCTCTGAGCTGTCAGCACAGAGCCCAACAACAGGGCTCGAACTCATGAGCTGCAAGATCATGACCTGAGCTGAAGTCAGATGCTTAACTGACTGAGCCATCTAGGCACCCCACAATCTCTTTTGTAACTGGTGTACTTAGGCCATTGACATTCTAAGTGATTATTGATATTTTTGGATTCATATCTACTATATTTGCTACTGTTTTTCTATTTATTGTCCGTGTTCTTTATTCCTATTTTTGTCTTCTACTCCTCTTCTGTCTTGGTTTTAATCAAGTGCTTGATATGATCCCATTTTCTCTCTGCTCTGGGGATATGTTACACTTCCTTTTTAGTGGTTGTGCTATAGTTTGCAATATCTATTTACAACCAGTTCAAGTCTGTTTTCAAAATATATTCTACCACTTCACGCGTAGTGCAAATACTTTAAAATGAAATAATCTCAATTCCTCCCTCCTATCCTCTAGATCATTGTTTTCATTCATTTCAGTTTTATACAAGCATATAGAAGCATGTGTGTATGCACATATAAGCAAACACATTATTATTTTTAAGTATTAGATTAAGAAAAATAAAATTTTAAATTTATTTTACCTTATTCCTTCTCTGACGCTTTTTCTTTAACTTTTTTTAATATTTATTTTTGAGGGGCGCCTGGGTGGCTCTGTCGGTTAAGCGTCCAACTTCAGTTCAGGTCATGATCTCGCGGTTGGTGGGTTCGAGCCCCGCGTCGGGCTCTGTGCTGACAGCTCGGAGCCTGGGGGGCTGCTTTGGATTCTGTGTCTCCCTCTCTCTCTGCCTCACCTCTGCTCACACTCTGTCTCTCTCAATAAATAAACATTAAAAAAAATTTTATTTTTTTTATTTATTTTTATTTATTTATTTATTTTTATTTATTTATTTATTTATTTATTTTATTTTTTCAACATTTATTTATTTTTGGGACAGAGAGAGACAGAGCATGAACAGGGGAGGGGCAGAGAGAGAGGGAGACACAGAATCGGAAACAGGCTCCAGGCTCTGAGCCATCAGCCCAGAGCCCGACGCGGGGCTCAAACTCACGGACCGCGAGATCGTGACCTGGCTGAAGTCGGACGCTTAACCGACTGCGCCACCCAGGCGCCCCTAAAAAAATATTTTTGAGAGAGAGGGAGACAGAGAATCCGAAGCAGGCTCGGTGATATCAACGCAAAGCCTGACATAGGCCTCGAACTCACCAACTGTGAGATCATGAGCTGAGCTGAAGCTGGATGCTTGACCGACAGCCACCCAGGCGCCCCTCTGATGCTTTTCCTTTATGTAAATACAAGTTTCTGACCTATGTAATTTTCCTTCTCTCCAGATAACTCCTTTTAACATTTCTTGCAAGGAGGTTTACTGGCAACAAATTCCTTACATTTTTGACTCAGAAAGTCCTTATTTTTCTTTCACTTTTGAAGGGTAATTTCATAGGGTACAGAATTCTAGGTTAATTTTTTCTGGCAACACTTTAAATATTTCACTCCACTCTCATCTTGTTCGCATGGGTTTCTGAGAAGTCAGCTGTAATCCTTGTCTTACATCCTCTACAGATAAGGTAGTGTGTTTTTTTGTTTTGTTTTGTGTTGTTTGCTCTCGCTTTTAGGATTTTTCTTTATTTTGACTTTCTGTCCTTCGAAAATGGTATCTCTAGGTGTAGTTCTTTGGGCATTTATCCTGCTTGGTATTCTCTGAGCTTCCTGGATCTGGGGCTTGGTGTCTGATACTAATTTGGGGAAGTTCTCAGTCACTGTTGTTTCAAATATTTCTGCTGTTCCTCTCTTTCTTCTCATTCTGATAGTCCCATTGGACGTGTCACAACTTTTATAGTTGTTCCACAGCACTTGCATAGTCTCTTCTGGTGGTGTTTTTTTCCACTGTTTTTCTCTCCACCTTCCAGTTTGGTCAGTTTCTATTTAGATATCCTCATGCTCAGAGTCTTTCCTCAGCTATGCCCATTAAAGATTATTTTTGTTTCTTTTTTTAAATGAATATAATTTATTGTCTAACTGGCTTGTATACAAAACCCAGTGCTCATCCCAACAAGCGCCCTCCTCAATGCCCATCACCCACTTTCCTCTCTCCCCCAACACCCCCATCAACCCTCAGTTTGTTCTCTGTATTGAAGAGTCTCTTATGGTTTGCCTCCCTCCCTCTCTGTAACTATTTTTCCCCCTTCCCTTCCCCCATGGTCTTCTGTTCAGTTTCTCAAGATCCATATATGAGTGAAAACATACGGTATCTGTCCTTCTCTGACTGACTTCTGTCACTGAGCATGATACCCTCCAGTTCCATCCACATTGCTACAAATGGCCAGATTTCATTCTTTCTCATTGCCAAGTAGTATCCTGTTGTTATATATAAACCACATCTTTATCCATTTGTCAGTTGATGGACATTTAGGCTCTTTCCATAATTTGGCTATTGTTGAAGATGCTGCTATAACATTGGGGTACACGTGCCCCTATGCATCAGCACTTCTGTATTCCTTGGGTAAATTCCTAGTAGTGCTATTGCTGGCTCATAGGGTAGCTCTAATTTTAGTTTTTTGAGGAACCCCCACACTGTTTTCCAGAGCAGTTGTACCAGTTTGTATTCCCACCAACAATGCAAGAGGGTTCCCCTTTCTCCACATCCTCACCAGCATCTGTAGTTTCCTGAGTTGTTGATTTTAGCCACTCTGATTTTAGCCACTGGAGTGAGGTGATAGCTCAGTGTGGCTTTGATTTGTACTTCCCTGATGATGAGGGACGTTGAGCATCTTTTCATGTGTCGGTTGGCCATCTGGATGTCTTCTTTGGAAAAGTGTCTATTCATGTCTTCTGCCCATTTCTTCACTGGATTATTTGTTTTTCAGGTGTTGAGTTTGGTAAGTTCTTTATAGATTTTGGATACTAGCCTTTTATCCGATATGTCGTTTACAAATATCTTTTCCCATTCTGTCAGTTGCCTTTTAGTTTTGTTGATTGTTTCCTTTGCAGTGCAGAAGCCTTTTATCTTGATGAGGTCCCAATAGTTCCTTTTTGCTTTTAATTCCCTTGCCTTTGGAGATGTGTCGAGTAAGAAATTGCTGCAGCTGAGGTCAAAGAGGCTGTTGCCTGCTTTCTCCTCTAGGATTTTGATGATTTCCTGTCTCACATTCAGGTCTTTCATCCATTTTAAGTTTATCTCTGTGTATAAGAAAGTGGTTTAGTTTTATTCTTCTGCATGTTGCCGTCCAGTTCTCCCAGCACCATTTGCTAAAGAGACTGTCTTTTTTCCATTGGATGCTCTTTCATGTTTTGCCGAAGATTAGCTGGCCATACATTTGTGGGTCCAATTCTAGGTTCTCTATTCTATTCCATTGGTCTATGTGTCTGTTTTTGTGCTAACACCATACCATCTTGGTGATTACAGCTTTGTAGTAGAGGCTTTTTTTTTTAATTTATTTATTTATTTTTAGTAATCTCTACACTCAGCGTGGGGCTTGTATTCATGACCCCAACATCAAGAGTTTACATGTTCTTCAAACTGAGCCAGCCAGCATCCCAAGACATTGTTAATTTCTGTTACAGTATTTTTTATGTCTAGCATTTCTTTTTGATTCTTAGAATTTCCATCTCTGTTTTTACCTTGTTCATGTATTCTTCCATGCTCTCTACTTTACCCACTAGAGTCCTCAGCATATCAATCAATCATAGTTTTAAACTCCCAGTCTCATATCTCAACATCTCTGCCATGTCTGAGTCTGGTTCTGATGCTTGCTCTATCTCTTCCAACTGTATTTTCTGCCTTTCAGTATATCTTGTAATTTTTTGTTGATAGGCACACACGATGTTGTGCATAAAGGAATGCTGTAAACAGGCTTTTAGTAATGTGGTGGTGAGTTGTGGGGCGAGGGGAAGTGTTCTACAGTCCTAGGAGTAGACACCAGTCTTTTATTGATTGAGCTGGTGCCTCTGGACCATACACTGTAAACCCTGTCAGCTTTTATCTCCCCCTTAGTTTGGGCAGGATGACCAGAGCAGGCTGGAATTGGATGTTTTCCTTCTCTCAAGTTCATCAGGCTCTGATAAACTCCAGCAAGTTAAGCTCTGGTTGAAGAGTTTCTCCAGAGAGCAGACCATGTTAAGACGAACAGGATGCTCTGGCATATTTCAAAATGGTTCCCATTACTGTTAGCATAAGGGGACTCTTCTCTGATACTCACTGTGAGAACCCGGTCAAGGTCCAGGAAGTAAAACTCACAAAAGTGTGGGATCCTGCCAATGACTATGTTCTCTGGAGATTTTATCTCTTAGACTTGTCCACACCGAACCTCCAACGATCTTTCAGTTATAGTACAGGTTTCCATACACTGGCACTGACTCCTATAAAGGTTTCTGTTCTGGTAAATTGTGATTCTCTGTATTTACCTGTCCACATCTCCAAATGTAAGAGCAGCGGCTTATCCTGTGATGTCACCTCTCTTGCAGGTGTGAGAAGAGTTGTTGATTTTTTTGATTTATTCAGCTTTTAACTTGTTCAAACATAGTGTCTTCCAAGCATCATATATGCTGGGCTAAAAACTAGTAGCATTTTTTGGAATATTTTAATATATAGGATCATATGATCTATGAACAGAGAGAGTGTTTGGTTTTTTTTTCTTTCTTTTTTCCATTCCAGTTTGGATGCCTTTTATTTCTTTTTCTTGTCTAATTCCTCTGGCTAGAGACTCCAGTATAAGTTACACAGTAGTGGTAAAAATGGGCATCCTTGTCTCATTCCTAATGTTAGGGACAAAGTTCTTGGTTGTTCAACATTGAGAATGATGTTAACTGTGGGCTTTTCATAAATGTCTTCCATCGTGTGAATACATTCCCTCCTAGTCCTAGTTTTCTGGGAGCTTTGTTCATGAAAGGATGTTGGATTTTGTGAAATGACTTAATGTGCTTCAATTAAGATGATCATTCCCCCCACTCAGGTTCTATTAATGTGATTTATTTTCTTAACTGAACTACCCTTGGATTCCTGAAGTAAAACCATTTGTCATGGTGCATAATCCTTTTAATATCATTTTGGACTTGGTTTGTTAGCATTTTGTTGAGGATTTATATACATCTATGTTCATCAGGAACACTGGTCTGTAATTTTCTTTTCTTGTAATGTTTTCTTTCTTTTTTTTTTCTTGTAATGTTTTTAATATGGCTTTGGTATCAGGGTAATGCTGACCTTATAGGAGGATGAGTTGAGAAGTACTCTCTACTCTTGTAATCTTTGGAAGAGTTTAAGAGGGATTGGTGTTCATGCTTCTTTAAATGTTGGATTCAATTCACTGAAAGCCTCTGGCCCGGGACTTTTCTTTGTCAGGAGATTTCTTTTTATTGATTCCATCTCTCCACTTGTTATGTCTGTTGAGATATTCTGGGTTTTGTTGTTGTTGTTTTGTTTTGTTTTTTGAGACACTTTAAGTAATTTGTATGCTTCTAGCTAAAGGTTTGTCAATTTTATTGATCTTTGAAAAAATCAACTTTGGTTTCATTCAATCTTATTATTTTTCTATTTTCATTTAATTAACTCCTCTCTAATCTTTATTATTTTCTTCCTTCTAGCTTTGAGTTTCTTTTGCTCTTCTTCTGATTCCGTAAGATATTAAATTAGGTAACTGATTTAAGATCCTTCTTCTTTTTTTTTTTTTTTTAACGTAGTTACTTATGGCCATAAATTTCCCTCTGAGCACTGCCATACTGCATTGTATGGTCAGTATGGTGTTTTCATAGGATTCCTCTCTAGGTATTTTCTAATTGCCCTTGATTTCTTCTTTGATCCACTGGTAAAGAGCATCTTGTTTTATTTCCACATATTTATTAACATTCCAATTTTCCTTATGTTACTGATTTTTATCTTCATTCCATTGTGGTTGGAGAAGACACTTTGTATGATTTCAGTCTTCTTACATTTTTGAGACTTGTTTTGTGCCTAACATCCGGTCTATCCTGGAGAATATACCATGTGCACTTGAGAAGAATGTGTATTCTGCTGTGTTGAGTAGAAGGTTCTATACATGTTTGTTAGGTCTAGTTGGTTATAGTGTTGCTCAAGACCTCTGTATCCTTAGGTATCTTCTGTCTGTATGTTCTATGCATTATTGGAAATGGGGTATTGAATTTTCTGTTATTCAAGAATTATTTCTCCCTTCCATTCTATTGAAAACTGCTCCTAATGAACTGAAGATTCCTACACCCTTTTAGAATGGCCAAAATAGGTTTCAAAACCAATTCAAAATAGGTTTACAAGAAATTAAACCAAGAAATTCCAATTTTAAATACCGTCAAGGAAAGACAGTATGAGAATAATCACAGCCAACACTTACTGAGCCTTTACTTTCTGCCAGGCCCTAGGGAAATAATTTTAAATGCATTAGCTTATATACTGGGGAGATTTATGATTATCCCAAATTTATAAATGATACAAGAGATTATGAGAGTTTGATCAACAGGTAAATACATGTGATTCAAAGTTCTCGGTGCAGCAGTGTTTACTACAGAAAACAATAAAGAGCAGACTAGTGGATAGAACACGGCACTGAGTTAGAAAATCCAGGTTAACAATTTTGTTAATGTTTATTTTTTTTGAGAGAGAGAGAGAGAGAAACAGAGAGTGTGAGTAGGTGAGGGACAGAGAGAGGGAGACACAGAATCCGAAGCAGGCTCCAGGCTCCGAGCTGTCAGCACAGAGCCCGATGTGGGGCTCAAACTCATGAATCGTGAGATCATAACCTGACCCGAAGTTGGACGCTTAACCGACTGAGCCACCCAGGCACCCCTTGAAAATCCAGGTTTATCACTTTATCACTTATGACTACATAATCCTTAACTCTCCTGGGTCTTGATTTCCTCAAATGCAAATAATCCCTAAGATACTTCCAGTCTTTATGATTCTTGTTTGTTACCCAATCACCTACATGCCGGAAACAAAAGAGTCCCTGACTGAAAATCATTTGAGACAGTAATGTAATACCTTCTATACACTAATCCTGTTTCAGAAGCGTAACTATATAGAAGAAACATCTCTAGTTTGAAAAGCTAACCAAGACTGTGCAATCATGATGAATCACAAAAAGAAAAATAAACCAATCTCTGAACAAGAAATAAAATCTAGAATTTATATTTACATTTACAACAGAGAAATCTTATTTGCAACCACTGATCTCTAACCGTCAGAGAAAAAGTTCTGACCAAGTATACTGCGTCATTCGTTCATGGATTTAACCCATTTATCAAACAAGTGTTAAACATGTGGCATCGAGCCAAGTTAATACTATACTTGTATGTTTTCAATAAGCTAGGTCACAGTTTAGGCAAGGAGACATTTTGTGGATAAATACAAAAAAAGCTATGCTAAAGTTATTAACAGAATTCCACAGTGGCATAAACTTCCTGAGATGACATGCAACTTGATTCTTATGTCTGCCAGATGAGTGAGACTAGACTGTGCATGGTTATGCAAGGAGAGGGTGTAGGGGAGGGGTGGCGGACAACACAGGAGACTGCTCCAAGGTTGGAGTGAAGAAAAAGCAGACATCATTCAGATTATCATTTAGCGTTGTAGAAACAGGATGTCCATTTAATCCCAATTCTCCCACTTTGGCATACCTAACGCTATTATCACAGCTAATGGTTACCGAGCACTTTACAGATATATGTATGGACTCCTAACATAAAACCAATGAGATAGGGTTTTACAGATAAGAAAACCTAGGTCCAAAGAGATGAAATGTTTTGTCCAGTATCACATGGCTAGTAACAGATAAGGCTAGGACTTAAAACCAAGTAGTCCAACTTGAGAGTTGGCACAAGGATATCCCTCGCTCGGATGTGTTAACCCATGTCCATTATCATCTGACCCCCCCCGACAGGAGTACATGCAGAGCTACCCTGAGGCTCTCCTCAGTCATTTACAAGATCGAGGATCTGGGTATGTGACGGTGCCCCCATGCAGATTCCCAGTGCATCTTGTCCAGGTGTGCACAAATATTTTAACTCTTTCCCCATAGATTTCTTCTCCCCACTAAGCACAACCTTCCCTTTCCTTCCAGAATGCTGGGGAAGTCTATGTCAGCCTCTACTAGTAAGAAGGAGAATTACGAATGTTAGGTTTGAAGGAGAGCTAGTTTTTACCCCACGTCAAAGAGAGAACATAAACTAACACTCCTGTTAAGCCTAAAGAGAAGAAAATTAATTCAACTTCGCAAATGTGAAATCAAACGATACCTTTAGTCCCTCCAATTCATTTTCCAGTTGCTTAGAATAGTGCTCGCTCTGTTCACGCAATTTCCTGTCTTTAGATGCTTCAGCAGCCACAGCTTCTGAATGAACTTCCAGCTTTAAAATAAAATGAACAAAGCGGATTTCATGGTTATACCTGTTTTTTCCAGTAAAATGCTTTTTCCCCCATGGGAATTTACCTTGTCACAAGAAGATAACTCAAATGTTGAAGTTCACGTTAAGTAAAATTATCCAACAAGAAAACTGTTTTTAAGAATTCAAGCATGATATACACATCATTTCACTCATCTGAAAAAGCAGCTTTAATCACTACCCCCTGGGCACTGGACAATCTGCCTGACTACTAACCTCTTTCTTGGCTCTCTCTGTCCTGCGCAGTTCTTGCCTTAAGCTTTCAACTTTTTGCATCACTAGGTCCACCTCTTCTTCCTTATCTCGGACATGGCGAGCAAGTTTCTGTTTTTGGGTGTGCAACTCTGTTAGCCGCTCATTGATCTCCATGAATTCCTGCATGGCCAGTTTCCTCTGACAGTGTGCGTCTTTCAGCTCTTTGGACTGGTTTTTTAATCGCTCACTAGCCTGGACTAGTTCCTACGGTTTCGTAAAAAGAATATAAGTTACCAATTCTGCGACCTAGGGACCAATTTTGGCCCTCAAAGCAGCCATCATGAAGTCATGAAGAGCCAAAATTATTCATCTCAGGACAAAATGAAAAGGAATCAACTACTTTTGAACAGATATTAACAGCGTGGTGCTCTGTTGGCGTTCTCAGCTCCTTACGCTCATCTGCTAACTGCGACGGCACAGCTGATCGAACCTTCTAGTACCTTAGTTTCTACAAACAAATAAAAAGTATAGGAATACCAGAGGTGATGGTCAAAATAAAGATTTTGTGAAATGTAATGGATACTTGTGAGATGTTTGAAAATTATATTGAATCACTACAAATGATAAAAAACAAGGAATGCTCTTATGTGGAGACTATGCCTTAGGCCAGAAGCAAGGAGAGAAAGCTAGAAAGCTAAATAAACCCCCGGATGAAAGTGGGAGGAGAGAGCTTAAGAAGACTCAGGTCAGGACAACCACCGGCCTCCGGGCAAAAGGAAATGCAAATCCTTTTTGAGAAAAGAGCCCCGATGAAACGTAGGTTTTTTAAGACACACAAATATGAGCGCACAACCACAGATTCCCAAAACCCAAAGAACAAACGACCATAAGCAAAGAACAGAAACAATAATAATAAACTCCAATGGGATTCGGACATTCAAATTGTCAAATAGTAACATAAAATGGAATGTTTGAGAAAGTAAAAAAAAAAAAAAAATCATGAAAATGGGAAAATGACAAAAGACTATTAAAAATGACCAGGGAGACTTATAAACAACTGTACAGAACATTTAGAAATGGGAAAAATACAAGTGTTAAAACTAAAGACCTGAATCTGCCAATAAAGTAAGCTCTATATTTATGAAGCAAGAAAAAGTGTTAAGGCTCAAACCCAGAAACTTAAAAAAAAATAAAATTGCATAGCACCAAATAAAAACAAATGACCTTAAAGGAAATCAGTGAAAAAAGACAAATCCTCTATCCTCTACCCTCCAAAACAAAAGGATAGACAGAGCAGACACTTAAGAAGTTAACAGAAACAGGGAAAATGGAAAGAGTGAAGAAAAGTAATTAAAACTGTATACCCAGAAAAATTCCTGTTCACGTATGAGGCTAAAATAATTAGATTCATATAAACGAAAATGGACAGAATCACCATCAGATCTGTGCTAAATAGGAACCTCTAAAGATTTCTCTCAGGGAAAAGAAAAATAATTTTAAAAGCAAAGTCTATGGGAATGCAAGCTGGGGCAGCCACTCTAGAAAACAGTATGGAGGTTTCTCAAAAAACTAAAAATACAACTACCCTACGACCCAGCAATTGCACTACTAGGCATTTATCCACGGGATACAGGTGTGCTGTTTCGAAGGGACACATGCACCCTTATGTTTATAACAGCACTATCAACAATAGCCAAAGTATGGAAAGAGCCCAAATGTCCATCGATGGATGAATGGATAAAGAAGATGTGGTATATATATACAATGGAGTATTACTCGGCAATCAAAAAGAATTAAATCTTGCCATTTGCAACTATGTGGATGGAACTGGAGGGTATTATGCTAAGTGAAATTAGTCAGAAAGACAAAAATCATATGACTTCACTCATATGAGGACTTTAAGAGACAAAACAGATGAACATAAGGGAAGGGAAACAAAAATAATATAAAAACAGGGAGGGGGACAAAACAGAAGAGACTCATAAATATGGAGAACAAACTGAGGGTTACAAGACGGGGGATGGGCTAAATGGGTAAGGGGCATTAAGGAATCTACCCCTGAAATCATTGTTGCACTATATGTTAACTAATTTGGATGTAAATTTAAAAAAATAAAGAATAAAATTAAAAAAAAAAAAGCAAAGTCTAATGACAGAGAAATGGGAGGGCCAAGACACTTGTGAACATAAATATGAATGTAAATATGCAGAGAAGACTGTATTATAAACATGTCTCGTTTGTAGAGTAAACAGAAAGGATATAAGTAAAATACTGTCAAAAATAACACAACAGTTGGAAAGAAGTAACAGAATTAGAGGTCCTTAAATTTTGGGGGAGATAATAATTGAGACTTTGTTAAATATGCATGATAATATTCAAGAGCAACAATTAAAAACTGTTAAAACAAGTAGTGAGAAATGTGGCAACAAAAACAAACAAAAACTCAATTAAATTTCAAGAAAAAATTATGCAAGATGGAAAAATTCTGGAGACTAGTTGCACAACAACATGAATATAATTTACACTGCTGAACTGTACATTTTAAAAATGGTTAGGATAGCATTCCATAGGACAGACTCAAAATAGATTACAAAGAAATTGCAAAATCATCATAGAAAAATTGGTGAACACATGATAATGAGAAATTTTGACTTGACAATCATTAATAGATAAACCAAGCAGTTAAAAAATACTGAATATAGAGATTATCAAACTTCATATATAGGTGCTTGCACCCAATATTGGGAACATACATTCTTTTCAGGCATATAGTGAACATCTGAAAATGGAACAGTCTGTTTAGGCCATGAAACAAGTCTCAGCAGATTTCAAAGAACAGATATCAACAGTTCAAGTTCTTTGATAATATCACCATTACAATAGAAATTTCTAAAAAGGCTAAATTCCATAATACCTCATTGGTCAAGGAGAAAAGTCATAAAGCATGTTAAAATATTTAGAACAAAAAAAAAGTTGAAAATATAAACAATAAAAATGTTCAGCACATATAATAAAATGAGAATGCAGTAAAAGGTTTACTTAGGGGGAGATTTATAGCTTGAAACACTTGTATTGAAACTAAAACAAAAGTTTAAATTTAGTGAAATTCCACATAGAAAGAGACAGAACACACTAATGCTTCCACCAACATAAGATGATAGTAAAAATAAGGACATAAACTAATGAAAAAGAAATGTTACAATGAACATCAACAAAGCCAAAAGTTGAGAAAAATAATAAAATAGGCAAATACCTGGTGAGATCAAACAAAGAATAAATGCAAAAAGAAACAATGTTAAGAAAGAAAAAAAGACTATGACTACAAACCTGGAAAAGATTAAAAAAGCTAATAAAAGGATACAGTGAAAACTTTATGCCAATAAATTTGTTAACTTTTGAAATGAATGAATTCCTACAAAAATACAATTCATCAAAACTGCTTCAAGAAGAAACAGAATCCCTCGATAGTCCTGTAATGATTAAAGTACCTAAATAATAGTTAACAAACTCTCCCCATCCCCTCAGAGGGAGAGAATTTCCAAACTCAGATGGTTTTACAAGTGATTCCTCCAGTGTTTCAAGGAACAAACATTCTTATACAAATTTTCTAGAGAAGAGAAAAAAGAGGCAATGCTACACAACTCATTCTAGGAGACCAATATAATCTTGATACCATAAAAAACACCAGAAAAATAAAAGAAAAAAATTACAAGCCAATTTTACTGATAAAAACAAATATTAAAAAAAAAAAGGCATCAGCAAATCAGCTTCAGTGATATATAAAGTAGATAAGCATGAACTCTGGACTTAAACTTCTTGTGTTGGAATTCTAGCTCCATCACTTTCTAGCTCTATGATCTTGAGCAAGTGAGCTCAAGTGTACACTTAAGCAAGTGTACTTGACCTCTCTGTGCGTGGTCTCATCATTTATAAAATACTAATAACAACAGCAGCAACAACAACAATAATACCTAAATCACAAGGCTCTTATAAAGATTAAATGATCTAATATACGTAAAACACTCCAATAGCAGTGCCATTACATAAGTGTTACATACACTGGCATATTGTTATTTAGGAGGTAATATATGCACAATTGTGGTTTAACCCAGAAATGCAAAAATGGTTTAACATTAGAAAAAGTCTATAAATATAACTTACCAAACCAAGTCATTAAAGAACAATCATATAATCACATCAATAAATATTAACAAATTCCTAGAAATCTGTTGTAATAGCGTACAGAAGAGCGTATTTAATAAGTCTGATACCCATTATAAAAATGATTAGCAAAATAGGAATAGAAAAGAACTTTCTTAACCTGATAAGAAGTGTTTATCAACAACTTACAGAAAACATTATTAGTGGTGAAACAGTAAAGGCATTTTCTTTGAAACCAGGACTAAGACAGGAAAGCCTGCTATCACCAGTTCTATTCAACACTGTACTGTGGGTCCTAGCTAATACAGTGAGACAAGGAAAGAAAGAAAAGTCATACAAATTAAAAGAAACAAAACTGTCATTATTTGCAGAAAACCCTAAGAATCTCAAATATATTAGTACAATTAATAAGAATTTAGCAATGTTGCCGAAGCAAAATCAGTAAGAAACTATAAAGATACCATTTAAAATATGAAAAAAATAGAACAGTAAATTTAAAGGCAAATGAGACCTGCATTAAAATTTTATGTTAAAACATTTAAGATGTTAAAGATATGGTGAAATCTACCAAGTTTGTGGATGGAAAGACCGTGGGGCTCCAGAGGAAAGATTTTTATGGTTTTGTACAGACAGACCTTCCTAAAACTTTGTACTGAAAGTTGGGACCTGGGCTAAAAGCAAGCCTTATAAATTTATGACTAATTTAGAATGAGAAACTCGAAGAGATTTAACTCCTGGATGTATGTGCTTATATTTCAACAGAGGTGGGAGAGAGAAGCCTGGATCAGGGAGCCACCCTCTTTATAGAGCTGTAGGCTCTGGGCTTATCTTTCCCTCTGGAGTGATTTATTTATATTCCAAAGGGTCCTAGACTCTTCTCTTTACATTTCCAAGGAGACTCTCAGAAGGATGGGTGGAGATGATGGGGGGCAGAGAGTAGGAAGCATCTGCCTCTCCTCCTTTATATAAAACACCCTCACGTTTTTAGGATTCCTCATCCACAACACAGACTCCATACATATACAGATGTATATACATACATCTAAATATATGTGTGTGTGCGCGCGCATGTGTGTATAGGGCTTTATCTATCCAGCTCTCATTGCACTGCCCCAGAGGTAAGACAGCACCCAGGGGAGCAGTGTGCGTATTTCTGCTGTATGTACATCACAATACTATGCTCTGGTCTTGAAATCTGTGTGTGCGTTTGGAATAATATTCATAAATGGGGATAGTAAGAACCTAAAGATTCAATGTTGTAATGATGTCAATTCTCCTGAAATGACTCTACAGATTTAACACAATTTTAATCAAGATCTCATCACAGTTTTTAAGGAATGGAGAGGTGAGATAACAGAGTCATGCGTAAATGGAAATGTGACAGGTGACGCTGCCTATTTAGTAAATGAACAACAATTAGCTACAGAGGAAAATCTGAAATTGGATCCCTATATCTCACATGATACGAAAAAATAAATCTGGTATGTTAAAATTTAAACACCAAAGGCCAAACTTTAAAACGTCAAAATAAAAACCGAAAACTTAAAAAAAAAAAAAAAAAAAAAACACAACTGAGAATTTTAGCCTTAGGTTTCTTACATGAGCCAGCAAATCTCTAAAAAGAAAGATCAATATAGTTGACTACATTAAAACTCAGAACTTCTGTTACTCAAAAGCTCCCATAAAGAAAATGAAAAGTCAAGCCTCTAACTGGGAGGCATCTTAATATACACAACTGACAAAAGATCAATATAGAAATTTTCAAGAATTCTTAACAAATCGGTAAGAAAAAGACAAAAAAAAAAAAAAAAACCCAACAGGAAAATGTACAAAAGATACTGAGAGGCATTTCACAGAAGAAACAGAACTGATAAGTGGGCATACGTGAGATACTCAACCTCATTAGTAATTGGAGAAATTAAGACCATAAATAAAACATGGTTCTAGACCTAAAATACCAACTTCAATGGGGTTGGCCAAAATAATCAATCTAGTAACATGAAGTATTGTTGAATACAGACCGGGTGGTGGGAGTAGGAGTGTAAATTGGTACAATCCGTGGAAAACGACTTGGCATTACCATAAAAAACGGAGTATTTGCATTACTTATGACCCAATTATTCTACTCGTGATTCTGTGTACAAGTGTGTGCATATCAGCATACATATTCAAGAACGTTCATTTATAGTGGCTATCAAGTGTAAGCAACTTTAATGTCTGTAGACAAACAACTGAATAGATTCTGGAGCGTTCACATAATGGTGTACCATACGGCAGATAAATGAGTGCTCTACAGTCCCATGGATGAATCTTAGAAATACAATGAGTGAAACAACAAACCGTGCAAAACTGCATGTACTTTACACAGCTCAGAAACAAGCCACACCAAATAACGTATGTGTATTTTCATTTCCTGTGGCATTAAAAATTCTTTAGCCACCAGGTTTAATGGCTATATAATATTTCATCCTATGAACTGGTTGGGCATTTTGGTAGTTTCTAATATTTTTCTTTTATAAATGTGGTGATTTGTTCTCTGTGAACAAATCTTTGCTTCAATGTCTGATTATCTTGAGTTACATTTCGACAAATGGAATTATTATATCAAGGACTTTAGTATTTGAAGGCTTTGGATACTTGTTGCAAATCAGCTTTCCAGAAATAAGGTATCAGATTACAAGCTCATCTTTAGCATTTGGCACTGGCATTTTTATTTGTTTTCACTGAAGTATAATGAGCATAGAACGTTATGCTAGTTTCAGGTGCACAGTTCTGTACGTTACTCAGTGCTCACCGTGATAGGCATAGTTACCCTCTGTCACCACACAGTGCTGTTAGAGTATTATATCCCCTATGCTCTACTTGTTATCTCCTATTATACATTATTTAGAGATTATAGTACTAAGGGATAAAAAGTATTTTTCAATAAGGAAATGACGGACAATAAGGAGAAGGGGATAAAAAAAATGACTGGCCAGGGCTATGCCACAAAATTCATAATGTTCCTATTCCTTAAGTTAGATGGTCGGTTCAGAGACAGGCATTATATTATGTGCATAAAAACTCATATAATGTTACGTTTATTCTTTTATACGTATCTAAAGAAAAAAATGTTAAAAAGATTATCTGCTGCCTGTAGGATATTAAATATATCCCTTAAAATACCAATGTAATATTTCTTTATAGCACTACCCTCTTCTCAAAATATACTAAAAAAGGATTTTTAACATTAAAACTTAATAAAATTGGCAAGATACTTGTTACTATAAATCTAGATGTTGGATTCTCATCTTTTTTATGTTTACTAAGTTTGGCTGAATAATCCTACCTTTATATACATAACAGCTACCACTAATATTATTATAATATTACTGTAATATTACTAAAACAAATATAACATGTTATAAATTCCAAATTTTATTTTATTTTATTTTATTTTTTTAAGATTTTATTTATTTTTTTGGGACAGAGAGAGACAGAGCATGAACGGGGGAGGGGCAGAGAGAGAGGGAGACACAGAATCGGAAACAGGCTCCAGGCTCTGAGCCATCAGCCCAGAGCCCGACGCGGGGCTCGAACTCACGGACCGTGAGATCGTGACCTGGCTGAAGTCGGACGCTTAACCGAATGCGCCACCCAGGCGCCCCAAAATTCCAAATTTTATTAAGTTGACCATGAATTTAAATGGATCTGTACACAAAACTGCTTATAATTGCATTAAGAAAAAAGCAAAAAGATACTAATCAAATTCAATTTAACCTTTACAGCTTTCTCTGTTAGTCTTTTCGATTAGCTTCATCAGCAAAAGGTTATTTGTTTTATTTTTAATTGCCTCCATTTCTTTACTGGCAGCAAGACTTTAAGATCTTCCCCAAAAGAACTTCATTATATTATCAATTATATACTGCATCACTGAATACAATTTACATAAGCCATAAACCACTCATTTCTTTTTTGTGTTGGCTAGTATTAATTCCAACGTTTTGAAATTTGTTAATGAAAGGCAAAGTACACATTCTGAGTGGTTTAAGTAAAATGTTTTTCTCTGGTGTGTATTATTTATGGGATGTGTTAGGTTGTCTTTGCTATTAATAAATTTTGTTGATGCTTCTAATACTGTTTAAGTATTATATCAAGTTCTTATGAAAATAACTTTAGCTTCTTCATCCGTGCTTTGAAAGATAAATTGACATTTTAAAAAATAATTAAAACATTAAAGAAATTTTTTATTCTAATCTTTTAAGAATGTTCATATCAGCAAATCACAATGAAAATATGCCTTTAGTTTTTATTTGTCCAAAGACATGACACATATCTCACTGTTTGCTTATTCTGTAATATTTTTTAAAACATTTACTTTTAATCAAGTCCTTTGATTAAACTTTTCAAAAGAACAGATGATTCTGAATGTCAAAAATCTTGACAGTATGTAAATGTCTTCATTACTAGCTATTACTCAAATGACACATACCAAAACAATTAAACATTTTACAACATATACTTTATGTTCTTGTAACTCATTACGAAAGCTTTTAGAATACAAATTAGATTAAGAATCTAAAACCGGGTTTAACAATCTATCCATGTATTTTTACCTTGTTTAATTCTTCCCTTTCTTGTTGTAGTGTTTTGATTTGTTTTTCATAAGCCTTGATTTGCCTAAAAGCATCATCTAGCTCTCTCCTCACAGCGTTGGCTTCCTCAAGTTGCTGTTCCAAGTGACTTGATTCTAAAAAGAGACAACAGTGTTTATGGTAGTATTCATATAAAAACAAATGCTCGAAACCAAGATTTTAAACAACTAAGTTGAAAAAAATAACATATCCTGAATTTGGTATTAGGCTTATAGACACCCCTTTCAGTATGACTATAACTCGCGACAATTAAGTGCTTGTCAAGTTCACTGAAGAAAGGGTATGGCTAATATCAGTGTGAAAGTGTGTAACACTTGCATGAAAAACGTCTTACATTTCTGTTAGAAAAAGAAGACCATACTTCCAGAAAAGTACCTTCAGAGCCAATTAAAAGCTTAAAACTATCAAAAAAATCAAAAGCAACCAAACGGACAAAACAGACCCATTTTACTCTATGTTTGGTTATCAGCATTCCTGCGCCGACTTTAGTCAAATTATTATTAAGACGGCTGTGCTTCTCATGGCTGCAGCCCAGTTTCACTAGCGGTTATCTGAAGAACAAACTCTGATTTCGTAAAGTAAATACGCGAACGCCTCTGATCTAGGTCAGCTCCTCCATTTTCTAGAAGAAGAAACTGAGGCCAGGAGAGCTGGATATCTGGCCTGAGGTCACACTGCTAAATGGGTCTTGGAGTGGAGACGAGGACTCAGGAAATCCTGCATCGGCCTCTTCTGGGAAAGCGACAATTCTTAACATCATCACTTCAGAAGAGTTATTATGAAACAGAACAGCCTCACTCATTTGAACACACTGCCTGCACAAAATTGGATAAATTGACACAAAATGGTCAGGCATCAGAAGTAGATTGGCAAGCTGAAGAACTGAAGCCCACAAAACCGAGAAATCTACACCCATTCACTGTCAATTTCTGCTCTTTACAAAACCTTCCCACTTGGAGAGTCATCCCCACACAGTAGCAGGAACACCTGCGAGCTTGCCAGAAATGCAGAATCTCGGGCCTCAACCCAGACCTAATGAATCAGATCTGTATTTTAACAAGATCCCCCGGGTCTGGCAAATTCAGGTGTGGGAATAGATGATGCACAGAGTATTGTGTATTGCTAAGTCCAACGCTTTCAATAAATGAAGTCATGCTCATAAGACACTGGTCCTACCGTAAAGAGATTTTGTGTGTAGAGTCCTATAGCCAAGAAGTCACTTAAATGCGTTAGTGTGTCCCATACTAACTGCTGCTGGAGTCCTTCAACAAAACAATTTACTGATATTCAGTGCCCTAAATTTATAGGTTTATTAAGAGCTTATTGATCTGAGGTGTTTTGAGAGTGTAGATGCATTTATGGATACCACGGTTTTCAACGATTTTCAACAACATCTGTGAAGTTGCATGTAACTAGTTTTTGTTCTGTCTCAACAGAATAACTTTAGCAGTCTAATTTAATAAATGTTTTACTTGAAGAACACTGCAACATCACAGGATGTTTAACCTTAAAGATCATGGAATATTTAGTCTTATGTTCAGCAAAGTATATTTTATCATTTTCTCAAGTTTCAGCATTTCCTGCAGGAATTTTTCTGTTTATACTAATTTCCTTGAAACATTTTTAAGTGATACTTTCCTGTTATTTTAAGGTTTTAACATTTTTAAGATGTCAAAAGTTTACTTTTTTTTTTTTTTTACTTTTTTTTTTTTAACGTTTTTATTTTTGAGACAGAGCATGAACGGGGGAGCGGCAGAGAGAGATGGAGACACAGAATCGGAAGCAGGCTCCAGGCTCTTAGCCATCAGCCCAGAGCCCGACGCGGGGCTCAAACTCAAGGACCGTGAGATCGTGACCTGAGCTGAAGTCGGATGCCTAACCGACTGAGCCACCCAGGCGTCCCTCAAAAGTTTATTTCTAATAATTAGGAGTCAAAATTTAGTATGTGACATGGCTGACTTTTGTCCTTTGAGGGTCTAACTTTGGTCCTGTTCATGGCTATGGTGTGCCAGCCTGAAGCAGTCAGTTGGCACGCATTGTGATCCCGTCTCATTCGCCTACTTTCTTCTACTCTGAAGAGTCTTTCCCCATTGTGGTGAAGGTTTTCTGCAAATTACTGAGTCATTCGCTTATCTCTACTGCTTTTTATTAGCAACAAAAATGAAATCAGTGTTTTATATACTGTCTGCATCACATCAAGTTTACAGCAAAACGACTCCATGGGGCGGCTTTGGTGGCGGCCTTCAGTGGTTTATGGTTCCCTTTCAATGTGCGTTAAATTTTGGTTTTATTTCAGCCATGTCACTTTGGCTGCTTTGCAATGGAGTTGGTAAGTGTATCTGTGAATTATATGTCAGGTTTTCGTGTTTCACACAGAAGGGTTGGAGAAGACAAGCTCACTCGATTATTTATAAAAGCTTCCAATCTGATACACACAGAATTATGCATTCCCCAAAGATAAAAACCCCAACTCAAGAAAAATCCAGAATACACTGAATTTTGGCCGACAACTATCAAATGGCTAAGGCACATGAACATTTACTTTCACTACAACAAATGGTGAATTCAATGAAGACTTTGAAAGAAATCCTCAGTGGGGCGCCTGGGTGGTTTAGTCGGTTGGGCGTCTAACTTCGGCTCAGGCCATGATATCTTGGTTTGTGAGTTCGAGCCCCGCATCAGGCTCTGTGCTGACAGCTCAGAGCCTGGAGCCTGCTCGGGATTCTGGGTCTCCCTCTCTCTCTGCCCCTCCCATGCTCATGCTCTGCCTCTGTCTCTCAATAACAAATAAAAAACGGTAAAAAAAAATTTTTTTTAAATAAAAAAAGAAAGAAAGGAATCCTCAGAGACTATCAAAAAATACCTCACGCAACACGATGAGCCATACCATTCTAGGCCAAGTAACTAAAAAGCAGTTTTCGTGAGTAAAGAGCAGAAGCAGACCAGCACAACAGGCTAGCACGCTCCAACCAAATGGTTCCTAGCTCACTGCTGCTAGGACAGCTGGGAAATTCAATCATTCCTATGAGGATTTAATAAGGGACAAAAACACAATAAGGAAATTTTCTTTGCACTGTGTGGCATGGAAGAGAAATATTAAATAGACTCTGTCTTGAAGGAGATAACCAGGTCAGGAAGATAAAGAGTAATACCCCACAAATCATAAATGAAGCAGAAACACAAATGTAGATCGTGTGGCAGGTTCTATGGGAGCTAGGGGAGGAGGACCGGGGAAGAGGCCACGGCTACCGCGGGACTCGATGTGGAGCACGGACGACCCGCGAGGGGCGAGGACTATGACCAGGGCAGCGTTAGAAGCACAGTCAAAGCACCTCTCCCTGATCTGTGCAGACACAGTATCACCGCTTCTCCCTTACGTTCTGATTCCTAAAATAACCCAGGACTCTTCTGAGATGGGAGGAGATCTGACTTCCAATCATGACGGGGAAACAGGTTCCCCTATACCTACCCCTCTCCCTCCATTCCCTATCCTTCTCCTTCATTTACATGATGCAAGGCAGTGTGTGTGTGTGTGTGTGTGTGTGTGTGTGTGTGTGAGAGAGAGAGAGAGAGAGAGAGAGACAGACAGACAGACAGAGGGAGAGGGGAATAGTTAGTTTAGGGTTGGAGAGACAGACAAACCACCCATCTCCAGGCAACAAAAGAAAGGGGGTTACAAAGCACATTAGAGATTACAATAATTATTCAGGAAACAAGAAACCATTCCCGTATCTTCTCAGGGAAAAATATCAAATGAGAGTATGAATTTATACTTTCATCTGCTGAGTGTCCATTAGATGACACAAGGAAACTCTGTCTTACCTTCTTGGGAGTTTGGAGTGTGATAAGGAAAGAAGATTTTAAAAAGAAATTTTAAGTAATTATAAGTTTATTAAAATTTTCTAGGAGTCTCAATATATTGGAGAACACTGCCATAGGGAAAGAAAAGATACACAGACACTGGTGGTGTGTAATTGTCTACACACAGATCTAGCTTAAGAAGTAGCTAACAGAAGGTGATTTGGGGGCACCGACTCTTGATTTCGGCTCAGGTCGTGATCTCACAGCTTCTGAGATCGAGTCCCAAGTTGGGCTCTGTGCTGACAGTGTATAGCCTGCTTGGGATTCTCTCTCTCCTTCCCTCCCTGTTTGCCCCTCCCCTGCTCATACATATGGTCTCTCGCTCTCTCTCAAAAAAACACATAAATTAAAAAAAAAACAAAGGTAATTTGGACTTTTCTTTAAAGCCAGGACTATAGTCAAGGCTACTCGTAGGGCAGGTTCCTATCCTAGAAGAGCCTGTTTTCTATTATCTCTAGCTTTTACATCGAAATGTTTAGGACAGCGTGGGTTTAACTGTGAATGAGACACAGAGGTTATCCCCAGCCTTACCACTCTGCCTCCAGTACCGAGTATAATTTCTGGTACGGAACAATACCTCAATAAGGATGTTTATGGGCTGAACTGAGAAGGACTGTGTTGCCAGTGGGAACATAATGGCACAGCCACTGCGGAAAACGGTTCGGCAATTCCTAAAAACACTGAACGTGAATTTCCGTACAAATTCAGGAATTCTACTTCTGGACTTGATATATGTTCCCTCGCGTGCAAGGCGGCACTATTTACAATAAACAAAATGGGGAAGCAACCCAAGTGCGTTGGTGACGAACCTAAAAACAGAAGGGAGTATTTGCATACACGCAGAATGTTGTAGAAGACAGGAAATCCGACACAGGCTACAACATGGGTGAACCGTGAAGACGCTGCTAAGTGAAGTCAGCCAGCCACGGAGGGACAAATACTTTGTGACTGCACTCACGTGAGGCTCCCAGGGCAGTCAAATGCAGAGACGCAGAAAGAACGGCGGGTGCCAGGGGCTGGGTGTGGGAGGACCGGGCAGCTGGTGTTTCACGGGCGGAGAGTTTCCGTCTGGGAAGAAACTGGGCTGCGGGACGGAGCGTGACAGCCGCACAGCACGTGAATGTGTTATATACCACTGATGTGACACTTAGACACGGTTAAAATGGTCACTTTATGTTACGTACATTTTACCACAATAGGTAAAAAGAGGTTTAAAAATGAACAAATGATGGAAAAAAAAGAACGAGATGGGATGGAATCCTGGGCACCCTGAGACCAGCACACGCCCAAGAGCTGCTGGGAAGGAAGAATGCTAAAAACAGGATCCGCCCTTTCTCTTCACCTCGTTTTCACTGGTTCTGCCCCGCCCCTGGGAAAAGCTAAAATGGACGCGTGAAGAGCAGTCCTATAGCCTCTGCATTTAGGGAGTAAGTAGGAGGAAAGCGAAGAAGGAAATCTCCATCAACAGGTCAACGGTAACCAATTTCCCCAGTTAGAGGCCTCCTTCCAGGCACCGCTGACTTGCACGTAAGGGGTGAGTGTGTCGCGAATTGCCTGGAAAGACGTATTAGGAAGACATCTTAGGAAGCGGTCGGACGTTTCCAAGAGCGAAGTTTCCCTGATCACTCGTCTACCCATACTGACTTGGGCTTTTTACGTGTCATACACTCTTCCGTGCACTTGGACGTATCAATGAAAGAACCAGGTTCCTATTTTCAAGAAGCTTACTATCTAGCAGTCAGGCGAGGGAAGTAAAGCAATATACAAATAAAAACCTATGTCAGCGGTAACACGTATTCTAGAGGAGCTTAAGTTCACGGTGAGGAATGTTTTTGGCAAACAAGCAAAAATAAATGAATGAAGAAGGAAGGAATGAGGGAAGGAGGAGGGAAGGAAGAGGGAGTGGAGAAAGAAAAGAGAAAACAACAACGAAATAGTGAAAACTCAGAATGTGACCGAGGAGAGCTAAGCGCAATTCACTTCGGCGGAAATCTGGAGACGCAGTGACATGCAGGATAACGAAGGGCCTTGGAGACAGAGCTGAGCTGTTTCACTTTCACCCGGGAGCCAGCGGGCATCCACGGAAGACACGTTAGCACGTGTTCAGAAGCTGTGACGTGATCTGATCCACATTTGAAGAGCTTACTCTGGAGACTTCTGCTTCCAGAAAGAAGGATTAGATACATTTCCCCTCTTCTCTGGACATCATACATAAAACAAACATAAGAAAAATGAAATTTGGAGAGAAGAAAAAGGATGACCGATGGGGACAAGGGAACCTGAAACTGTGATGTCAGGAACACTGGACCAACACAGCGGGAAGTTCTCTGGGTTTTCTTTGCGGTTTATTTTTCCCAGACACAGAGACAAAGGAACTGGCGATCCAGAAATGCCAACAGGGGCAGCAAATAAAAGCCCCGACAGAAGCCCACTCTTTCTACCCAAAGGACCAGGAAAGGGGCAAATTAGCAAGACCGAAAACTTTCAGGAAGCAACTGTTCCACTCAAGTTAAACAATAGAAACAACTTCCTCCACAACCACGTCTGTCAGGGAAGGACACGTGAGGAGCCAGACCTCAATCACGTCAGGCTATGATGAAGCACCCAGAAACAGACACACCATGAGGCATGAGGGTACTCAGAGGACTGCTAAAGGGCCACCGGCCGTAACACGCGCGTTTCACATGCAATGTCCGTGGAGACCACATGGGCAACTAGCACTTCTGCACCCCCCAGCGGCAGCGGTGAGGTTGTCCACCGTCCCCGGGCTGGGCTGGTGTCAGAGAAGGAAGAACGTCCGCCACTGCCCGGCGGTACAAGGGCGATGCCCACCACCGAGTTGCTGGAAACCCAACCTCCTCCGGGAATAACGAGGGGGCCTTCTCTGGGTGTCGCGGGAGGCCAAGCGGGGAAAGTGAACCTCCACCTCAACCTGGCAAGCCACCGCTGCTGGAGTGGTATCGGGAAAAGCTGGCGAAAATGGAAAAGTGCAAATAAGATCCAGAGTCACTAACTGAAAATCAGTCATCCTATCGGGAACTAGGAAAATCTCGACTTGAATGAGAAAAGGAAATCGACAGATGCAGACGATGAAATAATAGAGATGTTAGAAATATCTGGCAAGACACTAAACCAGCTATGATAAAAATGCTCCACCGAGCAATTATGGACATATCTGAAATAAATGAACGAACAGAAGACTCACAAGTCTCAGCAAAGAAACAAGTTTACAAAAAACAAAATGGAAAATTTAGAAATAAATGTAAAAAAAATCTGGATTGTTGGGTCCCACAGAGGAACCCATCAGAGGATTCTTTCCATCACAGGAAAGAATCAGTGAAATGGAAGATAAAGCAGTAGAAATTGACCAATCTAAGTAGTGGGGGGAAAAAAACAGAATGAAAACAAAAATGAACAGAGACCCAAAAGATGTAACATCTAAGTCATCAGTAGGCAGGTCTGTAAAAGTACTCAAAGTAATTAAGTGGAAAAACGTGGAAAGACACATTTATGTGTCTTTATTACAGAAGAGGAACAAATCCCAAACAGAATAAACCCCAAGAAAACCATGCCAAAACACACCATTAAACATCAGAGAACTATAAAAGAAGAAAAACCTTGCAAGCAGCCAGAAAAAAACAACACCCTAGATAAAGGGGGGAAAAACCCTCAGAATGACTGTGATTTTCTCCTCATAAACCACAGAGTCCTAAGGAAAGTGGTACAATATTTTTCAGATGCTTAAACAAAAAACTATCAACCCAGAATCCTATGTTCTATAAAAATATTCTTTAGTCATAAAGAGAAAACTAAGACATTCTCAGATGAATAGAAACTAAGAGAATTTGCTGACAGCAGGGTTGTCTTTAAAAAAAAAAATGGCTGGGGTGCCTGGGTGGCGCAGTCGGTTAAGCGTCCGACTTCAGCCAGGTCACGATCTCGCGGTCCGGGAGTTCGAGCCCCGCGTCAGGCTCTGGGCTGATGGCTCGGAGCCTGGAGCCTGTTTCCGATTCTGTGTCTCCCTCTCTCTCTCTGCCCCTCCCCCGTTCATGCTCTGTCTCTCTCTGTCCCAAAAATAAATAAACGTAAAATTTTTTTTTTCAACGTTTATTTATTTTTGGGACAGAGAGAGACAGAGCATGAACGGGGGAGGGGCAGAGAGAGAGAGGGAGACACAGAATCGGAAACAGGCTCCAGGCTCCGAGCCATCAGCCCAGAGCCTGACGCGGGGCTCGAACTCCCGGACCGCGAGATCGTGACCTGGCTGAAGTCGGACGCTTAACCGACTGCGCCACCCAGGCGCCCCGAAAAAATTTTTTTTAAAAAAAATTTTTTAAAAAATGGCTAAAGGAAGGGGCAACCCGGGTGGCTCAGTCAGTTAAGCGTCTGACTTTGGCTCAGGTTATGATCTCACGGTTTATGAGTTCAAGCCCTGCGTCAGGCTCTGTGCTGACAGCTCAGAGCCTGGAGCCTGATTGGGATTCTGTGTCTCCCCCTCTCTCTTTGCCCTTTCCCTACTCGCACACACACTCTCCCTCAAAAATAAACAAACATTAAAAAAAATTTTTTTTAAATGGCTAAAGGAAATCCTCTAAACAGAAAATAAGAGAACAAGGAGCTCATCAATATCAAAAAGGAATACAGAGCATGGTATATAAAAATTGGGTAAATTGGGTCACCTGGGTGGCTCAGTCAGTTAAGGGTCCGACTTCAGCTCACAGTTTATGAGTTCAAGCCATGCATCAGGCTCTGTGCTGTGAGCACAGAGTCTGCTTCAGATCCTCTGCCCATCCTCCACTTGTGTGTGTGTGTGTGCACACTCTCTCTCAAAAATAAGCATTTAAATAAATAAGTAAATAGATAAATAAATATTTTAAAATATGGGTAAATCCATAAGGATTTTCTCCTCCTCCTAAGCTTTCTAAATTATATTTCACAACTATAATTGCTATCAACATACAACAGACTGTTATAACTAAAATACTTTATGTCAGCCTCATACTAAGCATAAAGCAAAAAGCTACAGTAGGAATACAAAAGATAAAGAAAAGGGAATCAGAGTTTAACGCTATAGAAAATGATTAACTTATAAATGAAGTCAGTTAAGAGAGGAACTTAAACAAAGGAACTACAAAACACTCAGAAAACAGTAAGATGACATTAGCAAATCCCAATCTTTTATTACTTTAAATATAAATGGATTAAATTCTCCAACAACAAGACCTAGAGTGGTTGGATGAATTAAACCAAGACCCAATTATATGCTGTCTATAAAAGCCTCACTTCAGCTTTAAGGAGACACAAAGGCTCAAAATGAAGGGATGGAACAAGGTATTTCATCCAAGTGGAAACCAAAAGAAAACAAGGGTAGCTATAGTTAGACAAAATAGATGTTAAGTCAAAAATAGTAACAAGTGACAAAAAAGCTACCATATGACAATAAAAAGGTCAATTTATCAAGAAGGTATGACAATTATAAATACATATGCACCTAACACTGTAGCATCTAAATATACTGAGCAGATACACCAGATCTGAAGGGATAAATAAACAATACGATAAAGTAGGGGACTTCAATACCCTACTTCCAACATTGGATACATCATCTAGACAGAAAACCTATAAGGAAATGTGAATTATATGTGAAAGGAATGTGAATTATACTTTAGAACAAGTGGATCTAACAGACATATATAGAACACTCCCTCCAATAGCAGCAGAATATACATTCTTCCCAAACACACATGGAACATTCTCCAGGATAAATAGATTAAAAAACAAGCGAGGTTACAAAACAAGTCTTATTTAATTTTTTGAAAGAAAATGTTAATGTTTATTTATTTTTGAGAGACCGAGCGAGCAAGTGCAGGGAAGGGGCACAGAGAGAGAGGGAGACATGAATCTGAAGTAGGCTCCAGGCTCTGAGCTGTCAGCACAGAGCCCAATGTGGGGCTCAACCTCACAAACTGTGGAATCATGACCTGAGCCGAAGTTGGACACTTAACTGTCTGAGCCATGTGGGCACCTCACAAAACAAGTCTTAAGAAATTTAGCAAACGATACCAAGGATCTTTTCCAAGCACAAAAGTATGACATTAGAAATCAATAAAGGACAAAACTTGAAAATTCATAAAAATGTGGAAATTGAACAACACACTCCCGAATAACCAATGGATCACAAAAGAAATTAAAAAGGAAATTAAAAAGATATCTTGTAACTGACAAAAATGGAAACACTATATGCCATATGAAATATGGCAAATGCAGTTCTAAGAAGGAAGTTCATGGCAATAAACACCTCTACATTAAAAAAATGAAAGACCTCAAACCCCTAAATCTAAAGTTAGCAGAAGAAAGGAATTAACAAAGATCAGAGAAACAATAAATGAAACAAACATCAGGAAAACAAAGAAAAGATCAATGTAACTAAGAGATTGTTTTTGGACAGTCAAAATGGCAAAACTTTAGCTAGACTTAAAAAAAAAACGACAACTCATATAAATAAAATCAGAAAGAGGAAACATTTCAATGGGCAGCACATACAAAGATCATAAGAGACTACTATGAACAATTACATGCCAGCAAACTGGATAACCTAGAAAAACGGATAGATTTATAGAAACATAAAACCAAACAAAACTGAATTGTGAATAAATTAAAAAATCTAAACAGACCAATAATGCTAAAGATACCGAATAATCAAAAACCTCCAAACAAAGAAAAACCCAGGACCTGGTGGTTTTACTGGTGAATTCTAACAAGCCTTGTAAAAAGAATTAACACCAATCCTTCTTGAACTCTTCCAAAAAATGAAAGAGGAGGGAATACGTTCAAACTCATTTTATGAGACCAGCACTACACTGATACCACAGCCAAAGAGCGCCGAAAGCAAAAATCAACAAGTGGGACAACATTGAACTTACTTCTGGAGAGCAAAGGAAACCATCCGCAACATAAAAAGGCAACCTAATGGATGGGAGAAAATACCTGCGAATCACATATCTGAGAAGGGGTTAATACAGAAAATATATTTTAGAAACTTGTAAAACTCAATGGCAAACAAACAGTCTGGTTAAAAAATGAGCAGAAGATCTGAATAGACTTTTTCTTTTTTTTTTTTTTCCCTAAAGAAGACATAAAGATGGCCAACAGGTACATGAAAAGGTGCTCAACGTCATAAATTATCGGGTCAATGCCAATCAAAACCATGATGAGGTATCACCTCGCACCTGTTGGAATGGCTGCTGTCCAAAGACAAGATATAACAAGTGTTGTTATAAACAAGTGTTATAAACAAGTGTTGCAGATAAAAAGGAATATTTGTGCACTGTTAGTGGAAACGTAAATTGGTACAGCCACTTTGGAACACATGGAGGCTCTTCAAAAAATTGCAAATAGGGGCACCTGGGTGGCTTGGTCGATTAAGCGCCCCACTTCAGTTCAGGTCACAGTCTCATGGTCATGGCCCCGTGCTGGGCTCTGTGCTGCCAGCTCGGAGCCTGGAGCCTGCTTCCGATGCTGTGTCTCCCTCTCTCTCTGCCCCTCCCCCGGTTGCAGTCTGTCTCTGTCTCTCTCAAAAATTAATTAATTAATTAATTAAAAATAGAACTACCGGAGGATCTAGCAATTCCACTTCTGATTATTTATCCAAAGAAAACAAAAACACTGAATTGAAAAGATATGCATTCCATGTTCACTGCAGCATCATTCACAAGCATCAAGACATAGAAGAACTTAAATGTCCGATGATGGATATGTGGATAAATAAAACGTGGGGTGTGTGCACAATGGAATACCACTTAGCCATTAAAATAAGCACTATCTTGCCATTGGCAACAAAGTGGATGGACCTTGAGGGAATTATGCTAAATAAAGGCAGTCAGAGAAAGACAAATACTGCATGATCTCACTCAATGTGTGGCATCTAAAATAACCAAAAAAGTGAACTCAGAGAACAAATTGGTGGTTCCAAGAGGCAGGGGTGCAAGGGCATGTTAAAGGAGTGAAGGTGATCACAGGTACAAATTTCTAGTTACATAATGCCTAAGTCCCGGGGAGGCGATGCACAGCATGAGGACTACAGCTAATAATTCTGTACCACATACTGAAAAGTCGTTGAGAGAGTAGCTCTTAAAATTTCTAAGCACAAGAAAAAAAATCTGTAACTACGTGTGCTGATGGTAACTGGACTTCCTGTGGTGGTCATTTCACAATATATACAAATACCGAACCATTATGTGCACACCTAAAACTAATTAATATAATGTTGTATGTCAACTATATCTCAAAAAGGAAACAGAAAAATAAAAGAATGAAAACAAAAACAAAGGCAGTACAAAAAAACAAAAAAAAAGAAAGGCAGAAAACCAAAGACCAATATTCTTCATGTATACGAATGCCAAAATCCTTAACAAAATACTAGGAATAAAATTCAGTAACACATAAAAATAATTATACACCATGACCAGTGATGTATATATTCCAGGGATGTAAGTTTGGTCCAATACTTCAAAATCAACCAATCTAATCCACCATATTTATAGGCTAACAAAAGGGGGAAAAAAATCACATGTTCATATCGATAAACGCAGAAAAAATACTTGACAAATTTCGACAACTATCTGTGATAAAAACTCTCAGAAATACCGAAATAGATGTGTACATCTGACTTGGTAAAGAGCACCTATAAAAAATGTGTAGCTAATATTACGCTTGAGGGCAAAACACTGAAGGCTTCCCCCTAAGACTGGGAAGAAAGCCAGGATGTATATTCTCATCACTCTTCTCCAACACAGCGCTGGGGATTCTAGCCAGTAGAGCAAAAAGAAATGAAAAGCACACAGATCAAAGAGGCAAAAACACAACCATCCTATTTGCAGATGCATGATGATTAGCACAGAAAATCCTAAGGATTCAATCAATTAAAAAGGAATCAATTAGGGGCGCCTGGGTGGCTCAGTCGGTTGGGCGTCCGACTTTGGCTCAGGTCATGATTTCACGGTTCTTGAGTTCGAGCCCTGCGTCAGGCTCTGTGCTGACAGCTTGGAGACTGCTTCAGATTCTGTGTCTCCCTCTCTCTCTGCCCCTCCCCTGCTCATGCTCTGTCTCTCTCTGTCTCAAAAATAAATAAAACATTAAAAAAAAATTTTCTTAGGAAATCAATTAAAAAAAAAAAACACCCTCTGAGAGCTAATAAAATGGGCTTACTCATCTCAATCTATATTACCTGTCTGAAGATAAATCCCTAACCATCCCAGCTGGTCACTTTTTTCAGTGTCAAATAACTAACACATTCAGTGCTCTTGATGTTTTATTGTTGATAGCAAAGCAAAGCAAATGATTCTGCATATTTCCAAACACCTTAACTGTAGAAAATAAAGCTACAGAAATTTGATAAAGAGATATCTCTTAGGAAGAGAGCCACTTAAAAAAAATAAACAGCATAAATTATGGTCAAATTTAAGAGCTCCATGTGTATTTCTTTTTTTTTTTTTTTTAATTTTTTTTTCAACGTTTATTTATTTTTGGGACAGAGAGAGACAGAGCATGAATGGGGGAGGGGCAGAGAGAGAGGGAGACACAGAATCAGAAACAGGCTCCAGGCTCCGAGCCATCAGCCCAGAGCCCGACGCGGGGCTCGAACTCATGGACCGGGAGATCGTGACCTGGCTGAAGTCGGACGCTTAACCAACTGCGCCACCCAGGCGCCCCTCCATGTGTATTTCATATAAGCAAAGTATTAACATGGCATTCAAACAGTCCTTTTTAGGGGTGCCTGGGGGGCTCAGGCGGTTAAGCATCCGAATTCAGCTCAGATCATGATCTCACGGTTCGTGGGTTCGAGCCCTGCATCGGGCTCTGTGTCTCCCTCTCTCTCTGCCCTTCCCCCACTCACGTGCTCGCTTGCTCTCTCTCCTCCCCCTTCAAATAAACATTAAAAATTTTTTTAAATAGTTATTTTCATAAAAGATCCTATCTCAGATTCTTCTTCTCCTTCACTTACTTTGGTCTTAAAACGGCCTTTCTGGAGAGGCCTGACTATCTTGGTTAAGCCAGTACCTTCTCTCTCTCCTTATGCTGAGACCAGGTGCCATGCCTCTAAACCCTGCAAAAGGCTCCCATTACACTGACAGAAAAAAAAACCCCAAAAACCTTGTGAGACTGTACTGATGAGGGCACAAGCCCTACCCAACCCTCTGTTCTCCACCCTGCCTCCATCATCCTGCCTGCTAGCTCATCCTGCTCCAGCCACGCCGTCCGAACTCCTGAGGCGCATTCTGACTTCGGGGCCTTTGCACCGGCTGGTCCTTCTGCGTGGAACGTGTGCTTCCCATTTAACTGCACACTTGCCCCTTACCTGCTTCAAGTTGTTGCTCACCTGTCAACTTCTCGGCGAGGCTTACCCCCAGGCCAGCCTGCATAAGATGACACAACTCCCCATCCTGGATTTCTGACCCCTTCTCCGTATTCTGCTCTAAGTACTCACCACCTTCCAACATAGTGTGTCATTTACAGAGTTACATAGTTACTGTCTTATGTCTGTTGGGTGCCTTCCAGTCTCGCAAGAACAGAGTTCTGCCACTGTCATCGTCATCGTGCTTAGAACCGCATCCCAAGAGCCTCAAACCACACCTGCTCCCCAGCAGGTGCTCAATCAGTATTTGCTGAACGAACGGACTCAACGCACGAATGGACGGAACGGACATATCGACACTTGTCTGAATTAATTTACTTAAATCTCGTCAATGTGCCGAAAGGAACTGTTACAGAGAAAATAAAAGTTCGTGTCTTGCTGTCCGCATACATGCAGTTTCCTTGTCTACACTGTCCTTCTTCCTGACTCCCGACACTCCCTCCCCTGTTCCTGTATATGCTCAGCCAGACAAGTTCCAGCTAAACCTCCCAAACTAATACATCTTCTCAAAGCACCATCTTTGTTGGCATGAACCTTGGTGAGGCGCCCCTCCTGATCCTCCCCAGGGACCTATGCTCATGTTTCTCATATACTGCAGAAACTATTTTTTCCCATACCGAAATGTGAGTTCCTTGACAGCAGAAACCATTCTGATTTGCTCTCCCCTTCCTGGTGCAGAGCTCACATTACATAACATGAGACAGGCACTCAGTATATATTTTGTGTGTAAAAAGCATTTTTTTTTAAACCTACTAATCTGAATGAATAGTGAATCACAGAAATTTACCTCTTACTTGTTTCCTTAGTTTCTCAATTTCTTCTTTTAAGGTTTTGATCTCTAAATCTTTGCTTGCCGTGAGTGGACCGTCAGCAGTTGAATACTGCAGCGCTTGAACAGTCTGTGTTGACTCTTTAAAAAAAAAGGAATAAAGGATAAAATGAGAAATATGGCCATATTAAAAATTTTTTTAACTAACAGCAATATATTTCTTTTTTTTAATGTTAATTTATTTATGCTGAGACCAAGCGAGCAGGGGAGGGGCAGAGAGAGAGGGAGACAGAATCCCAAGGAGGCTCTGCACTGTCAGCACAGAGCTCAACACGGGGTTCGAACTCATGAACCGTGAGATCATGACCTGAGCCGAAATGAAGAGTCAGATGCCTAACCAACTGAGCCACCCAGGCGCCCCAATATATTTCTTTCTAGAGAAATCCATATATAATTCTACTGATCAAAACATCTACTCAAAAAGCATGCAAACACATCACAATTAAATCCCAAAACTCCAACACATGTGTCTTTAAAAGTATAACAGACGTAGGAAAGGACTGGCCTTCTACCAAACACAGCAGGTGCACTTCACCAGCGACTCAACCCATTCAGGTCCCTTTCATTCTAGCAAGAAGGGTCATCATGTGGTAACCCAAAAACTTCCTGGGTCAGATGATGCATTAAAAACAGTCTGGTGTGTGAAGGGAGGTTTAGAGATGTTAACACCAGTTGACCTTGAAAAATGCAGGGGGTTTGGGGCACTGATCCTCCCCCATGCAGTTGAGAATCTGTGTATGACTTTTTTTTTGAAATTTTTAAAATGTTTATTTATTTTTGAGAGAGAGAGAGAGAGATAGAGCATGAGCAGGGAGAGGCAGAGAGAGAGGGAGACAAAGAATCCGAAGCAGGCTCCAGGCTCTGAGCTGCCAGCACAGAGCCTGACACGGGGTTCGAACCCACGGACTGTGAGATCGTGGGATCAGAGCCAAAGTCCGACGCTTAACTGACTGAGCCACCCAGGCGCCCCGAAAATCTGTGTATGAGCTTTGACTCCCCGAAAACTTAACTACTAATAGCCTCCTGATGATCAGAAGCCTAACCAATAACATAAACTGCCGATTAACACAGATTTTGTAATCTATGTGCGTTATACACTGTATTCTTACGATAACGTAAGCCAGAGAAACGAAAATGTTACTGAGAAAATCATGAGGAAGAGAAAACACATTTACAGTATGATACCGTATTTATCAAAAAGGAAGTAAGTGCACAGGACCACGCAGTTCAAAGCTGCACCGCTTCAAGGGTCGAGTGTATATAATGTACGGAAATGCCAGCCTCCAGATTTTATGTATGACTCTGGCTCATCAATTTAGCTAAAACAGATTACTTTATCTTGCGGTTCTACTCAGAAGATGCAAAGTATTAAAGAAATGTTAACTCTACTGAAGTGTTTTTCCAGATATTAGCAGAAGATCTGGAGAAAACGCAAACTTTAAAGAATTTTACGTCAGAAACAAACCGCCCTGTGCTACAACAGTTGCAGCACTATTTTATGGAGGGTTGGCCACAGTAAGTCTCCACCTTCACCGTAATCGTCTGTCACCACAAATCATGACTCATTGCTTTATACCAGTTACGCTATTTTATACTGCTTTATGTGACTTACATTATTTCTATGGCATATTATTACTTATAGATATTACTTATATTTTACACACACACACACACACACACACACACACAAGCTCCAAAACATTGCAGCCTTCAAAGGAGGGGGGTTTTCTAATTAATTTTCACCATCTGTACAGAGAATAGTATCATCATCTTTCTATGCACGGTGGCCGATAAATATTTGTTAACTTGAACTAAAGGTGTAAGATATACCTATCGCGCATCCGACTGTGATCTTCTGCATCCAATAAGTACATCTTATACGTTTATTTCTGGGTTCAAAACATGGTAAATATTGGTATATTTGGTATTTCTTATTTTTAAAGAAACATCCCTTGTTTGTTTTAAGAAGACACCGAAGTTGGGAGTAGAAGGGAGATCTAAAAATAGCCCTGGGGTACTAGTAACAGCTACTTTTCTCCCTAGACTCCACTTCCGGTCTGCTAAAACGCCCATTACCTGTCTGCTGGGGTTATTAGCCATTCTTATTCTCTGAATAACAATTTCGCACATTGTTCACTGCGCTTCTTACCATTACGACCCTTTTCATTACTCCTAGTAAACTCTCACATCAAAATAGACAATGCACCCAACACTCTGGCTTTCTGGCACACAAACCCCCAAGGCAGACACTGTTGGGGCTTTTTACCCAGAAGCGATTCCCCTCTCACTGCTTGTGAACCACACTCCGGCATCAGGCTCCAAGGCAGACCAGCCAAAGATAGAAGACGCTTCGAATCAATCATGGTAGTCCCACGCTACGTGCCGAGTACCGGTTAAGAATTGGGTATGTGACCTAGTTAGAACTCCCAGTGCCTTGAGAAGAAGTCCCCTAGGGGCTTCCTGGAAGAGTTTTAATCTCCTGTGGAGTAAGAGATGGATGAAAGGAAAGGAACCTTCTTTCGGTCTCCGCACGTGTGCGCACACGAGGTCTGGGACTTGGGCAGTACGGCAGAATCGGGAGGGGAGAGCCGTGAACATCAAAGGGAAGCTAAGCCCCAAATTGGTCCCGCAATGGTCTACTTCTGCCGTCCTGAGATAACAAATCCATATTATTTAAGAAGTCTATCACTTGCAGCCCAAAACAACCTAGCTGGGAGACTTTTCTCCGGCTACACCGCCAGATCCCCACGGCTCCTGCCTCACGTGAACCTAGAAATGTGTATGTGTGCAGGTGGCGGGGGGGGTGGTGTTCATACAGGCACGGGACCAAGAAAGCTCAGCGTCGTACAGAACGTGAAGCAGGCTCCCGTGTCACAGAGTGGAACTGCTCCTCTGCTGGCGGTTGGCCCACGGAGAAGTGCTCCCGGAAGCCCGGCCGAGACTCGGTAACCGCACGGCCTCCGAGACCTTGACTGCAGCTACACCTCTCTCTGTCTCTTATCTCCACAGTGTACTTACTCGAGGGACCACCTCACTGATTCCTCGTTCCCGAGAGATCGAATCCACTGTTGTGACATTATTCGGTCTTTTTCTCTTTTCTTCCTTATTTGCCCGGGTTAGATCCCGTGGTCCATCGCTACAGGAACTGCTCTGCAAACCCACCTTCGGCCTGTCTGCCCTCCGCTCCTCGGTGACAAGGCCTGGAAGGCGCCCGTGTCGGCCGAATGGGACTCTCCCGCTCCATGCTTCCGTCACGGAGGCTGACAAAGTGGCTGAAGGAAACGCAGTCACCTGACACTCACGTCTGCCAACACTGACCATCTGGCGACGACTGGCGGTCCCAAACCATTTCCCCAGAGCACGCGGTCTTCTGTGACCTGGCCAGCTCACGCGGTGTCTTCATCTTGACAAAAATCTCACGGTCTCCACCTTCCTTGTTCGCGGTTGACGGGCCCTGCTTTGTATTTGATGTTGCGTCTGCGTCCTCAAAGTAGAAAGTACGCGCTGCAAGGGCCAGTACTGTCCTCTTTTTCTGTTCACCGTCACCCCCCCAGTCGTGTGCAGAACAGTTCTCGGGCCGTCAGTGTTCAATAAACAGCTGGTAAATGGATGGGAGTAGCTTACGCGTAAACTGTGCCACTGCACGAAATGGGTGTTGATACAAAAGACCATGATGTCTTATTTCCACTGGGTTTGCTTTGTGAAACGATACCACCCACACAGAACGATACCGCCTAAGAACACGTGAGATCATTTAAAACATCCCCAAAGCCTCCTATACAGCAATCTTCTCATTCAGAACAGGAAGGAGTAGGAAGCACCAGGCCATTGCTCCATCACTCCTGCTGCAAAAAGTCCAAGAATGTAACTTGCAAAAATCTTATTTTTACAGAAATCAAGTATCTGAGAGAGCAGAGAGGTCGCAGGACAATGAAACAGGGAAGGAACAGCCATTCTGAGGCGAGAAGACTCTGGCAGCTGGCTCCGATTTCTGAACTTTACCCAGTTCTGTGGCCAGGCTTAGGCCCCAGCTTGCCCTAAACGGAGCGCGATTATGCTGGAGGAAAAACACACCAGAGCTTCTGGAGAATGGGTGGGGCTGCTGAAACAACTCGGAAACCTCCAGATCCCTAAATATGTGCTGCTATTTTCATCATGGTGTCTTTGTTGTATCTGGAGACTGCGTGGGAAGTCAGGGGCTTCTAAAGTGCAGACTAAAATCTCCTCCGGTACTAGAGTATTTGAGAAACAAGAGTCTTGCCTCAGGAGAAGAGTCTGTCTCAAATACGTGGCCAGTCTCCCCATCAACACATTTGCCAAATAGGAAAAGGGCACAGGGTAGGAGGCTGAAGGGCAGAGTGAATCGCCCACACTTTACAGAGTGAGGAAGAGAGCCCCAGCCTGGCTCTTTCTAGATCTCCCTTTGTGATACTTGAACCCGGAGGTAGGCTGAGCCAATGAAATCTGCAAGCCAGCCTTGTCCTAGCTCAATTCCCGGTTAGAGGGAGCTCTAGGAGAAACTGAAAACTTGTGCTACAGCGCCATCTTCTGGAAAACAAAAGAAAGGCTCCTGAATGACAACCTGTTGAACCCTTAGAATCCAAGGAGACAAAACCTTCCCTAAGTAAGAAAGGTGTCTGCTACTTCAAGTGTGACCACAGAGGTACATTTCATGACGCACTATGAGAAAACCACAGTGATACGGTTTCACAAAAAGAAAGGACTGTTTTCCAGCAACTAAATTCAAAGACATGAAGCACTGTGTTCTCACAGATAAAAAATTCAAAATGGCGGTTAGGAAGAAATTCAATGAACTATGAGAAAACTCAGAAAGGCAACTCAGTAAACTCAGGAATAAAATTAGCGAACAGAAGGAGTACTTTACAAAAGAGGCTGAAATTATGAGAAAAACACAAACAAAAATTCTGAAGCTGAAGGACTCAATATATGAGGCTGAAAAATGTGTGACCAAACACTGGGGGCACCTGGGGGGGCTCAGTGGGTTGAGCACAGATTCTTGGTTTCAGCTCAGGTCACCATCTCATGGGTCGTGGAACTGAGCCCCGTGTCGGGCTCCGCGCCAAGCGTGCAGCCTGCCTGGATTCTCCCTCTCTCTCCCTCTGCCCCTCCTCTCTGCTCATGCTCACTCTCTCTCTCGCTCTCTTTCTAAAAATAAATGTTAAAAAATTTTTTTTTAAAAAGCACTGAAAACAGAGCAGATCAAGAAGCAGATCAAAGAGAATACATGATTTGGAGGGGGGGAATCTAGAAATGATTCAGGTGGAAGAGAAGAGAGATCTGAGATTTTTAAAAAGTGAAGAAACTCCCCAAGAGTTACCATACTCTATCAGACAAGCGAACCTGAGGAAAATGAGGATACCACAGGGAGGTGGTTTATTTAAAGAAAAAATAGCTGAGAACTTCCCCAAACTGGAAGAACTGGTCATGAAAGTCCACGCAGCCGAATAGGACACATTACTATCTCAATGAAAAAAGATCTTCACTAACACACCTTATAATGAAACTGTCAAGAGTCAATGGTAAAGAATTTTTTTAAAGTTTCTTTTGAGACAGAGAAAGAGAGAGAGAGAGAGAACAAACATGCATGCGAGCAGGGAAGGGGCAGAGAAAGAAGGAGACAGAGAATCCCAAGCATGCTCTGTACTGTCAGTGCACAACCCAATCTCATGAACCATGAGATCATGAGCTGAAATCAAGAGTCAGACATTTAACCAACTGAGTCACCCAGGAGCCCCATCAATGGTAAAAAAATTTTTAAAGCACCCAGGGGGAAAGGGACATGACTTACACCCATTAGGCTATCAACAGATTTCTCGGCAGAAACCACAGAGCAGGAGAGAGTGGAATGACATATCCAAAGTACTGACAGATAAAAACCACCAGCCAAGAATATTCTATCCAGCAAAGTTATCCTTCTGACATGAAGGAGAGATAAAGGCTTTCCAAGAAAACAATAGCTAAGGTAACTCACCACCACAGACCTGCCTTCAAGAAATGTTGAAAGGAGCTCTTAAAACTGAAACAAGGGGCGCGTGGGTGGCTCAGGCTGTTGAGCGTCCAACTTCGGCTCAGGTCATGATTTCACAGTTTGTGAGTTTGAGCCCCATCTTGGACTCTGTGCGGACAGCTCAGAGCCTGAAGCCTGCTTCGGATTCTGTGTCTCCCTCTCTCTCTGCCCCTCCCCTGCTTATGCTCTATCTCTCAAAAATAAATAAACATAAAAAAAATTAAAAAAAAAACAGAAAATGAAAGCACACAAAATTCTGATTCAGATGACAGACATTCAGAACTAGAAAACCGTAACCCTATTTCAGAATAGTGTGTCACATACTTAATGATAGCATAAATATTAAAGGAAAGGAGCATTTAAAATAACTACAGCTACTACAATTTTACTTTTTAAAGTTTATGTATTTTTGAGAGAGAGAGAGACAAAGTGTGAGTGGGGGAGAGGCAGAGAGGCGGGGGGGACACAGAATTCGAAGCAGGCTCCAGGCTCTGAGCTGTCAGCACAGAGCCCGACGTGGGGCTCGGACTCACAAACCCTAAGATCATGACCTGAGCCAAAGTCAGATGCTTAATGACTGAGCCACGCAGGCGCCCCTAGCTACTACAATTTGATAACAAATTCACAGCATAAGAAGAGAAAACTTGTGATACCAAAAGTATAAAAGGGAAGGCATAAAAGGATGGAATCTTTATAGGTGAATGAAGCTGCTATCATCAGAGTCAGGACTATTTTATCTATGAGACATTTTACGTTAACTTCATGGTCACCACATGGCAAAAATCTAGAGCAGAGGCACAAAAGATTAAAACAGGAAGGAGCCAATCACCATGGAAAACCACCAACTGGCAAAGGCAGACAGAAGGAGAAGTTAAAGGAAACAACGGAGAGACAAAATAACCAGAAGGCAAAAGAGAAAATGGCAGTAGTGAGTGCTTACAAATCAATAATCCCCCTAAAAATAATTGGATCGCACTCACCAACAAGAAGGCATGGAGCAGGGGGAAGGATTTCAGAAACAAACAAACAAGACCCAAATATATATGCTGCCTAAAGGAGACCTATCAGCTCTGAAGATACACACAGGCTCCAAGCGAAGGGAGGGAAGATAATACTCCAAGCAAGCGAAAACCAAAACCAAGTGGGAACAGCCATACTTCTTTCAAACAAGAGAGACTTCAAGCCAGAAATGGTAACAAGACAAAGGTCATTGTAGAAAAACAAAAGGGTCAATACGTTAACAAGATATAATAATCTGGGGCGCCTGGGTGTCTCAGTGGGTTAAGTGTCCAACTCTTGATTTTGGCTCAGGTCATGATCTCTCGGTTGGATTGAGCCCCACATGGGGGGCTCTGAGCTGACAGCATGGAGCCTGCTTGGGATTCTCTCTCCCTCTCTCTGCCCCTCTCCCACCACTCACATTCTTTCTCTTTCTCAAAATAAATATTTTTTTTTAATTTTTTTTTTCAACGTTTATTTATTTTCGGGACAGAGAGAGACAGAGCATGAACGGGGGAGGGGCAGAGAGAGAGGGAGACACAGAATTGGAAGCAGGCTCCAGGCTCTGAGCCATCAGCCCAGAGCCTGACGCGGGGCTCGAACTCACGGACCGCGAGATCGTGACCTGGCTGAAGTCGGACGCTTAACCGACTGCGCCACCCAGGCGCCCCAAAATAAATATTTTTTTTAAAAAGAAGATATAACTGTAAATGTATACACTCCCAACACCCAAGTACCGAAACATATTAAGCAAGTACTAACAGATCTTAAGGAAGAAAAAGACGATACAATAATAGTAGGTGACTTCAATACCCCACTATTAACAATGGATAAATGGTCCAGACAGAAAATCAGCAAGGAAATGTTGCAATTGAACCCTACTTTAGAACAAAGGGACTTAACAGACATTACAGAACATTCCATCCAACAGAAGCAGAATACACATTCTTAAGTGACAGCAGGAGAGGCTCCAGGACAGATCACGACAGGACATAAAACAAATATCAGAAAATTTAAAAAGAAATTATACCATCTTTTCTGACCACAATGGTATGAAATTAGAAATCAAAAAGAGGAAGGTGAGAAGAACTACAAATATGTGCAAATTAAATGATTCTAAACAACCACTGGGTCAAAGAAGAAATCAGAAAAGAAATAAAAAATTTTCTCAAGACAAATGAAAACGAAAATACAAACATATCGAAGAGGAAGTTTTTTTTTTCTTTAAAAAAGTTTACTGACATTCTATGCAGTGAACGTACTGTGCAGTATTAGTTTCCGGAAAAGATTTCAGTGGCTCATCACTCACATACAACACCCAGTGCTCATCACACCACGTGTGCTCCGTAACACCCACCACCCATCTAGCCCATCCCCCACCCACCTCCCCTCCAGCAACCTTCAGTTTGTTCTCTGAAAGCTGATAGCAAAAATGACCATATTAATAAATTAGAGAGATTTCAAATAACCTAATTTACACTTCAAGGAACTAAAAAAAGAAGAACAAATTAAGTCCAAAGTTAGCAAATGGGAGGTAAAAATAAGGTTCAGAGCAGAAACAAATGAAATAGAGACCAGAAAAATAGCAGAAAGGATTGAAGAAACTAAGAGCTGGTTCTTGGAAAAAATAAACTACACAGACAAACCTTTAGCTACACTAAGAAAAAAAGAGGAGACTCAAATAAAATTAAAGAGATGGGGGCGCCCAGGTGGCTCAGGCGGTTAAGTGTCCGACTTCAGCTCAGGTCATGATCTCACAGTTCATGAATTTGAGACCCGCAAAGGGCTCCCTGCTGTAAGCACAGGGCCTGCTTTGTACCCTCTGTCCCCCCCCTCTCTCTCTGTCCTTTCCCTGCTTGCTCTCTTTTTTTAAAAAATGTCTATCCACTCTTGAGAGAAAGAGAGAGGGAGAGAGAGGGAGGGAGGGAGGTAGGGAGGGAGGGAGGCAGGCATGAGCAGGGGAGGGGCAGAGAGACGGAGATACAGAATCCCAAGCAGGTTCCAGCTCTGAGCTGTCAGCACAGAGCCCAACACGGGGCTCGAACCCACAGATGAGACCATGACTTGAGCCGAAATTGGATGCCCAACCGACTGAGCCACCCAGGTGCTCCTCCCTGCTTACTCTTTCTCTCAAAAATAAATAAATATCTTGGGGTGCCTGGGTGGCTCAGGTGGTTAAGTGTCTGACTTCGGCTCAGGTCATGATCTCATGGTTCATGAATTCAAGCCCCACATCAGGCTCTGTGCTGACAGCTCAGAGCCTGGAGCCTGCCTCAGATTCTGTGGCTCCTTCTCTCTCTCTGCTCCTCCCTGGCTCACACTCTCTCTCTCTCTCTCTCAAAAATAAACAAAAAAATTAGAAAAAAAAAAAAATCCAAAAAAAAAAAAAAAGAGGAAGAAATGAAGAGACATTACAACTTAAACGACAGAAATATATAGGATCATATACTATGAACAATTATAGGCCAGGATATTATGCAACCAGAAGAGATGGATACATTTCTAGAAACACACAACCTACCAAGACTGACTCAGGAAGAAAGAGAAAGTCTGAACAGACCAGTAACGAATAATGTGATTGAATCAGTAACCAAAAACCTCCCAACACAGAAATCTCTAGGAACTGACAGCTTCACTGGTGAATTCTACCGAACATTTAAGAAAAACTAACAATCTTCCTCAAACTCTTCAAAATAATGAGGAGGAGGGAACATTTCCAAGTTCTTTCTAGAAGGCCTTGATACCAAAACCAGAGAAGACCACAAAAAACTATAGACCAGTATCTCTGATGAATATAGATGTAAAAATTCTCAACAAAATATTAGCAAGCCAAAGTCAAGAACGCAGTCATAGGATTATATATCACGACAAAGTGGGATTTATCTCTGGGATGCAAGGGTGGTCCAATATACGCAAATCAATAAACGTCACAGATCACCTCAATAAAAGATAAAAATCACACACTCATCTCAACAGACACAGAAAAAGCATCTGACAAAACGCAACATCCTTTCGTGATAAAAAACCTTAAGAGACTGGATATAGAAGGAACATAACAAAATAGGGCCATTTACAACAAAGTGACAACTAGCATTATACTCAATGGAGAAAAACTGAGAGCTTTTCCTCTAAGATCAGGAAGAGGACAAGGATGTCCTCTCTCTCTACTCCTATTCAATATAGTCCTGGAAGTGCTAGCCAGAGCAATCAGGCAAGACAAAGAAATAAAAGGCATGCAAATCAGAAAGAGAAAAGTAAAACTGTTACTATTTGTTGACATGATTTTACATATAGAAAATCCCCCAGAGCAAACCCAGATAACAGTTGGAACTAACCAACAATTTCAGCAAAGTTGCAGGATGCAAAATCAACACATAAACCTGTTGTATTCCTTTACAGTAATGATGAGACATTTGAAAAAGAAGTAAAGAAAACCATCCCATTCACAACAGCATCAAAAACAATAAACTACTCAGGAACGCTTTTAACCAAGAAGGACAAGATCTATCTGTACAATGGAAACCGTAAGAGCTTCCTGAGAAACAGAAGACGACACAAACAACTGGAAAGACATTGCACGTTCATAGATCACAAGTATTAATACCGTTAGAATGTTTACACTACCCAAAGCCACGTACAGATTTAACATAATATCCATCAAAACACCAAAAGGATTCTTCACAGAAACAGAAGAAACAATCCTAAACTCTGCTGTGGCATCACTAAAGACACTGCAGTCAGAGGGATCCTGACAAAAAGAACAAAGTCAGAGGTATCACGCTTCCTACTTTCAAACCACACTACAAAGCGATGATAATAAAAACAATACATTACGGGCTCAAACAGAACGAAACAGAGCCTGCGATCGAATTGTGGCAAACATGGTCAACTAATTCTGCAAGGGAGCCAAGGACACCCAATGGGGAAAGGACAGTCTCTTCAACAAATGGTGCTGGGGAAACGCGCAGAACAGCGAGAGTGGGCCCCTCTTGCACAAAAATTAACTCAAAATAGATCGAAGACTTAAACATAAAGACCTGACAGCATAAGACTTCTAGAAGTTTTCGAGAAGAGAACAGAGAAGAAGCTCCTGGACACTGGTCCTGGCAATGGTTTTCTGCATGACACCAAAAGCACGCGCAACAGACACAAAAACTAACAAATGGGACTGTCCCAAACACGGAAGCTTCCGTAAAGCAAAAGAAACAATTACTAAAATGAAAAGGCGACCTACAGAATGGGAGAAAATTTTTGCAAGTAACCAAGACGTGGAAACAACCTAAAGGTGCATCGGTGGATGAACGGATTAAAAACGATGGGGCATATGTACACAACGGAGTATTACTCGGCCACGAGAAAGGAAACGTCCTGCCGTGTGTGACAACATGGACGGACCCTGAGCGCACTGCACGGAGTGAAGCAGTCAGATGGAGAAGGACACACGCTGTACGATATCACTTCTATGTGAGATCTGAAACAGTCAAGCTCATAGAACAACAAAGAGTAAAACTGGTTACCGGGGACGGGGCAGGGTGGGGGGATGTCATTTCACGGTACAAACTCACAACAAGTAGGAGAGAAATCATAAAGATCTACGGAGCAGAGTGGTTAATACAGACAGCCGAGCTGCACTGTAATTATGTGACATGGGAGAAGGCACTAAACGGTCCTACGACAGCAATCTCGTTACAACAGATAAATGTATCAAATTAGTAAGTTGGACATCTTAAATTTACACAATGATATGCGGCAAATATATTTATTAGAATGTCAAAACAACTTGCATGATAAAGAGGAATTAATCCACATGCAGCGATCTTGGCAACTTATTGAAAAAATAGAAAGCAGTCTGTTTTATTGATGTCTGGGGAGTGTTTTTCTCTACGGGGCCTCTAAAAGTATAATAGCGAAATCTTATTATTGCAAAAACTTGACTCTTTCTCTCTTAAGAGTTACAAGCTTTTTGATTACATTCCTTCATTCACAAAAGGAGTTAAGTAAAATAAATTGTATGTTATGTCCTTTATTTTGGAGAAAATAAAGCAGGGAAGAGGGACAGTGAATGCTGAAGATAAAGCAAGATTAGCTTTCAGGGGTGCCTGGGTGGCTCAGTCAGTTAAGCGTCTGACTTCGGCTCAGGTCATGATCTCACGGTTCCTGGGTTCAAGTCCCACGTTGGGCTCTGTGCTGACAGCTCGGAGCCTGGAGCCTGGAGGCTGATTCAGACTCTGTGTCTCCTTCTCTCTGCCCCTCCCCTGCTCACACACTCTCTCTCTCAAAAACAAATAAACATTAAAAAAAAAAAAAAAGACTAGGTTTCAAATAGTGCAATCAGGAAAGGCCTCATTTAAAGGTAATATTCAGATAGAAACCTGAAGGAGGTAAGGGAATGAGCCATGTGAACACCAAAGGAAGACAATTTCAGGCAGGGCAACAACTAATGCCAAGGCCCTGAGGTGGGGATGTGCCAAGCTGTGGGAAGAACAGCCAAGGAGCCCAGGGTGGCTAGAGGCAGAAAGAAGGATGGGGCAGCAGGGGGGTAGGGGGACCTAGGAGGTGAAGTCAGAAAGGCAGGAAGAAGCCGGGCACAGACAGCGAGCCTGGCTGTTAAAGTGAGTGAGACGGAAAACCCCCGGGGTGGAGAAGAGGCCGTGAGGTAAAATGGTCTAAACTGTGCTCTAAGAGGATTGCTTGGCTGTTGTGTTGGAAACGGATCGGGAGGGTGGGGGAGGAGGGGCGCGGAAGGTGGGGGAACCAGCGAGAAGGCTGTCACGGAAGGCAGGGGACAGCGGTGGTGCTGTGAACAGGGAGGGGGCCGTGCAGCGAGCGATGCCCAGAGTCGGGATCCTCGGTGACAGCAGAGCCACCGGACTCGCTGGTGGCAGGATGTGAGCTGTGACAGAATGACAGGGCTTCCAGGTGCCTTGGAGGCTGCAGTTCTGGGCTCCTCGGCTCACGGGGTACTCGGAGGACCCTGGCATTCAGAGGTCAGAGCGCCGGGCAGAAATCGGGGAGCGAGACTGGGAATCACTGGTTCAACAGAAAACCAGGAGATTCGAGCGTCCCAGAGCCCAAAGAAAGAGCTCTCAGGAGGGGGCGTGGTCCGGTGAGTCAAATGCGGACAGGTGCGAAGACGCGGACCGGGCAGCACTGGCCAAGAGTCAACTTGACATAAGCACTCGTGAATTCGAAGTAGGATCGGTCAGCACACCACGTGTCCCCGGTACGTTACCATCGGCCACACAGGAGCAGACATAATGCATTTAAACAGAGCTGGGGTCCTGGCAAAGGAGGGACACGTAGAAGAGGGAGCAACAGAGGTGGGGGTCCCCATGAGGGGGCTAGGACTGACCACGGGGCAAGGTGACAGGCTTGTTGGTAACGACGGGACTGAAGGCATACTGGAGGCACCAAGGGGGGTTCACCAGACCAGCGTGAACAGGAGATCACGCAGGGTCTGCTTGAAATGGAGATTAATAAAGATTTTAGCTGCCAGAGTCTCAAGACTGGAGTGGATGAGATTGGGCGGAGGACAAGATCATTGGACGTGAACAATCAAGAGACCAAGAAGTCGGAATATTAAAGAGGTCTGCCAACATGCATTTTAAGGTCACCAAGTATTTGGGGCGCCTGGGTGGCTCAGTCGGTTACGCATCTGACTCCTGGTTGTTGGCTCAGGTCATGATCTCACGGTTCGTGAGTTTGAACCCTGCATGGGCTTCTACGTGGGATTCCCTCTCTCCTTCTCTCTCCGTCCCTCCCCTGCTCACGTTCTCTCTTTCTCAAAATAAGTACATAAACTTAAAATAGAAAGAAAGAAAGAAAGAAAGAAAGAAAGAAAGAAAGAAAGAAAGAAAAAGAGAAAGAAAGAAAGGGAACAAAATCACCAAGTATGAGGACAGGAGCGATGTCGCAGAGAGAGTGTGCTAGGAAGAGGAACTTTTTAGGATAAGGAAATATGGTAGGCACACCGAGCGGTACGCTAGGATGCGAAGGGCTCCTTGTCCCCAGACGTGTCTAGGTGCACACATACGCACCCGCGGGGGAGCAAGGGCTGTTTTGCGGTTTACTGTTAACGTCATGAGTTTACGTAAATGGTATCATACTGTATTCTGCGTGACTTTCTTCCATTGGATTTTTTCCCCCTCATAAAATAAACTTCTTTTCAAGATAAAACAACACTTACAATACACAGTTCCTAAAACTGTGAGTCCAATTCAAAACAGGGAAAAAATACCACCTTTAAAACATATTTACCTTGAAGCTTTCTGCTAAGTTCAAGTTTTTCCTGCTCAAGGCGCTTAATTCTTCTCTCATAAGCTTCCGTGGCCAAGTTGTTGTCCAGAGTCCTCTGAACGTTGACATCCAGGTCGAGGGAAGCGGGCCCGGCTGTCACTCGTAAACAGCTCCGATCAGAAAGAACACTGCGGAGACAAAACAAGGTGAGTTCACACAGAAACAGAAAGTCTGAAGGAGAAAAGAGCCTTTTGAACCTGTCCATTTAAAACATGGATTTAAATAGCTAATTACAGTTGGCCATCTCTGCAGTGACTGTAAAACACATTTTTTGCACAACTCAACACAAATGACTTTTTAGAAGAATTTTTAAGTGAAAAATCGTCCCACTTATCTTGAATTTTAATAACCACAAATCGTAAAGTGAAGTTTGCTGAAAACAAGGTGACCACCCAAGGGAAATCATAGTCCAAAGCACACATCATGTTCTCGCTATCAAAATTTGGATGCAAAAGTGAATGCTTTAATTCAATACTTAGCTAAAAATACGTAAAGTGTTGGACATCCAACAGCGAGCAAAAGAGACGCTTGCCCATGAAGAGCTTGGCTTCCAGGGACAGAAACAAACCAGACAAATGAGTAAAATCTTCAGGGCATTAGAGCTGCCTGCTAAGAGACAAAGCAGGGAAGGAGTGTGTGTGTGTGGGGGGGGGGGGTCGAGCATTAATGGGGAGGAAATAAAAATCTAGACAAAGTGGCCAGGCAGCTATCACTCAGAAAGGAACTCGGAAGAAAGTCCAGAGCGAGGAAGGGGACCAGCCAAGGGAGCCACAGGGGAATCAGCATTCCAGGCAGATGGAACAGAAGTGCAAAAGCTCTGAGGCGAGAGCGTGTCTGGCACATTCACAGGCCAGAAAGGAGACATGTGTGGCTGGAGTCGAGTAAGCAAGGTCGAGAGTAGGGAGAAACAGAAAGATAAAGGAAGCCAGTCGTGCAGGGCCTTGTGAGAAGTTTGGTTTGGATTAAGATACGAAGGCACTGGGCTTGGGAGGACAGTGGGGGCTGGTCCTGAACGGAGGGGCGATACGCTGTGACTTCTGGCAGGACCAGACGCGTTCAGAGAAATCCAAGAGACAACATTAGAAACACGTGAAGCGGGTGGTTGAGAGATGCTAAGTAGGAGAGAGCGGAGAGGTCTCTGCCGGGGACACACCAGCAAATTTCTGGCAGTGTGCCAGAGCGTAAGCGGGAAAGGTCCCAAGACTAAGCGCTGGGGCACAGGGCCAGAGACAGAGGAGTGGCCAGAGAGGTGAGAGGCGGCCAGGCAAGTGCCCCGGAAAACCCCCCAGTTCATCCACACAGACGAGAGCCGGCGGCCAGAGGGAGGCAGGTGGTCCACGTGTGAAGGAGCCTGCGGAAACCACCCGCCGCAACCTCTCCGTGAAGGAGGCGGCGAGGCTGCGAGGTGAGAGCATGGCGACAGAGGTTTCAGAGGAAAGTACAAAGCACGAAACAGTTACCGGGGGGAGCGGAAGAATGGGCACGGAGGGTAACACGGCACGCTTTCCAGGCAGCAAGAGGAGCGCGGGAGGTTGGTAACCACGAACTTAAGGAAGGACCAGCAAGAGCGGTCAGGTGTTTTTCTCTGGACCCTGAGCGGCACAGGTGCGGGCAGAAACGGGGACTGTAAGGATGATGTCACCTTAGCGAAACGACGTGACAGAGCAAGAGGCGGCCGAGGAGTCACGGGGCACACGAGTGATTACAATCGCACTCAGCTTAAGCCGGGTAAGGAGGAACGGGCAGCGGGCATCGGAGTGGTGGCCCGTGAGAAGACGGCCAAGGTGACGGGGCCTGCCTGGCACACGGGGTGTATTTGCTCAAGAGCAAGGGACTCTTCCAGTTGGTGCTCGTGGCTAAGAGTAAGATTCTGAGCTCTACTGTCCTTCTTTCTCCTCCAAAATCACTTAAAGTCCTCGTGTGTTTAACTTTTTCCTGCAGTAGCTTCATCCTGTATTGAAATTTTTTGTTTTTTTTCAAGGCTTTCTTGTACAGATTTTAAAACCTCAGTTCATTTTAATGGGCTTTAAGCTGTCCAAAGTACGTTAACTTTTCAAACTTACCAGCTACTAGTGTATGTGAAACCAACAAACGGCAGGTGGTGGCCAGAAAAGGCGGTATGTGTGGGGGGGGGCATCGTTTCCTAAGGGACGAGAAAACATCTGGTAAGAAATAAGCGACTGTGACCTGCAGGCCGATCCACATATGAGACGTCAAGCGGAAATACGGGCCCGTTGGATTTAGAAACCCCGATCTGGTTTGGTGCAGATGCGTAGTGACGTACGATAAAATTCTAATAAAAACGAAAATCGAGACTGAAAGGCTGACGCCGAGAGTCCAGTCATTAATCACGTATTCATACCTGCCGATCTGCCTCGTCGCTAAGAATTATTTGTGACTCGAAATCAATACTCACAGTCCTTCTGCACTCGCTCAGGGACGTATGCAAGGAAACAAACAAACAAAACCGAGCTGCCCGGGGCCTACGTTCGCAGCTGGGACTGGACAGGGAGGCGTTCTGCCTTCCTGGGTCAGCTGAGACACTACCAACCCGTGCTCTTTCCGGGGCCTACGTGTGCCATGTCTTTCACAGTTTTCTGCCCTGCAGGCACAGGGCCCAAGAGCCATCCGGCCCTCCTAAGCAAGGCGGCTGCGGCGTGCCCTACGAAGAAGTACGTGCGTTAGACAAGCTCTGTTCGGGCGCGAGTTACATGGCCGCTGGCTGTGAATTCGAACTTCATCAATCAACAGTATACATGAAATAAAGTGACTTTAAATAGAAACATACATAAAACAAGGTTATGTATTGACTGGCTGATCAAAAGACCAGAGGCTCACAAGAACCTAACCGTGAGTTTCCCCTAGGAGTTTCCCTGGTTCACTAACACAGGGTACAGAGAAACCTAGTTGAACATGTAACTACCATGATCAGAATCGACTGTACCACGTATCGAATTTGGAAGGACTCAAATTTCTGTTAATGGTAAATACAACTCCTATAATAAGAAAGAAACTGATGAGGAAAGCCCAGAGAGGGAAGCATAAGAAGTTCTTAACTGCCTTGCATATGCTACTTACTGAACAGTGAAAAGTGACATAAAATTAATATAAAAATTCTTAGTGTAGAATTAAAACCATAAGAAATAAAACAGTGGAATAAAAAATAAAGTTCAAATCAAGAAGACAGGGCCCCCGGGTGGCTCAGTCAGTTAAGTGGCCGACTCTTGATTTCAGCTGGGGTCATGATCTCACGGTTCTGAGTTCGAGCTCCACATCTGGGCTCCACACTGATGGTGTGGAGCCTGCCTGGGATTCTCTCTCCCTTTCTCTCTCTCTCTCTCTCTCTCTCTCCCTCTCTCTGCCCCTCCCCCACTTGTGTTCTCTCTCCCTCTCTTTCTCTCTCTCAAAATAAACTTAAAAAAAAAAAAAAAAAAAAAGACTAACCAGACAAAAACCATAAAATCATGCATTCTTCTTGTCCCAAATTGCACCTATGTAACCTAAAGGTTTGGAGGAGGGGTTGAGGACCTAACAGGCCCGTAAGCCCCAGGTGGTTGAAGGCCTGGCTACCCTGTCGGTCTGCCACCACCCCAGGTAAGGCCGGGACCTCAGGACAGGCAGGCCGTAGATTTCCACCCCCTTCTTTCCCCACAACTTTGTTATCTCTCAAGACACCACCACCGGGCATGGGCAGCTCTCCCAATGGCATCAGCAGAAGCAGCTTCCTGCCAACGTTCGACGGCCCCAACCAAGCTGATGGAAGGCGGTGGGGGCGCTTGTTAACCAAAGCTCAGGTTCTTATGAATAAATGCTTCTCAATTTATTTACCCCGGGTGATTTGTCAAGCCCCGCAATGGTCCAGTACCATGGCGCTCTTGAAGGAGAGATTGGCCAAACTCCTCACTCTGCCATCATGAGTCCACTTTTCTAAGCAGCTAATTTCTCCTCTTCCTCGGAAACCTAAGGCATCACTGACCTAATGAGTAAATCGTGAAGCTGAATTCTGCTCCTTGTCATGAACAAACATGTTCACCTCAGTGGACTCTCTTAATCGCTTCACGTCTGGGAGAATAAATACTAGAAGCCATGATAACGGTCTGACTGGTAATTGATGAGGAGGCCCATGAAACTGCTTTATAACCATGTTAAAAAGGAAGAGACAGAACCCTTTCACAGAGTCATACTTACAGAGTTCTTTAAACAATCATCATCCACATCAAAATTGGATGTATCTGTGGGGCTACTAACTTCTGGAATATAAGGTGCTTCACAGTTTCGAATATTATCCCAATCGATTCCATTGAAAAAGGGGTGTTTCTTAAAGTCTTCTATGCCGTTCTGACCCAGTCGGTGTTCTCTGCTGCAAATGAGCCTTCGAATAAGATCCTTAGCATTTTCAGACACGTCGGTCACTTGAGCTGGAAACTGAAACCTCTCCTGAAAAACAGACACAAAATAGAAACCAGTGTTTAACTCCCTAAGTAGGCTGATGAACATTCATTCGTTCTTCAAGATGCGCTTTCTCTTAAAAATGCCTAATAAGTGTTCACTGCTACCAAGTACTCATACTACAGGAGATCCAGGGATGGGTGAGAACAGAGAATTTTCCTAAAGGAACTTGTCATTTTAAGTGTGACTCAGTCATGCACACACTGCAGGAAGAAGAAAAAATCAAATGCCAACGTACCTCACTCTGCTGTCGGAATGAAGAGAACTTATTAAAAGTAGAGTCTGACTCAACCTTTCAGGAGAGCATATGTGACGGGTAACGTTCGGATAAGTCGCGAACGAAGGGCTGAGTAACGGTAACAGATACTTGGAAAGAACGGAACGTGTACTTGACACCATGACGTGCTCTACGCACCCACCTGGTGAGTCCTCACAGCGGGGGTTGAAGGCAGGCACCTCTCTTATCCCAGCTGCACAGAGGAGGAAACAAAGGCCCAGGGAGTTCGCTCCCAGTCATACGACGGGCTTGGGTGGAGCGGCCCAACTCCGGAACCCACGCTCTGGCCCGCCATGTCACAGACAACGGTGTCTCTCCGAAATGCTCGATGCGCTAATTACAACTGCGTAGCCCTTCCCTGTCTGTCCACTCTTCCTAACTACTTTAGCAGGTTACCTTCACAGCCAGGTACCAGAGCGCCAACTCTACAGGAAACGTCGACCCTCTGGAAAAGCGTCAACTACACAGCAGAGTCAACTAATTGTAACTGTTTCACCAGATCAACTAAGAAGAACAGATCGTCACTCCTTTTATGGGATATTCCTATTCCAGATTTTTGCAACTGCTCATGCTCTGCTGAAGCCAATCAACCAGAAACAACTTCTTCTTATAATTTATTTCTATTTCACTTGGTACTAAATGGGTTAATAAGGTTCTATTCATTTGTCCCCGTGGTGAATCTGGATTGTTTCCACTGCTTTGATCATAAACAAGACTGGAAGAAGTATTCCTGTACATACATCGTGGTTGAACTGAATGTTTCCTTTAGGGCAGAGTCCTAAAACTCAAGTTGCTCAATCCAAAGTTCTATCATTTTTAAAAAAATTTTTAAGTTATTCATTTATTGTGAGCGAGCGAGCGAGCGAGCAGGGGAGGGGCAGAGAGACAGGGAGACAGAGAATCCCAAGAAGCTCTGCACCGTCAGCGCACAGCCCGATGTGGGGCTTGAACTCACGAACTATGCGATCGTGACCTGAGCCGAAACCAAGAGTTGGACACTTAACCAACTGAGCCACCCAGGCCCCCCCAAAGTTCAACCATTTTTAAGGCTCTAGATGCGTACTTATAAACTTGTTGACAGAAAGGCTACATCAATTTATATTCCTATCAACATCTAACAACATTCATCTCACTGAGTTATTTACAGTACAGAGTATAATTTTTCATCTTTGCCAGGTGAGAAAACAAATAGCTCATTTTTATTTTGATTTGCATTTTGTGTTATTACTGCCAAGGATGAGAATTTTTTAAATGTATTCTAGTTATTAATGTACTTATAGTATTAAGGATACAAATTATCTGTTTACGATCTTTGTTATTCTACTGATGAAACCATTTAATTTCCTATTTTAAAAAAAAATTTTTTTTTTAATTATTTATTTATTCTTGAGACAGAGACAGAGCGGGAACAGGGGAGGGGCAGAGAGAGAGGGAGACACAGAATCTGAAACAGGCTCCAGGCTCTGAGCTGTCAGCATAGAGCTTGACGTGGGGCTCGAACCCACGAACTGTGAGATCGTGACCTGAGCTGAAGTCGGACACTGAACCGACTGAGCCACCCAGGCGCCCCTTAATTTCCTATTTATTAGCATTTCTAATAAAATACAGGCAAAGGGAGAGCTAATAATCTTACGTCTAATTTATGGATTTTGATTATTCATGTTTAGTCATGTTCCCTATTAGCACAGAAATTCAACTGTTCACTGTTCTTAGAAAATATTTTCTTTTTAAATATCACATTACTTTAAATTTATTACATGTATTATTTACCACATTCAGTTGTTGAAAAAAGTGAAATATACTAACTTTATGATTCATAATTTTTCCATATGTCTCCACCAGAGATTCTGCATAAAATGGTGTTTCTCCATAAAGCATTTCGTACATACAGACGCCCAAAGACCACCAGTCACACTCAGGTCCATATCTGCCTTTCCCGTCTTCCATAGCTTGAAGGATTTCAGGAGAGATATAATCTGGAGTCCCAACAGCCACTGAAGACTGGACCTGAAGAAGTTCACACACTGTTAGTAATCTACTACATTAGAAATAAATAATTGCTAAATTTTTTTTTAACGTTTATTCATTTTTGAGAGAGAGACAGAACATGAGCAGAGGAGGGGCAGAGAGAGAGGGAGACACAGAATCCGAAGCAGGCTCCAGGCTCCAAGCTGTCAGCACAGAGCCCAACATGGGGCTCAAACTCACGAACTATGAGATCATGACCCGAGCTGAAGTCGGACGTTTCACCGACTGAGCCACCCAGGCGCCCCAATAAATAATAATTTTTAACTAAAAATATTTAGATTTACTTAAATACACAACAGACATTATTTCAAAACAACTACAACTTTTTCATTACCTGAATTTGGTCTCCTTGTACACACAATTAAATTTTATATAATGTCGACACTGGCAGTCCTCTGATTTCATAACACTAAAGAATATTTATTACTGCTGTTGCTTCATTGACTATACTTAGGGTTGACATATGATTTGGACACACAACCATTAAAAACAAATTGAATACTCAGTACAGAACATTCATTACTGATATTATCTGACTACCGTGTACATATAAAAAAAAAAAGTCAACCTGGGAAAATCCTACAATTCATTAAAAAAAATTTTTTTTAATGTTTATTTATTTTTGAGAGAGAGAGAGCGTGAACAGGGGAGGAGCAGAGAGATAGGGAGACACAGAATCTGAAACAGGCTCCAGGCTTCGAGCTGTCAGCACAGAGCCCGATGCGGGGCTCGAACCCACGGACTGCAAGATCGTGACCTGAGCCAAAGACGGGCGCTCAACCGCCTGAGCCACCCAGGCACCCCTACAATTCACTGAAAGGAAGAAAAGTAACTCGCCCCAAAAAGGCCAGTACTTATGAGCAGTCCAGAAATTATTTCAAAATATCCTTTTCTTTTTAAACATCTCAACTGAAACCTAAGGAAATAAATATCGACAACGTACTGCAAACTGCTTATTAATTTAAAAAGTTACAAAGGGAGAAAAACATACTCTTCAAAAAATTAAGTCCCAATAAAGAATAGCTGAACATATAATTATAGTAAATTAGATGTAAATGAGAAAATAATTGCTAAAAATGATTTGGGGAACACATCTTATAAGGTACTCTAAAGTAGAAGAAAATTAATTCTTTGTATGTTTTAAAGGAGCAGATCACATTCAGGTCCTTTATCTATTTTGAGTTAATTTTTGTGAATGGTGTAAGAAAGTGGTCTAGTTCCATCCTTCTGCATGTTGCTGTCCAGTTCTCCCGGCACCATTTGTTAAAATGACTGTCTTTTTTCCATTGGATATTCTTTCCTGCTTTGTCAAAGATTAGTTGGCCATACTTTTGTGGGTGTAATTCTGGGGTTTCTGTTCTATTCTATTGGTCTATGTGTCTGTTTTTGTGCCAATACCATACTGTCTTGATGATTACAGCTTTGTAGTAGAGGCTAAAGTCTGGGATTGTGATGCCTCCCGCTTTGGTTTTCTTCCTCAATATTACTTTGGCTATCCGGGGTCTTTTGTGGTCCCATACAAATTTTAGGATTGCTCGTTTTCATCAAAACCCTAGAGGAGAAAGCAGGAAAAAACCTCTGACCTCAGCTGCAGTAATTTCTTACTTGACACATCCCCGAAGGCAAGGGAATTAAAAGCAAAAATGAACTATTGGGACCTCACGAAGATAAAAAGCTCTGCACTGCAAAGGAAACAATCAACAAAACTGAAAGGCAACCAACAGAATGGGGAAAGAGATCTGCACATGACATATTGGACAAAGGGCTAGTATCCAAAATCTATAAAGAGCTCACCAAACTCCACACCCGAAAAACAAATAATCAAGTGAAGAAATGGGCAGAAAACATGAATAGACACTTCTCTAAAGAAGATATCCAGATGGCCAACAGGCACATGAAAAGATGCTCAACGCTGCTCCTCATCAGGGAAATACAAATCAAAACCACACTCAGATACCACCTCACACCAGTCACAGTGGCTAAAATGAACAAATCAGGAGACTATAGATGCTGGCGAGGATGTGGAGAAACAGGAACCCTCTTGCACTGTTGGTGGGAATGCAAACTGGTGCAGCCGCTCCGGAAAAGTGTGGAGGTTCCTCAAAAAGTTAAAACTAGATCTACCCTATGACCCAGCAATAGCACTGCTAGGAATTTACCCAAGGGATACGAAAGTGCTGATGCATAGGGGCATGTGTACCCCAATGTTCATAGCAGCACTTTCAACAATAGCCAAATTATGGAAAGAGCCTAAATGTCCATCAACTGATGAATGGATACAGAAGATGTGGTTTGTATACACAATGGAATACTACATGGCAATGAGAAAGAATGAAATATGGCCTTTTGTAGCAACGTGGATGGAACTGGAGAGTGTGATGCTAAGTGAAATAAGTCAGGCAGAGAAAGACAGATACCATATGTTTTCACTCTTATGTGGATCCTGAGAAACTTAACAGAAGACCATGGCAGAGGGGAAGGGAAAAAAAAAAAAAAAAAAGAGGTTAGAGAGGGAGGGAACCAAACCATAAGAGATTCTTAAAAACTGAGAACAAGCTGAGGGTTGATGGAGGGTGGGAGGGAGGGGAAAGTGGGTGATGGGCATTGAGGAGGGCACCTGTTGGGATGAGCACTGGGTGTTGTATGGAAACCTATTTGACAATAAATTTCATATTTAAAAAAATAAATAAATAAAGGAGCATATCAAAAAATTAACATTCTCAGGGTAGAATAATGGCTAATATTCTGGATTTTCTAAAAAAAATATATCATTCTTGGTTAATCATTAGAATAGACTTCATATTTGGCAATCTGGAGATTAAGTAACTTGAAAACTCTTCCACTGCAAACTCTTAAAAGTGCTACATAAAAAATACAAAATAACCATCTTTATAAACATATAAATGAGCTCTTAAAAAAAAAAAAGAAATTCTTAGGAGCCTATAATCAAGAAATGTTTGGGAACCAGGGTGATAATCATTAGAGCAAGGAGTGGGGCTGGCTGGGGAATGTTGGTTTTCATGTTCTAGGTCCTCAGGTTTTAACATATACAGGAGGACAAGAGGGCCCTCACCCTATACGAGGTTTGAAGCAAGAGGCAGCCCCATGTAATAGTCCTTACTCTAAAGCAGATATTGTATATAAATAAGTAAATACAATACTATGGATACTAAAAAGCACATAACTATACAATCATGGTCCACAGAAATGTTCTAACTGTAGTTGAAAAGTATTTAGAACTGAAAAAGAGTCAGATGCTCTATTATATAGCAAACTGACAAAGGAAAAGAAAAGCACAAATAAACAACATTAGGGTGGAAAAAACAAAAAAACCCTACACATGTAACAGATTTTAAAGCTAAGAAGAGTACAATCTGAACGTTATACCAACAAAATAGAAAACTCAGAGAAAACAGACAATTTTCATAGGAAAAAAATAATAACTTACCAAAACTGACTCAGGAAGAAATAGAAAACCAAAGAGACCTATAACCATTAAAAAGTTTGAATCAATAGTATAAAATCTACCTGGAAAACAACAACAAAAAAAAAAAAAAAAAAAGGAAGAAGAAGAAGAAAACAAAACCTCACTAAGGCAAAGGTGATTTAAAAGTGAGTTCCACCATTCTACAAATTACATAGCCCCTGTGTTACAGATTAACTGCTCTAAAGCCAAAATGGGTAAGGGGAGAGGATATGACTACTCCCCTGTCCATTTTATAAGGCTAAAATACACAACCACAGAAACCAGACAAGAATGATTTGAGAAAGAAAATCATACCACAACCTCAGATATGATCAATCTCAAGTATGAATCTCAGGTAACAATACAATATAAAATATTAGCAGAGTCAACCTAGCAATTTGTTCAGAAATATGAATACGCCTTCATCATAAAGTTATGTTTAGCCAGAGAATGGATGACTTAACATTAGACAATCTATGTCATCCATCAGATTAACAGATTAAAGGGAAAACATCCTGATATCATCATCTCGATGGATGCAGAAAAATCATTTAATTACGACAATAACAACGATAACAACATATTCTTAGTAATAAGAAACAGAAACTTCCTTAATCTTATGAAGAATATACACCAAAAGTTTACAGCAAACAACATGCTAAATTTGACCCTATAGGAGAAACACTGTTAATGTCAAGAAGAAGGCATAGAAACTCCCAATATTCCTATCTATGTAATACTAGACTGAAGATCACTGCATAAGGGTAAAAAATAGCATATGTAAGGAATGGAGAAGACAAAGCCCGAAGCTGATTATTACTTGTGGATCATATGACTGTCTATATAGAAAATCTAGAAGAATCTACAAATTATTTTGAATAAGAAATTTAGTGAGCTTGCTAGCTTCAAGATGAGTATACAAAACTCAACTTGGTCCTCAACAAAAGTAACAAGCTATTCAACTGGAAACTTTTTAAAGTTATCATTTATAATGCTCCATGCCCCCAAAAATCCACAGTATGCCTAGGAACAAGCTTAACAAATTAAGGTCATGGATTTAAGGTGAACATAATGATAAAACTTCAAAAACAGACATAAAGGAGAACCTAAAACAAAGGGGAGAGACACCATATTTATGGAAGGCAAGATTCCACGTTATGGACATAAATTTCCCCGAAATCAACCTCTATATTCAATGCAGGTCTACAAGCTTGTTTGTGAAGGGGTATTTGTATGCGTGTACACGTATGTATACAAACCAAGAATATAATCCCAACGATCATACGGAAAAACAAATGGCCAAGGACAGCCGAGACAATTTGAGAAGAAAAGGAATTACAGCAGGACATCTCTCCCAGAAACTGACTTCTTATAAAGACATGTAGTGAGTAAGATGGCAGAGTTTTAACCTGCAGGTGAGAGCCAAAAAGCAAGGTGACACTTGACTTGGAAAGTCATAAAATTTGGGAAAGGTTAAAATTGAGGCAGCTGCCCAGGTGATAAATAAATCCTATCCAAAGTCATATAATCATAACATTTCAGAACCCTGGGACAAACAGATTTTCCACAAGCTTCCAGATAAGGTGGGGGGTGGGGAGGATCACAATAGAAGAATTGAGAACTAGAACGTCGCCAGATGTCTCCACAGTAAATTAGAAGACAAGGCAACGCCTGCTAGATATAATTTCAAATCTATAATACTATGCCCAAATAAATTATCAACCAAGTACGAGGGTAGAAGTGACACCATTTTTAAGATGTGCAAGATGATAAAATATTTACTTCCCCAGAACCCTTCTCAGGCAGCTACTACCAGGGGGAAAGAAAGCCAGACACGGGACCCAGGAGACAGAGGAGGTACCACTACAGAGCCGTGCAGCTAATCGCATGAGGAGGGGTGGGACAGTAGTGGCATGACTGTGCTACGACAGGCCAACAGAACAGTCCAGATTAGAAAGGGGGGTGGCAAGGCTCTAGGGTAGCCATCTCCAAAAGATAAAAGGGAACCGCTAAGTGACTTAATGTGTCTGAGAGAGAGAGGAATTACAGGGTGGAGAGTTTGGGGATAAACTGGCAAGGATTACACAGAAAACCAGGCAAGGTGGTCACTTACTCCAAGGACAACAAAAAGCTGTTCAAGAAAATAATTATAATTAAAATAAACCACATGGCAGCACTATGAACAGTATTTTGTATAAAATCATAACTGAATAGGATTTGAGGAAAGACTGTGATACTTACACTAGGAAGACAAAAGCGTATGGGTTGGATGAGACGGTAGGAAATTTTCCACGGTAGGAAATTAACAGGTAAAATCTAAAGCTAAATAATCAAAAGATAGCAGCAAAATATGGTAACCAGAAATACGTAAGTAAAAGAAACGACAGAAGAAAAGCCAAAAGTCTGTAAGTGTCTTCCTCTAGCAAAAGAGATCCAGAGTAGAAAGAACAGGACACAGGAATGCAGTTTTTACGATAACCCTTCTTAAAATACATACATAGGGGCGCCTGGGTGGCGCAGTCGGTTAAGCGTCCGACTTCAGCCAGGTCACGATCTCGCGGTCCGTGAGTTCGAGCCCCGCGTCGGGCTCTGGGCTGATGGCTCGGAGCCTGGAGCCTGTTTCCGATTCTGTGTCTCCCTCTCTCTCTGCCCCTCCCCCATTCATGCTCTGTCTCTCTCCGTCCCAAAAATAAATAAACGTTGAAAAAAAAATTTTTAAATACATACAGATCGCTTCGAGGAAAAAGAAATTAAATGGAAAGAAAACTAGTACAAAGGCTTACTCATTATAATTTTTAAATGTTTATTTATTTTTGAGAGAGGGAGGGAGGGAGGGGCAGAATCCGAAGCAGGCTCTAGGCTGTCAGCGCAGAGCCCGACGCGGGGCTTGAACTCACCAACCGTGAGATCATGACCTGAGTCAAAGTCGTAGCCCCTCATTATAATTTTTTACATGGAGCCCCTGGAGCCCCTCATTATAATTTTTTAAATGGAGGATAAACCTGCTGTTATGTCCAGGAAATTTATTTTGAGGTCATCAATAAAGAATGAATGATTGGGAAGACGCACCACGATTTCAGGAATAAACTTGATCGGGGGTGACTCCTGCGGACACAAACGGTACGCACTGCATTCTGGGATGCACAGGGATCTGGAAGGCTGCGAATCAGAGTCCCAGCTGTGAGTCTAAGGGGCGGGTAACAGGCGGAAGTGGGGGAAACGCTAGCTCTTTCCAGGGAATTCTTCTTCCGTGTGACTCTCTCCTCTCTAGAATTCTGATCCACAACTTCCTGATGCCACAGCCTCCTGACTTTGATCTGCGGTTTCTCAACTCAGCAAGACCACCCTGCGATTTCTCCCTTCTCGTGTCATGCCTGGCACGATCTACTGCCCACTTCCTGTCTCACATACAGCAGGTATTCTCGAGCAGTGTGATTCCACAGACCATTTCACGTGGTTTGTGTTACTTCCACTTATATCATAACCCCATGTGACTGTTATTATTATTGCTTTTAACAGTCATCGGATGCCTTTTATGCACATTCTGAAGAAATACAGTCTTCTGTCTTTATCCTACCTATCTTATTGATCATATCTGATATTCTTTATCCCACCGATCTAAGTATGCAAATGGTATCATTCATCTCCTTTGGATTAAAGGACACTGCTTAGCATCCAGGCCTGCTGGAGATTAATGTCTCATCTTTCATGTAACTGAAAATGTCTTTTATTCACCTTCATTTTTGAAGAATATCTCTGCTTGACATAGAACTCTTGGTTTACACATTTTTTTTTCCGTTCAGCATTGCAAAGACATCATTTCATTATTTCTGACAAGAGAGCTGTGGTTATTCTTACCATGTTCCCAAAGTATGAACATGTTTTCAATTCTGGCGGCTTTCAATTTTTTCTCTTATGTTTCATTTTCAGGAGCTTAATTGTGTACAAGTGGGGTCCCTTTTATAAACTTGAGATACACTAAGATTCTTAGATTTATGTTTTCATCATATTTGGTAAAAATCACCAATCCTACAAAGTTTTCCTACTCCTGTTTCACTCTCTTCTTCTAGTATTCCAATCCTATGGATCCCTGAGCCTCTATTTATTTTGCTTCAGTCTTTTTCTCTCTATTCTTCAGACTGGATCATCTCTTTTGACCTGTCTTCAAACTCACTGGCACTTTCTTCTCCTAACTCTAACCTGAATTAACCTCCTCCTGTGAATTTTTTAAATTTCTATTACTATACTTTTCAAGTTCTAAAAGGTCTATTTGAGGGACACCTGGGTGGCTTAGCTGGGTGACCCGACTTCAGATCGAGTCATGATCTCATGGCTCGTGAATTCGAGCCCCGTGTCAGGCTCTGTGCGGACGGACAGCTCAGAGCCTGGAGCCTGCTTCAGATTCTGTGTCTCCCTCTCTCTCTGCCCCTCCCCTGCTTGCGCTCTGTGTTTCTCAAAAACAAACATTAAATTTTTTAAAAAAATAAATAAAGGGTCTATTTGATTTCTTTCTCTGATGAGATTTCTTATCTGGACAATCTTCAAGGCTGTATTTTAATTGTTTAGTCACGACCTGAGCCAAAATCAAGAGTCAAACATTCAACCAACTGGGCCACCCAGGTGCCCCTGACTGCTTCTATTTTTTTTTAACTCTGTATCGTAATCCCTATCGTGTCCCCATTTTTGTTTGGTTTGGTGATTTCTGATTGAACGCTGGTCACTGTCAGTAAGCTGTTGGAGCACAGAGCACGGATCCTGTTATCTTTCTCTGAAGATACTAATTCTTGTAGAAGAAGATAAAAAAAAAAATACTTCCTGATCTCCTTGAACAAGGGTTAGCTTACAATTACACCCTTGGAGGGCAGGTTTACAGGAAGTCTAAGATTCATCAACTCGGGGCTTGAACGCACGACCCTGAGATCAACACCTGAGCTGAGATCAAGAGATGGATGCTTTAACTGACTAAACCCCCGGGGCGCCTCTGTACCAGTTTCTTTAACCAACCATCAGAAGGACATCTGGTGTTCCAATTTGGGGCTATTACAAATAAAGCTTCTGTCACCATTCATAAATGTACAGTTTTTGTGGGAATGCAAATTTTTATTTTTCTGGAATAAACACCAGGTGTGCAATTCCTGGATCACATGGTAATTGCATGCTTATTTTTTTTAAGACACCACTAAGCTTTTTTATGGTGTCTGTACCGTCTCACATTGCCTCCAGTAATGTGTGAGTGACAGACTTCACATTCTTGTCAGCATTTGGTATTGTCACCAATTTTTCTTTTTTAATGTTTGTTTACTTTTGAGAGAGCAATGGAGACAGAGTACAAGCGGGAGAGGTGCAGAGAGAGAAGGAGACACAGAATCCGAGGCAGGCTCCAGGCTCTGAGCTGTCAGCACAGAGCCTGACGTGGGGCTCGAACTCACAAACGGTGAGATCAGACCTGAGCCGAAGTTTTACGCTTCACTGACTGCACCACCCAGGCGCCCCACGTACGTTTTTATAGCTGTTTATAGTGAGAGGACAATTTGGTACCAATCACTCTTTTCATCATGACCAGAGGCAGAAGTCATATAATCTACTTTTTTCAAGATACCTTCTTAGGATAAATTTTCGGAAGTCAAATTACTGATCCAGAATAACAGGACATTTTCATGGCCTTTGCTCTCAAAAACAGTGCCTGCCAATTGAAATTACTTACATTTGGACCTCTGCTATATAGCCAGGAAGTTGAAAAGCAAGCAAAATAAAACAAGACAAAACAGAGAATAAATTGGGGCATATAGACTTCTATGTAAGTGAAAGAAAACAGCTGAAAGATGTAGGGTTAGGACAACTAAACCAAATGGTCACGTAAAACTGAATCCACATAGAGGCTATCCTGATTAAAGCATTCATTTGTTGAACATTGTCCCTCAAAACAAAAACTAGACAACTAGGGAAGAAAGATGAAAAAAATAAAGGTGAGGAAGGAGCCACATTTTCTTCTTCCATCTGGGACTGACTTCATTCCCTTCTCTAAAACTGTGAAAATAGCTCAAGAGCAATCAACAGTCCCTCTAAAGAAGACACAAAGTTCTCCTAAAAGACGCACTGTATCAATCTTACCATCACTAACATACACAGTGAAAATGGCAAAGGACTTTATAAACAAACCCTATTATGAGTCAGTATGCCTAAACGCTGTTGTAGGAAAAGGTGGCACGGAGAAAGTCCAAAGGACGGATGGACGGACGGACGGGTGGATGGATAGTTAACTACTATAAATACGTGGATTCTAAAGCAGATAAAGAGGACAAGTAGCAAGGGGGAGATCTATGGATAAAATGACTTCAGATTTATCTTTATTTACCGTTCCATCTTCCATCAGCTTCAGACAAGAACCAAAATCTGCTAACCGAATATGTCCATTCATGTCCATCAATATGTTGTCAGGTTTGATGTCCCTGAAAAGATAGATATGGTCAATTTTTAGTGGGGGGGGGGGGGAAACTGAACCATTTATTTGGTAAGACAAAATTTTATTTGAAAACTTCAACTTCTTTTAAAATCAATACTCTAAGAATACCTATTTGACTAAACTTTATGGGTTCAAATCCTGGCTCCGATTCATATGAAAACTTCCTTAAACACACGCACTTTCAGTGTTCTCCTGGAGATAAAAGCTTTTTGGCAGTTTTCATTCAGGTTGAATTAACTGTATAATGAGCACAGATTCCAGTATGACCACGTTAGGCCTACTTTCACTACAGGGAGAAGACCACGATGTCCTGACACACACAAAACAAACTATCCTCTAGGCCGTGAAATTGGAGAGGGAAAAATACACTTCCTCGACCTCATACTAAATAAATTTCTAATTATTTCAGTTCAAAGTAATTCCAAAGACATTACTTCATAAAGCTGATCTCGAAATTCATCTGACACACCGCTTGGTAGTAATTTACGTGATATGCTTGTAAGGTATCCAAATCTAATTAACAAATCACATCACATCGGTTTTTGTATCTGTTTCTACATTTGAATAAGGAAAAGTGTTGCAAACCTTGGCAAAAATCATACGTAAAACGATTCCTGTAAAGAAGACCCAGCAACGCGTTTTCTAATCACAATGTAAAACTTGTGAAAAATTAAGAGATTAGACCCTCTCAATGTATTCTACCTGGTGAGGAAGAAAAAGAATCTTCTATGAACAGCATATATGCAAAAAGAATCCATCACCATGTGGTTACGGTCATTTTCTTTCCCATTTCTTTCCTTGACTTATTTATTTTATAACTGGAGGTTTGTACCTCTTAATACCATTTACCTATTTCACCTATCCCCCCACACACCTCACCTCTGACAACCATCAGTGCGTTCTCTGTATTTAAGAGTCTGTTTTTTTGTTTCTTTCTTTGTTCATTTGTTTTGTGTTTTAGATCTACACAGAAATGAAATTACAGGACGCTTGTCTTTCTCTGATCTCACTTAGCATAATACTCTTCAGGTATATCCATCTTGTCACAAATGGCTAAATCACATTCTGTTTATGGTTAAGTAACGATCCGCTCTATGTATGTACATCTTCTTCATCCAATCATCTATCAGTGGATATCTGGGCTGCTTCCATATCTTGGCTATTATAAATAATGTTGTAATAAACATAAGGGTGCACGTATCTTTTCAAATTAGTCTTTCCGTTTTCTTTGGCTAAATACCCAGGAATGTTATTACTGGATTATACGGTATCTCTGGTTTTAATTCTTTTAGGAACACCCCTTCCCCAATGTTTTCCACGGTGGCTGCACCAGTTTATAGGCTCACCAGTAGCACACGAGCATTCCTTTTTCTCTACGCCCTCACCAACACCTGTTATTCTTGTCTTTTTGGATTCCAGCCATCCCAACAGGGATACCATAACATCTTGTTGTGGTTTGGATTTGCATTTCCCTGATGATGAGTGATGTTCGGTACCTCTTCATGGTCAGCATCTCTATATGACTCTCTTGAAAAATGTCCATTTAGTGCTTATGCCCATGTTTTAAGTAGATAGTTTGGTTTTTCGTTACTAAGCTGGAGGCGTTCTCTCTATATTTTGGAGATTTGCTCCTTATTGGACGTATCACTAACAAATATCTTCTCCCATTTAACAGGTTGCTTTTTTGTCTTGTTGATAGTTTCCTTTGCTGTGCAAAAGCTTTTTTTTTTTTTAATGTTTATTTTTGAGAAAGAGAGAGAGAGAGACAGCGTGAGCGGGGAAGGGGCAAAGAGAAAGGGAGACACAGAATCCGAAGCAAGCTCCAGGCTCCGAGCTGTCAGCACAGAGCTCAACACGGAGCTTGAACCCACAAAATATGAGATCATGACCTGAGCCGAAGTAGGACACTTAACCGACTGAGCCACCCAGTCACCCCAAAACCTTTTTATTTTGATGTAGCCCCCATAATTTATTCTTTTGTTTCCCTTTCTTGAGGAGACCTACTTAGAACAAAGCTGGAGGTATCATGATCCTAGACTTCAAGCTACACTACAAAGATGTAATAATCAAACGGTATGGTATGGACACAAAAGCAGACAGATGTACGGAACAGGATAGGGAGCAAATAAACCCAAGCTTATGTGGTCACTTAATCTACAACAAAGGAGGCAGGAATACACAATGGGGAAAAGACACTCTATGCAACCAATGGTATTGGGAAAACTGGACAGCACCACGCAAAAGAATAAAACTGGACACTTTCTCACACCGTACACAAAAATAAACTCAAAATGGATTAAAGACCTAAATGTGAGACCTGAAACCATAAAACTAGAAGAAAACATAGGCAGCAGTCTCTCTGGCATTGGCCTTAGCAACATTTTTGTAGATCTGTGTCCCCAACTAGGGTCATTTTAACTGGGATGATACCACTCAAGGTTTCTATGCCTCAATTTTCTCATATACAATCGGGATAGTAGGACTGAAGACATTTCTGTGTGCAATACACCACCATATGGCAAATACTGACACACAGGCTAAGTCCAGCCCATTGCCTGTTGTTGAAAATAAAGTTTTGTTGTAAATAAAGTCGCTTCCGTTCACTTGTAAGTACTGTCTCTGTTGGCTTTCCCACTATGACAGCGGAAGCAAGTAGCACTGACTACAGTGTGGCTTTCAAAGCCTAAAATATTTCCTGTCCGACCCTTTACAGAAAAAGCTTGGTGACACCTGTTGTGGAGGACAGAGAAAGGATAGATGCACTGAAAAACAACAACTTTTATAGGAAATTGGCTTCATTATCCTCAATGTCTGAATTCACCCTGAACTGTCAGAGTGGCATATTAAAAAAATATTCTTCTGTTGCTTGGAAACATCAAAGAACTATACTTTAGTGCTAGAGGACCCTTAGAAATTACCTAAATAATTTTTAGATGACTATAAAAAATGTATTATATTTTTATTTTAAGAGACAGTGGGGCACCTGGGTGTCTCAGTCAGTTCAGCATCCGACTCTGGATTTCAGCTCAGGTCATGATCTCACAGTCTGTGGGTTGAGCCCCACATTGGGCTCCGTGCTGGCAATGTGGAGCCTGCTTGGGTTTCCCTCCCTCTCCCTCTCCCCACCCCCCCCCTCTTCCCCTCTCTGCCCCTCCCCAGCTCACACTCTCTAAGTAAACAAACTTTAGAAAAATATATATTAAACTGAGGCACCTGGGGCTCGGATGGTTAAGTGTCCAACTCTTTATTTTCACTCTGGTCATGATCTCATGGTCACTGAGATAAGAGACCAGTGTTAGGCTCCACGCTGAGCATGAAGCCTGCTGTAGATTCTCTCTCTCTCTCTGCCCTCTCCCTTGTGCTCTCAAAAAAAAAAAAAAAAGCTGTAGAATTACTACACATAACTGTTCCTGGTGTATTTCTCAGATTAACAACATTTTTTTATGTTTACTTATTTTTGAGATCGAGAGAGTGTGAGCACTGGAGGGGCAGAGACAGAGGGAGACACAGAATCGGAAGCAGGCTCCAGGCTCGGAGCTGTCAGCACAGAGCCTGATGTGGGGCCCAAACCCATAGGCCGTGAGATCATGACCTGAGCCAAACGTGGACACTTAACTGACTGAGCCACCCAGGCAGCCCTAGTTCTCAGATTTTATTTATTTATTTATTTATTTATTTATTTATTTATTTATTTATTTTTAATATGACAATTTGTATTTCAATATTTTCTGTGATTTCTTTTTTTTCAATATATGAAATTTATTGTCAAATTGGTTTCCATACAACACCCAGTGCTCATCCCAAAAGGTACCCTCCTCAATACCCATCACCCACCCTTCCCTCCCTCCCACCCCCCCATCAACCCTCAGTTTGTTCTCAGTTTTTAAGAGTCTCTTATGCTTCCTAGTTCTCAGATTTTAAAGAAGACTAAAAGAATTACAGAAAAGGAAAATAGTGAAAGGATTCATAATCATCATTTAAAAAATATTTTTATGTATATTTTTATTTTTGAGAGAGAGAGAGAGAGAGAGAGAGAGAGAGAGAGAGAGAGAGACACGGAGCACAAGCGGGGGAGGGGCAGAGAGAGTGGGAGACACAGAATCCGAAGCAGACTCCAGGCTTTGAGCTGTCAGCACACAGCCCGACACGGGGCTTGAACCCACGAATACAAGATCATGACCTGAGCCAAAGTCGGACGCTCAACCGACTGAGCCACCCAGGTGCCGCCATAATCATTAATATTTTAAAGATAGGAAATATTAAAACCTAATTAGACAAATAAATTGTATTTATATTTATAACAAATAATAAACAGTGTAACGGGAAATATTTACCAGGACGGTACTGACTCTCCCTAAGTATCCCATTTCCCTCCCGTATCATCTCCTTCCCCCCACTCCCGAGAGGTTAGCAACCACTACCCTGTTTACTGTATCCGCATTTATTTTATGTTATTAGTACACATATATGCAACCATTAAGACTATGTATTTTTCTGAATGTCTTTAAACTTTGTAATTGATACCAAACTGTGTGTAGCCTGTGCAACTTGGTTTTATTCTAATACTGTTTCTGAAACGTGTTATCCACGTTGATACACACTGTTCCAGTCTGTTAGTTTTAATTGTCATATGGACTACTTTCAGATACTGAACTTCTCAATTCTCCTGATTATAGAATTAGCTTGTTTCCAACAATTTCAGATTGTTGTAGGGTTCTATTTTGCTAGTTTACAAAATTCTGAAATGAGTATTTTCATAAATGTCTCCTGGTGCTTACCTGTGAACGTATCTCCAGGCTGTGTAACCAGAAATGGAATTCTAGAATTCTACCCTGTGTCTTCAACTTCACAACTGTGGTTACTATTAAGGTTAAGAATCTTTTTCATCTCACGTTCCTCTTCTGTAAAATGCCAATTAATATCCTTAGCCATTTTTTTTTTTTACACTGTGTGTGTGCAGTTTGCTTTGGGTTTTGGTTAATATTCAGGAATTGTTTACTCAAACTTAGCATGTGGGCATGTTTTTCCTCATTGTTTATAATATCTAATTTGAAAAAAAAAATTATTTAATGTCAATGTAGCCTTCTAATTTGTAATTTGTGTTTTTGTCTTTTTCACTATTTTCAACTTTTGTGAGATATAACTGACAAGTGAAACTGCCATATATTTAAAGTATACAACATGATAATGTGACTTACATATACATCTCGCTGAGTTAAGTAACACACCCATCACGTGTTTACTTTTGTTTTGGGTGGGTTTTTTTGGTAAACACTTAAGTTTGACTCTGTTAGAAAAGCTGGGTTATATAATACAGTATCATCAACTAGTCGCCATGTTATACATCAGCTTCTCGGACCTCCTTCATCTTCTAACTGAAAGTTTGTGCTCTTTGTGCCCTCTCCCTTATTTCTCCAGCCCCTGGCAACCACAATTCTATTGTCGCGATTTGTGGGTTTTGTCCTGGGAAATCTCCCTTACCTTCTCCCCGAGGTCCTAAGGGTAGCGTCCCATATTTCCTTCTGTAAGTTTTAAGGTTTTACTTTTCACTTCAAGTCTTTAGTCTCCCTGGAGTAAGTGTAGTGTGTAGTGTGTAGTGTGTAGTGTAGTGTGAGTGTAGTGTGTAGTGTAGTGCGACATGTAGTGTCGCATGTAGTGTGAGATGAGGGCCCCATCTCCTGCTGTCCCAATACCACTGACTTCTAATACCACGCAGGCTGCAGATCAAGCGGATTTCTTTCAGAACTTCCTAAAGCTATTTCCCTGAACAGTTGTTGGAGTCAAAGGAAACCTACCAACAACTGCCAGAACAATCAACATAATCTGGAACTGATCCAGGCAACATTAGATACGTGATGATCCTGTGTCTATGTCTACACCTGGACCAACACCACACTTAATTACGGAAGCTCTATAAGGACCCCTTCACACCAGCAGACCAAGTTTTTAAATTCTCATGGCTCTTCCAGATGAATGCTAGGATTAGCTTAACGGGGTCCATAAAACACACTGAGATTTTGTCAGGGATCACAATAATTTTCATATATTAATCTAAAGAGAACTGATGTCTTTATAATCAGACTCTTCCCATCTAAGTATACATTATATCTTACTGATGAGGATTCTTTTAGGTCTTTCAATAATACTGAATTTTTTTTCTGCAGAGAGCTTTTATTACCTATATAGCTATATAGCTATCTTTGAGCAACTATACATCTATGTATTTATTTTATAGCCGTAATTTTTATTATCTATGGTTTTAGGTGCCTTACAGCTTTGGTGCTACTGTGAATGGGATTTTCTTCATAGAATCATTCTTCCTTCGCTTCCAATTTTTAAAAAGTTTTTCGTTTTAATTTTTTTAGAGAAAGCATGCGTGCAAGTGGGGGAGAGGAGCATGGGGGGGCAGGGGAAGGGGAGGGAGGAGAGGGAGACACAGACACACACACACACACACAGACACACACACACACACACACACACACACACACAAGCAGGCTCTGAGCTCAGCAAGGAGCCTGACGTGGGGCTGGGTCTCACGACCCTGGGATCATGACCTGAGCTGAATCAGACGCTCAAGCGACTGAGCCACCCAGGGGCCCTATTTTGCTTCCAATTTTAATGGGACTCTTCACTGCACACTTAACTCCTGTGTTAACTTGACACGTATTTCAATTTTAAAAATCAAGGAGACAAAGCACCAAATGCCTAAAAATAGATGAGAGTGAAGTTTTGTGGAAGGGGAACTTTCCATTACAGACTCAGTTTCCTTAAATGTTCTCAGGGTATTCAGATAATCTCTATTTCTTCCCAAGTACACTGCAGTGGCTTATATTTTTCTAATGCACATTTCATCCACATTTTCAAATTTACTGGAGTACAGTTGCTCACAATACTCTTACTATTTTTTAAGCCTACAACATCCTTGCTTACAGTTCTATTCCTACTCTCATTTCTTTGTACCTCTTCTGTCTTGATAAAAATAACACCTAGTGCTTATTTAGTACTTTCTATTTTCCATGCAGTGTTTGAAGTGACAGTCACAGCTTTTTTTTTCTTTTTTTTTTTTTTTAGGTCAGCAAGTAAAAACAACTAATTGCTGCATACCCAAGAAATGCTCAAAATGAAAAGAATAAAAATAAGGTGAAAGAAAATTAGAGGATATGAATCCCATTACTGAAAGACTGGTGTATTTATATTTTACCAAGCAAAGTGAATTTCAAGGCAAAACAAAATGCCCTAATAGTGATTAAAAAAAAAAAAAAAAAAAAAAAAAAAAGGATCCTAGGATCCTTGAATCAGACTTGCTTGATATAGAGCAAGTACACATTTGCATATTCCGCTCTCCCCGGGGAATGAGGAAGTGAGGGAGGAAGCTGAGAGGGTGACAGAATTCTTCCCTCCTCACCTCACCCGCCCCATCTGAAGCAGGGTCCCAGGACCAGGGCTGCACCTGTAGGCGCCAAAACCGACGATGGTTCCTAAGTGAGGAACTCTACCTATGCCTTTAAACCTTAATGCCAGAATTCTTACGGTCCTGGTGGGGCGGGTTACACCTTACCCCACCTGGCAAAACCAAGCGAGGCAGGGAATGCTGCTGGACTGCCAGGTGGTTGAGCTAGCCCACAATTTCTGCATCTAACTCTGCACTGAAAGAATGCACTCAGAGGGAGGCATTTGCGAGACGAACATTGCTGCTGGCATTTGGGCCAGCACAGCGCTCAAGCTGAACATCCCTTCCAGAGGTGGAAAAGTTTGGGCAAAACGAAATGATAAATGGAGAGGAGGAGGAATAACTAGGGCTAAAGGCACCAATAAATGGGTTATGCAATGAGGGAAACCCAACATCACACCGATGCTTTCTTTGTGAGAGGCTCAGAGCAGAAGATGGTATTGCCCCTTAGCTCAATGACACCAGATGCTTAAAGTGGTGAAGCCACGTGTTGCCAAGATGCTTCTGCTTTGGGGACGGGACACAGTCAAAGAGGAATGCACAAACCTGGGTGGCATCGTTCTGGGAGACGTTTAATCACGTGATGTGATGATGGTCTAGAGGGTTAATGCCTCACGGGGACACCAGGAATGTGCTAGTGCCTCGGCTCTTATTTGTCAAGTCACGTCTACTGCCACGTGGTGTAACCCCGGCCTGGGTGGTTGAGATTCAGCCCTGCTGTGTGAACAGGTCTTAGGATAGTACTGATACCGATAACTAAACGTATTAGGAGATTCGGTTAAAGCCTCCACAGGATCGGATAAAACGAGCAGCCTGAAGAAGTAGATTCAGCTAACCATCAGCTGGTCTCGACATGGAAGAGCTCCGCACAAGTTTGTCATACAGCAAAAACGGCAGTAAAGGGAGAAACAAATAATTAAATTAGTACAAAAATATGAAAGTGTACGTAATGACCGTATAGAATGGGTTTGTGGTTAAATGACACATTCACACTACTGCTGATACAAACGCTATATGAAATGTAGACGCCCAAACAAATACAATCGCTTTGCGTTAAGGCCACGGGGTGGCCTGTGTCACGAAGAACAAACCCAATGAAAGGTCTGGCCTTTGCTTCAGCCGCTGGGAGGGGATCTCTAGGCCACGGGAATATCATGCCTGATCGGTGTGTCTTTGCCTGGAGGCTCTGGCCACCAGACAATCTAACAACGTAATTTGTGATGTAATTTACCTGGGCCACACAGTATCAGTTTTACCTCTGGAAGGGACCAGAAACTAATGGTATCATCCCAACTTCAGGGAAAGGTCAATCATGCAAGACTGTACGCTGAGCCCCCAAAACTCCGGAAACCCAATGCTCAGGTGCACTTGCTTGGTTAACAGTCCTGGTGCCCACCGTCACCCACGAATGGCAGGTAAGTAGAGCTGTTCCCAGCTCCACGGGGAGAGGATGACAGACGCTCCCCTGGACTCCGCCCTACACGCTTCTTCCCTCGGCTGGTTTCAATCTGTACCTTTTCTACGCAATAAAATGTAAGCAGGAAACTGTTCAGCAATTCTGTGAGTCCTTCTTGCAAATTATGGAAACCTCAGAAGTTCATTCTGATCCTTCCAATTCAAATTCAGAAGTACAGAGTTCATACTTGTCCTCTTCTGTTTTCTCGGTATCTCCTTTTTTTCTATACCAAGAGGCCGGATTCTCAAGGACACAGGGGACAACAGAATTAGAGTACTCCATAATCACTCATTTGTTTCATTTCACATTTACACTCAACAATCTCAAAAATAACATGACGAATACTACCCCAAAATTATGCTGAAGACAATTTGAAAAAAAATCTGCATAAATTCTCCCAGTTATCACCACTGACCTTTATAGTTCTATTAAATGTCCATTATTAGAGTATGCAGCCATCAATACTGTTCAGTCTCCCTCTTTTTTCCTGTTTTAATCCATAACTGACTATTTAACGAGCAACACCAGTCCTTAAGCTAAGGTCTCTCTGGTCATTTTGGTTGTCTGTAGCTCATTCTCTCATGGAATATTCCAGATTCTTCAGGAAGAATTCATGGGAACAACGTTCCCCAGGCTCCTGCAAGTTGACAACACTGCTGTGTGTGCTTTTTATACCTGAAAGTTGATTATGTTCGTGTTCTCTTTTCTGGGGTATCATAAATATTGAACATATTTTTTTCCTGTCATAAAGTTTTGTTGTTGAAAAGTCTGATGATGAACTAGTTTTCCTTTCCCTGTCACCTACTTGTTTTGTCACCACAGGACTTTTTCCTTTAAAAAAAAAAACAAAAACAAAAAAACTCCAAAGTTCTATAATTATACTAGCATTTGTTTATGCCCTATCTATCCATTATGTTATAGTTGTCACACATATTACATATGCATTCATCGAGTATCTACCAAAACAAATTTCTTTAAACAGTCACATATTTTAGGGAGCCCGGGTGGCTCCGTCAGTTAAGCATCTGACTCTTGATTTCGGCTCAGATCATGATCCCAGGGTTGTGGGATCGAGTCCCACCATCAGGCTCTCCACTGAGTGTGAAGCCTGCTTAAGACTCTCTCCGCCCCCCCCCCCGGCCTTCTCCCCAGCTTATGCTCTCTCTCAAAAATAAATAAATAAATAAATAAATAAATAATATAAATACATAAACAGCCATGTGTTTTAAAGAACTTTGGAGAGGGGTGCCTGGCTGGATCAGTTGGTTTAGTGTGTAGGTCTTGATCTCGGGGTTGTGAGTTCAAGGCCCCCGTTAGATGTAGAAACTACTTAAAATAAAGATTAAAGTTTGATCTTAAAAAAAATAAAGAATTTAAGAGAAAAAAAGGTGTTTTATGTATGCTGAGATTTTTTTTTTTTTTGCCATTTATTATGCTCTTTCTTCTTTCTTCAAGATCTGCATTTCCTCTTCTGACTCTTCATTCTGAAATATGTCATCAGTGTTTCTTGTAAGGAAGGTCTTAAGCAATAAATGCTCTTGGGTCGCATGTATCTGAAAATATCCTCTTTTTAACTTCATTCCTAAGGAAAGTAGGTTGATAGTTTTCTTCTTTCCAGTGTTGTCAAAGTTTTGTTTATCTTTTAATACCCGTGGTTGTGATGAGAAATCTGAGATCTTTCAACTTGTTTTTCCCATGTAAAATGCTATTTTCCTCTAGATGCTATCAAGACTTTTCATATCCTTTAATTCCATATTTTGATTTGGAGGTGCTAGGAGTGATTTTCTTCGAATTTCTATTGCTTTGGCTTGACACAATTGCTGATTCTATAAACTCATATGTTTCTCCAAACTTGGGAAGTTTTAAGCCATTATTTTTTTCTGCCTTATTCTCTTTTTCTGGGGCACCAATTACATATGTTGGATCTTTTCATCTCTAATCTGTTCATTCTTCCAATCTTTTCACACCTGCTTTGCATAAGAGAATTTCTACTGATCTATATTCAATTTCATAGACTTTTTCCTTTGAGTCTCCTTTCTGATACAGAAACCACTCAGTGAATTTTTACCCGAGATACTGTATTTTTCTTTTCTGACGTTTTCATTTGGTTCTTTTTTTTTTTCTATCACTGAGATTTTCTATCATCTCATTCATTTCAAATGTGTTTTCTATTACTTCATTAAGCATATTTAAAATAAGTACTAATCTAAGTATTTAAGTGATATCTTTCACTATACCAAGAGGCCAGATTCTCAAGGACACAGGGGACAAGAGAATTAGATCAGGTTTTACCTGATAATTCTTATAATTCAAACCTGGGTGACCTGGGTCATCTTGAGCTAGGAGTCCACTTTTTCCTCTTGAGACTGAATCATAATTTCCTGATACACTGAGTAATTCTGGATTGTTCTGTGCACGTTGTGATCCCATGCACACTGTGGATTCTGTCAAAAATCTCCAGAGAACGTTGGTATTTTAGTTTTACCAGTCAACCTAGTTAATCTGAGATGTATCTAACATCCTCTACAACATGCCTGAGGCTTGAAAACAGTATGCTGAGGGGCGCCTGGGTGGCTCAGTCGGTTAAGAGTCCGACTCCGGCTCAGGTCATCATCTCGTGGTTCGGGAGTTCGAGCCCCGCGTCAGGGTCTGTGCGGACAGCTCGGTGTCTGGAGCCTGCTTCAGATTCCGTATCTCCCTCTCTCTCTGCCCCTCCCGTACTCATGTTCTGTCTCTTTCTCTCTCTCTCTCTCAAAAATAAATAAACTTAAAAAAAAAAAAGAAAGAAAGAAAACAGTATGTCCAGTGAAAGAAGCCAGTCAAAAGAGACCCATTACATGATTTCATTCAGTGTCCAGACTAGACAAATCTATAGAGACAGATTAATGGCTGCTGAGGGCGGGGGAAACAATGGAACAGGGTTTCTTTTTGAAATGATGACAATGGTTTAAAATGGACTGAAGTAATGGTTGAATGTATCTGTGAAAATACTAAAAACGACTGTATGCTTTAACTGACTGAATTGTATGGTATGTGAATTACAGCTCAATAAAACTGTTAAAAAGAACTATTTATAATTAGATCTTAACAGCAATTTTTAATGAAGATCCCCTGAATATCACTGGCAAGTAATACAGAAAGGTAGAGATCACTCTTTCCTCCTACCAGGGGAAAAAAGTTTGGGAAAACGTCAGGAGCCAGTTACATGCCAATGACAACTATTAATGTTAATTATCAAGGATAAGATCTAATCCTTTTATGAATAGAGCCAATTAAGACAAGTTTGTGATTTTTAGATCCTTTTTTAAAACTGCTTCTGAGGGGCGCCTGGGTGGCTCAGTCGGTTAAGCATCCGACTTCAGCTCAGGTCATGATCTCGCGGTCTGTGAATTCGAGCCCCGTGTCAGGCTCTGGGCTGATGGCTCAGAGCCTGGAGCCTGTTTCCGATTCTGTGTCTCCCTCTCTCTCTGCCCCTCCCCCATTCATGCTCTGTCTCTTTCTGTCCCAAAAATAAATAAACGTTAAAAAAAAATTTTTTTTAAACTGCTTCTGAAAGGTTTAGAATAGAGAATTCTCCATTTTAAAAAACCGGTTTCACAGTCTACCATTACCTAACTATAAGGATGTCTATTTCCACAAAGAACTGTACAATGACAGGTGATCTAACGTAAAGAAAGGAGCTTCTCTCTGCAGATTATATACGCATGTCTAATTCTCTCTAATCGACAAGCTTAAAGCATTGTTATACATTGTTAATACTTTCTATTATCACTGATCTCTGTGACCTGCCAGCCCTCAGTGACCTTCCCTTCTCTATCAAAGTAGTTTCTAGTAGGGTCCTTCTGGTTTGTAGACAACAGGTGCACCGCTCTTAAAATGGTCATATCACAGATAAGACTCCACTAGAAACAGAAATCAAGGTAAGACACAATATTGGCTGCTAACGTTTGGTACCAGAATCAACATTCTGATTATCTCTGTATTATTTAAAAACATCATAAACGTCCTCATCTTTCCATTTTTGTCATTTCAAACTATGCCACGGGATCATCAAACATAACGTTCTGATCGGATGAAGCTTGTTTTTTTGGTTGTTGTAGCAGGATTTTATGTCTTTCATCATTAGCATGCTTAAAGTTGTAGCTGACAATCTGAACACCAAGCCTGCTGCTGAGTTTAATTAACATATTTAGAAAGAAGTTGGGGTTTTTTCCCCAACCTATAATTAGGGCTTGCTTTATTCTAACCCAACATTTGGCGTGTACTTTCATCAACCGGAGTCCGACATATGCCACATGATACTGTTTACTTGTTAGAAATAATCTCTCTCACAAATTTTACATTCAAGCAAATAAATGATTGAAAAGAAAAGACACACTCTTAAAATGCAAACTGCTTATTCAGCAAATCAAAAATGGAAATGTTGGCATTCAGACTTCAAGTTGGAAACTGGAGTGCCTCTGTGGCAAAGGCGAAAATCTGAGTTGACAGACTGAAAATAAGGTATTTTGGGACAGCTGAAATAGTGTTTCAATAAACACAGGGAAAAAACCAGCTATTTTGCTAAAAGCATTTAAAAAATATGGACATGCTTTCATAACAATATTTTTATACTGTATTTTCCTAAGTATTTAAGTGATATCTTTCACATTAAAATAACGACAAAATTTTATTTCTAAACGTTAACAGTCAATCGTTGTATATCTTGCTTACTTTGGTCTTCCTTCCTCAGGGAAGCTATTTCAATGTCTTTTTTCTTTTTAATAAATTTTTAACATTTATTCATTTTTGAGAGACAGAGCACGAGTTGGGGAGGGGTAGAGAGAGAGGGAGACACGGAATCCGAAGCAGGCACCAGGCTCTGAGCTGTCAGCACAGAGCCCGACGCGGGGCTCAAACTCACAAACCGCGAGATCATGACCTGAGCCAGAGTCAGACGCTCAACCAACTGAGCCACCCAGGAGCCCTTATTTCAATGTCTTAAACCATCTACTTCCTATCACAGACAGGTTTCCTCCAAGAGGTCCTCCTGATTCACTTGTTCACACTCTCCATCTCCACAGTGTTTAGGTATGTAATTCCTACTGCTTTTTTAAACCTGGTTTTGTGGTCATTCAACTGCTCTCTATCATTAGAGTTAAGCTTATCTCAAAGTAATTTTTCAAAATAAAGGCATTATTTCCTCCACTCCGGGGTACCTCACCTAAGAAAATAGGTAGAATATTGGGCAAACAGTGCTGGCTGAACAATACTTTCACCATGAATGAATTTATAAAAATAAAATCTGTCCTACTCGGGCAAAACTGTGAAGCAGAAGTATTTCCTTAAACTTAGTCTTTTTTCAAAAGGCAATAAACTGAATGTAAAGAGCCTATGACTTCCATAAGGCAGCCCCCACTCCCATTCCAACACCCAGGACACAAAAAATGATATTAAATGTTGGTTTGGAATGCATCAGCTAAGGGGCACCTGGGTGGCTCAGTCGGTTAGGCTTCTGGCTTTGGCTCAGGTCATGAGCTCGCGGATCGTGGGTTTGAGTCCCGCATTGGGCTCTGTGCTGACGGCTCAGAGTCTGGAGCTGCTTTGGATTCTGTGTCTCCCTCTCTCTGACCCTCTCCTGCTCGTGCTTTCTCTCAAAAATAAACAAACAAACATTAAAAAAATAAAAAAATAAAAAGAAATGCATCAGTTAAGACATTAATGTTATTAAACATAAAGGGAAAGATGATTTACTTTATTCCGCATATTCTCATTATCTTCCTCCAATTGTTTCTTCTTAGTTTGCTTCGTTGGCCACTGCTACTCTACCCCATCTCGAAATACTGAAACTCCTCAGGGTTCAGTCCAGGGTCCTTTTCAATGCTGACTTTCACTAAGTGGACTCCGCTTACCTCCTGAATTGCACATCATCTAAGTTCTGAGTTACAGAAAGAAAAATCACTTGCTGGCAGGCCAGAAGCCTAAGCAAATTTGGCAATCCTGAGGAATTCACCAAGATAGAGAGTTTCCTGGGCCTGGTTTCCAGACTTGTGAAAAGAAAGTAAAAGAGGTAATTTTTTTTCCCTTAAAATCTTTCCTTTTTTTTTTTTTTTTAAAGTTTATTTATTTATTTTTGAGACAGAGAGGGAAAGCAAGCAGGGGAGAGGCAGGGAGAGAGGGAGAGACAGAGTCCCAAGCAGACTCCACATGGTCGACGCAGAGACCGACGTGGGGCTCGATCCCACGAGCCACGAGATCATGACCTGAGTCGAAATCAAGAGCTGGGCTTAAGCGCCCACTGAGCCACCCAGGTGGCCGACTGAGCCACCCAGGTGCCCCCAAACCTTTCCATTTTGAAATGATTACAGAGTCAAAGGAAATTGCATAACTAGTACAACGAATCCCATGTACCCTTCCATCCGGCTTCTCCACTGGTTACAACGTATTACGTCCAGGGCACAATAGCAAAACCAGGAAGCTGACGCTACTACATTAATGTTCCGTCAGAGACCTTTCGGCTTTTATCCTTTTCTAACCTGTGCGTATTCCACGCGATTTTAGCCCACGTACAGACTCATGTAACTACGACCACATTCAAGATGCACAGCTGTACTATCACCACAAAAGAGAACTGCCCCGTGCTGTCTCACTCCCCACTCTGCCCCTGACCTTGTCCCCTGGGAACCATTCATCGGCTTTCAACCTCTGTAGTTTTGGTAATTCAAGAATGTTAGGTAAGTGGAGTCATAAACAACATAACGTTCTGAGCGTCCATGCTCGCCACTCAGGACTGTCCGGGGCCGCCCAGGCTGCCGTGTGCTCCCAGTGCCGCGGGCCCACGGGGCGCCCAGCAGGTGGCTACCACGCTGCCCGGGAGGGACTCGTGGGCCATTTCTAGTATTTTGCGGTTACAAACAAAGCTGCTATGAATATTCACATACAGGTTTTTCTGCAAATATGTTTTAATTGTTCCCGGATAAATGTCTACAAACGCCAACGACCAGGTCACATGGTAAGTGCATGTTTACTTTGTTTAAAGTTGCAAACTGTTTCCAGAGTAGCCAAACCATTTTACCTTCCTACCAGCAATGTGTGGGAGATCTCCTTTCTCCGCAGGGTCATCAGCACTTAGTAGGACTGCTGGTCTGTATTTTAGCAGTCCTAATACCTGCTCACTGGCCTGCCTCTCATGGGGGGTATAGTTCGCAGTTTGCTAATGGCAAGGGCACTGAGCAGCTGTTTACGTGCTCACTGCCATCCAGATCTCCTCTTGGGCAAGGTGTCTCTTTGGGTCTTTCGTCCATCCTATAACTGGACTGTCTGAGGTTTCTTGAGGATTGTGTTTCGAGTTCTTTGTATATTCTAGACATAAGTTGTACATCCTGTATGTGGTCTGCAAATATGTCCCCCCATTCTGGAGCCTGCCCTTTCATCGGCTTACCTGGGCCTTAGAAGTGTATGTTTTTAGTGCTGATGAAGTCCACTAGAGTAATTTTTGGTGTCCTAGGAACTCCTCACCAAGCCCTAGGTCCAGAAGATGTCCTTTGATGTTTTCTTCTGAGAGTTTTATACTTTTACGTTGAATATTTTTTAATGTTTATTTTTTATCTTTATTTACTTACTTTTTATTTTTGAGAGAGAGCATGAGCGGGGGAGGTGCAGGTGCAGGGGACAGAGGGTCTGAAGCGGGCTCTGCGCTGACAGCACAGGGCCCCGCGCGGGGCTCAAACCCACGAACCTGACCTGATCGTGACCTGAGCTGGTCAGCTGCTCAACTGACTGGGCCACCCAGGTACCCCTATGTCATCTACTTAAATCTATGACCCATTTTGAACTATTTTTCACATTTGTGTGAGGCCGAAGGAAGTTTGTTTTTTCGCTTACGATTCCCGTACTGTTTGCTGAAGATGATCCTTCCTCCACTGAGTTGCGTCAGCACCGTTGTCAAAATCAGCTGGAGGTAACTGCGTACATTTCGGCCTGGGTTCTCCTATCTACCTGGTGATCTGTGATGTCTACTCCTCCCCCACTACGCACTGACTTGCTTAAGGCAGCAACGTAGTAACTCTCAACAGTAGGTAGTTATTCTGACTACTTCGTTCTCCTTTTCCAAAATCATTAAAAGAATCATTTTAGCTACTCTAGTTTCATTGCATTTCCATGTAAACTTTGCAGTAAGCCTGTTTGTACCCAACAAATAAAAAATCTTTACTGCTCTAAAGGAAAAACCTGTGAGCTGTCGTAACTACTGAAAATGAAATGATGTTATTAAATTTGTAGCTAGGGACAGTCGCTTAGGGACAAGCCAGGAGCCTGAGGCCTAAATACAACTACCAACACAAGGGCAGGAGCTGGACTTGTTGCGGGTGGAGAGCTCGACACGTACTTTCACCTGGATTTAAAAGAACAAGAAAACAAGAACCCTGGCGGGATTTTGACAGGCGCTGCATCGAACCTGCAGATCAGTTTGGGGAGAACGGACATCTTTAACGTTTAAAGCACCGCCATCAGCCTCGCTACCAACAACAGCTCTACTGCTGCCATGTTTCTTCTGTCCTCAGTCCCACTGCGTCCTTTCCCCGCCTCTTTAAAAGGGGAGGAGCTTGGGGCGCCTGGGCAGCTCAGTCGGTTGAGCATCCAACTTCGGCTCAGGTCATGATCTTGCGGTTCGTGGGTTTGAGCACCACGTCGGGTTCTGTGCTGACAGCTCAGAGCCTGGAGCCTGCTTTGGATTCTGTGTCTCCCTCTCTCTCTCTGCCCCTCCCCCATTCATGCTCTGTCTCTGTCTCAAAATAAACGTTAAAAAAAAAAAAAAAGAAGTTTCAAGTTGCTGTAATCTCAGTGATAAATCATGTTTTGGAATCTAAGTTTAAAAAGCTTATGGGGGAACCAGAACAGTGCATAAGTCTGCTGGCACCGAGCTTAATGCTTGTTTTTACTAGATCACGTTACTAGAAAATGTCTGTACTTTATGGGGTCAGTTTGTAAATCAATTTTACAGCCTTCCAGAGTCAATCTCTGGGCTTCTTATTTCCATGTCCCCATTCCTGTCTCTTTCATCTCATAATTAACATCTCTGAAAACAGGTAACATAATGCCTTACAATGTGTTTTTAAAGTGTGTTTCTAGACATTTCAAAGGAAGTTGCAATGTTCTTGACTGAAATCTCACAATGTGCTCAACACTCGTATGTATGATTTCATGAGTCTTCTCATCCACTACTCTCCACTGCTCCTTTCTCCTGATGCATAAGTGAAGACAAAATTTTCATATGAAAATGTCTGTGCTGTCAGAAGACCAATAATGTATTTTATAGGTTTGGAAATAAATGCAGTTTGAAAGAGCACAAGGGGAGGGGCACCTGGATGCTTTGGTCAGTTAAGCATCTGACTCTTGATTTTGGCTTAGGTCATGATCTTACGGTTCGTGAGTTCAAGCCCCGCATCGGGCTCTGTGATGGCAGCACGGAGGCTGCTTGGGATTCCCTCTCTCCCTCTCTCTCTACCCCTTCCCTGTTCTCACACACACTCTCTCTCAAAATAAATCCATAAACATTTTTAAAAAATAATAAAATACAAGAACACAAGGGAAAAGAAGTATTTCCTTCCCCGAACACATCCAGTCTCCACTACTCCCTTTTTGTCTTCTCTAACTCCCTCTACTTGAAATTCGTAACTATAAAACATTCTGAAATCCAGCAAAACATGAAAACTGATACACAGTTGACTGTAAAGTCAACTTACTTAACACACTGTTTTAATCAAACACTACATTACCTAAAAGTATCAGTAACTTGATGGCTCCCGAGATCTAAAGTCTACAGCATGGTGTTCAAACATTTCCACAACGGGGATTGAAATCTCTCTTCCTAAACTCCACATGAGCTCTTTTCTTCAACCGAGTCACCTACCAACCCCTCTCTAGACCCACCCTCTGCCCGCCTGTGTCCCTGTCTCCTTCATCCCTTGTTTCTAGAACGCCTTCCCCTCTGCCCACAGAAAGCCTTTTTATTCTGCAAAGTCCTACCAGTAAAGCATCCTCTTATGAGCAATATGATGTTATATGAACAGCATAAATTCCGGCATCAGCCTGACTTCGATTTTAATCCAGCCTATGCTAATTACCGACTCATGTCTCTGAAGCTGGGTTTCCTCATCTGTAAAATGGAACATCCATTTTAGATGACACCCAAATCATAGATTTATTGTCAGAATTAGAATAATACAGGTAAAGTCCATAACACATAGTGAGAGTTCAATAACCAGTGGAAAAAACCATTAAGAATGGTTTTCTTAATGAATGGTAATCTTAAGAATTAAGATTATTTGTTTCTCTGAGTTCACTGTAATTTGCTTGTATAACCCAACAAAGAGTTCGCAATCTGGGCTCACTCCATCTCTTAAACTTTTGCCCTAAGTGATTATTTAACTTTTATTACTTTAGTTCTTATTTATGTCTTGTGTTTTGTGTCCCCAAATGGACTGGAAGCCTTTTCCAAGTCAGGACCATATGCTACACTTACTTAAAATTTTATGCAGTTTAGCACAGTGCTATTTATAAAAGAAGACCCCAGGAATATTTCCTCAGTAAAGCATCTACTAAAATACAATCTGTCCAGAAAATGAGAGCCACATTTCAAGAGGTGCGTTAACCTAGCAGAACATGTCCACTGAAGAGTAAAGGGAGAGAGAGGAGGGAGAAGGCACAAAGTGAGGGTGAGGGTACTATGTGCATGTCAGATAGTGGGAGACAGAGTGTGTACATAAGCCTTGAGAACACAGAAACGACAGGTATTTAGATGTTTAGCCTAAAGAGAAGACGGCTTCAGAAGGCATGGTGACAAGATAAATTAGATCATTGTATGTGGTTCTACAGCAAAACTAGGACCAACGATTAGGAGAAAAAGAAATTCAGCTTAACATAAAGTAAAATTCTATGACATCGGAGCTGTCCAACAATGAAATGAATGGGATTCATTTAACGGTAGGTACCTCGTAAAATTACACATATTTAACAGAGCTCAGGGTTGAAATGCTTCTCAATGTCAATGTCAGAAAGATAGTTGTCAGGTAGAATGCTGTGTTGAGAAGAACTCTAAGACTGCACATACAGTCGGTGGGAAAGGGTCTTATGATCAGTTAAGAGTATCTGTGTCACAGCCTGGAAGAAGGGCAGGTAACACAAATACCTCATATTTACTATCTCCAATCCAGAGGAATTATTTTCAAAAGTTATCATTCCTTATTGAGAATTTAGATATGAATTGGGTACAGTTTCACAAAACCCCATGAAACTAACATTCTTTAAATGTTCAATAAAATGATATTTTTAAAGTATTTTTAAATGAGTCCTCAGCTAGGACCTTGGGTTACTGTTTGAGCAAAGAAAGAAGCACTTTGGTTTCTCATCCTGTAATTCGCTCTTGAGACCCTAATACCATCATAAAACACGTCATGTTTTACAATTTTCAAAGTATATTCATCCTTTTATTTTTAATAAAATTTGTGACTATCAAATATCAATAGGGAAAAGCATATGAGTAGGCAAGAGCCACAGTGAGATCTGATGAATAGAAAAGTTTTAATCAAAATGATCTTCCTTTGGGGTGCCTTGTGGCTCAGTCGGTTAAGTGTCCAACTCTTGATTTTGGCCCATGAACGATCTCACAGTTTGTGGGATCGGGCCCCACGATGGGCTCTGTGCTGATTGCACAGAGCCTGCTTGTGATTCTCTCTCCCTCTCGCTCTCTTTCTGTCCCTCCCAAGCTCACTCTGGCTCTCTCTCAAAAATAAATAAATAAACTTAAAAAACATTTTTTTTAATAAAAAATAAAAATAAAATGTGAGACTTCTCTTTAAGCTCTTCACATAAATTATTATGAGCTGTTCACAGAGAAAGAGACTTCTAACGTGTGTCAACAGGTCGAAGAAGAATCCCAAATGAAAAAATCATTTTGTAAACAGACCCATTTTTATCATTCCATCTTACACTGCATACAATCAAACACACATCTGTAGGGAAGACTTTAAATCAATCATTACACCTGTCAAATAGTTTACAAAGACAAAATTCCTCCGCGGCCATCAAAAGCACCACGTTCCTCTAAAAACGTCTGCTTCCACACTCACACAGCCCGCTGCTGCGTAAGGTCTTACCCACCTGTGTACGTAGTGCAGCTGATGAACGGAGTCGATTGCTATCACCATCTCAGCCAGGTAAAACCGAGCCATATCTTCAGGCAGTCTATCTTCAAATTTGCTGAGCAGAGTCAGCAAATCCCCACCAACATAATAATCCATCACCAGGTACTGGGAATGAGAAGAAAAAAAGTAATCAAATAATAAGGGTGAAAAATTAACATATGTAATAGAACCCAAGGTCAAACAGCACTGGGGTCAAATACCGTTGTTGTTAATTAACAAGAAGCTGTGTGAGATGATCATTACAAAGCCTGTATGCTTCCTGAGGCAAGAATATAAAGTTTTTAAAAATTGAGGCAGGGAACAACGAAGGATTACCATTGTTTTGTTGTTATACTTTGCCAAGTAACGACATCAAAAAGGAACATCAACATCATCGCCTATAACAGACCATAGTTTTATCAACGTTTCATAGAAGAATAAACATTTTAATTCACAAATTACAGTAATTCCGAATGCAAGACAGCCATGTATGTTGAATAGATTCCTTTTATAACCATTATTACGTTTTCCCTCTTTTCTCTTGGACTGGTAGCAACTTTATTAAACCAGCACTGGACCAGCATTTGGAAAGCACTCTTATACAGGATATAATAATTTCCACGATGTACATACTCCTCTTATTTCTGATAGTGCAGAAGTATCCAAACGGACTCTTCTTAGGTCTATATAAACAGAAGCCAAGTAATTTTAGATATGGACTCCCACGAGTATGTGTATACGATACTGTGATTTATAGTAAGAAATACGTACATTTGTTGGCACAAAGCTAGTTTTTGTTATTTACAAGAAACTCCTTTCAACCACACTAGTATTTATGTTGATGAGGTGACTTTTGCAAAGTCTCTGGGTAACCTAAGGACAGGGGCTGGTCGCCAGGGGAACCAACTGAGATTAGAAGGATGGAAATTTCTAGGGAAGGGCCGAGGCTAAATCCATCCTTAATAGCTAATGACTTGATGGATCATGCCTATCTAAGGACGCTGTCCTAGAAACCCAAAAGGATGAGGTTTGGAGAGCTTCCAGGTCGGCCAACAAGTGGAGGTGCTGCGGGACGGGGGCGGGGGGGAGGCTCCACGCCTCCCTCATCGTACCCAGCCTTGTACACCTGCGTCACGGAGCTCCTCCTGAGTCCGGTGAGCTGCTCCAGCAGACCAACTGTATCTGAGGATTAAGTCGTGATGATCTCCAACCTACCGTCTGTGAGTCAGAAGCACAAGTCATAACCTGAACTTGTACCTAGGGGTGAGGAGGGAGTCTTGTAGGACTGGACCCCTTAGCCTATGGGATGTGACACTATCTCCAGGTGGACGGCATCAGAATGGAGTTAAACCACAGGATGCTCTGCTGGTGTTGCAGAAACCCACACATCTCATGTCAGAAGCAAAGCAGTACTGAGAGAGTACTGGGGAACGTAAGTGAAAACAAGTCTTCCCTTACCATAGGTATACGCCAAAAATGAAAAGACGAGTAGACACCAACATGTTCACAGGGATTAGCTCTGGGTTGTCAGATTACCCATGGTGTCACAGACATCTGGTATTTTCTTTCTTCTTTGTTTTTAAGTTTACTTATTTATTTTGAGAGAGAGAGAGAGGGAGTGCGAGCAGGGGAGGGGCAGAGAGACAGGAGGAGAGAGAATCCCAAGCAGGCTCTGTGCCACCAGCATGAAGCCCGACACAGAGCTCAATCCCATGAACCACGAGGTCATGACTTGAGCCGAAATCAAGTCAGATGCTTAACCGACTCAGCCACCAGGTGTCCCGCTTTTTGGTATTTTCTAGATTGCTTTATAAACACGTATATATGTGTGTGTATTATAGTACAGTATAATATAGTAATTTTATCGTACCATAGCATATCATATCATATATATTTTTTAGGTTGAGTGGAAACAAGACAGAGTGAAAAGATGATCTTTGTAGTCAGAGAAACCTGTATTCAAATTGTGACTCTGGATTATCAATGACTTTTGAAAAATAAATTAATCTCTTTGACACTTTATTCTCTCATCTATGTTATCTATGATAACGACACCTTCTTCTGAGTGTAGCACTCAGCATGAAGGACAGTAAACAGAAGATTCTTAAATGTCACTTATAACACCTTCAAGTTAAAATGCTTTTATCACTGAGAGGCACCTGGGTGGCTCAGTTGGTTAAGCGTCCAACTCGTGATTTCAACTCAGGTCGTGATCTCACAGTCGTGAGATCAAACCCTGCTTTGGGCATGGAGCCTGCTTAATATTCTCTCTCCCCCTCTCCTTCGGTCCTCTCCCCTGCCTGTAGGAGCACATGCTTGCTTGGTCCCTCTCTCAATAAATAAATAAGTAAAATTATTTTATCGCCAAATAAAGATATTACTTCAGTGATATCACCAAGTTGACATTTAAGATTTAAAGAGTCTTGAGAAAATTCACATTCTTGTCACTATACATTAAAATGATAAGCATGGGCCATTTTTATTAAATAAAAGCAACCAACTTCATTTTTTAAATCCTTGAAAATCAGAGAAACAATGCATTTCAAATTCTGGTCTACGGTTTACTTGTTATATTTACTAGACCTAATGTTTAACAGACTCTATCACGAAGATTAGAACAAACTAATATAATGAAACTCTTGGCGTAAACATGTTGCTAGAAATGACGGTGGCTGTGGAGAAGAAACCCACATCTACTACTCTAAAGTTAAAGTACTTCGAGTAGCAAACACAAAAACTTTTCAAATAAAAAAGTCTGCTATTAAAACTGGAAACAAATACTTACACACAGAAAGCCATAAAACATAACTCACCCCTTCAACAAACATTCACCAGGTGCCAATCAGGATTTTTCCATCCCAAACCTGGAGAAAACCCCCGAGGATAAAAAGGCAAAAAGGTTCCTACATCAAAGACTTTCCTGCCTCGACAGTGCACAGTAGCTGTTCTCACTACCCCAGGCTCCTCAGGTCCGAGCATAACCATCTACCAGAAAACTGATAAAAAACATTCGTGTCAACATTTTTGCCACCCACGGTCACCTTCAAAGTCTAGGCTCCCTGTGCCAGCCTATCGCCTACTTTCACCCACAATCCGCTCTGTTCTTCCTCTTAATAAACCCCATGGATCCCTTTCCTTCAGCCTCTCCATGTGCCTTACTGGACCTCTTCTATGATAAATACACCTCCTTGAGACGGCATACAAAATTATGAATACACAGGGGGGCCTTGGTGGCTCAGATGGTGGAGCGTCCGGCTCTCGGTTTCGGCTCAGGTCGCGATCCCGGGGTTGTGGGGTCGAGCCTCGCATCAGGTTCCACGCTGAGCACGGCACCTGCTTGGGATTCTCTCGCTCTCTCAAGGAAAAAATTTTTTTTTCCTCAAGGAAAATTTTTTAAAAATCATAGTACCTAATTATTCCTAGTTTCCCTTTCCTGCGGCCTGCTAAAGAGAGTTCTGGCTCTGTCTGCTCGTATACTCTTCCCCTACCTTGCCCTCAGAGGTCAATTCACTGTTTCTAAGACAGAATTCAGCAACTGGAGAGAGCAATGAGCAGAAAACACAAAAGAAAATTCGCAAGAGAAAAGCGATGAATTGAACATGAACTATGCTCGCAGTCGGGTTTTGGTATCAGGGAGACAAGATGCGTTAGAAACGGCCAATGAAAGCCTCACATAGGAAAAAAAGCTCCTTTTGTCCGCAACACATACCAGCAGATCTCTCCAAGCGCTGCCCAGTCGTTCTTTTACGTGTTCCCTTTTGTTCAGGACAACATTCAACTGAATCACCAAGGTCCTGCTGCATCTACTTCCTACTGAATCTCCATGGAGTCCATCCACTTCCAGCCCCACCCACTTCCCCAATCCCCATCCGGGCCCCTGGCCTGTCTTGATGACATTAAGCTTACAGGTTTAGGGACAAAGTAAACAGCTTTCTATTTGATATATTATTCTGTAAATGACTTTGTTGCGAACGGAAGACAGAATACAGAACAAGAGGGGAACACACAAGCTCATTCACAATTCCACAGCGAGGAAACACCCACTGGGTGCGCCCATCACACTCCCCAACTGAGCCGCCACAGCGAGTAAGGGCTCCTGCCTTGACAGAATTTACAATCTAAAGGAGAAAAAAACACAAATCAGTGGGCAACTTCAGTGTCATGCAAATACCGTGACAGAAATAAGTGGAGGGTATTGCTGTAGGCCCTTAAAGGAAAAGAACCTGACTTTGAATCCCGTTCATTCATTCATTTGTCTAAAATGTCTTTTTGTACAAGGTGTGAAAACTATTCTCTTTAAGAGTCAATTATCTAAAACAAGCAATTAAATATCCATTCTTTCTTGTAATTAGATTGAAACATCTCCTTACCATAATTTAGGATGTGAAATACACTTGGATCTGCTCTTGGGCCTCTATCCTGCTAAGGTTGTCTATTAACATGTCAGTATCATATGGCTCTCAGTGAGTAATTAGTAAAGTTTAATATCTGGTAGAACAACTTCCTACTCATAAACTATCTTTAAAATAGTACCCAATATGGCCAAGATGCCTTTAAACAAGCTTAAGAAAAATATAGACTGAGAGGTGATGTTCGTAAGATAGGTCAAGGAGATAATAATCCTAGCATAAAGGGCCCCCACCAGGGGTCAAGAAGAGGGCAAGCAATCCAGCAAAACTAGGCTGAGGCTATATTAACCATTAATTTGTCGAAGAGGAAGCACAATTAGCCAATTGACACACGGTCACAACCAGAGCAACAACGAAATCCATTTTGCACCAAGCAGGGAGTTCTTGGGGTTGACACACTGCAACTCTTCGGGAAAGTAACTTCCTGTACTTACTGAAATGTAAAAGGTGCGTACCCCTGGACCTGGTATTCCCACTTTTAGGAATACAGTCAATGAAAATAAGAACTCCAATATGTCGGGCATATGGACAAGTATATCTACCTCACGGCACTTTGATAACTGCAACAAGTCAGAAACAATACGAATAGTGACCAACACGGAAACCATTAAACGGATCCATCCAACATGTCCATTCTGTGGAGTAGTACACAGTCGCCAAAAAGAACAATTGAATATATATGCCCATGGGATCATTGAAGGACAAGAGCAAGCTGCAGAGTAACATGTACTTGGTTCTTACATTTCTAGACCTCTGTATTGTAGAGGGGAAGGAGCACTGCAGTTGACCAGTGATATCAAGTTCTGCAACGGGCCAAAGGTGATGGACCCAAAGTCAAAGGCAAATAGCTCATCCACACTGAGAGGAAGAATGAGAACAGGTACAAATGCGAGTAAATCTACACAGATACAGGGGAGGTGAAAGGGAACTTTCATGCTGAGACTAGAGCATGGCAAGTGGCAAGTTCATGCTTGAGTGACCAGTGCTTTCACTGTCTCCATGAAGTAGGAGTCCCAGTCTGTGGGCACAGGGTTTTCTAGATAAGGTCCCTGTAGCAGACACAGGGATCACAGCTGCTGTCCCTGCCTTATGGCTGTGTAATCAGAGGCGTAAGAAGTTAAACGATTTGCCCAAACATACCCTGGGTGGGCGGAAAACCAGAGCTCAGGGTTCTTGATCCTGAGATCAGCTTCTTTGTACTCAAAAGAGTCATCGATAAAAAAATGGACTACACCCATGACATAAGGAATATGTGCAGGGCGCCAGAATACTAAAAAAGAAATTAAAGACACAGACGGAGTCTCTAGCAATCTTTCATCCCTCCAAAATAAACAGACCACTAGGCATGGCCAAAGCACACCATAGGATTTCCAACTCCGAATTTCTTAAAAAAAAAAAAAAAACAACTTCATCTCAAATCTTGTGCTTATAAGAAACTGCATTCCAAAGAAACAATGCTACAACGTGTGAAAGCATACAATAAATGAACTGTGTTCCGGAGAAAGAATGTCTCCTAGAACAGATATGCTTGTGGAAGTTTCCTTGGGGAGAAGAGGAAGTCCGTTTAGTCATCCTGCTCTCAGAGACATTCGCAGTTAATCCTGGAGCCCACCCTGCACTCATCCTTCTGTGCCTTTTTCTAACAATTTCTATCTTCAGCACAAACTGGTTTCCTGTAAACAGTCTGGAGTTCGTATGACTAATCACCATCTAACATTTAAATGCCTCTCATCCTGTAAACAGTTGACAAATGCTAATTCAAGAAGCAGAATTTTTGTTTTAAATATTTCCCTGACTTTTTTTTTCCCCCTCCAGGATAAAAGAACTAAACAGGAAACAGAGGACAAGGAGGTATGAAGAAGACACAAATTTCACGGATTCATAATATTCTAAATGACATCAAAGTGATAAGAATTGCATGTGACAGTGTTGATGCAACTAAGCAGGTTTGTGTTTAAGGAGTTTTTTTTTTTTTTTTAAAAAGGGTCTAATCACATTTTGATATCATTCATTAAGTTACGCCAACTTATCTGAAGCAAATAAAACACATATATGCTATGACTCTATATAATTTTTTCATCAATTGGCCGTAGAGATATTTGAGCAGGTTATACGTGAGACTGATGGCTTTCTTGAATCACACAGCACTACAGACCAGGTTCCTTATGTGGCTACCTCCGGGCTAACAGTTATTTTGGAAAAGAACTGTATAATAAAATTTACTTTTTGGTATCTAAGACTAGATTTGCCAACATTTCTAAATGATTTTATTTTCTAATATTTTATAAATATTCAAAAGAAAGTCTTTGATGATAACCAAGGTAATTTAGGACTTGTACTCTTGAGACTAACCCAGCACGCACAAGCTTCCTCTCCGCTAAGAAAAGTTACACTGTAACTTTTATTCTAAAACTATATTTTCTATAGTTTTATTCTATAACTATTATTCTAAATAATTAAGGGCTGATATACATAGACTATTTCTCACCGAGAAATTAATAAGTGATGTATATATATGTGTGTGTGTGTGTGTGTGTATAAACTATTTCTCACTGAGATATTTCTCACCAAGAAATGAAAAAACAATTCTAACGTCAAAAGCAAAGGACACATAGAAGACTAACCTCAGAGGAGACAGAATAAGTCAGGCTTTTTGTCAATGAAAATGAGGCAAACTGTTGCTATACAAGATTGGGTATTTGGACACTCCGGTTCTGTATCTAAAAACTTCTATGTTTATAACGAAATACAGAGTTTTAAGCAATCCCTGAATCCACAGTGTTGCACCTATCTATAACAGAAAGCATGGTCATTGGTGGATTTATTATCGAAAAGCATTCAAAAATCCATCATGATGAACTGCTGTAAGTTTGCTAACCAAATACTTGGTATGTGTTTACTCTTAGAAATTTTGCCGACAAATCTGTGTAGATTATATTTGCACTGACACGCTCATTGTGAAAATTTCACAGAAGTATGGCTAAATCAAGTCAAATATAATCCCACTCAATTTAACAGAACTAACGTATGCAAAGCTCTCCACCAAGACTTTTAAACAATTCTGACTAAAGCCCACAATAATAAATACGATTTATATGACGGTTCAATACGTATCATACAAGAAATAAATGTCACGAAACAGTAATTCCTCTTACTGCCTGCACTCTGTCATTTCCTATTTTATTTAATTTTTTTAAATGCTGGTTGTAACCCTTACATTGATTTTATGATCCACCAATGGGTCACAATCTGAAGTTTGAAACACACTATTCCATTCTGCAAGCGCATAAGGGATATAAAGACAAGATCTGGCCTAAATCAGACGAGCTCCGTGACTACTAAATTACACAAACTTTTAATTATATTTTTGCTGAAGACAGCAGGGTTCATGTCACTTAAGTCAAAGATGTATATATACATATGTTACTCGGATAACGACAGCACTAAGAAAGAAGGTAACGCTAAAATGAAATGAGAAAGATGAATTCAAACTGGGAATTCTGGAAATGACTTTTAACACACAGAATCTGAGAACAATCTTGCAGTATTAACTGGACTTCACCGGGATGAGGGGAGAACGGGCACTAGGACGAAAGGTACCAGGGACAAGGGCCATAAAGGCACAAAGTAGAATACAGATGGCCAAGAGAGGCACTATTCCACTGAGGCAGAAAACCAGGGTTTGTGGGTGGGCACGGTATTTCCAGTTTATCTTTTCTCTCCGACCACCACGGTGCAGCTGACGTCACTGCGAACCATCTCCCTCCACCTCAACCCACTCCCCCTTCATTAGATCCAATGGGGCAGAATCCCCATCTCTCTCTCTCGCTCTGACCCTCTGCAGGAGTCTTCTCCGTGCTGGGTCCCCTGTCTCTGTCCTCTCCAGGCGAACCCTCCTCGTTTACAAGCACTAGGCAGTCATTCTCGTCTACTACTTGTATTCGCTGTGATCTACGAAGAGGAGGGGGCCGCCCATTTTTTCCTGTAAAGGGCCAGACAGTAACCACTTCCGCTTGTAGGCCAAGAGGAAAAATCAAGATATATAATAAGATAGAAAACCAATCTCCACACATTTTTATTAGTACAAGTCAAAATAAAATAACTAAGTGTGAGTTTTGTGATACAGGTGTACTAATAGAAAAATGGAATTCTTTATGTGGCGGAGGGGGGTGTAACAGTTTGCTTAATTGGGGCTCAGAGTCAGTGTTCCTCATCATCCGGATCTAAAGCTAACGGCCCTCTGCAAATGCTGATCTGTAACGAGATGCTCGTATGTCATCTGTGAAAATGTCTTCACAAAGGTGGCTACTGGTATCAATTCATGAGCAGATGATTAAGTTTATTTATTTTCTTGAGAAAGATGGAGAGCACGTGGGAGAGGGCAGAGAAAAAGAGGGAGATGGAGAATCCCAAGCAGGCTCCATGCTGCCAGCACAGAGCCCGACGTGGGGCTTGAACTCATGAGCCACGAGAACATGACCTGAGCCAAAACCAAGAGTCGGACGCTTGACCGACGGAGCCACCAGGCGCCCCTCGTGAGCGTATAACTTTAACTGAGCATGCTCCTCACTTGGAAGGCCTTTGCAGAATGCTCTGGGACTGTTCTGCTACTTGTGTTGAAGCAAGTCATTACACCGCAGGTTAATCACTTCTAACTAAAGGTCAGGTGAAGTTCTCAATTGCCGATAAGCGGGTTTTAAACTCGAGGCAGCTCCTTAGCACTTAAATCAAATCCCCAAAACTGGTCCTAACTGCAACTGGAGCTCAAAAGGTCTATCTGATACAAATTTATGTGGAAACGGAGACCTCGTTTCTTTTTACTTTCGACAGCATGAGAATTAGATAAAGCAGCTTGACATTACCTGTGATTCAAACAACGTTAAATGTCAAAATGACGGCCCCGTAGTGTAAGTTTTACATGTAAGTGCTGGGTTGTCTTATAATTTGGGGTTAAATTTATTCTAAAACATGTCAAGTCTACAGGAGAAACGCATTTCAAAGCTATTCAATATTCTCTAATAATGGCTGAGGGTGGGGCTTTTTGTTCAGAAATGTTTCAATCTGGCCCTCTGCCACAAAGTGTTAACACCGCAAAAGCACTCAACGTACGTACAGCAGGTGAGGACACGCGGCTGTGGCTTCTGACAAAAATTCACGAACACGGTAACCGTTGTTTCCATGACACTGAATAAAGCTGACCGGGGATATTACTGGTTCAATAACAAACGACAGATTCAAATATTTGCTGCCAGCTACCTGCCGATTAGGACGACAAAGGACGTCCACGGGCTTTAGGCGCCTGATATCTTACATTATGTGTCAATCTGTCCACGCACATTTTTACCGCTCTCCACCGCAATGCATCTTAGCAGAGAACATTCAGGTTGTACCAAATTAGCATCTTCTCGACTTCTCCGAAAATACTATGGACTGTAATTATTCCACACAAACTATTAACAAAGGCCGATTCGTCAGGGACTTCAAACTCAGCCCCGACGCCTCAACTAACAACAACAGAGCACAATCTGTAACCTCTTTCAACTCAAGAGCCAAAACCAACCACTCAAAATCGTTTCCAGGTTTTCAAATCAACCACTGATGCTGTTCCCACTGCCCCCCATTCTTTAAGCAACTGTTCTCACCGAGGCTAACGGTCTCAGGCAAGTTTATTTTCTGTGAGCACGTCTCTCTGCGGCCACACACCTGATTTAATTAACCTGACACCGGTAAGTGGCTTTCCTGCCTGCCTGACAAATGAGCCGTCAGGAACTCCCTATGGTTGCTGCATCCTTTTCGGGTTTCATTTCTGTGCCGAAATTCTGCGGTGAAAAGGTATTGTTTTATATTTGGTGACCTTCCTGACGGCTGCCTTCCTGTGGGCTGGGAATGCCGCGATCCGAGCTCAGAGCTCCCTGTGCAACATGGACACCCGCATTCGAGCAGGACAGCGGTGGTGTGGCGCCCGGTCACACTGGGCTGCCGTTTGGGTCGTTAACAATCTCATCCGCACTCCGCTTGCCTGAAAAGCACAGTACGTAAAGTCTGCACGTGCATTCTTCCCGACAGGAATCATAAAATGTCACGGTACAGCGATACGTATTGCGTTAGAAATGCTATCAAGTTAGGGCGCCCGGGGGGCTCGGTTGGTTAAGCGTCCGACTTCGGCTCAGGTCATGATCTCACGGTTCGTGGGTTCGAGCCCGGCATCGGGCTCTGTGCTGACAGCTCAGAGCCTGGAGCCTGCTTCCGATTCTGTGTCTCCCTCTCTCTCTGCCCCTCCCCTGCTTCCGCTGTCTCCCTCACTCTTTCAAAAATAAACAGACGTTAAAAAAGAAGAAAGGCTATCAAGTTATAACCGTCACTGTGATTTGAAGGCTGCCAAGCAGCTGTGCAAAGCGTCGCGACTCACGTGTACATACGTGTCACCGTGTGTCACCGTGCCGGCTGTCGCAAGAGGCCAACTCCTCTGCCCTTGTAGTGCAAAAGCAGCCACTGACAACATACACATCGTCAGGCATGGCTGCGTTCCAACAGAACTTTATGGACACTGAATTGTGAACTTTATGGAACATTCACGGGTCACAAAATATTCTTCTTTTGACTTTTTTCAAGTATTTAAAAATGTAAAAACAATTCTTAGCTTGCAGGCTGTACAAAAGTAAGTAGGGGGCCAAATTTGAGCTGCAGGCCGTAGTTCGCTGAAAATTGATCCAGAAGAGGAAGAACCCCAAGATAGGTAGTGCTACCGGCCCTCAGGAGCACCTGACTGACAGGTCTAACCCACTAAATGGATCACATGACAATTCAAAGCCAGTATGTGCAAATTAAACTAACCACCCTCCCCCTCCTCTACTTTCTCCTTCCCAAATATGTTTCCCAACTCGATTCATCAACTACTAAGCACTGAATCCCACAAGTCAGGCCCTGGAACACGAGGAATCGTTCACACTGTCCCTTTTAAAGCCCCTCTTGAAATCAGACTGAAGTCCCAGCTCCCCAGCTGGCTCTCCACTCGAAGCCCCACTGTACACCCTCTCCCCTTCCCTACTGCGATCACCCTGGCTTCCTCCCTTCCTCAGACGCCCCTCGTCCCCTCTTACCACAAACTTTCCACGGCCCTAAAACCACAGTGTTCACGCCTGGCTCCGTGAGAGACGCCTGAGCGATGGTGGGGGAAGGCAGGAGGAAGGAGCTAAGAGACCGATCGAGGCAGTCCCATTTCTGTCGTCCAGGCTCTCAGACTCAATGCCATTTTTATTTTATTTTATTTTTAATTTTTTTTTTCAACGTTTATTTATTTTTGGGACAGAGAGAGACAGAGCATGAATGGGGGAGGGGCAGAGAGAGAGGGAGACACAGAATCGGAAACAGGCTCCAGGCTCTGAGCCATCAGCCCAGAGCCTGACGTGGGGCTCGAACTCACGGACCGCGAGATCGTGACCTGGCTGAAGTCGGACGCTTAACCGACTGCGCCACCCAGGCGCCCCCACAATGCCATTTTTAAAAATACACAAGAGTTGCAGACCAAAATACCCCACTGATTTGAGAAATGTGGCTGACTTGTGGCTGACTTCTTATCCGTGACACGTCAGGTGCCATGTGCTGGGACTCTCTCATCTGTCCCCGCCCCTCCCCACGCCCCTACTCTCCCCTCCATCAAGCCGCTCCACCCTGCACATTTGTGTTCACCACGCCCTCCCTGTGTCTTCTCCCTTCTTGGTTTAGCTCATTGACATTCGTCTCTGAAGGCTCCTCACTGACTTCACGCCTGGGAATGAATGTTCTACTTTCTTCATCTGGAATGAATGTTACACTTTCTCAGCTAAGTCTGAGGATATTACTTACTTGGCTTTGGACTGATCATCCGGAACAGTAAGAAAAGAGATCCTTTGTCTCTTACTACTGAATCTCCGGGATCTAGAGGGCAGTGCCTAGCACACGGCACACGTCCCATAAATGTCCGTCACAAGAACAAGACTTCGTACTAATTTTTAGACCCCGGGCCCCAGTGTTGTGTGTGGCACTCGGCAGGGACTCAACACGTGTGCTAAAGAAAAAACAAACCGTGAGACAAAAACTGGGGCCAGGAAACGAAGAGCCTGGAACGGCAGGCCCAGGGGTCGCATGTGGGGGCGTGCGGCCACCATCATCTCCTTCAGTCTTCACTCAGCAGTGCTTCTCAGCTTCCCGTTTTCCTCCGAGCTCATTCCCAATCTCTTCTGCCACGTGGTTCGGGATGTCCATATAAAAGCAGATGAGCCCGGATGTGAAATGAGGCTCCGCTTAAAGTGGCACGTGGCCACTTTGCAAAATGTGTAAAATTCCAAGTAGTAAAAGAATACTACAGACCAAATATGTTGGGAAAATCGTGAAAAGAGAAAATCCTGAGCACTTTTTCTAGAATTTAAATGTCTGGATTTAGTATCGACTTGCCTACTACAGAGCATAAAAGATTCCAGTGGAAAGGTACCAAATTACCCGGGGGGGGGGGGGGGGGGGAGGGAGGACAATTTACATGCTGTGAAATTCAGTGGTATTCTAAATAGTAACTACATTTAAATAACGCTTGAAAGAAACTAATGCTAAATTCTGCTGATAAAAATTAAGAGTATTGAAACATATAAAAGTGGTTCTTACTAAGTTATTGTCATCCTGGAAAGCATAATGCAGGGTTGTAATCCATTTATTATCTCCATTCACTAACACGTCCCTTTCTTCACGAAAACACGCTGTCTGAAAAGGAAAAACAAACAAACACTTTTTTAATCAGAGGACACGTCACGTAAAACTAGGCAATATATTATACAAACAATTGCTTAAGATATTTGTTATGCTTTCCGTCCTGGAAAAGGAGTACATCCAATATTCCAGGACTTGTCTACAGGCCAAGCACCCTCAGAAAGTGAGCAGCAGGAATGATACCTTGAAAACATTCTCTCTTGAAAACTCCTGCTGTAGTTCCAAACAACCAGAAAAGTGCACAGATTCATTTCACAACCACGGCCCATTTAGGTAATATAAACGGTAACATTTTGCCATCTTTACTTCTGTTCTTTTTAATTTTAGGGACATGAAATATAAGTAAGTGGTAATCTTCCTCCTTTCACCCTGCCCCGCCCTCCTCCCTTGATAAAATGACTCATCCATAGTATATGTTATATTCTCCCCATCATATGCTTGGATCACACGTGTACGTGTCCAAAATCAACAGAATTGCTTTGCATTTGAAAATTTCCCATGAATGTTATCATTTGATCTTTCCTTCTGCAACTCAATTACTTCTTGTTCAATGATGGCTATTTTCCTTTCAACGGCTGTGACATTCCGTCGTTTGAATCTTCCGGAATTTATTCACGCAAACCCCCAACCAGGAAAACACAGTTACCTCCGATTTTGTTACTACGATGTTGCAATGAACATATTTGTGCTAGTGTGCAAGAAATCTCTCTAGGGTATACACTTAGAGGTCGAAATGCCACCCAGAAGCATTTTCAACTTTACCAGACGGAGCCAATTTTCTCTGCTACGTCTGTGCTGATTACTACCCTCTCCCTGGTGTAGAAATCTCCCCTATTCCCCACATCCTCAACTGCATTTGACATTAAAAGGCTTTGAAATGTGTCAATACAATGGGTGTAAATCCATATGTCACCGCTCTTTTCATTAACGTATTCCTAATTACCCATACAGATAAACAGCTTTACGTACGCTTACTGGATAACCGAACTTTCTCTTTGTTCATTCCCCTTTGTCCATTTCCTGTAACGGACTATTTTTTCCTTTTTGATTTATAAAAGTTTTAGCTTGTTGTGAGACTGTATTTCCAGTATTATAAAGGTAGAACCTCAGAAATGTGGTTTTATATGGTTTTTATGTGGTTTTATATGATACATTATAATTCTATAATGTTTGTTTATTTTTGAGAGAGAGAGAGAGAGCACGAGTGGGGGAGGGGCAGAGAGAGAGAGAGAGGGAGACACAGAATCCGAAGCAGGCTCCAAGCTCCGAGCTGTCAGCAACAGAGCCTGACGTGGGGCGTGAACCCACAAACCGTGGATCATGACCTGGGCTAAAGTCGGACGTTTAACCGACTGAGCCACCCAGGTGCCCTGATAATCTATCATCTTTAGTTTTATTTTTAAAAAACCACCACACCGGAAAGTTCAAAAAGAACCGAAGGCTGAAAGTAAAATCTCAATCTGCTGAGTCACACCCTTTCGGTGTCACGCGTGTCCAGAGGTCACCGCCTAGAACTCTGTGCGGTGTCTTCTTAGAAAATCTGTGTCCCTCTGTGTGAACACACGTGTGCACGTGAACACATGCAACATTCACGTGGTACCTCACCTCCCCTACCTTTTCTTTTCTTTATGCAAATCAGGCCACGGTGCTCTGCAAGTTATTGTTTTTTCAAGTAACGATACACCCGAACAGTTTTCCAAACCAGTACGCAGGCACCTCCTTCCTGGCTGCGTACTCCACGCACACTGAAAAACCATCACGGTATTCTACCTAGAGGAGGTGCTTACTTACTGATTTCCCAAAAGATAAATTCAGCCACGACACACAAAACAATTAACATTACCTAATCGAGTACCCTAATTCTTTCCATGTATTTCCATAAAATTCTATTTGCTCAAACAAAACTTCCAAAGCCATGCGTGAAAATTTTTAAAATCATTAAACCAAATACATGGGCAGTTTTTACTTGCCGTTTCAATTACTAAGGTCCACGCGATGCTCTGGTTCACTTTAGAGGGAAAACAGAACCACCCGACACACTCACTGCTAAGTTCTGTTTCAGAATTTGCGTGACTACAATCACAGTCTGAGAGAGAGAGAGAGAGGTAAGGACTGTCGGAGCCCAGAAGACTCCTTTCTCCCGACCATCTTGTTAGGACAGCTTTCCGGAATCTCAAAGACATTCCAGCTGAATTCTAAAACACGTTTGATAGGCGACTCCAAAGCAAATCAAGCTCGAAAGACTATTTGTCAACAGATGAAACTTCAGTATATTCTAATCTATTCTGAACTGTTCCATGAAAAAACAATTTTTAAAAATATAAAATAAACTATGACCCAGAATTTCAAACACATACAAGAGAAGAGAGTAAAACCACCTCTTCCCCACAATGTACTCATCAACCAATGTCAGCAACTATGTCATTGTTCCATCCATACTCTTTTACCCCCTCACCCTTGTCACCACCCTCCCTCCATGGACATGCATGTGTGTGCACATGTACACACACACACACACACACACAAACACACACAGCATTTTTTGAAGCAAACCTCAGACACCATATGATTTTATCCGTAAGTATTTAGGTATTAAACTAGTCCCATTAATGCCTCAGATACTGAGTTCAGATGTAGAACACAGTCTCCTTTTTTGCCCCAGTAGGTCACATTGTCCTCAGTTGTCACAACTGGGGTGGGGGTGGTTAGGACAATCGCACGGGAAGAGGCCGGGGATGCTGCTACGCATCCTACAATGCACAGGACAGCTTATGCCCCAAGGAATTATCCGGTCCCAATGTCGCAGTCACTGCGGAGAAGCCCTGTTCTCAACCCATATTAGCCAAACCATGATGCATGCGTTACCTCAGGCTTCGTGAAGTTCTAACAAGGACTCCACGTCCATAAATAGGTGGGGATCCGCTACCGAGGAGTTTAATCTGAGGAGTGGATAAATTTTAGTCTGCACAACATGAAAATCCCGCCATGTAAAAACGATCCTTGAATCCCTTCACAACCTCAGTACACAAACTAAAGCACCACAGAAGCCAACAGCAGCGTGGCGGACCATGAGCATCTGATCCCGTCTCGTTCTTATTCACGCCGCGCGTGCTGCTGAGGTGTGGTGAGTCTCTCTGATGCACTGTCTTCTCACATTCTGAATCTTCTCTCTGCCAGCCGCACGTAGTCAGATGTGCTGAAATGACTGAATGTGTTGATAATTTGATTCCACCTTACTGAGAATTCACACTTTGACTAAACTCACTATTCCGAGGTATACGTATAAAGATTTTGACTACAGCACAGTTCAAGAGAGTAAAAAGATAGTAAAATGTGGACATAATCTAAATGGCCATCAACGTTTGTTGTTTTTTTAATGTTTTTATTTATTTTTGAGAAGAGAGAGACAGAGCATGAGCAGGGGAGGGGAGAGAGAAAAAGGGAGACCCAGAATCGGAAGCAGGCTCCGGGCTCCGAGCTGTCAGCACAGAGCCCGACGCGGGGCTCGAAATCACAAACCATGAGGTCATGACCTAAGCCAAAGTTGGATGCCCAACCAAGTGAGCCACCCAGGTGCCCCGGCCATCAATGTTTAAAAAAAAAAAAAAAATCAAACTACTAAAAAATATATCCATTTAGTATAGTGAGACGATTTAACAGGCTGAGATAAATGTATAAATATGGAAATAGAGAAATCCAACATATATATTATTAAATGATAAAAGCAATGTGAAAAATCAGTCTTTTAGTATGAGTCCATTATAATAAAACTTTCCATTAAGGACAAATATGAAACTCTTAATAATGGTTTACTTTGAATAGAAAGATTAGATACTGGAAGAAGGAAAGGGACCTTTCATATTTTTACTTCTTATTTTCTGTCGTGCTTACTTTTTTTTTAATGTAGGTGGCAGATCAGGAAATAAGGCAGATCAAATCCAATGGCCTCAATTCATGAACATCACTATTACTGGCACCAGTCGTTATGAAAATAATAAAGGAATAACAACAGTAACAAAAATAATAAGGCAAGTGGCATAAACCGTACCATCACCGTTCAACCAAGATACATTATTCCTCTGTGACACAGAGATCATTATCATCTTCTGTAATCAGCAAGACGACAAAACCCTGGAAAGGACTAACTCCAATGGAGAGCATTTCTGTCAACTATTTCACACCTTCCAGTGAAATGAGTGAGGACACCTCCTATAAAGCACTGAATAACTGTGAAGAGAAGGTAACATTTACAGAACATATTGGAAGAAGTTCAGGGACTGTTGACAAAGTCTGTAGATGATGAATGAGCAGGGACAGTGATCTCTGAACATAAGACGTTAGCAATTATTCAGCTGCCCAGAAAGAGAGAGGGTGTCCTATGACCTTCAAATAATGCATGTCCCACTAATTACGTATTTGTTATGCACCTTAAATGGAAATAAATACAGCCAGTAGGTTGGAGGTAAATCTTTGAAAACTTATTTTGTTTCACTTCATTTCATTTCATTTCAGAGACAGCGAGCAGGCATGCGAGCAGGGACAGAGGCAGAGGGAGAGAGAAAATCTTAAGCAGGCTCCATGCTTGGCACAGAGCCCGATGTGGGGCTCGATCCCACGACCCTGGAATCATGCATGACCTGAGCCGAAATCAAGAGTCAGACACTCAACTACTGAGCCACCTAGGCACCCCTGAAAAACTGGTCTGAAACATCAACAATGCACAGGTTAAGAATCGAGACACGTTGCTGCTCAACTGTAAATTATCAAGCATCATGAGTGGCCCAGTTTCCCAAAGCTGGAGAGGTCATGGTCAGAGCAGTGGGTTTTTTTTTTTTTTAACATTTGTTTAAAAAAGGACTTGATAATTCAAGCACAGAAATACAATTCCACTCTAGTTCAAAATGAATCTCTCTTTAAAAATTTCAGTGTAGGGGTGCCTGGGTGTCTCAGTCAGTTAAGCATCTGACTTTTGGCTCAGGTCATGATCTCACGGTTCATGAGTTCGAGCTCCGTGTCAGGCTCGGAGCCTGGAGTCTGCTTTGGATTCTGTGTCTCCCTCGCTCTCTGCCCCTCCCCTGCTCATGTTCTGTCTCTGTCTCTCAAAAATAAATAAATGTTAAAAAAAAATTTAATAAAAAAAATTTTTTTTAATTTCAATGTAGAATTTCTTTAATGCAAGTTTCAAATAGTTCCTTTAGAATACTGAATCTGCCTTGTATCCTTGAAGTAAAACCCACCCATCATTGGTATATGCACAAGTCTTTTTAGATATAGCTGAATTCTATTTGCTGACATTTTGCTAAAGACATTTTTATCTATGTTCATGAGGCATTTTGGTCTTTAATTTCTTTGTATAGTCCCTTTCTGGCTTTCCTGTCCGAGTAATACTGACTTCCCAGAGTAAGTGCTGTTCCCCAGGCCCCACAGTCCACCTCCTTCTCTCTGCCTTCCAGTGTCTTCTTGTATTTGTTTTATATATAATGTCCAAGGCCTTGAAGACTGTACTTAAGGGGAGGGATAGGAAGAAATACATTTATTCCATCTTGCCCCAGGAAGAAAATATACTAATGTTTTTTTTTTTTTTAATTTTTTCTTAATGTTTTTATTTATTTTTGAGACAGAGAGAGACAGAGCATGAGCAGGGAAGGGGCAGAGAAAGAGGGAGACACAGAATCGGAAGCAGGCTCCAGGCTCTGAGCCATCAGCACAGAGCCCAATATGGGGCTTGAACTCACAGACGGCGAGACCATGACCTGAGCCGAAGTCGGACGCTCAACCGACTGAGCCACCCAGGCGCCCCATAACGTTTCTTAATTCAACAAAATTATATTTACTTCCCAATTATTCCTTGTTTTATCTTCCATTTGGGCCACTTCTTCCAGTCAAAGGTGGATCAAAGGCAACCCAGTGACCTTCCTCCCCAGCACACCAACTTCAAAGAAAAGAGTGCAGACTTGAACTCCGTTTTTCACAACTCCAACGCCAAAACACTAAACTGACTATAATTATGATTTCCGAGAAACAATTAGAACACGCTTATTTACTGTTTCTTACTAGTAAGACCTGTAGCGCCAGCCACTGGCAATGCCGCCAGCATCTTTGGCTGCAGAAACTCTACCGTCCGGAGGCCACGTCCTTCCGGGGATGGCCCGTAGTTGGTGACCGAATACGGCAGGTACGAAAAGGCCAGCCCTCTGGCCTCACGTGGGGCTCCACAGACAGCCTGACTTCTCCCCGAAAACATTTCACCCCCTTTCCCTCCCGTCGGTCCCCATCTCAGAAGAATGCCCTAATTCAATCTCCGTGTTCACCACCTGGAAAGTCCAACCAGCGACAGTAAGGCAACTCGGTGTTAGGGAGATTCCAAAGTAAAGACCGAAGTTACTGAATGTAACGGACACTGGTGCATACGCCAGAAAGAGATACAAACGTCGCCAAATGCTTTTCTCAACGGTTACTGTCCCGGGGAGAGGGGCTGCGTGGGGTGGGGTGTGGTCAAAGAAGGCTTCAGCTCCATGTGTAATGCGCTAGTGTTTGTTTTACAAATAATGTATCTGTATTTTGCGTGTGTGTTCCCCCGTCCCAGGACACACATAGAAAATAAGACTGAAAGCAACAACTTCCCTGGTGGTGGAATATAAGTGACTGTTAGCTGCTTCTCCGTGTTTTGTTACCTTTCTCAAACTTCCCAAAGGAAACAACTGACAAAGTATTTCACTACTGTCCCATCTACCACCAAGGGAACCTTTTTTGCTTTTCTCCGTATGCTTGGTGCTTTCCAGGTTGCTTCAAGTACTGGTCGGTAAAGATTCCTTTTCTTTTCTTTTCTTTTCTTTTTTTTTTTTTTTTTAAATTTTTTTTCAACGTTTATTTATTTTTGGGAGAGAGAGAGACAGAGCATGAACAGGGGAGGGGCAGAGAGAGAGGGAGACACAGAATCAGAAACAGGCTCCAGGCTCTGAGCCATCAGCCCAGAGCCCGACGCGGGGCTCGAACTCACGGACCGCGAGATCGTGACCTGGCTGAAGTCGGACGCTTAACCGACTGCGCCACCCAGGCGCCCCTTTCTTTTCTTTTTTGTTTTATTTGTTTTTGAGAGCAAGACAGAGCATGAGAGGGGGAGGGGCAGAGAGAGAGGGAGACACAGAATCGGAAGCAGGCTCCAGGCTCTGAGCTGTCAGCACAGAGCCCGACGTGGGGCTCAAACCCACAGACCATGAGATCATGACCTGAGTGGAAGTCGGACGCTTAACCGACTGAGCCGCCCAGGCACCCCTGGTAGGTGAAGATCTCTAAGCGCTGTTTCTCGCTAGAGAACTCTAACCTCCAGAACTAATATTCAGCCTGCTCGGCAGTATGATCCTCCTACAGGTTCAAATACTGAAATACTTGCACACCAGTAAGTTCTGCTTCCCTGAGGCCCCCCACCCAGCCCCCCACCCAGGATCGAACACGGCAGGACACCTCCAGAACCCCACCCCAAATTTATGTGTAACGTCAGTTCTGACCATACCGCACCAGCAATGAGACATTTGTAACCTCACTCCGGCCGAGCTCTCCTTCATGTCTAGGACCAACACAGAAACACCAGCAGCTGCTGCAAGAGCAGATTTTACTACCGTCCTCTAATCACGTAAAAACACAAATTTAACTGTGTAATCGGTAGTAACGAGAAGTCTTAGAGGGCACACTCAAAGCTCGGGCTGACCTCTGCTTTGAGCAGAACACAGATAGATACAGAATATAAACAAGTTACATCAAGCTGGAAATCAATCGTTATTTCTTCCCATAAAAGTTTTAAACAGGTTTCCAAACACCCTTTTCACATGAATATTTAAGCGCCACATTACAGGGTTTCCATTTGGCTTTCAGAGATATGAAATTACACGAATTATAACTTTTATCATCACTATATCACAACTGTAAATTGCTGAATTTGTTGTCTTAAAAATAATGTTACTACAGATAACAATGTTACTGAATGATTTAAAGATCTATTGGTCTCTGTAATTTTATAGGTCTCTAAAGTCATTTCTAAAACACTATTTAAACATTTCAATAATGAGAATCTTACCTCAGCTCTTTTCAGCATTTCCCATTTATTCAATATTTTCATGGCAAATACCTTATCTGCATTTTTTAGTTTCACTACAGCAACCTAGAAAAGGAAAGACAGCTTTTAAAATATGATAAATACAACTTTTTTCAGTTACCCATTTTCCTTTTTCCTCTCTGTAAAAAAGTAGATACCAAAATTATCAATGACTTCCATGCAGTTCGTAATCTAAGATCCTAAATCAAACAGTATTGTCAGCTGAAAAAGTTACATTAGTCAACATGTGCCAAATGTTATTTTTTAACACCGTATCAACTAATTGTTTACTGTATCCTCCTTTTCCAGTTTGCTGCTCTAGAATTTAAACCCAGCATCTACTATCACTAGGAAATTGACCAAAATGTACAACATTGGAATGACTGGAGCTTGCTAAATCCCGCACGCCAGATATGCCAGATTCCAACGCGATGCTGCACGGAATCATGTTGCCAACACAAGTCTGTTTTGTGGGAATCAATTAATATAAAGTAAACTGCAAATGAGATTATTTTTCACACCACATACTCTTACCCCCGCCCCCGTCTGTCTGTCTGTCTGTCTGTCTGTCTGTCTGTCTCTCTCTCTCTCTCTCTCTCTCTCTCTCTCTCACACACACACACACCCCTAAAGATCAATTAAGGCTAACAGCTCTACAAATTGTAGACTTCACACATTCCTTTCCAACCATAAAAGGAACAAACATTTTTGTATTTTTTTGTATTTTAGTTATGGACCGAAAAGCTGTCAAATAAAAATAAATAAGCCTCAACAAACTGATTACCTTTCTGTTTCTGCCTCTCTGCTTCCCTTTGACTAGATAATTTCAAAGGGCCCTTCCAGCTCCCTGGGGGTGCGCTAGGGCTCAGCCTGAACTACAGAAGTGGAGACCTAGGTGGCTTCCAGTCACTGGGGGCTGGGAAGAGGAAGATAAACGCTACCCTGATAGGCAGAAGTAGAAAACAAACTATATGCAGCACCTCTTCCAACTAGTTCAAAGGGATGTTTCCAAGGATAGTGAATAGGTTTAAACTCAAGTGTCAAAATTTTAAAATCTCAACAGCAAATGTACATATTGGGAGCACTTCATAAATCTGTATTTGGATTAGATTGCAATAAAAGTAACATGACCATAGAACCAAAATCACTGTATGATGCCATTACACAATGCAACCCAGAACGTTTCTTGGTAATTGTCGTAAATGGTTACAATATCTTGTGATTAGAGTTTTTCATCGATTAAAATGGTAGGAAAGAAGAGGAATATCTCAATTTCAAGTGCAAGCACTTTAGTCTTTAGTCATTTCTGGTCATATCTGCGGAAATGACGGGTCAGTGAAACTGTTCTCCCAATGGGTTCATGCTTAAAGAAAGGGGGCTGTCCATGGCCCAGCAACAATCTAAACGTCCACTGCCAGATGAACAGACGAAGAAAATGTGGCACACACATACAATGGGATATTATTCAACCACAAAAAAGACAGAAATCCTGCTTCTATGACAACTCGGATGAACCATGAACCTGGAGGGCATTATGCTAAGTGAACTAAGCCAGACACAGAAAAACAAATACCGTGTGATCTCATGTATATGTGGAATCTAAGAAAAGTCAAACTCATGAAAACAGAGAAGAGAAGGAGGGTTGCCAGGTGCTGGGGGTGGGGAGGTGTTGGTCCAAGGGTACAAAGTTCCAGTTGTAAGATGGAATACGTTCTGGGCACGTGACGTACAGCATGGTGACTACAGTTAACAGTATTGTGCTACACACTTGAAAATTGTTAAAAGATCTTAAATGTTCTCACAGCAAGACAACAAAAGGTAACTATGGGAGGAGATATTAACCATCCTGTGGTAATCAGTTTGCAATATATACAAGTATTGAATCATTACTTAGTACACCTGAAACGTACACAATGTTATATGTCAATAATATCTCAACAAAGATGGGGGGGGGCGGATAAAGGACACTATAAATAAAGAGCAAGGAGAAACTTGAAATATTGTTTCACCCAAACCTCTGAAAGGCTGGAAACAAGTTTAGCTGCTCGGTAGATTCAAATTATGTGCTGGAGTGCAGACAGAAAGACGGGAGCGCTGAGTTCGACACACTTCCGTTCAGGACAGGGAAGGGACCCTGCCTATCACTTAAGCTGTCCTTATTCTGATCAGGGAAAGAAAGACTTAAGATTCCCCCTCCTCAGATTGCCTAGCTCCATGCGTCTCACCAGGTCTGTGTTTGAGCACAGAAGTTTCTGGTGATCACTGGGAAGAGAAATCGCTGTAGTATCCGAGCATGTTCTAAATGCCAGCTACTCCCCTAAGAGTCTGATGCCGGTCCACAACCCCCTACCTGCAGTCCTAAAGCCAAAAGACTTTCACAAGCCATCCGGCAGCAGGTTCTGACATCAGGCTGATTATAGGTTTTTGGGTTTTGGTTCTTTGATCTCATTCAGTATAAAGACAAGCATGCTCCACTGGAGAAACACGAAAGCCCCTGCTTTTGAGGTGCTGGTCCAAACCCCAACAGGCTCCCAGGTGAAACAGAGCAGAAGCACTGAATTACCGTCCTCAAATCCAAAAAACACCGCCTGTGGGTCACAGAGCTGTGCGGGGAATTAGCATTCACTGACCACCAGGCACTGGAGCTAGCGTCTCGGGTGGCTGCTCAGGGCGGCCGTGACGCACTCTGCGGGCAGACCACTGGGCTGGAGGCCTGGCTCTGTCGTTAGCTGTGTAATTCTGGGCGCATAACCTTTCAGAACTTCACTTTTCTCATCCGTGTAACAGCTAATGCACTAACGTACAACGTACGAAGGGTACTCACCTTTTAGAACTGCGGTAAAGATGAAAATAACACAAGTGCAAACTGCTTTCAACTCAGTGCTCAGCAAGCGCCAGCCGTTATCCTGTCAGACACCGCACCAAGCACAGCACGGCCCAATGCCTTCACCGTCGTCTGCTCGACCCCAATTACACATCCCAACTTATTTACGTTAACTATGAAATAAGAAACTCCGGCCTCTTCAGCTACTAATAATTTTGTATCTGTGGTGGCACACAGAAATAGAGCTAGAAATAGCCTCAACTGAAAATATAAACAGGGGCGCCGGGGTGGCTCCGTCGGTTAAGCATCTGACTTCAGTTCAGGTCATGATCTCGCGGTCGGTGGGTTCGAGCCCCGCGTCGGGCTCTGTGCTGACGGCTCAGAGCCTGGATCCTGCTTCGGATTCTGTGTCTCCCTCTCTCTGCCCCTCCCCCCACTCATGCTCTGTCTCTCAAAAATGAATAAACGTTTAAAAAATTTTTTTCTAAATGAATAAAAACTATATTTAGTATGGCCTAGAAGATGATAAATTTAACACAGAACATGTAGTTTTTAAAAACACCAAAGATGTCTCTTCAAAGGCTTCATATTTAAAGCACTCCACTGTTAGAAAAGCTGCAAACACTACAGAAAAAAATCACCAAGTGACAAATATACATAAACGAATGAGCTCTTAAACACAGCTTAAGTCTCTGCACTCATAGCCGCAACACGCAACACGGGATTTCTCTCTCTGTACTAAACACAATTTCAATATGCCGAGCACCAGTTTCCCTGCGGGGCTCAGATCTAGTCTACACTCAGTAAATCCAGGGTTCACCACACCTCCTCCGGCCCATTCCATTCAACCTGCCGTCACATCTTGCCCGGACGGTCCCACCCGGCCTCTCCGCTTCTGCCCTTGACCCCCACCGTGTCTTCCCAGCCCAGCAGTCAGAGTGATCCTGCGTCAACGTGGCTCAGATCGGGACACTCCTCTGCTCCAAGACCCCCAACGGTTTCCCATCTCCCTCCAAGTAACCGTCAACCTGCCATAACTCCTCAGGCCAGCACATTCTCGCCTTCCCACCTCCCACATCTCACACGCCCTCCCTGGTTCACTCTGCTCCACACATTCTGGTCGCCTGGCCCAGTCCCAACCCAGGGCATCTGACCTCATTCCCTGGGTCTCAGGCAGTCTCTCCCATAAAGTGACATGGGCTGCTCCCTCAAACTGAATCGACAAGCGTCCCTTCCTGAACGGTCGCTGCCCTGTCACTCTTTCTAGATCATCTCTTGCTTCCCTTTACCCTTCACTCTTATTTGACAAACTGCGTATTCTTCTGTATTTTACCACTTGCCTTCCTCACTAGAATGCAAGTTCTATGATGGCAGAGATCACTCTTTCTCCTCTGTTCACTGGCATATGCCCGGTGCTTGGGAATCAACAGGTACCTGGTTAAGTACCGGATGGATAAACGATGAGTATTTGTCATCTGAGTGGGAACTTGTACGAGGAAAGTTACCGGGCATCGATATTAGTGGCTTCAAGCACACTGCTGAACTGCCACTAACACGCCAACTAAAACAGGGCACTGCGGTCAGAGAGGCAATGGTGTCGCTGAGATCGCTTGTGTGGGAGGCCACTCCAGCCCCCGCTGCTCTCGGGGCAAAACGCAGGGCCTCCCAAGTCTTGACTTCACAGCATGCCCTTCATCTCCTGCCTGTGGCTACTGTTCACTATTTACTGCCTCATGGCTCCGTCTCCTTATCACCTCCAATGTACAGCATCCATCATCATTCATCATTAATAATGATGACAAAATAATAAAACCACTCTTATTTAGGGCAAGCGTCCTCTGTGCCTGACATTGGGCCACGCATATTTCAGGTACGACCTCAGGGCCTACACCACTGGATGGCAGGGTCCGACTGTGCTCGCTGCCTGATCACAAAGGCAGTGCTCTCTAGACTAGAGGTACTGAGCCGTTCCACGGCCCTGAAGACGTCCTCCCACGCCCCACGCCCATAACCCTGATGCCTACCGACTTGTTAATGGTGATCGTTGTTAATACGTGTGGAAGACACTGTATTTGTTTCTTATACTGTTCTGTTAGTGACCAGTTGGTGTTCAAAACATTTACTGGAAAAAACCCCAAAACTAAGTCTCTTTGACAGGCAACCTGGGGTTTCCTAACAGCTAGAGGTATGCTCTCCATGGAGACACAATTCATATACACGGTAGCCATAGTCGGAATATTTAAAAATTGGTACGGCATGGGCATAACCAATCAGAACGGACACAGTCTCTAACAAGGCGGTATGCCCACGCCGCCGTGCCCCTGCGGACCCCAGACCAGCCCTGTATACGCAGAGGCTGTCGACAGGGAATCATGCGGTAGACTTCCAACCTCCCTCACTCTCCCTTGAATCCCAGGAGAGCCGGGCCACAAGGATTTTTAAGGAAGGTGGAGTAGCTCAGTCCTTTCGGCCCCGGGACTAGGTGTGCAGACACGCGAGGGCCTAGTGACAGTCAGCAGAGGAAGCGAGCTAATTAAAAGCTGTTGACACCTGAAGCAGGGGTAGCAGGCCAAAGCAGCAAGCTTTCACAAGCCTTGAAGCTGCCGGAGCAAGGCTGGAGCAGGCAGAAGCGGTGAGCCACCAGGAAACTGGGACAGGCAACACCCAGGGCGTAAGTTAAAGGTTTTCCTGAAAGCAGAAACGAAAACCCAGCGTTAAGTCAAGCAGTGACCGACGGACAACGGCGGAGTCGTAGACAGAAGGCTCGGAACTGGCAGAGCGGCTGACGTTCGAGTCTCTCTTGCCCCTGGACTGTTTCCCGCGATTTATGCATTTCTTGAAGGCGTTACAGAACTTAGGCTTTTGTTCTCAGAGTTTCATTTTTTTAAGGAGAAGCGTAATTGATAGAAACGCCGCTCCCATCGGAGGTCCCGCCGGTGAGCCGGAGGCCTGGACAGACCTCTGTACAAGTTCCCGATGGAAGACAAGACACCGTGGAGGAAACGGCTCTCTCTTTAGGGTCCTTTCACCCTGGATCAGCTGGTAGATACGGGCTGTGTGGGGCCAGCAGAGCTCTTCTAATCAGGCATGAGTAACTCTGCAGTAAGAGCTCATAACCCAGCCAATACCACTGTTCTATGCAAAAGTCACCGTCTTCAAAGAGAGTCCATTACCTGCAGTCTGTTGCTTTTATCTTACATATTTTAACTGATATTCACAGGGGGCAAGAATACAGCAAACAAGAAGGGAAAAGCCAAAGGCCCCCTCTCACACGGACCCTCGATCTCATCAGTGGTGCACTGAGCACCGTGGGCTGACTCCGGAGGTCTCCACGGCACCAGGGGTGGCCGCCCAGGCACGACTAGCTCCTGGTCCCCTGACCGCCCAAGCGGTCCTGCACTCCGCCAGACCTGCAGAGCAAATACGGCCGTCCTTGGCGATCTGCCTCACTCCATCCAGGGGGGACGTGTCAGTCAGTCTCTAGTGCCGTCCCTTTTGCAGCCATTTTTGGGGGAAAAACCTACTATTAAAGTATTTTTATGATTGCTTTCTGTTTTCCCATAGCTCAACCTCAACTGGGCCCTGAAACCCACCTACAGCCCCACCGTCACTTCTCTGCCCTTTCCCAACCTTCTCCAGTACCCGGGGCTGCCCCCCACCGCCCAGCCCACTGGGCCGTGACCTACCCTTCGCCGCACAGTTCGTGACCTGGTGGCCTGCCTCACAGAGCACAGACCCTTCACATCCCCTCACGCCGTCTTTACACGTGTGTGCATTTCCACGAATCCTGACTCCTCTTCCTTTCGCCCAGAGAAGAACCCTCTCGAGGCTGACGGTACCATCTGCGGTCTTGATCCCAGGCTCTCTCTTCCTTCTTAACCTTGTTCCAGTAAAGATTTCCTTCTGGACTTCCAGCCCCCTTTCTTCTGCTTCCTGAGTATCAATTGATAAACTTCTCCAAGACCTTCTCCGATCCCAAACCAAGAAAATGAAACGAAAAATGTATCGCCAAACTACCTTCCCCTCAAGGACCTGGCGGCACATCCCTTTTCCAGGAGACACCATGTCCCCACAAAACACATTTTTAAAGAGGAGTATGTGCTTGCTTCTTCACTCGCTCACCGTTTACTTGCTTCTCAGCCTCTTTCAATCACTAATTTCAATCTAGTTTCTGTTTCACCCCACTGGAGCAAAATTATTCTCTCAAAGATCAGTAATGATCTTCTACTTTGCAAATAAAAAACAATGTTCTCAATTCTCATCCGTTTCAACCTTTCTTCATCACTGTCGGCCATCGGTACACTCTCCTACTTTTTCTTTTACTCAGTCAATGTTCCCCCAGGATCCCTACTCCACCTTTTTAAATCCCCTCCCCTTCCTGATTTGGGTATCTATTCCAAATGCCCCAGCTGACACCTGTATGCTCATGTCTCTCAAATCCTGATCTAATATCTACAGCCATATTTCTATATGCCTACTCGTCATCTCTAAACGTCCAACAAATATCTGAAATTTAACAAGTCAAAAACCTGTATACCAAGCTCATTTACTAAGGTGCACACCGCCCACCCCCTCCCCCCCGCAATCACCCATGGCTTCCACCTGTAACTGGTCTCTGCCATCCAAGTGACTTCCTTCCAATCTGTCTCTCCCACCCACCTTTCTCTCCCATTACCACTGGCCTGGCTCACACCCCTCCGCCTCATTATTTCATCTAGAAAATCAGAAATCAGATCCTTTTTGACCACCTGACTATATGCCAGACATTATGTTTACTGCTGAGAATACAAACATAAATAAAAAGAGCTCTTGCCTTCACAGTTCAACGTGGGAGACATACCTAACCAGACAATCACAGCACAACCTGGAAAAGGTAAAAACAAGGTCCTACATAAAAGCCCAGAAGACGGATGCCTGACCCAGAAGGTGAAGAGTGGGGAAGGGAGGCAATATGTGAATATATATGTTAAAGTTTGTTGGAAGAGGTGACAGACACCTGAGTCTTACACAAGGCACCCCAGAAAAAGGGGACCGAGGGGGCCCGATTGAAGAGAGGGGCTTTTGTGAAGCGGGTACAGATGAGCAAGGCACAAAGCCAGAAATAATCCGTGTGGGGGACAGAGGTGAGACGTTTGAGGATAAGAAGCCCTTTTCTTTCCTAGGAAAGACTTTCCTCCTAGCAGGGAGGAGCAAGAAACGAGGCTGAGGGGTCCAAATAAGGGAAGAGCTCGCATGCCGTGTTGCTGAGCTAGAGCCTTAAAATATGAATAAGAGAGAACGATTCTTCAGAGCTGGGTTTAGCTTGATCACGTTCACAGCTCAATGGAGAATGGTTCTGAGGCAGGGAGAGAAACAAGGTTACAGCGGTGGCTGAGGTTAAAGACACTGAGGACCCAACTGGGGGAAGAGAGGAAGAAATTCAAGGAAGACTGAGGGCATAAAAGTTGGTGATTAATTAGATGTGGGACCAGAGAGTGAGAAATCCAGATCTCCGTGTCTCTGGTCTCTCCTCTCTCCAATCGTTCCTCCACACTGCCACCAGGAGTATCCTTTTCACTGTTCTGACTCTCACTACTTGGCTTACTACCCTTTGGTACCCTCCCATTCCTACAGAGTAGCGCTCCTTAGCACGCACACCCACTCATGTTCAAGGGACCGTCCAGTCCTCAGCTTGCACCACCACCAGCTCTGTATCCCAGTCACAAAACCCCTACCTGCTCCCTGAATTAAAAGAAATGAACTTCAACAAAATGGAAGAAAAAAAAAAAACTTTTAACCCTAACGGAATTTACAAAACCAAAGTATAAAAAAATAGTAAGCCGCAGATAACATCATTTCACAGAGAAAACTTCTCTGAAATCATATAACTTTGCCCATACCCTTTCAACCAGCAAGATCCTGTTCTAGAAATTTATTCTAGGACAAATTACTGAGAAAAACCATCTGAAATGCAGTGAAGTACTATGTGCAAATACACTTTAGAGAGTATAATTCATAATACAGGAAAAACAGCACCGCCTAAATATTCACCCGTTCATTTCACAAATACGTATCGAGTGCCCATGATGTACCAGACAGTGTAGTAAGTGCTGTAGTATCGAAGTGAACTGACCGGGAAAAAATCCGGACACTCGCAGAACACACATTCTAGCCTGACGTTATTAAGTAACTTACAGAACAACACCCACATAATGGACTTTCTATGGAGCCATTAGAAATGAGGTTTGCAAAGAAGTGTTTCAACATACGGGGAGAAGACTTACGATATTTGGTAAGAAGAGCCAGTGAGCTATTAAGGTTGACAAAACCATCCCAATTTGACTACCCATGAACAGAAATAACATTAGAAAGAAATGCCTGAAAATTTTAGAAGTAGATCTCAATGCCACACGCCTTTCCCTCTTGCTGATTAGACAGTGACCGCAACCAAGGGCATGGAATGTATTTAGACGGCAGTACATGTTTAGTAAGTACTATTTTCACTAGTCAAAACAGAGAAGCATGAAAGAAGAACTTCATTTTCCTGCTTTTAATCTAATTAGGAAAATTATCATATTCAAAAGAACTGTGCTAAGTACTTAGGATAATGAATAAAGTTCAACCTCTGCCCTCACCTGTGGCCGGCCAGAGAAGACAAACATGAGGCACAGGAAGAAGAAAGTTCAGCACCCGACTTCAGCTCAAGTCATGATCTCGTGGTTTGTGAGTTCGAGCCCCGCGTCGGGCTCTGTGCTGACAGCTCAGAGCCTGGAGCCTGCTTCAGATTCTGTGTCTCCCTCTCTCTCTGACCCTCCCCCATTCATTCTGTCTCTCTCTGTCTCAAAAATAAATAAACTTAAAAAAAAAAAAAAAGGAAATGTGTTCTGTTCGACAGGGAGGACCTCTGTTTTCTCTGAAAACACAATACCCATTTAAGTTAGCCTTGAATATAATGCATTAGTCATTTCAAAGCATCTGGAGAAAAGTGTACCAAAAGAGACGAGTGCATCAGTAATCACTCTGCTCCACTTCCTTTTACTGTAAAATTTATCCTGCTACCTTTTTCTTCCGAGGGCTCGAGTAAGAGTGAATGGAAATGGAATGCTTTCTACCCCAAAAGCAAGAAAGGCTCTATCGTCTCTCTTAAGAGTTGAGAGGCAAGTGTTGAAAAACAAAAGTGAGTTAATTCCCCTCCACTTGTGTCCAAATCACAACTCAGGTGGATTACGACTCAAGACTTGTTCTCTAGCAATCGGCCAGAAGGCCCGTATCTCATCACTCTGTTCCACTAGCAAATGAGTTTGTAAGGTGCACTCAGTTCAACCACCTGGACACACACACTTTGAGTCTATTTTAGGATCCAGAGTGGGGAATCAAGGCTTATACTTGGGGAAAGGCAGCTGGAAGTTTCTAGTTTGGCTACAAGTTCACATCTTTTTTTTTTTTTTTTAACATTTATTTTTGAGACAGGGAGAGACAGCATGAACGGGGGAGGGTCAGAGAGAGAGAGGGAGACACAGAATCTGAAACAGGCTCCAGGCTCTGAGCCGTCAGCACAGAGCCTGATGCGGGGCTCAAACTCACGGACCGCGAGATCATGACCTGAGCCGAAGTCGGACGCTTAACCGACTGAGCCACCCAGGTGCCCCGAAGTTCACATCTTAATCCCTTTTAAGGGGGGATCCTGATTACTTTGAACCTGATACGGCTCCCATGTACTGGTTAAAACCCAGAGGCAAAGAGAAGACAGGAAATGGAAACTCACCTCCTTATACAGATGCAATTATCTTACAGCCCAGAAATCAAAAGTACCAAACACATCCAGGATCTACAGTACAAGGACTGGAGACATCCACGAATGATACAGAGAAGCAGGAACAGGGAAGGATTTGGGGTTCTTAAAAACTGGAAATATTTAAGAGTAGTATAAAGAACCCCAGCCATGAAGACTAGCCAAGAAATATTCAATTATTCAAGAATAAGAGCCAGGAACACCAGACTTTGGTTCATGTTTTCTTTCTTTCTTTCTTCCTTTTTTTTTTTTTTAAGTTTGTTGATTGGGGGGGCCGGGGGGGGGGCAGAGAGAAGGAGAGAGAGAATCCCAAGCAGGCTCCACACTGTCAGCGTAGAGCCCAACTCAGGACTCTAACTTACAAACCGTGAGACCGTGACCTGAGCTGAAATCAAGAGTCGGTGCTTAACCGACTGAGCCACCAGGCGCCCCGTGAATGTCTTCTTTTTAAGTTAGTACTTCGATACTACTTCTAAGAAGAGAAACCAGGGATCCTCGTTTATTTCGTTCCCACCCTCGAGCTCACGAAATGACAGCAAATATAAGCTGTCTAAAGAAATAAAACCGCAACATTAGAAAGTAAGAGTAACATCAGCTGATCAAAGATTTTAAAGAATGTCTAAGATCAAGGATGAGTGAAATGGGGGTCAGATAGACAAGAATGGAGAAACATGGCCCAAACTTCCCTGCAGAAGAAAATTAATGTGCAGTTACGAGCACTGACATAGAGTGTCAAAGACCAAAATCAAGGCGCTTACAGAGTGAAGGGAGCTCACATGGAAACTGTCGGTGTAACTGCAAATTTTATCATTTCTGGTGGAAGGTGTAACTGTACACTTAAAAGGGAACAACACGATAAAGGAAAAGGCAACTATAAGAAACAAGGTGATTTGGTCAGGGAGCTGGTAACAAAAGTAGTATGAATGAAGAGTATATATAAATAGCTTTCATACTTTCCAAGAAAAAAGAAGAGGAAATAGCAGAAAATATCCCACCAAGAGAACCAAAGGAACAAAACCCAGTATTAACGTCGTAAGAGATGAACAAGAAGTTCACAAAAAGTACCCGGCTTTCTTCTCTGAAATTGTAAATCATAGTACAGTCCCAAAGAAGATTAGGCCCCAGTTCTCCTTTGATTAACCTGTAAGCTTAATATCACCCCAATGAAAATAGTAGACAATTGCGTCCAATACTCACATAGGAACAGAGGCGCCTCTAGTCCTGGTGGTGTGGAAGGTTACATGACTTGAATGGGCTTCCTGAACATCCCAGATGTGAGGAAGTAGGAAAAGCAGCTTTCACGCGTTTCAGACACGGGGAGAAAGGAGGCGGCATGGCCTCAAGACTGAGCACACCTCAGGACACTGGAGGACGAGCAAGCACAGCCGGCTTGCACCCGGAGGTTTCCACCAAACTCCGGAGACTGAATTGGCCCTCTGGGAAGTGGACGGCGGGAGGAGATGGCAAACCGAGACTGGGCGGCCCAAGAGGCGGATCAAACAGGAAGCCAAACCCAGTAAGTGGGTTTACAATGGCCACGGAATATAAGGTCCACATACAATAACACGAACCGCGTTTCTCCGCGCTAGTAAATGCCCACGTGTGCTGGCAGGAAAAGACGACTCCTCAGTTACTGAATACTGTGTTCTTCATCGACCGAGTTGAGTTTGTTGTTCACATCTCTTATTCCTTACTGACTGTTGGCAACTTGTACCATCAGACAGGAAAACGGTGTTAAGATCTCCTACTACGGGGGAGTGTCAGCTCAAGCTTCAGACTTTAGCTCAGGTCATGATCTCGCGGTTCGCAAGTTTGAACCCCGCGTCGGGACTTCGGATTCTGTGTCTCCCTCTCTCTCTGCCCCTCCCCCACTCACGCTGTCTCTGTCTCTCTCTCTCCCTCCCTCTCCTCTCAAAAATAAACATTAAAAAAAAATCCCCTACTAGGAAATTCATATGCGTATCCTTTTACTTCTGTCCATTTTTGCTCTATATACATAAAAGCTATTAGGCAATACAAAGCTATAATGGGTGCGGTCTTTGTCCTTAGTTCCTGGCACACAGTTCCTAAAACCTCTGGAATCTGTGGAGAGATAAGGCTGTCTTCTGTATGTTAACGAGCGGGTTGGCAGCCGTGTCCCACGATAGCTTCCTGGCGGGTGGCCAGGAAGACCAGCTACAATGGGATGGAAAGCTTTTTACGGTTCAGCCCCACCCCCAACCTCCAGAGAAGGGGGCAGGTGCTGCAGGGTGAGCTGTTAACGGCCAATGATTTGGTCAATCCTGCCATGTAACAAAATCGCCACAACACCCCCCAACTGACGGGGTTCTGGGAGCTTCCAGGTTGGTGAACACGCCAAGGTGCTGGGAGAGTGGCACTCGGACAGGGCGTGGGAGCGACACAGGCCTCCTCCACACCCGGCCCTGTGCGTCTCCTCCATTTAGCTGTTCCTGTATCCTTTACGTAGGTTTTAATGTTTTCATTATTTTATTCTTGAGAGAGAGAGAGAGAGAGAGAGTAAGAGCAGGGGAGGAACAGAGAGAGAGGGAGACACAGAATCCGAAGCAGGCTCCAGGCTCCGAGCTGTCAGCACAGAGCCTGACGTGGGGCTCGAACTCACGAGCTGGGAGATCATGACCTGAGCTGACGTCGGTGCTCAACCGACTGAGCCACTATAATATTTTTCTTTCCTTGGTCACCCTGAAGATTACAATTTACAATAGCAACTTAAATTAGCATTCTTACCACCTCCCAATGATTAGGTCTTAAAACACATTAAGTCCATTTCCCACCTCCTACCCATTGTGCTGTCGCTGTCATGTAACTTCAATGTACATTTCCGTATGCCCCACAGAGCATCATTCTGTTTTATGCAGTCAACAAAAGACACATTTACCCTTTCTGAAGCTCTCCATCCTGTCCTACATTTCCCTGTTTTTTCTAGGATCATTTTCCTTCTACCTTAAGATTCCCTTTAGTATTGGGGCGCCTGGGTGGCTCAGTCAGTTAAGCGCTGGACTTCGGCTCAGGTCATGATCTCACAGTTCGTGGGTTCGAGCCCTGCATCACACTCTGTGCTAACCTCTTGCTCAGAGCCTGGAGCCTGCTTCGGATTCTGTGTCTCCTCCTCTCTCTGCCCCTCCCCCACTCGTGCTTTGTCTCACTCTGTTTCTCAAAAATAAATGTAAAAAAAAAAAAAGATTCCCTTTAGCATCTTCTTTAGTGTAAGTCTACTGAGGACAGATTTTCTGTTTTCTCTTTGTCTAAAAACATCTTTATTTTGCCTTCATTTAAGAAAAATTGAGACAGGGGTGCCTGGGTGGCTCTGTCGGTTAAGCGGCCGACTTCGGCTCAGGTCATGATCTCGCAGTCTGTGAGTTCAAGCCCCGCGTCGGGCTCTGTGCTGACAGCTCAGAGCCTGGAGCCTGTTTCAGATTCTGTGTCTCCCTCTCTCTGACCCTCCCCCGTTCATGCTCTGTCTCTCTCTGTCTCAAAAATAAATAAATGTTAAAAAAAAAAAAAAGAAAAATTGAGACATAATTCACATACTGTAGAATACACGTATATACACACTTTGAAAGTGTGCAATTCACTGGTTTTCAGTATAATCACAAAGCTGTACAATCACCACTATCTAATGCCAGAATATGTTCACCACTCCCCACAACCCCCCCCCCCCCCACGGCCACCCAGAAGCAAGCATGCCCCACACCCTCCTCCCATCAGCCCCTGATAGCCACTGATCTACTTTCAGTCTCTATGGATTTGCTCCTGGTATTTCATATAAATGACATCATACAATATGTGGTTGTCTGCCTCTGATTAATTTCACTCAGCATGATTTCAAAGTTCACCCCCTCTGTAGCCGTTATCAGTATTTCATTCCCTGTGGCTGAATAATATCCCATTGGATGGATATACCACATTTGTTTATCCACCCATCAGCTAACAGACATTTGGATTCCATGTCTGGGCTACTCTAAGGCTCCTATGCATGCTCATAGGTGGGTGTGTCTGTGTTCCGTCCTCGTGGGTGTATATCTAGAAACAGAACTGCTGGATTGAATGAGTGTTTGTTTGTTTGTTTTAAGTTTTTTAATGCTTATTTATTTGAGAGAGACAGTGAGCAGGGAAGGGGCAGAGAGAGAGGGAGAGAGAGAATCCCAAGCAGGCTCCATGCTGTCAGCACACAGCCCGATGCAGGGCTCGAACTCATGAACCACGAGATCACGACCTGAGCCGAAATCTAGAGTCATGTCGCTTAAATGGCTGAGCCATCCAGGTGCCCCTGAATGCGTGTTTTCTAAAGCGGGCACACATTCTACATTCCCACCAGCAACGTACAAGAGTTCCAATCTTGCCACCTCTTCACCGACACTTGTTACGGTCTTTCATTACAGCCATGTTGGTGGGCCAGAAGTGGCATCTCATTGTGGTTTTGACTCGTGTTTCCCAAATGACTGATGATGTCGGGCATCTTTTCACGCACTTACTGGTCATTCATTTATCTTCTTTGGAGAAATGTCTACTGGAATCATCTGTCAATTTTTAGTTAGGTTATTTACATTTTTACTGTTGAGTTGTAAATGTTCTTTATATGTTCCTGGATACTAGACCTGCATGAGATTTTCTCCCATTCTGTGGACTCTTTTCACGTTCCCAATAGTGTTTTTTAGAAGCACAAAAGTCTTTACTTTTGATGAAATCTAACTTATCTATTTTTTCTTTGGCGCTTGTGGTCTTGGTGTATACTTAGGAAACCACTGCCCAACCCAAGGTCACAAAAATTTACACATGTTTCCTTCTAAGAGTTACAGAGTTTTAGCTCTTACGTCTAAGTCTCTGCTCTATTTTGAGTTAATTTTATACATGGTGTAAGGCAGGGTCCAACTTCATTCTTCTGCTTGTGGATCTCCAGTTGCTCCCGCACCATTTGTTGAAAAGACTATTTTTTTATACCCTTGAATGTTCTTGGTACCCTTGTCAAAAATCAACTGACCAGGGGCACCTGGTTGGCTCAGTCGATAGAGTGTGTGACCGTGATCTTGAAGTCATAAGTTCGAGCCCCATGTTGGGGGTAGAGATAACTTAATAAAGGAAAGAACAGGACAAGATGGGAAAGGAAGAAATCAACTGCCATAGATGTATAGGTTTATTTCTGGACTTGGAATTGTATCCCATTGATCCATATGCGATCCTTAACCAGGAACACACTGCCTTGATTACTAGTACTAAAATCAGGAAGTGTGAGTCTTCCCACTTTGTTCCTTTCCAAAATCGTATTGATTATACTGGGCCCCATGCATTTCTACATAAATTTAAAATCAGCCCGTCAATTCCTTTTTTTTTTTTTTTTTAAGGTTTATTTTTGAGAGAGCGTGTGATGGGGGGAGGGACACAGAGAGAGGGGGACAGAGGATCCAAACAGGCTCCAAGCTGGCAGCAGCGAGCCTCATATGGGGCTCGAACTCACAAACTGTGAGATCATCACCTGAGCCGAAGTCAGATGCTCAACCAACTCAGCCACCCAGGCACCCCATAAAATCAATCTGTCAATTTCGACCCAAAAGGTAGCCTGGGTTTTGACAGGGGTTACACTGAAGCTACACCAGTTTGGGGAGAAATGCCATCTCAACGGTATGAAGTCTTCCAACCTGTGAGTACAGGATCTTTGATTTGTCCAGGTCTTCTTTGATTGCTCTCAACATTTTCTAGTTTTGCTTTCATTCAACAGTAAATATTTTTGCTGGGTACAGAATCACAGGTTGACAGGTTTGCTTCTTTGAGCAGTTTTAACATTTCCCATTACCTCCCACTCCCATCACTCCCCTTGTGAGCTGTCAAATTGCTTTTCAGAACTCGCATGTCCTTTTTCCACTAGCAGTTATAAAACCTTCTCTTTATCTGTGGTTTTCAGAAGTTTTGCTATTATATGCCTGGGTGTGTTACGTGCTGAGAAGTATTTATCCCGTCATGGAGTCACAGCAACTCTTGAATCTATGTGTAGATCTCTGTTCTGACTTATAGCTTTGAAAAGCTCTCACAGATTATCTCTTCAGATAGTGTTTCTGTCCCATTTTTTCTCTCTCATCTCCTTCTGGAACTATAAATACATACATGTTAATTTTTTCACTGTGTCTAACAGGAATCCTAATTTATGCTTTAATTTTCTGTCCATTTTTTCTCTCCGTACTTCAGCCCAGATATTTTCCACTGACCTAGTTTCCAGTCCACTAATCCTCTCTTCAGTTTTCTGTGGTTGCTACGAAACCTATCTCGTTTTAATTTAAACCGCTGTTATGTTTTCTTTCTACCCTAGGGTCAGATCACCGTAACGCCATCTGGGATTGATTACAACCGAGTTTCCGTCTTAGGAGGGCTGGCCTATTTCCGTGTGTCCTTTCATCTAAGGGGCGTAGCCCTTCAGGGGCCCCAATTAAATACCTAGAAAATTAGCAGAGTCCTCCTCTTTACTGAGACCTAATCTCCAACTTCTGTTTGCCCTACCTGTGAGGTTTCTGGAAGTTTTCTTCAGCTTCTCTGCCTCCAGACAACTGCCTCCAATGGGCAGGTAGAGCTAAATGCTGGGGATTCGTATGTCCACAGACCTACTTCTCGGACTCATCATGCCCCGAGGCCTTACTGATTTTACAGCTCTACACGTGCAGATACATGTATATTTTAATCAAATTTTCCAATTGTTTTCAGCAGCAGAGTGCTGTGATAAAAGCAAGTGTGTCAGAATCAGAAGTTCTACAGATAGATAGATAGATAGATAATGTACATATATGTATATATATCTATATATATTATAGGTTATTATATATCTATATTATATATATATTAGGGATTACTATATATCTATATAAATAGATATCAGATAGTTCCATACAGATATGGATAGAGATAGAGATAGATGTCAAATTTCTCAAAATATTCTACAGGATTGTGACTGGCATTTCGTAGAATTTATAGATCGATCTATAGAGAACCGTCATATTTAGAAATACGTTACACCCTGTCTGAACATGGTCTGTTTTTCAGGTCTTTTCATCATATATTGTAAACTGTTCTCCATGTAAATCTTGACCATTGTTAAGTCCTAGACACTTGTTTTTATTTTGTGAATGGTATCTTGTATCATTATCTCATCTCTTCTAGAGGATTTTTCTTTTTTTTTTTGAGAGAGAGAGAAACAACACGAGCAGGGGAGAAGGGCCGAGGGAGAGGGGGGCAGAGAGAGAGAGAGAGAGAGAGAGAGAGAGAGAGAGATTGAGACTCCCAAGCGCTGCCAGCACAGAGCCCGATCCCGATGCAGGGCTCAATCTCATGAGATTGTGACAAAAATACAAAATGATGGTGAGATTGTGAGCCGACACTCAACTGACTGAGCCACCCAGGTACCCCTTTTGCTAATTATTTTGAGTACAGAGGAATTCTGATTTTTGTAAACTGATCTTTTATTTGAGAAATACCAAATTATCTTACTAGTATATGTATTTTGCCTGTTGTTTCTGGAGATTTTTATTTGTAGGTGACCTATAAATACAGATGTATCTCTTCCCTTCCAATCCTGTTAACTCATTTCTACTTATTTTCTTAATGTGCCGGCCAGGAACTCCAGTAACATGAAAAGCTGTAACAGCAAAAAGCATGTTTGCTTTGTTCCTGACCTTAAGTGGCACGCATCTGAACTTTTCCCATTGAAAGTCTGCTTTAGGTTTTGTGACATACCCTTCATCAAATTAAAGACATTCCCTTTATTATTTTGAGTTTTTATAACAGGTATGTATTAACGTAATGCTTTTTTTTTTTTAAGTTGACTTATTTATTGAGAGAGACAGAGAGAGACAGAGAGAGACAGAGAGAGGGAGAGAAAACGAATCCCAAGCAGGTTCCTCACTGTCAGCACAGAGCCCGACACAGGATTGTGACCTGAGCTGAAACCAAGAGTCAGACACTCAACCAACTGAGGCACCCGGGCTCCCCTTAATGCTTCTTCTACAACTGAAATAATCACGAGCCATGATCCAACAAGTTTTAAGTATATTAACTTTTGTAAAGAACCAATTTGGGGATGTGATAATACCACTCTCTATTGAACAGATTTCCAGCCTTGCTTTCATTATTTCTTTCCTTCTTGTTTACCTTGTGATTCTTTTTCCAACTTCCTGAATTAAAATTTGGCTGATTAGTGACCGTATTAGTTTGCTGAGGCTGCCCTAACAAGGTAGCTGGGTAGCTTAAACAACAGAAATGTGTTTTCTCTTACAGTTCTGGAGAATTGGAAGTCCAAGATCAAGGGGACGAGGTCAGTTACTTCCAAGTGTCATGAAGGATCTGTTCCAGGCCTCTCTCCTTGGCTCGACGTGCCATTTTCTCCCTGTATCTTCCATCATCTTCCCTCTGTCCCAGACTCGTCCCATTTCCCCTTCTTATGAGGAGAGCCATGGAAGTACAGTAGGGCCCACACTAATGACCTCATTTCCACGTAGTTACCTCCATAAAGACTCCTCTGTTTCCAAACAGAGTCACATTCTGAGGTACTAGAGGTGGGGACTTCCACGTATGAATGCTTTTGAGGTTTTTTGAGGGCCTGGGGAGAGAGCCACAGTTCAGCCCGTAGCAGTTTCCTGTTTCCTGGTAAATGTATTATAAGCTATAAATCTCTCTTTAAGTATCTCACAGATTCTGAAATGCAGCATTTCCATTCATGTCTGATTACTCTGTAATTTCCCTTATGATCTATACTTTTAAGTATACAAGCATGGGTCATTTTTAGCGGACTGATATTAATTTCTCTATTTTATTAACGTCAGAGATACTGTCTGCATGATAGTGATATTTTGGGAAGTTACTGAGGCAGCCCTTCTCGTCTAGAACATGGTAAAGTTTAAGAATGATCCGCATGTGCTGGAAAAGAATGTGCATTCTCTGCTGGATACAGAGTTCTTTATGTTATCTGTTAGGTTCACGATCAACACGTCACCAAAACGCTCTGTGTCTCATCCCAGGGGCAATGAAGGTGAACATGGGTTCACGGGAAGCAGGCGCCAGGACTGGACACAGTTAACCGCGGGCTCGGGGTCTCCACAGCCCCGGCAAACCCAGGATCCAAACCCCAGAGTGCTGCGGCCCCAGCCACCCTTCCATGGCCGGGGTGCTGCCCACGAAAGCAGACCCCGCTCTGCACCCCTGCAGAGGAACGGTTCAGCCTCCACGACGGGGACGTTGGCTAAGTGGACTGCCGGAGCCTTTCCCGGATAGACTGAAGCTGCCTCAGAGGGCGCGGTCAGCTAAGAAAATGAGTCTGCCTAAAAACCTGGGCCATCCAGAAATGGTGGCCAAACTATCTCAACATCCCAAAGACATCATCAACAGAATTCCAGGGTCTCTTCCCGGTTGGCTGGGCCACGAAAACCATTTCTGACCTTGCGAATGCCAACATGGAGACAGATGCCTGATGAAAACTGGTCCCCCGTTGTGCGGTCCGGGGATGACTGCACGGGGCCTTCCTCCCAGAGCCTGGAATTTCGGGACCAAGAAAGGCCTGGCCTCTGATGGCCTCATTATGATTCCCACGTGGGCTACAGACCTCCAGCCCCCTCCCCCCACGCGAGCACTATCTCAGCGGCCCTCAGTCACCAGCGGGCGGAGATGGAGACACTCCCAAGTGCAGTGGGCTCACGGCTACACTCCTTCCCACGGAGGGAGAAGCAGCCACCCGAGAACAGTGATGGCCGCTGGTTTTACCAGAGGGCCCAGCAGAGGGAGCCCTCCCTGTGCACGACGACTCCGGTGGTCCAAATCTGAAGTTCAACTGGGCACCCGCAAAATACAGGGAGGCCGCGCCAATGGCATCCCGGGCTGGACAGTGGAGAAGGCCACCCCCCGCTGGGGTCACGCCCAGGAGACAGTGGGGTGACGGCTGCTCCTCAAATCCTCCGAGAAGAGGCCACTGTGAAATCCATCGGAGGCTGTGGAACTCCGGGGCCCGGTCAGGAGCACAAAAACGCGGTGGCCTGCCGGAGCCCGGCTTTGTTGTGGTTTGTTCTCGTTTGTTCATAAGGCTGGGTGGGCGAAAGGAGAGCACGGCAGTAGCAACTCCTTTTATTCCTTCAGTTCCGGTAAGACTGAAGGTCTGGATAGTGGCTGGCGAGCTCCGGGGCCTGAAAGACTAGAGCGGGCCACGCCCTGCGTGTACTACTGAAGATGACCTTTTCTGGCTTCATCAGAGCTCCCACACGGAAAACGCCAGACCCTGGGTACCCGCAGCCTCCTCCGCGGGCGGATCCTTGCCGCTGACAGGCACCGAGCCCTTGCCATTTCCCGGTAAGGACCTGCGGGGCACGCACGGTGCCTGCGCCTCCAGATCCCGCTACAAGCACATCCCAATGCCTCCCCGGGAGCAGCTCCAGAGAGCAAACCTGAGGGACCTGAAGGGCGTGACTTCAGGTTTTCCAAAGGGATGGGAAATGAAATTCCTAACAATGATTGAAATTCCTGCATGTATTCAGTACCTCTTACCAAATAGTTACTTTCTAGATTTGGAATAAGAAGAGACATGCCAGCCCTTTAAATGAGGAAAGCCCTGGGGTGCCTGGGGGGCTCAGTCGACTGAGCATCCGACTTCGGCTCAGGTCATGATCTCGCGGTCTGTGAGTTCGATCCCCGTGTGGGGCTCCGTGCTGACAGCAGCTCTGAGCCCGGAGCCTGCTTCATATTCTGTGTCTCCCTCTCTCTCTGCGCCTCCCCACCCCTCCCCTCCCCTGCCCTCCCCTCCCCTTCTCTCTCTCTCTCTCAAAATAAATAAAAAACATTAAAAACATTAATAAAAAAATTAATGAGGAAAGACACTTTGTCCGGGAGTCCCTAAATCTGTTGGAACCTTCCACTGTGGATACCCTCTCTGTTCTCTTCTGTGGCATGTTTTGTTTTGTTTTTGTTTTAAACAGAAGTTTTATTTGCAATGAACCTGATCATGTGAATGAACAACTCTAACACTGGCTAGAACTGCTGTGCTAGCTGCGGAACATAAATCCCAACAGAATAGCTTGAACAAAACAAAAGTAGGTGGGTGCCTACTAGATACAGATTTGACTGCCTCTAACCCCTTCGTGAAACTAGTCTGGGAGAAACCAGTTGTTACCATTTTTAAAAATCACTGCTTTACTCTACCAATCGTTTTAACACAGAATGGAATAAATATGCCACTAACAAGTTCTACCTTCAGAAAATCAAGACTTCTATTCTTGACTTGCCAATTCCTGAGAAGGGAGTTAAAAGCTCTATTTTAAACTACTGCAAGTTTTTAGATTCTCCTATGCAAATTTTATCTGTCGTTACTGTATATATTTTAAAGCTAATTTGTTAGATGAACGTGTATTCCACGATAATTACAGCTTCTTTTAAAAATTATTTTATAACATTTATAACCAATTATCACATATATAAGGAAAACAAAAGACATGTGGAGTTCAACACAGGCGTAAGGTGAACAACGTATAAAAACCAAGATCAAGAAACAGAACGTTGCAGCAACCAAGAAACCACCCACGCGCCTCCCCCCCTTCCCACTCTACATCGTTACCCCGACTTTTGTGATGAAATCAGATCATCTGCATTCTTTCCTGTGTTGCCTCCTTCAACTCCACATATGGTCAGGTTTCAAACAAGGTCATTCTAGCCTCATGAGTTGGGCAGTGGTCCCTCTTTTTCTAACTTTTGGGGAAGTTAATATGTAGAATTACTTCTTCCTTAAGTTATTCACAGAACTTACAGGTTAATTTACCCCAACCTGGAAGAATTTTTAATGATTTTTTAAATAGATAATAAATTCATAAATAATTCATGATTCAATAAATAGGTAGTGCTTCACAAATCAGAACAAAACTATTTCCGCTTAGAAGTGTCACTCCCACTCCAGTCAGTGTCTACCTGCACCCCGTTCCCTCTTGTCCCTGTACTTTACGATAATACGAGCATGGATCATAATATTTTAACAGAAAAATCTGTTTTCAACAAAAAAACAGCACTCTATAGCTATGATCCTGCGTCCTGTTTTACTTACTTTACAATACATCCTGGAGACCTCCGCGCAGGGGCACAGAGAACTCTTTCTTTACCGCGGCTGCAGTGTTCCAGGGTGTGGATAAACCATAGTTTATTCGACCTACTTTGGACACTTGTGTTATATTTGTCTCTTTTGTACACTTAAAAATCTGATCCATTTGTAGTTTGTCCTGATCTAGAATATGAATTTTGGGGTGCCTGGGTGGCTCAGTCAATTGAGCGTCCGACTGCGGCTCAGGTCATAATCCCCCGGTTTGTGGGTTCCAGCCCCACGTCGGGCTCTGTGCCGACAGCTCAGAGCCTGGATTCTGCTTCAGATTCTCTCTCTCTCTGTCCCTCCCCTGCTCATGCTCTGTCTCTCTCTGTCTCAATAATGAATAAACATTAAGAAAAAATTTTAGAATATGAATTTTAACTGGATCCACAAATGGGACTCTCCCAATCGGCTATCCTGTGGTCTCAAAGACCATGTATTAAAAACTCTCTTTTACACTAACTGGAGACACTGCCTTTCGTTAATATTACATTACTGCATGGATTTGAGCCTATTTCTGGACTTTATGTACTATTTCTTGAGGCTTTGTAACATGTGTTAATATACGGCAGGCCCATCACTGCTCCATTTTTCACAAGTTTTTCTGTTTATTCTTTTTTTTTAAAGTTGATTATGAGAGAGAGAGAGAACATACGAGCAGGGGAGGGAGCGAGAGAGAATCCCAAGCAGGATCCGTGCTGTCAGGACAGAAACCATTGTGGGGCTCGATCCCATGAACCGTGAGATCATTGACCTGGGCCGAAATCAAGAGTCGGACGCTTAACTGACGGAGCCACCCAGGCGCCCATTTTCTGTTGATTCTTAATTACTTTCTTGTATAAATTGAAGAATCGGTCTAGTAATTAGCATATGTATTGAAATTATTTAATCTATTCATTTAGAGATAATTAACATTTTTATAATGTGGCAATCGTATTTTTCTCTTCCATTATTTTCCAACTGTGGTTGTTTATACATATAAAAGTTCATGACTTGTGTAGATGTATCATTATTGTTGACCTAACCCTTTAATTTATAGTAGCTTTCAGCATTATCTTGGAGCTCTTAGATATATTTTTTAGATCTATAATAACCTATTTGCAAACTGATGTTCTAAAACTCTTCCTTTTCAATTCTTATGCCCAAGTAATAAAGGCTTTTTGGCAAAAATTAAACATGTGTCTGGGTCATTCCAATTCATTTGTGTTTGACTCTAACTATGGGCAATTCATGTGATTCGGCTTTCTGGTTTGTGCGGTAGCAGAAAGGTAGAAGAAAGAGAGCAAGAGAGGAACAAGGATGAGGCAAACAGAAAACAAAACAAAGCAAAACAAAAAGACTCACACCTACATATATACTTCTATAACATATTTATAAATATTCATTCAGGTGGTCTAAACCAAGGCTTCAACAAACTATGGCCTCAAGGTCAACTATATTCCAATACCTGTCTTATAAATAAAGGTTTATATGAACACAGCCAAATCCATTCATGTACAAACTGCCCAGGGCCATACTCACATTACAGGGACAGAGCAGGGTACTTGCCCAAACCAAACGGACGGTACAATCTAAAATATTTACTGTCTGGCAGTTCACAGAAGAAGTTTGTTGACCCACGGTTCTAAAGAGCCGGACTGAAGCTCAGAAATTACCTGAATGTGTACAAGACGCAAAACCTAACTATATGCCATCCATAAGAGATTCACTTTATATACGAAGGCAAAAAAAAAAAAAAAAAGTTCAAACCTTAAGAAAGCTATATGAACATGAGACACACTAGAAGACCAGACAAGAAATAATTACATTGCAAAAAGGAAAATTCCATAATGATAAAAGGGCTGATGTATCAAAAATACGTAAAAATTGAGAAGTTATATGCCCCTTTGAAGAGTTTCAAAATGTATGAAGAGGAGGAACAGACATACCCACAATTGCATTTGAAGATTCTAATAGCCCTCTCTCAAAAGAACTAAACAGAACTCACCATATTATGGAAGATTTTGTCGACAGCATCAACTCTCTTGACCTGACATGTATAAAAGACTACAAGCAACAAATGTAGAATAAAAATTATTTTCATGTGCACATGAAGTTTTCAGAGATAAGCCATATTTTGACCACAGAATGAATTTCAATAAACCTCAAAAGTACTGAAAACTTAGAGTATGTCTGACCATGATAAAATAACTTCGATATCAATAAGATAACTCATACGGCCCCAAAATTATTAAAAGTAAATGCTACACTGAATAACTCAATCAAAAAAGATATCAAAGATAAATAGTATTTTGATATGAAGAATGAAAATATAACATCAAGGTATGTGGGAAGCACTTAATCCTTCTCAGGAGGAAATTTATAGTTCTAATGTGTAAATTGGAATGGAAAAGAATCAAAGATCTAGGATTTTACCTTGAGAAACTAGAAAAAAGTTGAGCAAATTAAACCCAAAGAAAGTATTAGGAAAGAAATAGCAAAGGTAAAAACATTAAAGTTAAAAAGTGACAAAATATAGACAATTCACAAACCTCAAGTAGCTTTGTTCAAAATTAATAACACTGAAAAACCTCTAAACATGACTGCCATGAAAAACAAAACCTACTGAAGCTGACCCAAGGTAAAATAGAAAACTGAATATCTCTGTAACCATCAAGAAACTAAATTAGGGGGCGCCTGGGTGGCGCAGTCGGTTAAGCGTCCGACTTCAGCCAGGTCACGATCTCACGGTCCGTGAGTTCGAGCCCCACGTCAGGCTCTGGGCTGATGGCTTGGAGCCTGGAGCCTGTTTCCGATTCTGTGTCTCCCTCTCTCTCTGCCCCTCCCCCGTTCATGCTCTGTCTCTCTTTGTCCCAAAAATAAATAAAAACGTTAAAAAAAAAAAAATTAAAAAAAAAAAAAAAAAGAAACTAAATTAGTAGGATTATATTCCCCACAAAAACAAAAAATTCCAGATGGTTTCACTGGTAAATTATCAAACATTTGGGGGGGGGGGGGACCAAATATACATAAAATATTTTTTTAAAAAAAGCAAAAACAAAAACAAAACTCCTTCAATTCATTTTTAAGTCCAGCATAATATTAACATCAAAACTTGACACGGACATTATAAAAAGGAAATTATAGGTGAACACTCTCCATGAATTATAGATATGAAAATAGTTAAGAAAATACTAAGGAACTACTGAATAGGGCAATATCTCAAAAGAATAGTAAGTCATGATCAACTGGAATTTATCCCAGAGGTTACTTTAATATTTGAAAAATCAATCATATACCAAAGGCATAATCCATGAAAGAAATAATTGATAAGCTAGACTTCGCCAAAATTAAAAACTTCTGCTCTGTGACAGACACTGACCTGGGAGAAAATATTGGCAAAAGACACACGATAAAGGACTGTTATCCAAAATAAACAAAGAACTCTTAAAATTCAACATGAGGAAGACAAACCAACCCATTAAAAAATGGGCCAAAGGTGCTCACAGACGTCTCACCAAAGAAGATACACAAAGAAGCCTGTGGAAAGATGCTCCACACCACCCTGGGGACTGCAAGTTAAAACAACCATGAGATACAACTACACACCTGTTAGAATGACCAAAATTTAAAGCACTGAACGCCCCAAATGCTGACAAGGATATGGAGGCTACAAGAACTCTCATTCATTCCTGGTGAAAATGCAAAATGGTACCGGCCACTTTGGAAGGCCTTCTGGCAGTTTCTTACAAAACTTTAATAATGCTCTTATGTCAGTCAATCCAGGAATCATGCTCTTTGGTATCTGCCCAAAAGAAATGAAAACTTATGTCCATACAATAACCTGCATGTGGGTATTTATGGCAGCTGTATTCATAATTGCCAAAAGTTGGACACAACCAAGATGTCTTTCAGCAGGCAAATGGATAAATAAAAACAGTGGCATATTTGGACAATGGTATGTCATTCAGCACTAAAGAGAAATGAGCGATCAAAAGCCATAAAAAGACATGAAGGGAACTTAAATGAACACGGACGAAGGCACTCTGAAAAGGCTACATCCTGTATAATTCCAACTATCGGACATTCTGGAAAAGGCAAGACTGTAGAGACGGTAAAAAGATCGGTGACAGAGGATGAGGGGAGGGAGGATGATAGAGCAGAGGATTTTTGAGGCAGTGAAACCATTCATGCGACACTACATGGTGGGTATGTGTCTTTATACATTTGTTCAAACCCAGACAATGGGCAGCACCAAGAGCGAACCCTAATGTAAACTGTGGACCTTGGGTGATGACGATGTGTCACTGCAGATTCACAGACTACACACAAATGTATCACTGGAGTGCAGGATGCTGACAGTGGGCGAGGCTGTGCACATGTCAGTGTGGGGTACATGGGAACTCCCTGTACTTTCCACTCAATTTTGCTATGAACCTAAAACTGCGCTAAACATTGGTCTATTTTTAAAAAGTCAATCAGGGGCGCCTGGGTGGCGCAGTCGGTTAAGCGTCCGACTTCAGCCAGGTCACGACCTCGCGGTCCGTGAGTTCGAGCCCCGCGTCGGGCTCTGGGCTGATGGCTCAGAGCCTGGAGCCTGTTTCCGATTCTGTGTCTCCCTCTCTCTCTGCCCCTCCCCCGTTCATGCTCTGTCTCTCTCTGTCCCAAAAATAAATAAACGTTGAAAAAAAATTAATTAAAAAAAAAAAAAGTCAATCAAATAACTAACCGTACTAACAGAATAAAAGGGAGAATCTATATGATAATTTCACCAGATGCCAGAGAAGCATATGACAAAATTCAGCACCCATTAGTCATTACATTTTTTAAACTCTCAGCAAACTAGTAATAGTAGAGAGTATCTTCAATAGGTTAAAAGGCACCTCCCACCAACACCTACCATTAACGCCATACTTAGGCAGTGAAATGCCGAATTCTTTCCCCCAAAGCTCAGGAATAGGTGTCTCAGGACACCTATTCAGTATTTTCCTTGGGATCTGAACTAGTGCAATAAGTCAAGATAAAGAAATAGAAGGTAGAAAGTCTGGAAAATAATAAGGAAATTGTCCCTAGTCTCAGACAAGGTGATTGTTTACAAGAAAATCTAAGAAAACAGCAATTAAAATGATAAAAAACTGTCCAAAAAATAGTAAGTGAATTGAGGAAATCACGTCAGATACAAAAGTCACTGATGTATCTACATATTAGCAGCATTCTAGCTAAACATAAAAATTTTCAGTCTCATCTACCATAGCATCAAAAAACATAATATACTTAAGAATAAATTTAACGAAGTATGAACGAAACTGTATACTAACATAAGACAATCCTAAGAAAAATTAAAATACACCTTAAAAAAAACAAGAGAAATACCCTGTTTATGAACTAGTAGACTCAACATTATTTATATGTCAGTTCTACCAAAACTGATCTATAATTGAATATGAACCCATGTTCAATGATGAGTCGGCATTTACGGAAACTGACACAGATTTTAGAATGTATGCAATACGGCAACAATCCTAGAAGAGCTAAAACAATTTTGAAAGAGAACAACGTAGAAGGACTTACCCTCAGACTTCGCTACATGCTCTCAACTTTTCAGTGTAAAGCTGGAGGGATCAAAATCAAGATAGTAGGAGACTGGCATAGGACAGACAGAGAGATCAATGAAACAGAATAGGAAAAGCAGAAAAAGATCAAGATTTATATGGTCAACTGATATTTCTGACAAAGGTGCTGAAGTAATTCAATAGGGGGAAAACAGCTTTTTTCACTAAATGGTGCAGAAACAACCACCTATCCATTAGGAAATAAATGAACCTCAATCCTTAGCTCACGTGACACGTGAATTCATTCAAAATAAATCACCAAACTACACATCATAAGAGCTAAAGTTATAAAACTTTCAGGAAAAAACAGAAATATCTTTGTGACCTGGGTACGAACCCGAATTTCTTAGAAAGTACATAGAAAACAATAACCATGGGAGAAAAAAATTCATAATTATAGCATCAAAATTGAAAACTTCTGCTCATAAAAACATTTTTCAGAAAATTAACAGGCAAGCCACACAGCCTGTGAGAAAATACTGACAAAACATCTATCTGACAAAGGACTTTTACAAAAATAAAATATAATGAACTCCTAGAACTCAATAATGAAAATACAAATACCTCAATTTTTAAAAATGAGCAAAACATGTGAACACATACTTCACGAAGAAGATAGAAGAATGGTAAATAAGCCACAGAAACACCTATAACAATGCTATTTAAGACCATGAGCGACTATTACACACACACTAGACTAACAACAAAAAAGTATTGGTGAGAACCACGGAACGTGACAGGAATGTAAAGTGGTATAACCTCCTTAGAAAAAAATGTGCCAGGTTCTTTCAAATTGAAACATACACCTACCAATAACAGAGAAGTTCCAGTAGCAGGTTTTGTCCAAAGAAGAGAGAAATGTATTTCCATAAATACTTGTACAATAATATGCGTGTCGGCTCTATTCCTAACAGCCAAAAACTAGAAACAGCCCAAATGCTCATCAACAGAAGAATGGATAAATTGTAATATAGTAATAAAATGTTAATTGGCAATAAGAAGAGAATATTCATACATTCAATCACAAGGATGGATCTCATCAGACATATTCTGAGCAAAAGAATTTGTACACCAAAAAGTACCTATGGTATGATTCCATTTACGTGAAATTTTCAAAAACCCAAAACTAATCCACAGTGAAAATTTAGAACAGTGGTTGCCACTTGGGAGCTATGGGAAAGTGACAGGAAAGGGAGCTTGCTAGGAAGATGGAAATATTCTGTATCTTCAATAAGGGTAAATCTATCTATCTCTCAAAACTAACAGCATTATATGTATATAAAATTAGTGTACTTCAACATGTATAAAATTTACCTCAGAAGAGCTAGACAACCAAAAAAAAAAAAATTACACTCCTAGTCTCAATGGCTTCACTAGTTTTCAAAGAAATAATACTAATCCTCTACAAACTCTTTCAAAAAAACTGAGAAAGCAGGAACACTTCCCAAATTGTCTTATGAGTTAGGTATATCATTCCAAAATTAACAAGACAGGTAAATTAAAGGCCAATCTTTCCCGTGCACATAAAACAAAAAACTGCTAAACAAAATATCAGCAAACCAACCCAACTTACATCTATTAAAATGATACATCAGGAACAACTGAACTTATACAATAATGCAGTATTGATACCTTTAAAAACTAACCAATATAATCCCAACAGTAACCAAATAAAGAAGTTAAATCATATCATCAAAACACATATAGAAAAAACTTTTGATAAAAGTTAACTCCTATGCATGGCAAAAACTCTCAACAGACTAGGACTATAAAGAAAACTTCCTTAACCTGAAAAAGAGTAACAGTACAAACAAAAAAGCTGTAGCAAACTTCAAACCCAATAGTAAAATACTGCACACTTCCTCCTGAAATCACAAATCAGGTAAAAATTCTATTTTCACCACTTGAATTCAACATTTTCTGGAAGATCCTCTCCACTGCAATAATACAAGATAAAGAAATAAAAGGCATAAGGATTGGGAAGAAAGAAAACAAAAGCTGTCATTATTTAGAAATATGATTATGAAAAATTCAAAAAACTTACATATAAACTAAATTAATATGTCAAGATCCTTATATACAAGATGAATATACAAAAATCAATTGTATTTCTATTCTAGCAACAAAGTTATTAGCAAACAGAATTCTATAAAAAGCTCATCCACAAACACCGAACACTCATAAATAAATGTATAAAACCCACAAAGAATAAAATGAACCTTGACCTGTACCTCAAGAAATACAAAATAATCGATACCAGATGGATCAAAAACTGAAATATAAAAGATATTTTTAAAAATTTTTTTTTCAACGTTTATTTATTTTTGGGACAGAGAGAGACAGAGCATGAACGGGGGAGGGGCAGAGAGAGAGGGAGACACAGAATCGGAAACAGGCTCCAGGCTCTGAGCCATCCGCCCAGAGCCCGACGCGGGGCTCGAACTCACGGACCGCGAGATCGTGACCTGGCTGAAGTCGGACGCTTAACCGACTGCGCCACCCAGGCGCCCCTAAAAGATATTTTTAAAGATTACAGAAGATGACACAAGAAAATGTCTAAATGACCTTGAGGTTAGAAAAAAAACTTCTTTCAAGGAACACAAAAAGGGCTGATCAATAAAGAAAAGTTTAATTAACTGGTCTTCACTAAACCTAAGAACTTCTCTTCAATAAAAAATCCATATGGAGAGGGAAAAGCCAAGCCACAGGAAGGAAGAGATATTTTATTTAATACACACACAATTATCTCCAACAAAGGACGTAAATCCAGAATATATACCAGTAAGTCCAACAACCCACTCCCAATTCCCCAACCTCAGAATGTGCACTTCATGAAAAAAAGAAAAAATCTAAGTTATATAAAGTGATATGAAAATGGGCTTAACTTATAGAATTTGTAAAGAAATCTTAACTTAAGGAAAATGTAAGATAAAATCATAATTCAGTGTTATTATTCATTCACCAAAAAAAAAAAAATGGCTTAAAGGTAAAAAAAAAAAATTACCAAGTATTGGTGAGGCTGTAACGCAACTGAGACCTTAATATATTGTTGGTAGGTGTACTGGTAAAAATGATAAATGGGTAACCACTTGGGAAATTATCTGGCACTATCTACTAAGCCCACCCAGTGACCCAGCAATTCCACTCCTAAGTTTACATCCAACACAAATGAGGGTCTTGCCTCCCAAAAGACATGTACAAGAACGTTCGTAACAACATTAATAACGTGGCCATAAACCATCAACCACTTGAATCCCCACAACATTAGTATGAATAAATAACTTGTGGTATATTTATACAGAGGAGTACTATGAACCAATACAAACAAAGATGAATAGCACAAGCATAATCTTGAGCAAAATAAGTCACAAACAAGGACATATATTAGAATTCCATTAATATAAAATTCAAAAACAGGTAAAGTAAGTCTATGGTGATAAAGTCAGCAGAGATGGTTAATATGGAGGTACTCACTCACATAGAGGAGGCAATGCATGCCTATCCTGGTCTGCATAATGGTGACACAAGTTCATGCAAATGCAAAAATCCACTGAGTTAGGCATGCATATAACTCAATTTTTAAAAAATTTTAAGACCTTAAAATAAACATATTTTCAGACAAATAAAAGCAGACAGTTTATCATCAAACATGATGAAATACTAAAAAGAATTTTTAAGCCAAAATGAAATGGTATCAAAGGGAAGTATGTGAATGTAAAGTATGTGACTATGAAGAGCAACAGAAAATGTAAATGTATGAATAAGCCCATGTGAACAGGGACAGTAATTTTTAAGGTTTTAAATATATGTAGAACTAAAAACATAAGAGCAATGACAAAAAAGGTAGAAGTCAGGTAAATGAGAATCGGCAAAACACAAGTTTACCAAGGACACATGTGGCAATCTCTAGGGAAACCAACAAAAAGTAAAACTAAGAAATTAATAAATGAGAGAAAAAATAATTTAAAATACTCCATTAATCCAGGAATTGGGAGACACATAATACAGAATGGGCAAGACAAATATAGAAAAAAATTACAGTACGTAGTGTATTTACACTAAATATCAACTGACTATACACTCCAACTAAAAGACAAGAGATTATCAGAGTGGATTAAAAAACAAAAACTGGGGCGCCTGGCTGGCTCAGCTGGTAGAGAATGCGACTCTTGATCTCAAGGTCATGAGTTTGAGCCCCACACTGCGGGTAGAGTTTACTTTAAAAAACAAAACAAAAACTATATTCTACTTAACAGTAAACATACATAAGATTCTAAAAAGCTAAAACTACAAGGAAGGAATAAGATATTTAATGCAAATGCTAATAAAACGAGCTGAAATCATTCTACTGATGTCAAATTAAGGACAATTTAACTCCAAGAGCATTACTTAGAGATGACAAGGATCATTCCACTATGATAAAAGAGTTAATCACCAGGAAGATATAAGTTTATATTTGTTATCAGTGAAAACTGAAAGAAAGAAAATAAAGAATAAATAAGGAAATGACAGATCAAGCAGAGAAAATAATGAAGTAAGGATGTGGAAGATTTAAACAAGGTTAATGAATTTAACCTAATTAGTATTTCTAGAACAATGCACAGCAAATTTCTAAAGACTGAAATCACACAGGGGCGCCTGGGTGGCTCAGTCAGTTAAGCGGCCAACTTCGGCTCAGGTCATGATCTCGTGGTCTGTGAGTTCGAGCCCCGCGTCGGGCTCTGTGCTGACTGGCAGCTCAGAGCCTGGAGCCTGTTTCAGATTCTGTGTCTCCCTCTCTCTGATCCTCCCCCATTCATGCTCTGTCTCTCTCTGTCTCAAAAATAAATAAACGTTAAAAAAAGAAATTTAAGACTGAAATCACACAGTAACTGTTATGGAATTACACTGCAACTCAATAACAGAAATACAACTACAAAACCCTCTAAATATTTAGAAATTGGGCAACAAACTTCTAAAGTAATAAATTTTTAAAAACCACACAAATAGTGGAAATTTACAATCATACTGGAAATCACACTGTATTTTGGGCAAAATAATAATGAAAACATGACATGATAAAACTTATCAGCTGTAGCTAAAGCTACTTAGAGGAAGATGTATAGCCTTAAATACACATATGGAAAGAAGGGCTACACATCAATGCTGTAAGTATCTATCTCCAAAAGCTATGAAAAGGATAGCAAGTTAAAACCAAAGAGAATAGAAGGAAGAAAATATTAAGAGCAGAAATTTTTTTTTTTCAAAGTTTATTTATTTTTGGGACAGAGAGAGACAGAGCATGAACGGGGGAGGGGCAGAGAGAGAGGGAGACACAGAATCGGAAACAGGCTCCAGGCTCTGAGCCATCAGCCCAGAGCCTGACGCGGGGCTCGAACTCGCAGACCGCGAGATCGTGACCTGGCTGAAGTCGGACGCTTCACCGACTGCGCCACCCAGGCGCCCCAAGAGCAGAAATTTTTGAAACAGAAATCGAATCTACAACAGAAAAATTCAAAAGGCAAAGGTTAATTCATTGAAAAAATAATAAAACCGATAAAGCTCTGGCATGACAAATGAAAAAAGCAACAGGTAAAAATAATCAATAGAGTATTAAGTGTGAAAAATTAGATGACATGGATGGACTCAATCCAAACTAGTCTGATTTCCACTACAGATATTCAATACATAATCTCAAACAGTGTCACCAGCAACCTCGAGGGCCCACGGTTTGACAAGTGAAATCTTCTAAGCACGTAAAGAAAAAATAATAACAATCTTCCCAAACTCTACCAGAGAACGGTGAAGAGGGAATACAATACGTCCCTCTTTTTATGAGGCCAGCATAATCAAAACACCAACATCTGATGAGGATTTTAAGTGGAAAATTACAGGCCAATTTCTCTCAAAGATCCTAAGCACGTACACACGTTCACAGAGCAAACCAAGAGCAAGGAAACATAAAAAGGGTAATACAAAGTTGGGCTTAGGTTAGAAATGCCAGGTTAGTTTAACATTTGAAAATAAACGGGGGTAATTCAATACATTAACAGAGCAAGAGAGAAAAGCCTTAAGTGTCTCAAAAGATGCTGATAAAACATCTTAAAATCCAACACAATCCATAATTGAAAAAGTAAAATTAGCTAGGTTACTAGGTGCAAAGTCGAACAAAATTCAATTATATTTCTAACTATTAGCAAAAAAAAAAAAAAAAAAAAAAACCCTAGAAAATGAAATCTAACAATTCTAATTAAAATAACAAAGAATGTCACATTCCTTCATTGATTGGCTGACCTAGCGTTAAGATGTCAATTATCCACAAATGGATGTCTAAAGAAGTTTTTTTTTTTTAAGGGTATTCATTTATTTGGGTGGGGGGTGGGCACGAGCAGGAGAGGGGCAGAGAGAGAGAATCCCAAGCAGGCTCCACGCTGTCAGCGCAAAGCCCAATGGGAGGCTCTGTCTCATGAACAGAGAGATCATGACCTGAGCCAAATCCAGAGTCAGAGCTTAACCGACTGAGCCACCCGGGTGCCCCTACAAACTGATCTCTAGTTTCAGTGTAATCCTAATCAAAATTCAAGCAGATGTATGGGTATGGATTTTTAAGAGTAATTCTGAAATTGAAATACTCACTGTAAAATTACATGAAAATATAAAGGGCCAAGAACAGAGGAGGAGAGGGAGGATGTTGGAGGATATACACTACCAGATACGGAACTTCTTAATCTAGAGTAACGTAACCCAAGTGTGGCAGTGGCACGACGAGAGACAAATAAGCCGTTGGAGGAGAAGAGAGTCCAGAAGCATCCTCAACCTTACATTGACATATGAAGAAGAAAAATATCTTGGGAAAAAATTCCACGCGGAAATATTTCATTCAAAACTCTAATATATTTTCTGATCAATTGTATCAATTATGACATCAAGGAAATCAGACTTGAGTTAAATTGCCTCACAGACTGTATAAAATCGCTTCCAAACCAAGTAGCAGAACTTTTATAAAAACTCTCTTTCTTACCTCTCCAAAAGCTCCTCGACCAATCACCTTCAATATCTCAAAGTCTTCTCTATGTAGACGCATCTGTTTCACTTTAGAAGTAAATGGTTTGGCTGAAACAAAAGAGCAACATTAGTCACTTTCTTCATGAAATGTGATGCAAATTAGGTACATATAATGGTATTTCTTAAACAACAAAAATTCAAGTTATGATTAAGAATGAAGTCAAAGTGTTTCATAATCCCACCACACTATATTGAGAATAGATTTAATATCCATAAGAAAACAATTTCCCTTATTTCTTTTCCTTTTTTTAATGTTTATTTTTGAGAGAGACAGAGCAGGAGCAGGAGAGGGGCAGAGAGAGGGAGACCCCGAATCCGAAGCAGGCTCCAGGCTCTGAGCTAGCAGCACAGAGCCCAACGTGGGGCTCGAACTCACAAACTGCCAGATCATGACCTGAGCGGAAGTCAGATGCTTAACCAACTGAGCCACCCAGCGCCCCAATTTCCTTTATTTCTTATATGTGAATACATTTTTGTTGACAACATATTGTTAAACAGCTAATAACATATGAAATAATGCAAAGTAACAGGGAGGTACAAGCGAGACCAGTTTATTTTCATGCTAAACATTCTGCATATTCTAGCTCTCAATGCTAGACACATACTTGAACACAAATGTCCGAGAAGTAAAAGCAAATTTCATGGTACCCAAGGGAGTTTCAGCCAAGAAAATTCAGATTTCTTTCACATTCATTCATTCATTTATCCTTTTAACACACCCTCAGCAAGAATTTACACTATACAAAGCATGGTGGCAATCACCAGGGTCTGAACTAATAAGATTACAATACCGTACCTTCCTTCAAGAAGTTCTGAGGCTTTAGGACAGACAGAGAGTAGGCACACGTACAAAATGTAACAATGTGATGAGACTTCTAATGGAGGTAAACAAAGTACTTCAGACGAGTGAGAACAGAACACTAAGAATTCGCGGATATACCACAGGAACTGGACCTTGAGGACTAAGTAGAATTTTGCTACTTTGACTGGGTTTGCAGTGTAGACATTCCAGGCACAGGAGGCAATACAAGCAAATGAAGAGAGGAGGGAAATTAATTTGAGGTGCTAACATGCAATAATCCATTGTCGTTATAGAATTTTGAGAAGAAATGCAAAGAAATTGAAGATGGAAAGTGGAAAACATAAATGGCCTTAAATATCATGGAAAGAATTTAGACATATTATTAATTATAAAGGATAAATTGACATTTTTTAAAATTACAGATTCAATGTACATTCTGCTGCCTCTAAGACAAATTTAGACCTGCTTCCTTCCTTCCCCTCATGTCCCTCTTTATTCTCACACAAAAAGGAGTAATGTGATTAAAAGGTCATTATGTATGGATATCTGCAAATCAATCAGTGTGATACACCACATTAATAAAAGAAAGGACAAGAACCACATGATCTTCTCAACAGATGCAGAAAAAGCATTTGACAAAACAGAGCATCCTTTCTTGACAAAAACCCTCAAGAACGTAGGTTTAGAGGGAACATACCTCAACATCATAAAGGTCATATATGAAAGACCCACAGCTAATATCATCCTCAATAGGGAAAAACTGAGAGCTTTTCCCCTAAGGTCAGGAACACAACAGAGATGTCCACTCTCACCACTGTTGTTCAACATAGTACTTGAAGTCCTAGCCTCAGGAATCAGACAACAAAAAGAAATAAAAGGCATCCAAATCAGCAAGGAAGAAGTCAAACTTCCCACTCTTTGCAGAGGAAGTGATATTCCACATGGAAAACCTGAAAGACCCCACCAGAAGTCTCCTAGAATGGACACATGAAGTCAGCAAAGTCACAGGACACAACATGTTGCATTTTTGTACACCAACAATGAAGAAGAAGAAAAGAGAAATCAAGGAATCGATCGATCCCTTTTACAATTGCACCAAAAACCGTAACATATGAGGAATAAACCTAATCAAAGAGGTAAAAATTAGATCTGTACTCTGAAAGCTATAGAACGCTTATGAAAGAAACTGAAGACACAAAGAAATGGAAAAACATTCCACGTTCATGGATTGAAAGAACAAACACTGTTAAAATGTCTATACAACCCAAAGCAATCTACACATTCAATGCAGTCCCTATAAAAATAACACCAGCATGTTTCACAGAGCTAGAACAAACTATTCTAAAATTTGTACGGAACAGAAAAGTCCCCAAATAGAAAAGCAAAGTGGGAGTCATCACAATTTCAGACATCAAGCTGTATTATAAAGCTATAGCCATCAAGGCAGTATGGTAGTGGCAAAAGAAGAAGAAAAAAAGACACATAGATCAATGGAACAGAACAGAGGACCGAGAAATGGACCCACAACTATATGGTCAACTCATCTTCAACAAAGCAGGAAATACAGGAAAGCATATTCCAATTCAAGGAAAAAAGTCTCTTCAACAAATGGTGCTGGGAAAACGGGATGCAACATGCAGAAGAATGGAACCGGACCACTTTCTTATACCACACAGGAAAACAAACTCAACATGGATGAAACACCTAAATGTGAAGCAGGAAACCACCAAAATCCCAGAGGAGAACACAGGTAGCAACCTCTCTGCCCTTGGCCATAGCAACTTTTTACTAGACACATCTCTGCAGGCAAGGGAAACAAACGCAAAAGTGAAATACTGGGACCTCATCAAGATAAAAAAAAAAAACAACTTATGCACAGCAAAGGAAACAATCAACAAAACTAAAAGGCAGCCTACGGAATGGGAGAAGATATCTACAAATGACCTGTCTGATAAACGGCTAATGTCCAAAATCTATAACGAACTCGTCAAACTCAACACCCAAAAAATAATCTGGTTAAGAAACAGGCAGAAGACATGAAGAGATATTTCTCCAAAGAAGACATACACAAATGGCCAACCGACACATGAAAAAACGCTCAACGTCACTCATCATCAGGGAAATACAAATCAAAACCACAATGAGATGCCACCTCACACCAGTCAAAATAGCTAAAATCAACAACTCAGGAAACAACAGATGTTGGCGAGGATGCAGAGAAAGGGGAACCCTCATGCACTGCTGGTGGGAATGCAAACTGGTGCAGCCACTCTGGAAAACAGTATGCAGGTTCCTCAGAAAGTTAAAGACCAAACTACCCAAGGACCCAGCAACTGCACTACTAGGTATTTATCCAAAGGTATCCAAAGGATACAAAACTACTGATTCAAAGGGGCACATGTACCCCAACGTTTATAGCAGCGCTATCAACAATAGCCAAAGTATGGAAAAAGCCCAAATGTCCATCGACTGATGTATGGATAAAGATGATGTGGTATATAAGTACACCGGAATATTACTCAGCCACCAAAAAGAATGAAATCCTGCCATTTGCAATGATATAGATGGAACTAGAGTGTGTTATGCTAATGAAACAAGTCAGAGGAAGAAAAATACCATACGGTTTCACTCATATGTGGGATTTAAGAAACAAAACAGATGAACACAGGAGAAGGGAAGGAAGAATAAAATAAGATAAAAACAGGGAGGTAAGCCATAAGAGAGACTCTTAACTAGAGAGAACAAACTGAGAGCTGCTGGAGGGGAGGTGGGATGAGCTAAAAGGGTGATGGGCACTGACGAGGGCACTTGTGACAAGCACTGAGTATTATATGTAAGTGATCAATCACTAAATTCTACTCCTGAAATCAATTTTTTTAAAAAGTGGCCCAAATTAAATCAAAGGCACATCATCAAAATTAAACATTTATGGGGCACCTGGGTGGCTCAGTCTGACTCTTGATTTCGGCTCAGGTCATGATCTCATGGCTTATGAGATCGAACCCCACATGGGGCTCTGCGCGGTCAGCGGAGCGTCTGCTTGGGATTCTCTCTCTCCCCTTCTCTCTGTCCCTCCCCTGCTCACGTGTGTGGACTCTCTCAAAATAACTAAATAAACATTAAAAGAAATATCAAAGTAAAACATTTGTGATAATTAAAACAAAAGGTCGTCATACATGGGTACAGCTCTGTTCCACGGAGCAAGGGTCATATTTATTTGAGCTGTAGGAGAGTGAAATAGAGCCGTCAGTCCTTAAAATTTGATTTGTTCTGAAGGTATTTGGCCCCACTAAGTAATTTAGAAAAGAAGGCCATTCCACACCGCACATCTCAGTCTGGTAGAGATTTCTGTGTCGGTCTTTTACCTTTCGAGAATAAGGAAAGGAAATGGGAGACTGCTGTGCATTTGGAACCCACACAGCGGAGAAGACGACGGTTCAAAGGAACAACAACTCTGAACAAAGGTTTGGGAGATCTCACCCTAGAAAGACAAGACCCAAAACCATGCTGCCACGCGAAGTGAGCACCTTGATAAAATGACTCGGGTGTCCTGGTTGTGAACAAACTGGACTGGACAAATGGTTGAGACTGTGGCCACTGTGCACCAGTCAGGGTCCCGGAAGGAAAAAAACAGATCATAAATTGAGGGAATTTTACTGACAAACAGTTTGCAAAGGTGTAGGAGGGAAGAGTAGTGATCTATCTATCCATCAGTCTGGCAGGAATCTGACACTGGTGTCCCCCCCCCCCCCACCTTTCCCAGCTTCTATACAAGCATTTCAGAAATACCTGGGCAAGAGGGTAGGTATGGAATAGAGAAAGGAAAATAAAGATGTGGAGCCAGGCAATATGAGGCCAGTGCTAGTCGAGTTGCCAGCTACAGCTAAAACACCACACGGCCTCCTACAACGTAACACTCCGCGGTTGTTCAAACACATCTTCTACTTCCTTGTACGTCTCCCCACCTCAAGACTTCCAAATAACCTGAGCCCAAATAAAGTATATGCTCTGTATCCTTGTCCCATTACTGACCCTAAATCGAAAAACAGGATTTCATCACAGACCACTACAGTCATTTGTAATCTAGCTCAGTTCTTCGAGAATAATTCCATGTACACCTCCTTTTGGGTAACATCTTATCTAAAAGGTCAAAGATGTAGCTCTTTCAAACCTCTGAGATGGTATTGCAAAGCAGGAAAAGAAACTATTGTTTTAAAACTAGAGTAAAAGAAATATAATTTGGGAAAGCAAAGGGCTGTTAAAATGATCTTTTATACCAAAGGTACAAAACAGTATGCAAACAAGAAGTAATGCTAAGTTTTCCGTGCAGTAGCACATACTCGGAAAGCACCAAGCAAATGAATACGCTACAGTCATGTGTAATTAGGACGATAGGTTTTGTCCTTATCCAAGTTTTGTGGGAACCTACAGCATCGAAAGAAATTTAAAAAATAGTCCTATCTATTCTTTACATCCTGGAATCTGCTAATAAAAATCCCATTTCTATGACACTGCAAAACTGTTCTATTTTTAAAAGCATTCAAAAATGAGTTAAGTCACAGATTTCTTCGGGAGGCTCCTAGCTTTACTAATCAGTTACCCATCACTCAAGAAGTATCTTCTAATACCTGCTGTATGCCAGCCACTTTATAAGATGCGAGAGATACAAAAGATAAGTAGTCCCTGTCCTCAAGTAAACAAATTATGCAGTAAGTGTTACTTTTCCATTTAAATTTTTCAGTGTGACTACAAATGGCTAATAAACAAAAAATGGTACTCACAAGAAATCACAGAAATGCAAATAAACATACTAGAAATACTCTATTACTTACCTACCAAATGTGCCAAAAATAAAAACCCGGAAACCACCAAGTGTTTGCAGGTGTGTGAATAACAGGTGTTCTCATACAGGGCTGGTGGGACTGTTAATTACAATCTCCATGAAGATCTGGGTTTCTATTTCATTCTTTTAATTTGGCCTATTACTGGGGCACCTGGGTGGCGCAGGCGGTTAAGCGTCCGACTTCAGCCAGGTCACGATCTCGCGGTCCGTGAGTTCGAGCCCCACGTCAGGCTCTGGGCTGATGGCTCAGAGCCTGGAGCCTGTTTCCGATTCTGTGTCTCCCTCTCTCTCTGCCCCTCCCCCGTTCATGCTCTGTCTCTCTCTGTCCCAAAATAAATAAACGTTGAATAAAAAAATTAAAAAAAAAAAATTTGGCCTATTACTTAAAAAGACTTTAGAAGTTGAACCATCTTTATATGCCTTGAGACAAACCATACTTGGGTGTATTTAGTTAATAAACTCCTGACATTGACTCTATTTTAAAATTTTACATCTGTGTTCATAAATAATGTTGGTCTACAATGACCTTTTTTCTATACTGTCTTCATCTGCTTTAGGACCAATGACAAATCAACCTCATTAAATAAGTTGAGTAGCTTTCTCTCCTTGCTTACTCTCTAAACAAAATTCAGGTTGTTTAAAGAACAAAACTACAAAACTTTTAGAGGAAGAAATCAGAGACTGATAGAGACCTTATAATCATAAGGTCTGAAAACACGTGCTAGTGAAAACATCCTTTCATGGACTTTTGATAATTGACTTCTTTCACATTATTGCCCATTTCATGTTTTCGATTTCTTCCTACGACAACTGTATTAATTACACTTTTATACAAATTTATACATTGCACTGAAATTTTTAAATTCATTGGAGTAAAGTAAATAGGATTCTTTTGTTTAAAAAATCTATAAGATAGGTAGGTTTGATCCCTTTTTAGGTGCTAATATTGTATATTTGGATCTATTTTCATTGTTTTCCCTTACCAATACTGCTGGAAGTTTGCACATTTTACAATTATTCTTCCAAGTAGATAATATTTAGATTTGCCAGTGCTCTCTAAAATTCTGTGGCGTTTCTTCTTGTTTTAGTGGGTTCTCCCCCAAATTTGTGCAAAATTTCAGAAAAAGTAGAGGGTAATATTAACCCCTCCCACCACCAAAAAACTAAGGCATATTAATAATTAACAAAAGAGATATTGGGGGGAAAGACATGAGTAGAATAGAGATTAAAAAGAGCCATACATACTGCTTTAAAAAAATGTTGAACTAACCAGGACATAATGATTCTAAACATGTATAGGCCAGCAACGTAAGCTCAAAATAGGTAAAGCCAAACTGACAGATATAAAAGAAACAAACTCACCTTCATATATTTTACTGTAACTCTCTTAGTAAGTGACAGCTCAAACAGACCAAAACAAAAGCAAAAACAAAAAAGAAACAAAAAACCTGAGCACCTTGTCTATAATATACCACTGAGGAGTTGGAGAATATCATTTTAAAACACACATAAAACTGCTACAAATTTTGGTAATATGCCAAGACATAAAACCACCTCCAAAGAACTTCAAAGTATTGGGAACATAAAAACCAAATTACAGGAGTACAGTGCAATTAGAAATCGGTAACAGAAGGGCGCCTGGGTGTCTCAGTCAAGCATCCAACTCTTGATTTCGGCTCAGGTCATGATCTCACGGTTTGTGAGATCAAGACCCCTGTCAGGCTCTGCAACGACAGCACAGAGACTGCCTGGGATTCTCTCTCTCTCTCTCTGCCCCTCCCCCACTGTGCTCACTCTCAAAATAAATAAATAATTTTTTAAAAAGAAATCAATAGCAGAAAGATTCCCAGGAAAAACCATAAACTCTGATATCCAAAAACAATTTTGAAGAAAAATTAATAAAATAATCAGAAAATATTAGAACTATATAGTTAAGAAAATACTATACTTCAAAAGTTCTAGAACACAACCGAAACCAGTATATACCACATGGGGAAAAAAGCTCTCAACATTTACACTGGTAAAGAAGGAAAGCTTAAAAATTAAGGTGTTAAGCAGACAACACAAAATATTAGACTAAAAGAATAAACTCAAAGTATAAGAAAACAAAAATGTAGGAAAGCAAAATAAATAAAATCAATTAATTTTAAAATAACCACATAATAGGTAAGTTCAACAAGACCAAAGGATGGTTCACTGAAGAAAAACAGTAAAAACAACTGAAAAGTCACTATTAGGAATGAGAAACGACAAAACTCCAGATGCCTCTGAGATTAAATGGACAGTAAAAGAATATCATTAAAAGCTTATGCCGATAAATTCAAAAATGCAGCCGTGAACAAATTCCTAGAAAGAGTAACTGATTTTTTTCAAAACTGAAAATATGAACTCACCAATAAATAAGTTGAATCAGTAATGTAAAAAATCTTCCACAAAGAAAATTACAATCATGAACAGCTTTACCTGCAAGTTCAACTATACACACTAAGAAAGTGGTAACTCCCATATTAAAACAAACTTTCCAAAGAATAAACCGAGAGAGAAAGCTATCATTTCATCCTAATCTCATACCAAAAATACAGGTAAGTTTGTTCATGAATACAGATGTAAAAAAAACTTACCAATTATCAAACTGATCAATTTATAAATAAAATAACATGACCAAATTGAGTTTATCCCAAGAATACAAGGTTGTTTTAATATTAGAAAACTGATTAACATAACTCACCATATACATAGATTGAAGAAAATATCAATATCTTAATAAATATATTTATAATACAAACCCTGTTCAATAAAATTATACAACCATTCTTGCTACTTTTAAAAGCTACACTTTTAACAAATGAGAAACAAAAGGAAACTTCCATGGCCTGATAACTGATGGCGACAACAGCAGCACTGCAGAACAGCAAACAAAACACTTACAAAGTAAAATGTTAAAAACATTCTCTTTAAAATCAGGACGCAAATAAGGATGCATTCTATTAAAATAATTGTTATTATCAGTTCTACTTAGCATTTTAATAATGATACAAGTCAGTGCGGCAAGAAAAGAAATAACAGACATAAGAAAAGGAAGAGAGCAAGCTGTTACTATGCGCAGATGGTTTGTGAGATCGAGCCCCACATCGGGCGCCAAGCTGGGCGTGGAGCCTGTTTGAGATTCTCTCTCACCCTCTCCCTTTGCCCCTCCCCTGCTCACGCTTTCTCTCTCAAAAAAAAAAAAAAAAAAAGAAAAGAAAAAAGAAATAACAAATATTGATGAGGAATATTCATTAGTGCAACAACGATGGAAAATATGGAGGTTCCTCAAAAAACTAAAAATAGAAATAATACATGATCCAGTAATTCCATTACTACTTATCCACAGAAAATTAAAAACACTAATTCAAAAAGACACGTAACGTTTGTTGTGGCATTATTTGCAATAGCCAAGATACGGAAGCAACTCAGCCATAAGTGGCGGATTACGCGGCCATAAAAAAGGATGAGGTCTTGCCATTTGTAATAGCATGTTTGGACCTAGAGGGCATTATGCCAGGTGAAGTAAGTCAGACTGAAAGCTGAATGCCATATGGTTTCACCTATACGTGGAGTCTAAAAACACAAAACAAATGAATAAACAAACAAAAAGCATAATCAGACCTGTAAACAGAGAACAAACTGATGGTTGCCGTGGGGAAGGGGGGGCGGGGGAGATGGTGAGAGTGGGAGTGGAAACAGTCATGGAATCAGTAAGTGACGGGAATAAAAGGCACAGCGTAGTCAATACAGTCAATGATCTTGTATCGCGTCAGACGGCAGTTACACTTGTGGTGAACACACAGCGTCACACAAACAGAAGTGGAATCACTACGTTGCACACCTGAAACTAATATAACATTGTGTGTCAACTATACTCCAAACGATTTTGAGGAAATTCACGTATTAAAAGTCATCTTCCATAAAAATGTGCTTCAAACTGAAATAATGAAATGATCCATAACATTTTAAAGTGAGTTTTCCACTCTAAATGCAAGTAAATTATTTCACATATATTTCCCCCCACGAAACAAAACTCAAACAGACTCTTTATTACAGAGAACCAACCCATGGTTGCCAGAGGGGAGGTGGGTGGGAGGATGGGCAAAACAGGTGAAGGAGATTAAGAGTACAAACCACCAGCAATAAAACAAAAAAGTCGTGGAGATGAAAGGTATAGCACAGAGAGAAAATTAAAAACCCACAAAAAAATCAACACACATCATGAATGCAATAACTGAGTCAAGCAAGTTGCTGGACATAAATAGTATGCAAAAGTCAATTTCACTCCTATATATCAGAAAAAATTTTGGAAAATCATCCAGAAACATATTTATGATGGGACTTTTGAAAGTACCTATCAATAAATCTATCAAAAATTGTATCTGTCCTTAATATACTACAAACGTTTACTGAAAGATGTTAAAGACCCAAATAAAAAGTACTTGGATAGGAAGGCATTAGTTCATTAAAACGTCAATTCTCCCACACACAGATCTGCAATTTAATGTAATTACAATGAAAATCCCAACCAGGGTTTTCATGAACTTGACAAGCTAATTCTAAAATTTACAAGGACCTGCTTCAGATTCTGTGTCTCCCTCTCCCTCTGCCCTTCCCCTTCTCACACTCACATGTGCTCGCTCTCTTTCTCTTTCTCTCTCTCTCTCAAAAATAAACACTTAAAAAGCTTTTTAAAGGGGTGCCTGAGTGCCTCACTCAGTGGAGCACCCAACTTTGGCTCAGGTCATGATCTTACAGTTTGTAGGTTCAAGCCCCACATTGGGCTCTGTGCTGACAGCTGGGAGCCTGGAGCCTGGTTCTGATTCTATTCCTCTCTCTCTCTGCCCCTCCCCCATTCACGCTGTCTGTCTCTCTCTCTCAAAAATAAACACTAAAAAAATTAAAAATAAAATTTACAAGGATGAACAAAAAAACAAGAATAATCAAGACACTTTTGACAAAAAATAAAAACAGTAGAAAAAGAAAAAAGACTTGCACTATTAAAAAACTATGGTAATTAAAATAGTATGTGTGCCAAGAAGATGGGCAAATCGACCAAACAAACAGAGAGCCCAGAAGCAACTCACACACGTATGGACATGATTTATAATAGTACTGGCACAATACAATGGTGGGAAAAGAATGGACTATTTTAACACATGACTTCGGGACAATGGTCATTTTCGGGAAAGGAATGCCACTGGAATAGCATGTCACACGATACACAAAGTAAAGTCATTCCAGGTTGTTTAAAGGCAATATACGAGACTCTGTGACTCTGGGTTACAGAAGAATTTTTAAATCAAGGTAAGTACAGTTTATCTAAAAAATAATTACCTAAAAATTTGACCATGTAAAGTTAAGAATTTTTTTTCATCAGAAGTCACCATAAAAGACACTAAGTAGGAGTAATTAACTGTGACACATATAAATGAAAATGGATTGGTACTCAGAATACATACTGATCTCCTACCAATGCACTTAAAACAAACAAACCAACTGAAAAATGGTGTGTTTCGTAGAGAAGAAAACACAGTGGCCCACAACATATGAAAAGATAGCTCATTAGTAATCAAACAAATATACCTAAAACCACAATGACAATTTCAGACATCTGGCAAAAATTAAAGTCAATAAAACCAAGTGTTGGGAGGAATAATATCTTGTCCACTGCTAGTGGGAATGTAAATGAATATAACCACTTTAAGTTTCCCATTTAGCTATTTCAATCGATCATGTGCACATCCTAGTCTCGAGATTCCTTCTTCAATACATACAGCACCTAAAGAAACTTGCATATGGGAACCGAAAGACAGTACTATACAGCATTACCCATAATAATGAAAACCTGGAAACAAACGTCCATCTACATGAAGATAAATAAACTGTGGTTCATTCATGCAACCAAGTAATATAAGCACATGAAAATAAATAAACCATAGCTATTTTAAGTGTGAAAACTAATAAAAGGAAACAGCACTAGAGTGGATTCTGGATGCAGACGGGGAGGCAGGAAGGGGGAGCTGTATCACTGAATGTCAACTACAGGCCCCAAAACAAAAATCGTTAACAAGAAAAGATCCAGGGAGAGATGAGCCAGCACAGCGTCTCCTACAAGAAATGATCACGCCTGCAGCTCAGCCAGCGAGAAACCCCCACCCTGAACTCTTGCCTTTCTCCAAATGGACTTTTGTTCAAAACAACTCCCTCCTAATTTCCTCCTCCGTATCTATAAAATAATGTGCTTCTCCTCAGTTTGTTGGACTTGCCTATAGTTTGACTATAGTTTGCATATCCTGAATGGCAATTCTCTACTATTCCTGAATAAACCATTTTTTTTAAGTTTATTTTTGACACAGAGAGAGTGAGTGTGAGTTACGGAGGGGCAGAGAGAGAGGGAGACACAGAATCTGAAGCAGGCTCCAGGCTCTGAGCTGTCAGCACAGAGCCTGACACGGGGCTCAAACTCAAGAACCGTGAGATCATGACCTGGGCGGAAGTCGGACGCTTAACCGACTGAGCCACCCAGGCGCCCCCTGATGAAACATTTTTGCAAGCAAAATAACTTTTATTTTTAAGGTTAACATAAGCAATGCAGATAAATCTCAAAAACACACTACTTGGGAAAGAAATCACAGAAAACATACAGTAGGATTTCTTTTACATAAACTTCAAAAACAGGCAAAAAGAAATATTCTACAGGAACTTATACAAGTGATAAATCTATAAAAAAGCAAGGAATTTCACAATGGTGACTTATTCTGGAAAAAAAAGAGAGAAATACATTGACACACAGGAGTGTTTCCAAGATCCTGTTCATATCCCATTTCTTAAGCTGGATCAAAGGACAGAGAGATGTTCCTCTTATTATCATCTTTTGAGTTGCACAGAAAGTTTTATAAACTCTTTTATATATATGTACACAGGAAAAATTTTTAGTAAGAAATTTTAAATTTTGTATAATGTGAATAAAACAGTATTCATTTTAATGAAAATGGTTGGCTCAAAAATGGACTTGTTTGGCCAGAAGTTTTTCACAACTTGATATTCTTTCCAATCTGAGAAACTATGATGTCTTTCATTAAACCTATTGATATGCCTTTATTTTAATTTTAGTGATCGAGTTAGATGAAAACAATTGGTCATGAAAAAATGAACTGTGAACAACTTTAGGAATAAAATAAATCATCACTAGTCATTATTCACCAAAACAAAGTTCCCTGAAGACATGTTCCTGAGAAGAGTAAATGACTGGCTGATTACAGGCCCTTCAACCTACTACATACATAATGAAGCAACCTCATCCCTTAAGTAAAACCATCATCTTACCGATGATTACTTAGTTCAGAACCGTGTTCTATTCACATAGTACCAAGAAGCGTGGCTCACGAGCTTCTCACTATTCTATTTGTCCTCATGACCCTACCTTAGCTACAATATATACCTGGGGGCCTCTCACGTGTCCTGATTGCAACTCATCTGACCGACATCGCTATAAACTCCGATCTGTTCACCTTTAACAAAGACTAAAGCCAAAGTATGAAACTGACACGGATCCCGCTAAACCCTCACATATATGGTCACCTGATTGTGACAGAGTTGCCAAGACCATTCACTGAGGACAGGACAGTCTTCTCAACACGCGGTGCTGGGAAAACTAGATGTCCATATACAGAGGAGTGAACGTGGATCGTAGTTACTTTTAATTCACTTGAAATGCATCAAAGACCTAAACGTCCAAGCTAAAACCATAAAACTCTTCCAAGAAAACACAGGGAGAAACTTCCGTGATTTTTTTAGACAGGACACAAAATGATTTTTTGGATATGACCCAAAAGGCACAGTCAATAAAAGGAAAAAAGAGGTAAATTGGGCTTCATCAAAGTTAGAAACTTTTGTACGTTAAAGTACACTACCAAGATAGAGAAAAGACAACTCATAATGAGGAAAAATAGTTGCAAATCATATATCTGATAAGGGATTAATGTAAAACATATAAAGAATTCCTGTAACTCAATAACAACAACAAAAAAAAAAACTATCAAAACTTGGGTGAAAGTTTGAATAAGTATTTCTCCACAGATATACAAAGAGCCAATAAGCACATGACAAGATGCTAAACATCACCAAGAATTAGGGAACCGCAAACCAAAATCACAAGATACCACGACACGCCCTCCGGGATGGCTATAATAAAAAATAGTAATAATAAACAAAATAAGCACTGGCAAGGACGTAGACAAAGTGGAGCCCCATACATCGATCGCCGGTGGGAAGGCAGAGAGGACAGATGCTTTAGCCAAGAGTTTGGCAGGTCCTCAAAAAGCTAAACAAACATTTACCTTGTGAGCCAGCAATCCCATCCCTAGACATACACACAAAGGAATTTAAAGGAGGGATTCAAGCAGATCCTTGCACACCAAGGTTCATCAACATGACTCACGATAGCCAAGAGATAGAAAGAACCCAAATGTCCGTCAATAGATAAAAGGATAAACAAAACATGGTATATACATACACTGATAAATTATTGAACGTTAAAAAGAAATGAAACTGATATAGGCTCCAACACTGATGAATCTTGAAGACATTATGCTAAGCGAAATAAGCCAGACATAAAGAGAAATAGTTTGCTTCAACTTATACGAAACATCTAGAATAGGCAAATTCACAGACAGAAAGCAGATCAGAAGTTACCAGGGGCTGAGAGAGGGGAGAAAAGGGGGAGTTAATTGCTTAATGAGTACAGAATTTCTCTTTGGGATGATGAAAAAGTTTGGGACATAAATAGTCGTGACGGTTGTATGACATTATGAAGTGAATGCAATTAATGCAATGAATTGTACACTTAAAAACGGTTAAGGGGCGCCTGGGTGGCGCAGTCGGTTAAGCGTCCGACTTCAGCCAGGTCACGATCTCGCGGTCCGTGGGTTCGAGCCCCGCGTCAGGCTCTGGGCTGATGGCTCGGAGCCTGGAGCCTGTTTCCGATTCTGTGTCTCCCTCTCTCTCTGCCCCTCCCCCGTTCATGCTCTGTCTCTCTCTGTCCCAAAAATAAATAAAAAACGTTGAAAAAAAAAATTTTTTTTAAATAAAAATGGTTAAAATAGCAAACTTTATATACTTTACCACAGTGTTAAAAATTAGCAAGATAATATGACAAAACCACTGAATTATACACTTCGAATGAGTGAATTGTTTGATATGAATTAAATGTCAATAAAGCTTCCTTTAAGCTTTAAGGTTTCTTCAAAAAAGAAAAAGTTGACAAGGTGGGTTGATATATACAGGCCCTATTAGAGCTGAAAATGGGAGCCTAAAAACATTATAACGCCATCTCCAACACTTAAAAGGAGCTGTGATTTCTACTATATAACAAGATCACAAAACAAAGGTTATCATTCACACATAATTTACTTCCTCCCAAGGCTAAATCAGAAGTCCAGAAACAGGGTGCTGACAGCTGACACTTGAGGCAAATTACATCTCTGATTATTCTAATATGTGGTACAAATGACCAAGGAACAAGAACTATTAAATATCTCTGGAGAGGTATGTAGTTACCTCTCACGCCATTCATAATGTCTGGGACGGTTTAAAAGATTCCCCACTACATTAGAGCTGAGAGTTCACAAATTCAATGAAATTATGACATAGAACCAGACAATTCACAATTTCAATTCCTTGAATATTTATTTCTATATTGCGTTTCAAAAAAGTTGATTATACCTGCAACTTGGTGCCAAAATTTCATTAGCTATATTTAACAAAAGTAAGTATGAAAAAAGTCATGAAGGGGTAGCCTGGGGGGCTCAGTCGGTTGAGCATCTGACTTCAGTTCGGGTTACGATCTCACGGTTCACGAGTTCAAGCCCCACGTGGGGCTCTGTGCTGACACCTCAGAGGCTGGAACCTGCTTCGGATTCTGTGTCCCCCTCTCTCTCTGCCCCTCCCCTGCTCATGCTCGCTCTCTCTCTCTCTCTCTCTCTCTCTCTCTCTCTCTCAAAAACAAATAACAATTTTTTAAAAAGTCATGAATTCTATCCACCACAAGGCCATTTGAGACACTCAGTGTAAAATCATTTCATATACATGACAAATTACAAAAAAAAAAAACCCTTTATATTCATTACAATAACTGAGAAAGATTTAATACAACTAGATTACTGCCTCTGACAAAAACCAGGGCCACAGAATTCAACTGTTGTGCTTCTACACAACAGACACATCTACACTGAGTGCATGACGTTCAGCGACGTCTCCCCAGCGACTACGCCATCCGACGACAGCAACAGCTTGACTGTTTAACGCCATACAGTTCGGAGTTGTCACTTCTGGCACATTCTCTTGGAGACATGTGCCATGCCGCCTCCCTGCCCTGCTCTGAAAACCCTCCCCTGCTCCTCAGGGGAAGGTCAAGTGTAGACGGTGGGGCCTCAGCGACGTGCGCCGGAGTGGAGTACTGACCCCAGCCGTAGAGCAAACAGCTGAAAACCACGGCTCAGAAAGCGCTCGTCTCTGCAGATGGTTGGAAGCGGCAGCACATGCACGCAGCAGGAACTGCACCAAGCGGCCCACCATGTGGCCGAAAGCAAAGGAGAAAATCACCGGAAAAAGGCAGAAAGAGAAAAAAAAAAGCACAGTGCATGCACGAGGAGCAGCGAAGATGAGGACAGCTGTGACATCTGTCCCGTATTCAGGTTCCGGCGGCTTCCTGCACACTAGCTACATTTCGGACTTGAGTTCCTTGAACATCCCTGAATGTGATGGTACAGAACCTGTGTTTCCGCTCACAGATAGTCCGAGTTAGCATCCAGTCTAATATCTAATTTATCACAAACCTCCCTACGGTACATGTTATTAACCCCCATTGGTTCCGAGGCCTGTAAGTCACAGCACCGCTGTGGCACAGCTGGCCCGAGAAGGGCACACCAACGTGGAAGAAATCGTTTTACGCATCATTCTGAAAACGTGCCCCAATTTCAAGAATACGATGCTGAAAAAAAATCCCTTCACTGTCGTCTGAATGTACCCCATTTTTTAAAGTGCTTCTGGACAAGAAAACGATTTAGTGCTAAAGACAAACTCTGTGTGATGATAAATGATTTGGCAGGTACATTTCACCGGGACCTGTCGAGGCCAAATACTATGCTATACGCACTTGTCTCTACATTCTCGCTCACTTTCATTATCATTCAGAATAACTATTATTCCCATTTTCCGGGGGTGGAGGGACAGGTTCAGAAAGCTCAGACAAATTGCTAAGATCATCCTGCTAGTCGGTGGCACAAACAGGATTCAAACTCTGACGTGTCAGGCTCCAAAGCCTTTCTAATATACCATGCTGCCTCTTTCTTTCTGAAAGTTTTGAAATAAACAGATGCTGAAATTACAAGAATCAAATATAACATAATTCTAAATTTAAAAAAAAACTAAAGATCCCTTTGAAACAGGAAAGACAAAAGCATATTTCCATCTGAGACCCCAGCATACTAAGTGGCTCATTCACTTACACACTGTTGACTAAATGGACAAATGAATAAATTGTTCTAAAAGAGAAAGAATTCAAGTTGCCAGTAGGAAATGCCCCGTACACCTCGTGAGATGCACCGTCTCTGCTGCTGAATGTTGCCCAAGATTTGAACACGGAGGCTCCTTCACGCCGGCCTCCCTCCTCCTCGGCACTGCTGTGCAGGCCTGGGGACAGGAGCACGGGCTATGAGCCTACTGGTGACAACTACCAGGGGATGAGAAAGGGACAAAGTGAGAGGTTCCAACAGAAAAGGGGTGTGGAGAAGGGAGGTAAAGGTGAGCCGCTGGGGAATAAAGGCAGAGCCTGGGGCAGAGAGAGGCCCAGGAGAGAACGGGGAGCACTGGAGCAAAAGGTTTCAACCTTCCGGTCACCCGTGCTGCCTGCTTCCTCCCTTTCCTCTCCAGCTTCTCCATCTTTCTCTCCCTTATCCTGTCCACGGCCTGCCCTTCCACGTGCAGTGGAGTCGCAGAGGCAGGGACCACTGCCGGGGGCAGGAGGAGATCATCGTCCATGCAGAAGGTGGGGGGGGGGGGGGGAACGAAGACAAATATGAGGCCACGTGAAAGCTTTCACCGGTTGTAGCAAGCTCTGTGTGCAGATTCTCAAATAAAATATGCTGGGTACTTCAAAATTAATACACAGTTAAATATTATGAAATAGAATGGGACTCTACGCTAATCACTTGTAACCTACAAAGAAAAAAGTTAAATGTGGCATGTGTCTGAGACGTCTCATCTCTGGCAACCACAAATATTGAGAGCAGGTATAAAACTGCTTCCTACTCACTTTTAGGCACTTAAAATAGTATCTTTGACAGCATGGGTTTTTTTTTTTTTTAATTTTTAATAATTGAGTTATCATTAAAAGAAGTTACAACATAGTCCATATGGTTTTGGCAACACAGTAAGCAAAAGTAACACAGATTCACACACATACAACCACAGAACAAACACACAGAACACTGAAATGTTGAGTAAAATAGACAACAATTAGAAATTTTAAGAGAAAAGATAGAAAGAGAGAGAGAAGGGGAAATCCCCAAGAGCCAGAATTACAGAGAGAATGCCAATCAAATTTTAAACGCAGGAATAAATGCTGTGAAAGCTTAAGGGATTACTAGTCCTGGACACAGGCCCTAATAGACAGACCAGGAAACATGAGTTATTGCTGGTGACCTCAGAGAGGCAGAGGACCAGGGTCGAAACCCCTGATTAAGGAGCCCAGGGCCTTTCTCCATGTAAGAAAATGACAAAAATTCTGACTCTTGGACCAGGTAAGGCAACTCAGGGAGGGGCTGGGGGTGCAAAGGGAGAGCAGGTATGAGTTAGGAGTCTGAAGCCAAGAAATTAATATTAAATCTAGTCCCTACCCTACAGAGGAGAAGCACTCAGGGGAAGAGAGCTCAACCTTTAAAAATCTACCCCAATCAAAAGCAAGCCCACAATCTACAACTTTAAACCCGATGAGGAAGTATCTACCACAATGGAAAGTTGGCAATCAAAACAAACAGCTTAGTACCCAAGAACTCAAGAGTACAATCTGAAAGCACCATAAAGTGGGTAACAATGATTAAAGAGAGAGATATACATAGTGAAATAATATAAATTTCATACAAATAATGAAAACAAAGTGTGAAAATGAACCAAAGAAAACCTCGAGAAATTTAAAGTATGGTCACTGAGGGGTGGCTCAGTCGGTTAAGATCCGACTTCGGGTCAGGTTACAATCTCATGGGTTTGAGCCCCGCATCGGGCTCTGTGCTGACAGCTCAGAGCCTGGAGCCTGCTTCAGATTCTGTTGTCTCCCTCTCTCTCTGCCCCTCCCCTGCTTGCTCTCTCTCTCTCTCTCTCTCTCTCTCAAAAATAACCATTAAAAAGAAAAAAAAAGTACAGTCACTGAAATTTAATGGTAATTCATAATGTGAGCACATCAGATAATTTAAGTCACCAACTCACTCTATCTAATTTTAGTGTTTCTTTATTACACTCCACGCCAGGGTGGAGTCCAACATGGGCCTGAACCCCTGACCCTGAGATCAAGACCCGAGCTGAGATCAAGAGTTGGATGCTCAACCGAATGAGCCACCCGTGCACCCCTCACGCTTTATGTAAAAAGAAAAACCAATCATCTAAACCAGTAACTCCAAAACGGGGGACGGAATGGTGGGTTGGGAGGACCTCCTCAGGCATAAGGTAGACGACTAAGAACTCCTCCCAAGGGAAAACACACATACCTCAAATTTTAAATGTCCTACAAAAGACTACTAGATACGTCATAAACTTAGACTAAGAAACATGTCCTAAAGGGTACTGAGTGAGCACACACATTTCAAAACTTACTATCAAGTATACATTTAAGCCAAATTATATCTCATCACAGAGAGTATTACCTGGTTAAAAAAAACAGCCTTTTAAGCCACAGGATATCCTGAGAATGTCACCTAACACGTTCCCAGCATCAATGAATTCTATGTCACACGACACAGCAGAAGAACAATAAGGAACTTAGGAAATGGTGTTCAAATGACAGAGTTATGCTGCACAGACTTAAAAACATCTCACCTAAACACTAACACTTTCCCATCCCTACAATAAATAAATGTGACTTTAATAACAACGAGTGACTGAGAGTAGCAAAGCAGCTACTTTATTCTATAGATTTTTAATGATTCTCACTAAATCACTTTCTTACACAGAAAGGTTAAAGGAAGAATTTCATTTATACAAGAGAATGCTTAATTGTTAATGGATAAAAGCGTAGGCCTTGGCATCAAAGCCCTGAGGAGTTAGTCTGATGGACCCTGACTACCTGTGAGACTGTGAAAGGGGAGTTGAAGCACCTGAACAGGCACTGATACCTCATAATCCTCGGTGCTGAGGAACCGGTGCTAAGCACGGAGGATGTCCAACTTAAGACGGCCTACCTCAACAATTTTCAACTTTACAATGGTGTGAAAGCAATATGCGTTCAGTAGAAACCATACTTGGAATTTTGAATTTGGATCCTTTCCCGGGCCAGTGAGACGCAGACGGTCCCGTCTCAAGATGCTGGGCAGGAGGCACGGCTCCTAGTCAGCCCCACGATCGCGACGGTGAACAGCCAGGACACTGACGACCATTCCATTTATCTCTTTCAGCACGGTGTTCGCTAAGTTACATGAGATATTCAGCACTTTTATAGGCTTAGTGTTAGATGATTTGGCCCACCTGTAGGCGAGGGTAAGTGTTCTGAGCAAGTTTCAGAACACTGGGCTAGGCTAAGCTAGGATGTTCGGTAGGTTAGACGTTAGATATTTTCAAATAATGACGGGTTTAATGGGAAGTAACACCATCATAAGGCGAGGAAGATCTGTAATACGTACCAGGAATATGTAAGGATTCAAAAGTATTAGCTGATATTATTAAAAGAATCTTCAGTGCCACTTACTATCTACTTGATCTTTGATCTGAAGTGTATTACGTCACCGGACCCCAGATTCTCCTTTTCCCTGAACTAGAACTACTAACGCAGACCTGTAAGAATAAAACATTTTTAAGCTAAATTACTTTCTTCCAAGGATCTCAAAACATAGATTTTAAAACTCTGACGATCCGGGGCGCCTGGGTGGCGCAGTCGGTTGAGCGTCCGACTTCAGCCAGGTCACGATCTCGCGGTCCGGGAGTTCGAGCCCCGCATCAGGCTCTGGGCTGATGGCTCGGAGCCTGGAGCCTGTTTCCGTATCTGTGTCTCCCTCTCTCTCTGCCCCTCCCCTGTTCATGCTGTGTCTCTCTCTGTCCCCAAAATGGATAAATGTTGAAAAAAAAAAAAAAAAAACCTCTGACGATCCAAAGGAGGTCCTTTAAGTTCTAAGACTTATGACAAGCATTTGGAGGATAAGAAAATGCCTAAGTGACATCCCAACAACAGCATACCTTAAAAGGAAAAAGGAGGAAAAAAGTCTCATGAATTCAAGGGAACAGATCTGTTCACTACTTTAAAACCCGTTCCTCTATAAACCACTGTAAAATAAACTAATATCATGGCATCGTGGTCAACAGCCTAGTTACCTTCCAGACAACTATTCTTCCCTTCCTCCTCGCTAAAAGACTCCAGATTTGGGGGTGGTGGTCTTATGTCTGCCCCAGATGCTAAAATTATACTTGATATATGCCAACCGTCACCACCCCTTTCCCCTCTTCCCCTTGTCTGGTCAGGCCTCTGTGTGAAACCTGCTGGCAACCAAGGTGAAGGGCCTAAGAGCTTCTGAGTAAAAAGAATAAACAGAAAGCCCTTTCCCAAACACTCCCTTTCTTTCTACGAAGGGTGTTACAGTGGTGATGCGCTTTTCCAGGAGCTGTCTTGCAACCACGTGGGGAAGACCAGCTCATCCCGGACACTGCTGAGCCAGAGAACCATCTCTGTGACCACCTGCCTTGTGACTTCTCGCTTAACAGCAAATGTCCTTGAGTTATAAGCCACTGTGTAATTACAGGTAATAATAAGCACACCTTAAATGTTACAAATTATTAAACACAAATTCAAAATATAATTCTATCCTGTGACAGCTGATACTCTGGGGAAATTTTGTCAAGTTCAGCCCTCGTCAACAATTTTATCTCTGCATTTATTTATTTATTTTTTTTTTTCAACGTTTATTTATTTTTGGGACAGAGAGAGACAGAGCATGAACGGGGGAGGGGCAGAGAGAGAGGGAGACACAGAATCGGAAACAGGCTCCAGGCTCTGAGCCATCAGCCCAGAGCCCGACGCGGGGCTCGAACTCACGGACCGCGAGATCGTGACCTGGCTGAAGTCGGACGCTTAACCGACTGCGCCACCCAGGCGCCCCTTTCTCTGCATTTATTAACTGAAACTACATGTCTGGAGCACTTTTCTGGCTTCTCCTAAATTAGGTCATCTGAATAGTATTCATCATGTTCAGATTCATTCCATTTAACAAGCTCAGCATTTTATATTCCTCCTTTTCTCTTCTATGGAGAATTTAAATTAAAACAACAACAACATTGGGGCGCCTGGGTGGCGCAGTCGGTTAAGCGTCCGACTTCAGCCAGGTCACGATCTCGCCGTCCGTGAGTTCGAGCCCCGCGTCAGGCTCTGGACTGGTGGCTCGGAGCCTGGAGCCTGTTTCCGATTCTGTGTCTCCCTCTCTCTCTGCCCCTCCCCCGTTCATGCTCTGTCTCTCTCTGTCCCAAAAATAAATAAACGTTGAAAAAAAATTTTTTTTAAAAAACAACAACAACAAACAAAACAAAAAACATAGGCATAATCCTTACTCTATCCCCAGTCTTAAGGGATCTTAGACACCAGGCTAAAATTTGGGAAATAGTATTTGGAAACCACAAAACAATAACTTTTTAATCAGCACAAAAGAATAAGTGAGAACTCCTTACTAAAGCTTACTAAGTAACAAGTTCTGTTTAAGGGCTTTGCACATACCAACTTGTCTCACAACAACTTAACAACTTATGAGGTTAGGTACCATCATTAGTTCATTTTAGAAACAAGAAAACAAAAGCAAGAGAATTTATTTTACTTAGTCTTTTTTTTAAATATTTTTCAACTATTTTTTGATAATTTTGCTGGTCCTCAAATAGCCAAATAAATGAAGGAATTGGGATTCAAACCAGAATATCTAGCACATTTTTAGTAGATCAGAAAGAGCAGGAAAATGTTGACTTGGGAGTTGTCAAGGGAGGAATAATAGAAGTAAAACTTAGGGGCACCTGCATGGCTCAGGTCATGATCCCACAGTTCGTGGGTTTGAGCCTCATGTTGGGCTCTATGCTGACAACTCAGAGCCTGGAGCCTGCTTCAGATTCTGTGTCTCCCTCTCTCTCTGCCCTTCCCCTACTCAAGCTGGGTCTCTCTTTCTCTCTCAAAAATAAATAATAAACATTAAAACATTTTTTTCAAAAAAGAGAGAAGTAAAACTTAAAATGGCCATTGCAAATTTAGGAAAGAAAAGTTAATTAAGATAATGTATCAGAGTTTGCTCTTACTAATACTTAATTTATTCATTTTTAGAATGAATAAATTTTGTCTATATAGCTCCTTCAGCCAAGAATTCACATTTAGTGTTGAATGACATAATTAAATTCATGAATGATATCCCAACTCATCTCCAACTCAGTTCCGATCAGTTACTCACAGGGATACACAGAATATATAATTCTACAAAATGAAATTAATTTGGGAATCCGGTGGTCTCTTAAAACCTAGATCAAATATGGGCGCCTGGGGGGCTGAGTCGGTTGAGCATCTGACTCTTGATTTCGGCTCAGGTCAAGATCCCACATAAGGCTCCAGGTTGAGCTGAAGATTCTTTCTCTCTCCCTCTGCCCTCTCCTACTCACGCACTCTCTCAAAAATAGATACATTAAATTAACTTAGATCAAATATCTATAAGGCTTGTGGAGAAAAAAGGAATACTATAATGATATTTTAATGTTGTAGGAATGTTTCCTGGCCCTTAATCACTTTAGAAACACACAGCCTGGTTTGTATCATCCATCATGTGTGCAATTCACACAGATGCTGTCAGCTAAGGGGTGACAGACATCTGTTAATGATTATCTACACCTAGCTAATAAGGCAGTCTAAAGCAAAAGATACAGTACAAAGAATTCTGGACCATTCATACAAAAAGCATTTATTAAGCATCCCCCATGTGGCCAGGGACTATGGCTAGTACTGAGTATTGAATCAAATATTTTAAAACTGCAAAATAATAGGCAAAATGTACCTAATCTCTTTGAAAAGTTTTATTTTTTAAAGTATGCATTAAAATAAATCCCAATATGATATATGACTGAGGTTAACAGCTGTTTCTAAAGTTTACCTGCAAGGCAAAATGCAAAATAACCAAGAAAATTTTCTAAATCACAGACAGTAGATAGGTGTGGGTTTATTCCAATCAGATATCAAAACATTATATAAAGTTGTAGTAAAGAAAAGAGTGTGGTAAAGAGACAGATTAACATAGAGGTTGGCAAACTTTCTGTAGAGGCTACAAAAACATTTTAGGCTCTGTCAAAACTCTGCCCTTGCATCATGAAAGCAAACAATAACAATATATAAACAAATGGGCAGGTCTATGTTCCAAGAAATTTGTCCAGAAATTTGAGCCAGATTTGTCCAATGTGTCATAGATTGCTGAACCCTGGACATACAGAACAAAAATAAGCTCAGAAAACAGGTCCACAATTATCTGAAAATTTAGTGTAAAATCAAAGAGGAATTTCAAGTCAGTGGGGGAGACAGACTCTTGGGGGGAAAAAAATCAATCCATGCTGCATACAACTCAAAAAATAATACTATATTAAAGAAATAAGTGTTTGGGGCGCCTGGGTGGCGCAGTCGGTTAAGCGTCCGACTTCAGCCAGGTCACGATCTCGCGGTCCGTGAGTTCGAGCCCCGTGTCAGGCTCTGGGCTGATGGCTCGGAGCCTGGAGCCTGTTTCCGATTCTGTGTCTCCCTCTCTCTCTGCCCCTCCCCCGTTCATGCTCTGTCTCTCTCTGTCCCAAAAATAAATAAAAAACGTTGAAAAAAAATTAAAAAATAAATAAAGAAAGAAATAAGTGTTTGTAAAAACTGTAGTACTGATAGGAAGAAGTACTGGAGCATATTCCTATAATCTTGACGTATCTAAGACTTTCTCAGCAAAACAGAGCCATATGGCCAGAAGCTGTAAAAGAAAAAAGTGCTAAATTTGCTTACATAAAAACCGAAGCCTTATGTAAGGTTAAAGTTAACATGAACAAAGTTAATTTTAAAAAACCGAAAAAACATATTTGCAACAAATATTTAACAAGAATTAATATGTAGTTTTTACACACCAATAAGAAAAAGACTAGTATTAGAAAAATGAGCAGGGTATATGAATGGATAATTAAAAAAAAAAAAAAAGAATGCCATATGGAAAATATCCCTAAGGTAAATTCGAGGTTTATATATTCAAGTAACAAGTATCGATTATTGACCATGGGATAGGAGGAAAACAAAGACTGATAATAACCTGTTCTTGGGAAACAGGGATGTTCATACACCATTATTGGGAGTTTAAACTGGTATCCACTTCTGTAGAAGGAAATAGTGCAATAACTTTTAGTATTTTAGATGTGCCCCACTTCTGGGTATCTACTCCTGAGGAACACACAAAGAGACACGAACAAGTACTGTAACACTGTTTTGGTATGTTAGAACAAAAATCCAGAAACTATCTAAGAAGCAGGAAAATGGTATCAAATTATTCCATAAATTATGTAATAAAGACCACGCAGTCAGTAAAGAGAATGAAGTAGACCTATGTGAATTAACAGGGAAACATCTCTAAGGCACACTATTCAGTGAAAAAAGCAGTTACAGAATATGTAGAAAATTATCGCAAGTATGTTAATTAAACAAAAAAGGAAATGTTGTACACATCTGTAAATGTACACATATTTTTAAGAGGACTCATAGGAAAAAGGCCTAAAAGGGTACAGGTCAAACAATTAATAGAGAGAACTTCTATTAAAGAGAATGGTAGCTCAGCTGGTTAAGAGACCTGACTTCAGCTCAGGTCATGATCTAGCGGTTGGTGAGCTCGAGCCCCGCATCCGGCTCTGTGCTGATGGTTCAGAGCCTGGAGCCTGCTTTGGATTCTGTGTCTCCCTCTCTCTGCCCCTCCCCTGCTCATCTGTGTTCATTTTCTCTCCTTCCCTCTCTCTCTCTCAAAAATAAACATTAAAAAAATTTTTTAATAAATGAAGAGAATGGAAATAGGAAACAGGAAAAAAGGGCTTTTCACTTTTATTACCAAAAGCAGAGAACCATTTGATTAAAAATATGGAATCTGAGGTCAGACAGACCTGGGCTTGATCAAAGCCAGGGTTGGTCACTTATTAGCTATATGGTCTCATACTAATGACTTAGCATTTCTTTTTTTTTGTTTTTTGGGGTTTTTTTTGTTTTTTGTTTTTTGTTTTTTCAATATGAAATTTAGTTTTTTTTTGTTTTTTTGTTTTTTTTTTCAATATATGAAATTTATTATGACTTAGCATTTCTAAACCTCATTGGCAAAATGGAGATATAAGAACCTAAGTGACTGGGTTGTTTGTTTCTTCACTTCTATTTTGTGGTAAACATATGTAACAAAATATGCCATTTTAACCACTTCTGAGCACACACTGGTGACAGTAATTACACACAGTGTGGTGCAACCATTACTGCTATCTACTTCTAAAACTTGTTCATCACCCCAAACAGAAACTCTGCAACTATTAAGCAGTAACTCCCCATTCCTCTTTTTCCCCAGCCCCTGGAAACCCATAACCTACTTTCTTTCTCTATGAATCTGCCTGTTTTAGTTGCCTCATACAAGTGGAATACAATACAATATGTGGCTTACTTCTGGCTTATTTCACATAACATAATGTTTTCAAAGATCATCCACCCTACATGTATTGGGACTTCATTCCTTTTTATAGCTGAATCATATTCCATTAATATATAATGTACATTGTAACATATATACATATATATTACTTGTAATATATGTAATTTATAAATATACACATATAAAATATTCTTTTCACCCATTCATCAGTTAATTAACATTTTGGTTGTTTCCTCTTTTTAATTTTTGTAAATAATACTGCTAGGAACACTGTAGACAAGTATCTGAGTCCCTCAACAGGTTTTATAATTCAATAAGAAAATCAAATACCTAGCATGATATCAGCATATACAAAGACTCAATACATTTTAATTATACTTCTATTATTTGAATAGCTTAAATAAACATGTATTCATACACAACATGTAAATTTTTTTAATATTTGCTCCTAATTAAGAGCAAGTTCTGATGGTAAAATAATCCCATAACTAAAGAAAGAACGTTTCCAGGAGGAAGACGCTGATCAAGAGAGGATATCGGTGAGAAACCTGGGTAGTGGTCTCACATACACAGTAGACAGGGTGCTGAAAAATGACCAAAATATTAGTCGCTTGACGTGTCACTCCTATCACAGACTATCAGAACTTAAATCCACCAGAATAACAATCCTTATTCCATTCCCATTCTTTAAGCAAACTTCTGATAAAATTTTTCTCCCGTGGGGGAGGGGGGGAGCAAAGGTGGGGCTGACACAAATGACTCCAGTGTTTGACAGATCTGCTTTTTATTGTAAATTGCTAAACTCGCATTTGAGTTCAGCCACTGTGCCTCTTATAAGTTAGTGAGATTAGTGAATATATTAGTATACCTGATTTGATCAGTTCTATGAGGCTGAAACTATGCTCACTTCAGCAGCAAATATACTATAAGGTTGAGACTTAGAGTCCCATAAATTCAATAACATAACGTCTTCCTTAATCATATAACTCTACAAATACTCTAAATCAGTTTAAAAGAAAAATAAATTACAAATAGGGAAGATATCTGTCAACTGATTGTTAAAGGGTTTCCATCCCTAAAACTCAAAGAGCTCCTGCAATGCAGTAAGAAAAAGGAGAGAGCATTACAATAGAAAATGGGGCAAATGGGTAATTTTTTTAAATAAATATAAATCAATTTAAAACACATTCAACAAGCTTTAAATCAAGTATATCAAGTAACTTAGAGCTCTGTCTTCACATTCAGAAAAATCTGAGTTGCAAACCTTACTATAATTGAATAGCTGTGTTAATGGTAGATAAATTTCTTCACCTGTCTAGTGCTCAGTTTCTTCATGGACACTAAATTATTTATTAACTCAAAGATGATGGTAAGATAAGTATTTTATAAGCAGATGAGATGAAAACTTCAAAAAGGTAAGGCCTGCCTATAAGATGATTGATAAAAATGGAGAAGAATTCACCTTGAAATGAAAAGAATGATGAGCACTGGTGACTTCCAAATAATGTCTTGGCCTGCTAAAATGCTTGGGTGAAAGATGAGACAGACAGGTGGTTCATATACATCTGTCCGTGGTCCTGAACCTCCATTAACTGTTAGAGCATGCATAGTTCATTCTAACTGTGGAACACTGGTGACCCATTCAGTTTCCTAGGAATTCTCAACCAATTCCAATTTTCTAATGCAAAAGAAGGAAAAGTACAAGAAAAGAGACATAAATGACCCAAGGCTTTTCAAACGGCATAGCCATGGAGAGAGGACCAGTTGAGGTGTGGGACTTGATCTGGATAGGTTTCAAATATTCACATATACAAAACAGAAGGGGTAGGTGGGGAAGAGGAGAAGGGGAAGGAAGAAAGGAAGGAAGAATAAGGAGAAGGGGGAGGAGAAGAGACTTCTCCCACTCTGAATTTGTGAGAAGTCTTACTGAAAGTATATGAAATTACATACATTTGGGTTTGCTGCAATTCTGTGGTAGATATCTCCCAAAAATGGCTGATAAAAGTCAGTAATATACGGTACAGGAAAGGGGAAGGAGGTGTAAAGGAGGTAAGAGAGAGAAACCCAGTGACCATATCTCTGTTAAAATTCTTCCTCTCCCCTATACAATAGTTATGATCCAGGAGACACTTGATCCAAGCTACCCTAATCAGAGTGTCTCTCATTATAACAAATAGAGACTAGGAGTCACAGGAGAGGATCCTTGACAGAAGCAGAGAAGACAGTGATTAACTTTACACTTTGATAACTTATATGTGTAAGTTTCAATTGGGTAACCACTGAACGAAGACAGATGGAGTGTATGTCATCCAAACAAGGACAGGGGAAAACTGATACAGGAAAATATACTGAATTAATCCCTAAGATACTGAGGACATATGGAAAAATAAATATTTTAAAAGTTAAAAAAAAAGGAAAGAAAAATACAGAAGTAAATCCAAGCAAATCTGTATTTACAATAAATGTAAATGGTCTACACACTACAGATAAAATACAGAAATATTTCACACTGAGGGAGAAAAATCCAGTTATGGCAAAAATCACTAGAAATAATGATTGTCATTACATAAAAGATGCAATTCATCAGGAAAACATAGTAATTCTACACTTTATGTACTTAATTAGTCTAGTCTCAAAGTATATAATGGGCAAAAACTGATAGTTACATGAAAAAATTGGCAAATATCCCATCAAGATAGGTAACTCTTAAAACATTCCCTGTAACAGACAGGTGAAGCAGACCAAAATCTAAACAATCTAAATAACAAGCCGGGTCTACTGGACACAGACACAACACAACTGCAGGAGAAACATTATTTTTAAAACATGTGAAACTTTTATATATATATATACATATATATATGTACATATATATACACACACACACACACACACACACACACATATATATATGCACACACACATACACACACACACACACACACATATATATATGTTAAATACTGGGCCATGATACGAATAAGTTAGAATTTTTTTAAATAATGACTTTTAGAAAAAGCATTTGGAAATTAAAACATACCTCTAAACAACTCACAATATAAAGAAGAAAAAAAAACAGAAAATTAGAAAACATTTAAAAAGGAACAATAACGAAAAAACAACATATCAAAACATGTAGGATGTAATCATAGTAGTAAGTAGAAACCTAAAGATTAGTCTTAAAATGTATATTAGAAAAGATGATAAGAATTAATGAATTAATCATGTAACTTTAAAAGATGGAAAAAAGGGGGCGCCTGGGTGGCGCAGTCGGTTAAGCGTCCGACTTCAGCCAGGTCACGATCTCGCGGTCCGTGAGTTCGAGCCCCGCGTCAGGCTCTGGGCTGATGGCTCGGAGCCTGGAGCCTGTTTCCGATTCTGTGTCTCCCTCTCTCTCTGCCCCTCCCCCGTTCATGCTCTGTCTCTCTCTGTCCCCAAAATAAATAAATGTTGAAAAAAAAGTTAAAAAAAAAAAAAAGATGGAAAAAAGGATAAAAGTAAATGAAAGAATATACTACAGATTCAGAGTAGATAATAATAAAATAGAAAATAGATAAAATCAACATTACAAAACATGGGTTCTTTAACAAGATTGACACATCTCTAAAAGGCCATCAAGAAAAGAGAAGATGTAAATAAGTAATATTAGAAATGAAAAAAATGTACACAATTACTAATTTTAAGAGACTAAACTGAATATTATTATTTTGAGTAAATTTATCCAAGAAACTTAAAAAAAAATTCTTAATGTTTATTTATTTTTGATAGATGGAGAGGCAGGGGACAGAGAGAGAGAGGAAAACACAGAATCCAAAGCAGGGTCCAGGCTCCGAGCTGTCAGTACAGAGCCTGATGCAGCAGGGCTCAAGTTCACGGACCATGAGATCATGACCTGAGCCGAAGTCAGATTCTTAACTGACTGAGCCACCCAGGCGTCCCTATCCAAGAAATTTTAAAACTAAGATTAAACAGGCAAATTCCTGGGGTGCTTGGGTGGCCCAGTCAGTTAAGGGTCTGACTTCAGCTCAGGTCATGATCTCCTCATTCCCAAGTTTGAGCCTGGCATTAGGCTCTGTGCTGACAGTTCAGAACCTGGAGCCCGTTTCAGATTCTGTGTCTCCCTCTCTCTCTGCCCCTCCCCTGCTTGCACTCTGTCTCTCTCTCTCAAAAATAAATAAACATTATAAAAATTAAAATGGGAAAATTCCTAGGAAAATTCAAATTGTCACAAGAATACAAAATTTGAATAATTTTATATTTAATAAAGAAACTGAATCCCTACTTAAAAATCTTTCCAGAAAGAAAACTCCAAGATGAACTAGATCTGTCACTGAATTCTTCCAAGCTTTCAAATACCTAAAGTAGGAATGACACTGTCGTTACATGAGCAAATACTTTCCAACTTGTTTTATGAGGCCAGCATAATCTTGATACCAAAACCTTGCAACACATTATAAGAAAACTACAGGCTAATCTCTCTTGTGTACACAATGCAAAAAATTGTAATCAAAGCACTAGTAAATCGAATTGAGAAATACATGTTATACATCACAACTAAAATGGGTTTAATCCAGGAATGTAAAGGTTGACTCAATATCCAAACCTCAATGTTAATCATGACTTTACTGAAATAAAGATAAAAAATTATGGGACGCCTGGGTGGCTCAGTCAGTTAAGTGTCCAAGTTAGGCTGAGGACACGATCTCACTGTTGAAGGGTTTGAGCCCCACATCAGGCTCTGTGCTGACAGCTCAGAGCTGCTTCAGATTCTGTGTCTCCCTCTCTCTCTCCCCCTCCCCTGTTCATGCTCTGTCTTTCCCTGTCTCTCAGAATAAAAAAAAGTTAAAAAAAATTTTTTTTCAATCATGATTATCTCAATGAATGCAAAATATGATAAAAGTCCAGTACAATTATATCAAATAAAATTATTAAATTTACAGTATATTTATATTAAAATAACAATTTATATTTTTTTAAAACTTTAAACTTTTTAGAAAAGTAGGACAAGATACACTAGATAAAGCCCCCAAAAAATTTTTTTAAGCTTATTTATTTTAAGAGAGAGAGAAAGGGGCAGACAGAGGGGGAGAGAGAGAATCCCAAGCAGGCTCCACACTGTCAGCGCAGAGCCCGATGTGAGGCTCAAACCACGAGATCATGACCTGAGCTGAAATCAAGAGTCAGATGCTCAACCAAACGAGGCCATCCAGGCCCCAGGAGCCATCCAGGCACCCCAACCATTTAAAAACCTTAAATGGTTTTTAAGTCAACTTCTAAAGCCAATATTCCCCGGGAGAAGATTCAAAGCAGGGCCGCTCAGATTGACTCTAAGACCCAGCATTTTTCACAACGTTCTAGCAACAGTCATGACATATTTCTGTTAACGTACTGTCTCTACAAAGGTTTTGAAAAATAACGTATTCCCCTGAACAGGTTTATTTTTTTTTTTAATCTTTTTTAACATTTATTTATTTGTGAGAGGGACAGAGTGCAAGCTGAGGAGGGCAGAAAGAAATGGAGACACAGAATCCAAAGCAGGCTCCAGGCTCTGAGCTGTCAGCACAGGGCCTGACGTGGGCCTCGAACTCACAAACTGTGAAATCATGACCTGAGCTGAAGTCAGCCACTTAACCGATTGAGCCACCCAGGCGCCCTCCCCTGAACAGTTTTAAATCATAGCTCAAGTATTTTTTCAAATGTTTATTTATTTTAAGGGGGGGACAGGCAAAGAGAGAGGTAGAGAAAATCCCAAGCAGGATCCACCCCGGCATGGGGCTTGATCCCACCAAAAAAGAGATCGTGACGTGAGCCAAAATCAAGAGTTGGATGCTTAACCGACTGAGCCACCCAGGCACCCCTCAAATATTTAATTACAGATTTAATGGTTGTAAATGATTTAATTTCCAATATATTTCATATTGCATGTGTGCTTTAAGGAGTATCCCAACAAAACCTGAACTTATGAAAAATTTAAGAGAAATGTCCACCATATAGTCCAATTGACAAAGCCAGTCCTCACTGTCAAACCAATCAGCAAAAATAAGACTTATTTTCTGTTAGAAAAAGTAGGACTCTAATTTTTACTCAAGTGAATGTGTTATGTATGACATAGCCCACTAGGAACCACTTTATTTCAGAGCACTGAGAAAGATGACGGATGACAGAACTCTGCCACAAGTTTATAAACCACTGAAAGAAAACACCTGCTTCAGTGCTTTTTCTAGAAGCTCTTGCTGTTTCCCCCTTCCTCAGGAACCATGCGTTCTCAGACCCTTTTGTTTTGCACCCAGGACATCTTCACAAGCCAAAGCAACGCACCATATGGCAGGATTCGAGACGGGTAAGGAGTGTACCTTTAGTTTATAAAGCGGGAGATGGGCAATTGTGAAATGGGAGTGGAAAAGAAAATCAACAGACTGTACAGTGTTCTCAAACAGACGGATTTTAGAGTAGTTAGGGAGGTTGAGGATTTGGAACTGGATTCCCGTAAAACTGAGCGTACCCACGTACCCCTTGGGAAATTCTCGGCACGTGGGTACGGACTCCTCAGTGCGAAGATGACTGCACTAGATTACCATAATCCTGAGCTTTAGTAGACAATTTTGAAAAAAAGGTGAAATTGATCATTTTTATCTTAGTAAGAAATTTTAATCTGATTTTAATTCTTGGCTGCAAGTGAGAGATAATACCTTAAAAACGGACTCCAGCCTCGAGAATCTGTTTTCTAACAGCGCTCATCCACAGTACGCGAGAAGGACTGTTCTGGCCGGAAAGGGAGACCATCTTCTCAGCCCTCTGCCTCTTCTCCTCCCGCTAGGGTGAGCCTGCCAGCCGGGGATCCCGGCACAGGGATCCAGGGTGTCAGAGCCGCCTCTCGGGGCAGACCCGCCTCTGAGGTCCCCGGGGGCAGACTTGCCGGTCCAGGGACCGGGGTCCACGAGCAGCTGCGCAGGGCCCGTCCCACGGCCCAGGTTCAGCACCGGGCCTGCCGCCTCCCCACTCCCTCCGCGCCCTCCGGACACTGAAGCACGCGTGAGCATGGAGAATGCCGGCACAGGAGAGTCTAAGCCAAACCAAACCGGGAAAGTCAGTGTTGTGTCCTGGCAAAACCCCTTTAATGCTACAGTTTAAAAAAAAAAAAATTTTTTTTTTTCATTTTTTAGAAGTCCTTAGAACTCTTTTTCCTGACTGGCTGCTGTGGCTGTACTCAGAACCAGCTGCGGGCAGGAAGGTTCGGAGCCCTGGGCCCTCAGCTTCCCCTCCCGTCCCTACTTCCCACCCCAGTGCCTAGGGACTTCCAAGACTTCTCAGGACATCGCTCTCAAAGATATCTCCAGCCTACTCTCCAAACTGTGGGACACAGGCAGCCAGCCAGCCCAGGGCCACGAGCCAGGCCCCAGCCTTGTGGTCCTGGGTAAGAGTTCCTGTCTTGGGTGGTAAGGCCCAGGGGACGTGAGCCCTCAGAAGCAGCCCGGAGCTCACAGGCTTGCCCACCCCCAGCCGGTGAGTCTCGGGTGGCAAGTACTCCGGGCCTGCGCTGAGTAGTGGGACCCGGAGGCCCGGCCCTGAGCACCAGGGAGCAATTTTGTCTCCGAGCACCTCCGCCCCCACCCAGAGTTGGAGCTTTCGCAAATTCTCCAACTCACAACTGAGAGGGTAAGAACAAAGCCCGAGGCAGAGAGAAGGCTCAGGAGGCCTGAACTTCTGCTCTGGCCCTGCCATGAACTCATAAATCATCCTGAGTGAGGCACGCCCCTTAATATAAAAAGGAGAGTGAGAACCCACCTGGTTCTGGATTACACCTGGGTAGTGAGTCAGAAAAAGAGTTCTAATGATTAAAAGGAAAAGAAGGGCCACCTGGGTGGCTCAGTTAGTTAAGCGTCTGACTCTTGATTTTGGCTCAGGTGGTGATCTCACGGATCGTGAGTTCAACCCCCGTGTCGGGCTCTGCACTGCCAGCGCGGTCCCTGCTTGGAATTCTCTGTCTCCTCTCTCTGCCCCTCCTGCTCACGTGCACGCACATGCTCTCTCTCTCTCAAAAAATAAATAAAACTTTTAAAAAATAATTTAAAAAAATAAAAGGAAAAGAAAAAGAAAGTGAATGAATCAATATTACCTAGGAAATGCAATATTCTTAGGGTGAGAGCAGTGATTTCCTGAAAATTATTATTTTTATGGCTCCTATGCAGAACTTACAAGATTAAACTAAAATTAAACAGTTGTTTACATAACACCTTAAAGTATCTATATAGAAAATAGCAAAATCACTTCCAGTGTTTGCATGTATCGTACTACACATGTGATATGAAAATTTTAATGGGAGCTGAGTAGAAAAGGCAATAGAATTCCTCAAGCACAAAATGGGTTCTCTGCTACTGCCTGCAGTTACCAAAGATTTTGCTTAATATATTATAGTTATATTGTAAAAACAGATGATAAATGGCAAAAAAAAAAAAAAAAAAGTATGTAAATTGGAATACCGCTTGCTTAGGAGCAGGTAAAATGCAAACGGCAGAAAGGCACAGCTCCACCTCACTTTTTGCAAGTGGTTCTTCCCTTATTCAAGTGTAGAGCCAGGGAAATAAGACAGTTTAAAAAGGACACATAGTATGATTCCATCCTAAGAGGGATTTAGAATAGTGAAATTCACAGAGAGCAGGATGGCGGCTGCCAGGTGCCGTGGCGGGGGGAGTAATGGGCAGTTATTTTTAAAATTTTTTTTTAACGTTTATTCATTTTTGAGACAGAGAGAGAGACAGAGCATGAATGGGGGAGGGTCAGAGAGAGAGAGGGAGACACAGAATCGGAAACAGGCTCCAGGCTCAGCACAGAGCCCGACGCAGGGCTCGAACTCACGGACCTCGACATCATGACCTGAGCCAAAGTCGAACGCCCAACCGGCTGAGCCACCCAGGCGCCCATGGGCAGTTATTTTTAATGAGAACAGGTGCCGCTTGGGAGGATGAGAAAAGCCCGTGAATGGATGGTAGAGACGGCTGCATAATGAAGTAAAGGCACTTGAGGACCCTAAACTGCACACCTAAAAATGATTAAAAAGGTAACTTGTTATGTATTATTTTACTGCAAGTTTTAAAAATAAGTATCTATTTTCTAAATATCTAGATATCTATATCTATTTATAAAATAAGTTTATAAATAAGTATCTAATTAAAATTATGAGAGGAAAAACTTTAAATTGAGAAAATCCTACCCAATGTCTTAATCTTCCCTGAAAATTAAAGAAAAATTTCCATTGTTCTACTTCAGTGGCAGCGTTTGGGTGCTCCAAGCAACACGATCCGCACACTGAAGCAACAGCAATGTCCTCGATAGATGCATGTAAGTTAGTCTCATAAATATTTCTGCAGGCAAGCATCTCTGACTCTGTTGATATTAAATGATATAGAAAGTTTTTATATAGGCTTTCTGTATGCACCTAAACGAGAGAAATATAAATGAGCAAAAATTAACCCACCATAAAAATGAGAGGCTTCATAAGTCATTGTGAAAACACTTTACGACAGTTATGTACTGAGAGCCTATACAAATTTTGTCTTATTTACTGCTCTCTGCATTAAAATAGCAAATGTATTTAAGAACCATGTAGGAAGATTCTGTGATGAAAATATTTGTGCTATAAGTTTGTGCTATTTCAAAATGCTTTACTACACTGTTTTAAGTAACTAATGAACAATCCACAAGCTTTCTTTCTTCTGTAACAGGAAATTAATGAATAGAAATTAATGCCTTCTCTGGCCACATCAGATATGATGGTATGGTTTGATGGGTATTCAATAATACTTCTTCATATTTTGCAACTAAAAATATTACAAGGATTTTTATTTCCTACAGAAATTCTTGATTTACTTGACATTTTATTCTCCTTGAAATCACACTGAGTGTCTGAACTTAACAGCACTGAAGACAGTATACTAATTTCTCAATCCAGGATTCCTAAAGAAATACTAAAAGTTAGTCCCTGAGCCTAAATTTTAGGACAAAACTAGTTGAGTTTCTTGTTAGTAATCTACGTTCTCCTAACTATTAGAAATCCACTAAGTTTTGGGGCGCCTGGGTGGCTCAGCCAGTCAAGTGTCCAACTTTGGCTCAAGTTGTGATCTCATGGATAATGAGTTCGAGCCCCGCATCAGGCTTTCTGCTGTCAGCACAGAGCCTGCTTCAGATCCTCTGTCCCCTTCTCTCTGCCCCTCCCCTGCTCACACGCACACGCTCATGCTCTTTCTCTCTCAAAAATAAAAAATTTTAAAGAAAAGAAAAAAAAGAAAGAAATCCACTTAGTTGTAAACAGGCCAACAAAAAGATTCTCTGACCTACAATTCTAGACGGAGAAACATGGTCCAGACAGCCCTGTCCAGTCTTCCCATACAGATACATGGCCCAACACGACAAAGTTCTTCTGGATTCTCGTATAAAACAAGGAGCAAAACAAGTTGCCTACACAGGTCCATTCGTGGGGGGTCCAAGACTTATAAAGATTAACAAGCTCATGTTTCCCAGTCTAGAATTGTACCTCCTAATCAGAAGCGCACATTACAATCAACAGGGAAGCATTTTTTAAATTCACATACCCTGGTCTCCAACTGGAGTTAACTGAATCACAATCTCTGGAAATGAGTTAAAATCATACATTCTTTTATTTGTTTTTTCTTAAACCATACGTTCTTTTAAAAAGCCATGCAAGTCACTTGGATGTACACCCTAACTTAAGAACCACATCTTCTGAGAACTTTACATAGTAAGTAATTGGTCAATAACAACTTATGCCTACAAAAAGCAAACCAAAATCTACATTCGTGGTTCCATCCACCTGTCCCTGAAATGACACTCAAATAAATTCCACCCTTCTAGCCCTGAAATAACTGCCCCAAAACCAAACCAGGTAAAGGGACCCCGAAAAAGTCACCATGAAAAGTTGTCAGGATCTGGTAGTTTGCTTTTCTTGAAGATATCCAGGTTATTCCGTTCAAATTCTTTCCCCTATGAGTCCTGTCTGCTCCTGTCACTAGGAAGGGAATCATTTAGGACATACTGTGAGAGCATTAAGGGACAGTAAAATCCAAGAAATCACTGCCTCTGTCTCGGACTAGAGTGGAAAAAGCAACCCCCTACCCCCACTTTTGCACAAGTTCAGTTATTTTGGTACGCCGAGTTAAAACCGCAATTCCACCTGGCCCTGACAAGCTGGTTGTAGCTAGCGAGGAAACAAAAAATCATAACCATACTGGCTGCTTAAATCCATCACCACGCATTTCATAGGAACACGATATTCCTGACAATCTCCGTACACTCTCCTACCCTCCAAAATTACTATTTCACGTTGTGCTGAAAAGAGGTAGCATCACAGGTCTAGGCTGCTGTGCTCAGAAAAAGGCCCGCTTGCAAGGTTGGCCACGAGTAAGTAACATAACTCATGACAACTGCTCAGTGCCTGGCACACTGTAACTGCCCAATAAACACTGGGTTGTTACCATTCATCCGGTCGCTCAGACGAGAAACACTGGCTCCATGCCATGACCAACCGACCAAAATTACCACCCAAAACACTCTGTCCTGCTGTACTTTTCTTTATAGCTCCTACCAATATCCAAAATAATCCTATTTATGTTCATGTTTACCTCCTCACTCCCCCCAGCCCCCACACATGCACGCGCGCACACAACACACACACACACACACACACACACACACACAGATTCTGACGTAGTTGTGTGACAGGTGAAGCCCTGCCTGTCCTGGTCACTGTTGTGTCTCCGGAAACTGTTACACACCACATAGGGATGCAATAAACATTTGTTAAAATGAAACCATTAGTGTAGTCCAAAAACATTCTATTATAACAAAAGACTACAAATCTTAAGGCTACTTACGTTCTGGTAGAAAGTAATTTCCAAGTCACCTTGCTTTAAAAACAAATACAGGGGCGCCTGGGTGGCGCAGTCGGTTAAGAGTCCGACTTCAGCCAGGTCACGATCTCGCCGTCCGTGAGTTCGAGCCCCGCGTCAGGCTCTGGGCTGATGGCTCGGAGCCTGGAGCCTGTTTCCGATTCTGTGTCTCCCTCTCTCTCTGCCCCTCCCCCGTTCATGCTCTGTCTCTCTCTATCCCAAAAATAAATAAACATTGAAAAAAAAAATTAAAAACAAATACATATTCCATGGCTTTCTACTGTCCAGAGTCAAATTCAAACTATGTAGTAAGCCTTCAGAAATGGCCCCAACTCACCCTTCCAAGTATATTTCCCACGATTCCCTCCCTCTGCTCTGAGCACATGACTTTGAGCTCTCCTGCCTCCGTACCCATGGTTGCATTGTTCCCCTCTTCCATCTAAAATGCCCTCCTCCTCTCTGATTCACAAAACACCTCTTAAGGGTCAGCTCCAAGGTCACCTCCATGACTGACCCTTGTCCATTCCCCACTCTCCTTATCAAATCAATCTCTCTCTTGTGCCTCCTTTATGCACTTAACATTCTGCTTAATTCCTTTAGGGCAGGAAGCACACACTCTTCATCTTTATTGTTCCCACGCCCCGTTATACAAATAATATTTATTATGCATGATAAATATTCACTGAGTTAACTTTAAACAGACCTCCTAACCACACCTTCTGCAGACTTCACTAACAATAAATATATGCTGGAATTGTGTCAGACACACAGTAAGAGACGCTCCTTGGGGTGATATATATAAAAAGATAATTAACAACCTAAGACAATTCATACTGACTGCCAAATGAGCACCATAAACACATTTTATAGGCATTCAGAGAGGGTAAGTCAACAGAAGAGAACATGGCTGAGAAAAGTACCATTTTAATGACGTCTGCAATTTTAAAATTAAAATTTAATTATAGACCATCTATAATGCATCCTCTTCTCTCTTCCGGACAACAACAGACTCAGAATCATTAAATCAAAACCACACATTAGAGAAGGCATTATTTCGAGGTGGTTCGGGAAGAGGGAAAGAACACCCTAAAACTTTACTACCGAGAATCCCGAAAGAAAATGCTACAGATATACTGGCAAACTACCAAGCCAACTGTAGTGGAGACTGTCTGTCTGACCCAGAATCTATTCCCTCTTCCTGATGGACTCCTAATACTGTTACTTACGCTTCCCTCACACAGCCCGTGTACCTTAGTAATCCCACCAATGCAACGACTAGTTCAAGACCAGACAGGAGACGTAATTCTGGCCGTCAAGACCAGACAGGAGATTTTCTGGGTGTTTCTGTGAAAGGTAAAGTCTTGTTTCTCTTGACAGGCTACCGGAAACCATGTCTGTCTGTCTGTCTGTCTCTCTCTTCCACCTGAACAGGGAATCATGTTGTCCCAGTGCCTATAATCCTGGAGAAAAATAGTGTTAAGAGAAGACCACACTATGGCGGCAGTGAGACTAAAAGAACCCGCATGTGTGATAACACTTCTGAGCCAACAACCCAAGCAGCTCACCCTACCTCCGTCCTTGACAGGTTAGCTAGGAAAACATTCCTTGTTATTTAAACCAATGTGCATTGGATTTCTAGGTACTTATGCCAAAAGCACACATCAACCCCCATTTCTGTTGCCTAATCAACAACTTTTTCTTGTTACCATATGAGCCTTTAAATTGTTTCTTTTTACCTCAACCACCAAAGTCAAAGTCAGGACTTGTACCATTAGAAATCTGACCTGTTTCTGCTACAAAAATCATAAATTCAAGAAATAAAGTACAAATGTTCACAAGATTCCTTTTGTGCTAATTTTAAAAGAAAGACGGTTGAAAACTAATGAAAATAAGGTCTACAACAGACCTGTTATGGTAGTTTTTAAAGTATCACTGTTTAAAAGAAGAAATATAGGGGCGCCTGGGTGGCTCAGTCCATTAAGCATCTGACTCTTGATTTCAGCTCAGGTCATGATCTCACAGTTCATGGGATCAAGCCCCGCATCAGGCTCCTAACAGTGCAGAGCCTGCTTGGGATTTTCTCTCTCTCCCTCTGCCCCCTCCCCACTTCGTGTTTTCTCTCTCTCTCTCTCTCTCTCAAAATAAACTTTTTTAAAAAAGAAGAAATATAAAGTCTAAGATGATTTTTTTCTATTCCAAATGATAACTACCTATCACTAATATATCTATTTTTTATAGATGTACAAGTGTTTCCATATTTCCATCCTAAGGGACATAAAAGTGAGATAGGTATACAGATCCAGAAAAGACCCTGATAGCCAAAGCAATCTTAAAAAAGAAAACCAAAGCAGGAGGCATCACAATCCCAGACTTCAAGCTATACTACAAAGCTGTCATCATCAAGACAGTATGGTACTGGCACAAGAACAGACACTCAGATCAATGGAACAGAATAGAGAACCCAGAAATGGACCCACAAACATATGGCCAACTAATCTTTGACAAAGCAGGAAAGAATATCCAATGAAATAAAGACAGTCTCTTCAGCAAATGGTGCTGGGAAAACTGGACAGCGACATGAAGAAAAATGAACCTCATCAAAATAAAAAGCTTCTGCACAGCAAAGGAAACAATCAGCAAAACTAAAAGGCAACTGACAGAACGGGAGAAGATATTTGCAAATGACATATCAGATAAAGGGTTATATCCAAAATCTACAAAGAACTTATCAAACTCAACACCCAAAAAACAAATAATCCAGTGAAGAAATGGGCAAAAGACATGAATAGACACTTCTCCAAAGAAGACATCCAGATGGCCGACACATGAAAAAATGCTCAGTGTCACTCATCATCAGGGAAATACAAATCAAAACCACAAGGAGATACCACCTTACACCTGTCAGAATGACTAACATTAACAACTCAGGCAACAACAGATGTTGGCGAGGATGCGGAGAAAGAGGATCTCTTTTGCATTGTTGGTGGGAATGCAAGCTGGTGCAGCCACTCTGGAAAACAGTATGGAGGTTCCTCAAAAAAACTAAAAATAGAACTACCCTACGATCCAGCAATTGCACTACTAGGCATTTATCCATAGGATACAGGTGTGTTGTTTTGAAGGGACACTTGCACCCCCATGTTTATAGCAGCACTATCAACAATAGCCAAAGTGTGGAAAGAGCCCAAATGTCCATCGATGGATGAATGGATAAAGAAGATGTGGTATATATATACAATGGAGTATTACTCAATCAAAAAGAATGAAATCTTGCCATTTGCAACTACGTGGATGGAACTGGAGGGTATTATGCTAAGTGAAATTAGTCAGTCAGAGTAAGACAAAAATCCTATGACTTCACTCATATGAGGACTTGAAGAGACAAAACAGATGAACATAAGGGAAGGGAAACAAAAATAATATAAAAACAGGGAGGGAGACAAAACATAAGAGACTCATAAATATGGAGAACAAACTGAGGGTTGCTGGAGGGGTTGTTGCGGGGGGGGGGGGGTTGGGGCTAAATGGGTCAGGGGCATTATGGAATCTATTCCTGAAATCATTGTTTCACTATATGCTAACTAATTTGGATGTATATTTTAAAAAATAAAAAATTAAGTTAAAAAAACAAATAATTTTTTAAAAAGTGAGATAGGTATAATATTATTCCAATTATTTTTGATAGTATGGCAGTAGAACAAGTATTTTGAAAATAGTTTTATTTAACAAATGAGTCGCCATTAAAGTTCACTGAATTCGAATCCTCTTGTATTCCCTAGAAGATACAGTGAAAATTCAACAGATCTTAAGATAATTCGGTCATAATCTTACTATTTTCCACTAATTCTAAAATCAAAATTCTGACTTTGTTAAAACTTTACTTACAAAGAGGATTACGGGTATTAAAAACATTTTAATAATATTATTACATTTTTTCCCACCTTCCACGACTAGTACAATTATCTACCACAAAGTAAGCATTCCGTAATTGTTTGGATTTAATTACTGCCATTATCATTAGTGACCACTCTTTCACTCCTGATCCATATTTCTGCCTCCTGAACATTCTACTTGGATACTGTCATTATCATTCAAACAAACTCAAAAGTCTACAGACTTAAACATTTTGATATTTAGCTTACCCTCTTTGTCACATGTCTATTTCTTTCCCAGTTTCTACAGAATTGCTTTAAAGTAGGAGTTTCAGAAGTTTTTCTTTATCACAATTGACTCGATGTTGAAATTTTACTGTATCAAAATAATTTTAATGTTATTGCCTATTTATTCTAATGTTCATTCACCAATTCTTTCATTTATCAAATGAAATATCTGAGTACCTATAATATACCAAGTACTTGTGCTAGGTATCGGGGAGGAAGTGATAAGCAAAACGGACACAGTCCCTGCTCTGGTAGGGAAGACTAATATGTTCATCAGATAATGACAAACATACATAATCTAAAAGTAATACAGAGGCACCTGGGTGGCTTAGTCGGCTAAGCATCTGACTTCAGCTCAGGTCATGATCTCATGGTTTGTGGGTTCAAGTCTCACACCAGGCCCCACGCCGTCAGTGCAGAGACTGCTTGGGATTCTCTCTCTCCCTTTTTCTCTCTCTGCCCCTCCCCTACTTGCATGCATACTCTCTGTCTCTCTCTCTCTCTGTCTCTCGCTGTCTCTCAAAATAAATTTAAAAAATAAAACAAAAAAATAGTGATAAGTGTTGTAAATTAGGGACTGTGGTATATATTTGTTGAGACCGGTACACTTTTAATCAACTTTTAATCCTTAATTGCTTACAATTCCTAAAAATTATCACAAAAGGGTAAGTCAACCAAGCTGGGTCCTCCAGCTCAGAGAATTTCTGATGAATGGGCTTTCAGAACAGGCCATACGATCTTCGACTAATGTCATTTATTGTGACGGAAGTCTGTATCCCCAATAGCTTTCAGATTGCTGTGCAAGGCTATTATGGTAAAGTCACTTAAAAAAGACCTATTTCACATTTTCTTCACTATTTCATTATAAAGGCAGGGACAAAGGCTGCTTTGAAAAATGGCCCTGGCTCGTAATAAAACTACATTTAAACATAGATCAGTCTAGAACAGCATTATTTATAACAGCTAAAGAAAATTGGAAATAGCTTAAAAATTGCAAAAACACCGTACTGCCCAATAAATAATCATGTATCTATTTAGTGAACTATTAAGCAGACTTTGAAAATAGTAATTATGAAAATTTTACAAAAATACACAAAAAGAGGCTAAGATTATATAATATTGGTGATAATGGTAACTAACACTTATTGAAGGCTTTCTACGGGCCAACATGTTAATATTACATATTCAGGAAAAATAATTTCACAGTTAAATTCACAAAAGATACATCTACAATACAAAATTTTTAATCACGGTGCCGGCAATGCTGGCAATATATTCTCTTCTTACTCCCCTCACACACGGCACACAAAGAAGAGACAACCAAACTAATTATAGTAGGAAAAGTTCAGTTCTACCGCACAGAAAACTCAAATTCAACATAGCTTCAACAAAATACACGTGTATTTCTTTTTCAAGTAAAATAAGTCTGAAGCTGAACAGTCCAAAGGCTGGTAAGGCAATTTGACAAAGTGCCAGGGATCCAGGATGCTCTCAGTTCACAGCCTGGCCATCCATGGAGCGTGGCCCTCATGCCCCCAGCCTCGTGGTCCAAGCTCTGAAGACACCCCATGTGTTCTGTGCAGCGGAAGGGAACAGAGTGGGGGAGGGCTCCCCTCTTTCAATAAAATTTCTGATAAAATAACACACATCACTTCCACTTACATTATAGCAACTGACTAGAACTAGCCACGAGTCCACACCTAACTGCAAAGAGAGCTAGAATACAATCGAGTTTTGTTAATAAAGAAGGGGAGTCCTATCAAAGCTCCAACAGTCTTTTGTTGCAGAAATGGAAAAGCCAATTCTCAAATTCATATGGAATTGCAGAGAGACTAGAATCGTCAAAAAGTCTCGAAAAAAAAGAGCAAAGTTAGAGAACTGACACTTCCCAACTTCATAATTTAGTACAAGGCTTGGGAATAGTAATAAATTGGGTATGCAGTACTGGAAGAAGGATCGACCTGTAGATCAGTGGAATAGAATGGAGACTCCAGGTATAACCCATACATCTATGGCCAGTTGGTATTTGAAAGGATGCTGAATCCATTCAGTGGGGAAACAATAATCCGTTCAACAAATTATGCCAGGATGATTGGATTTCCACATACAAAAGAATGATGTTAGACCTCTGTATCACACCATATACAAAAATTAATTCCGGGGCGCCTGGGTGGCTCAGTTGGTTAAGCATCCAACTTTTGCTCAGATCATGATCTCATGGTTTGTGGGTTCAAGCCCTGCATCAGGCTCTATGCTGACAACTCAGAGCCTGGAGCCTGCTTCGGATTCTGTCTCCCTCTCTCTCTCCCCTTCCCCAACTAGTGCTCTTTCTCTCAAAAATAAACAGTAAAAAAATAAAAAAATTAAAAAATAAGAAAGATTAATTCCAAATGGATCAATGACAAATACAAAAGCTGAACTATAAAACTCTTAGAAGAAAACATAGGGCAAAAGCTTCATGATAGTGGACTTGGCAATGATTTCTTAGATAAGGCACGAAAGGCACAGGTAACAAAAGAAAAAAAACAGATAAACTGGATTTCATGAAAATAAAGAAATTTTGTGCATCAAAAGACAGTATCAGTAGAGTAAAAAGGAAACCCACCAAATGGGAGAAAATATTTGTAAATCATGTATCTTGATAAGGGATTAATACCCAGAATATATAAAGAACTTACAACTCCCAACAACAAAAAGACAAACCACCCAATTATAGATGGGGAAATGACTTGAACAGACATGTCTCCAAAGAAAATATATAAATGGCCAATAAGCACATGAAAAGATACTCAACATCACCAATCATTGGAGAAATGCAAATGAAAACTACAAGCTACCATTTCACACCTATTAGGATGGCTATAATGAAAAATGAAAAATACCAAGTGTTGACAAGGAGACAGAGAAATTGAAACCTAAGTACATTGCTGACAGCACTGGAAAGTAGTGCGGCTGCTTTGGAGAAGTTTGGCATTTCCTCAAAACTACATGACCCAGCAATTCCACTCCTAGGTACATACCCAAAGAATTTTTTGTGTGTGTTTTACATAAACTCTACACACAACGTGGAGCTTGAACTCACAACCCTGAGATCAAGAGTCACATGCTCTACTGACTAAGACAGCCAGGCGCCCCTCAAGAGAATTTTAAGAGGAACCCAAACAGATACTTAAACACCAAGTTTCAGCGCAACATTATTCATAACAGCCAGAAAGTGGAAACAATCCAAATGTTCACTGACGGATGGACGACAAAATGTGGTATCTATCCAGACAATGGTGTATTATTCAGCCTTAAAAATACATGAAATTCCGACACATGCTACAGAATGGATAAACCTTGAAAACAGTATGCTAAGGGAAATAAGCCAGATACAAAAGGATAGATACTATATGGTTGCACTTCTATGAACTATCCGGAATTGGCAAGTTCACAAAGTAGATTACAGGAGCTGTGGGGAGAGGAGGATGGAGAGTTACTGCTTTTTGGGCACAAAGTTTCTGTCTGGGGTGAAGAAGTTTTAGAAACAGAGAACAGTGATGGCTGCACAATACTGTGACTATAAATAATGTCACTGAATTGGATACTTAAAAATGGTTACAGTGACAAATTGCTATGCAGAGTTTACCACAAAAAGAAAAAAGTTAAAAGAAAAGAAAGAAAGGAGACAGGAAGTTGGGGGAACCAAGAGGGATAATGGTATTTTCAAACATCTCAACACACACACGCACGCACACTCGTGTACGGTAGGTAAGAATTTCAGGCAGCTGGCATTTTCAAGGGTCCCTCTCCCCAGAGTTTTACCACGATTCCAAACTCAGACATATTTCCAAGGCCCGGGGAGCATTTAGATTACATCCAACACACATACACACACACAAAATAACCACAAGTTAAATTATAACCAAATGGTACCAGAAATTCAAGCATTGTAACTGCCCTCACTCACCTTGTATCATTTTTCGTGGTAATAACCTAAAGAAAACTGTTTATTCGGTTTGACTAATTTGGCTAAATACGTGTATAAACTAGACAGTGGCATGTGTATGTTGGTGCTGGAGCCCGAGCACTCAAAAGAAAAGTAGACTAAACCGAGCAAAAGACACCGGTCATCAACAAAACTCCACATCCAACCTGCCATCTATCACAATCTTCTCCACATCTTATGGAGGCTGGTGACCTTCAGAAATAAACAGCACGGAAGTCGAATCAACCGAAGCAGTAAATAAAGTGAAAGGCCTTCTGGGAAAGGACAGTAAACAGAACTAAACATTTCCTTGATACTTCTTCTTAAAGCTTTCTGGACTTTCAAAACAAAAAATTCGGACTGAAATACAATTTGAGCCACATGCAGACCATTTCAGGAAGAAAAAAATAGTTAAGACAGCTTTACCTGAAAAATCTTAGCATTCATGAACACTTAACAATTAAAGCTTTTTAAAATCTAAGTAATTTCTATTGCAAAACTACGTACTCTTACAAAATTATCTTCGTACTATTTTAGAACTGAAACGTCAGTTGGACACTGTTGCAAAGGAAGTGTCACCACTGCTGGGGAGAAAATTCCTTTATCATTCGCAAATACTAGTTACATTACATCATTTCCTTTTACTTCTTTGTTTCTTTAAATGGGATAGCTGAAGTTGTATTTTTTAGTAACATACCTAACTGAAAACAAAATACGCTAGACTGTCATAAATACTTCATCCTGATCTAAGTAACTATTTTATTTTATTCATTTACTTTTTTAATATGAAATTTATTGTCAAACTGGTTTCCATACAACACCCAGTGCTCATCCCAACAGGTGCCCTCCTCCGCGTCCATCACCCACTTTCCCCTCCCTCCCACCCCCCATCAACCCTCTAAGTAACTATTTTAAACTACGAATGTTGGACCTAAGCACTCTGGTTAGTATGTACTTGATTTCAAGTAAAGGCATTAAATCTAGAAACTAAAAAATGATCACCGATTTAAGACGTAAGTGTCTTACCTGTGGTTTTAGTATTTTTAATGTCTTCCTTTTCCCTTTTAGGTAAAACGTGAGGGTAACTACAGAACTTTTTTCTTTTAAATTTTTTTAAGATTTTATTTTTACAACTAATCTCTACACCCAACGTGGGGCTCGAACTCACAACCCCGAGATCAAGAGTCACCTGCTCTTGTGGGCCAGCCAGAGGCCCCAAAAACTTTTTTTTCCCCTCAGAACTTTTTAAATAGACACCAACAAAATAAGTGTCCAACAAACTGGAAAAGAGAATCAAAATGACCTTGAACAGAAGTAAACAATAAACTAATCAAAGGAATGTCTACTGTAAGGAAACAAAGTATTATGCGACTGTATTAGTCCTTTATGCTGCTGTAAGAAAATACCACAGGCGGGACAGCTTACAAACAACAGAAACGTATTTCTTACAATCGTGCGAGGCCAGAGTCCATGACCTAGGGGCCCGCATGACTGCACTCCAGGGAAGACCTGCCTATGGTCGCTCGGCGGCTGGCTGGCACCAGGCCACTGCGCCCTCACAAGGTGAAAGGGCGCTTCGTAAAGGTTCTAGCCCCATTCGTGAGGGGACCACCCTCATGACCTAAGCACCTAAGGTCCCACTTCCTAACACCATCATCTCTTTGGGGGTTAGGATTTTAACATACAAATTTTAGAGGGACACTAACATGAAGGCCACGGCAAGAATCCAATCATCATCATCTGCTTAGGGGTGGGCTTTTCAACACGCATCGTCACGTTCACGTTAACTAACGAAGTCGTCCTCTGAAAACCTGACCCGGGGCAGTCAGAAATGTAGCCCGAAACGGCCACTTCTCCATGTAGGCCTCCGTCTCCGCCACTCCCTGACACAGACTGAAACAAAGAGGAAAAGGACAGCTCAAGGACTTCGATTTCAAAATACGATCTCCGTGAACAGGTGAAATGCACCACAGGAAGAGTCTCACTTCACACGAGGCATTCCTTCGCATTTGCAAGGACCAGCCTGGATTCCAGGAGACTCGCGAGCCGCCAAGCACCTCTGAAACAGAACTACCTGCACTCATGTGTGTGACAAGAGTTCTGATGTCCCCTCTCACGGTCCCTGGTAGCTCACTGGTTGACAGAAGTGACCATTATACCCACCATTTCCATCACGTGTGTGAGTTATCTTGTCTGTGTTGCTACGCTGGAGTTCTTTTGGTCTGTGTCCAGTTCCATAAATAAGGAGTACTATGTGTGTGACTGTGTAACCTTTAAAGGATCTGTGGAGGGGCGCCTGGGTGGCTCAGTCGGTTAAGTGACCGACTTCAGCTCAGGTCACGATCTCGCAGCTTGGGAGTTCCAGCCCCTCACCGGGCTCTATGCCTGACAGCTCAGAGCCTGGAGCCTGCTTCGGATTCCGTGTCTCCCTCTCTCTCTGCCCCTCCCCCACTCACGCTGGTCTCTCTTTTCTTCAAAAATAAATAAACATTAAAAAAAAAAATGAAGGATCTGTGTATCATTAACGTAAATACATAGAACTTATCCTACACTGCTTTTTCAGGAATAAACCACCCTCCCACCACAGAGACTATTTATAAATTGCCATCCATGAGAACAACCACTAAAGAAAAAAAGAGATTCATCTGCTCAAATAATATACTGATAAATTCTAAATTTCCCCTTTACTGGATCTCGTTAACAGGACTTAGAAAAAGTCTGAAAATAAGGTCATGAAGAAACAGTAAAGGAATTGGAACTTTTTCACTTTGTAAAAAAGGAAAGCTTTTTTTTAATGTTTATTTATTTCTGAGAGAGACAGAGTGCGAGAGGGGGAGGGGCAGAGAGAGAGGGAGACACAGACTCCAGGCTCTGAGCAAGCGTTCAGCACTGAGCCCAATGCGGAGCTCGAACCCAAGAACTACGAGATCATGACCCAGGCTGAAATCGGATGCTTAACCGCCTGAGCCACCCAGGCCCCCTGAAAGCTACTGTTTTTTTTTTTAAGTTTTCATTTTTATCGCTAATTCATGAACTCAGACTCAACTGTCACTTTAAGGAAAACATCAGGCCCCAATAAGGACCATCCTCCTTACTGAAAAAAACTTCCCTTTCCCGTAACCATCTTCCCAAAACTGTTACAGCATAATTTCGGTCAGATCAATATTTGGTGTTTCCATGTAAATTATTATTTTTCTTTCCTATATAAATCTTTATTTTCTTAATAACTGCCTTCTCATTTGCTTCATTTTCTAAGCAACCCTAGACTCTCTCCAGACTTCCAAAGCCTGCTCCAGATGTCCACTCCCATCAGTAGAGAAGTCTCTCCTACCTATCTGGCTTAAATGACCTCGGTGTTGAATGTGAAGCCACCGTTCTCTCCTTTGACCATCGTCCTAGGGAATCCCTGCTTCTCTCCCCTGTACTGTGCCTCCTGCTTCCTATATCATGTATCCCCTCACCTTAACTTACAGCGAGGGCAACCAACTCATCAGAGTCTGCCCGGGACTTCCCTGGTTTTTGCACAAGTCTCCAATATGCACAAACTCATCAGTCCTAGGGAAGCCTAGATGGTGGGCTGGATACCCCACTGGGAGCCCACAGATTGCAAAAAGTAAATTTTTTTGAAAACTTGCATGTCTAAAAGCATCCTTATCCCAACCTCATACTCGATTGAGAATTTGGGCATAAAATTCCAGTCTGGAAGTCATTTTTCTTCAAACATTCACATCATCTTCTAGCCTCCAGTCTTGCTGCTGAGAAGCCCAGAGCCTTTCTGATTGCTGATTCTGTGTATACTTTCCCTTTGGAAACTTTCTGGGTCTTGTTGTTTGCCCCAGATTCTGAGAATTCCACAGCGTATTGGTTGTGAATCTTGATGTGAATTTATCTCCACCCATCGTGCTGGGTATAGAGAAACTCATAACCTTCGGTTCCAGAACATGTTCTTGAATGATTTCATGATGAATTCCTTCCCTCTACTCACCCTACTGAAACTCCTATTATTCAGACTGTTATTCAGATCTCCTAAACTGGCTTAAAATGTTCTCGCTATCTCCTCTTTCCTCTTTGTAGTTTTTGCTCTGTTTTCTGAGAAACTTTTTCTGCCTCACGTTCCAACTCTGTGCTGAGGTTCTAATTTGAGCGATCACATTTTTAACGTCAAAGAACTTTCTTTCATTATCTTTTATTCCCTTCTATGACATCCTGATTTATTTCACGGGTTTTCTCTTATCTCTAAGAATACTGAGAGTTTTGTGTGTTTTTGAAGTTACGCTTTCCCTACAGAGTCTGTTTCGTGTAAGCTGCCTTATTTATTTTTTATTTATTGTCTGTTTGCTTGTTTGCAGCTACGCCTTATGCAGTAGAGGCTTTCCTTGGGTATCTGGCAATCTTTGGTTTCCTGTTCCTATTTCTATTCATGCCATATTACGTATGAGAAAATGAAAAGACGATCTGAGGCTCTGAACCCTTGGGTGAAGCCCACGGAACAATGACCCTCATTGTAGCATGACTGCCGCAGCCCTCTCCTGAAGGATCCCCGATGTCTACGCACCACTGGGTCTTCCCAGGCTGGTCAGATTCGCCTGAGAGACTCTTCTGTCTTTGTGACGAAGGCCTGTTGCCAGCATGCTGGGAGCCAAGTAGAAGTAAATAAACATTTTTTTAATCTTATTTTCAGCATGAAATGCCCACCCTAAACTACCTTCAACCCAGAGAACCTGTTTTACTGAGAATAACCATCCAATCTCTAGGGAGAAAAGACTACAGTAGCCCAGTGCACAGAGTAGGGAAGGCTTGAGAGTTCCTGCTGCTTATAAAACACTTTCAATCAATCCTCCGTAGTTTAGCGCCACCCCCAACCTCAACTTTCAGAGGTTCCTGAAGGTACCAATTTCTAAGATGTTGGAGGATTCTGCCAGGTAAACCGGGTAGGTGTTCAGCTTTCACTATTACTGAGGGTTCTCAGATCTGCTAATTCTGTCATTGCTCATCTGCCTACTTTTCGGCTTCTGTAACTTCACTGCTAGACAATCCCTCCTGTTTTTCTCATCCTTGAATGTTTATGACTTTTCAAAACATTCTTTTACTATGGTTTTAGAAGATGGTAGAAGGGGACGAAATTATATTTGTGCGTTCAATTCATAATCACCAGACTTTAAGGCTTATGTCAGACACTGTGCAGATTTATAAATAATACTTTAAGTAAGAAAACTTTAACTTGACAAGTTAAACATTATTCGATTTTATCTTATTCCTTTAAACAGTAGCACCCTTGGGGCGCCCGGGTGGCTCAGTCGGTCGAGCGAGCGACTTCAGCTCAAGTCATGATCTCCCGGTCTGTGAGCCTGAGCCCCGCATCGGGCGCTGTGCTGACAGCTCAGAGCCTGGAGCCTGCTTGGGATTCTGTGTCCCTCATTTGCTCTGCTCCTCCCCTGCTCATGCTCTCTCTCTCTCTCAAGAATAAATAAAACATTAAAAAAAAAAAAACTTTTTTAATGTAAGCAGTAGCACCCCACAAAACACTTGTGTACAGACTGTCAACTGCTAAGGGAGCGGTTTGTGAACCACTACTCATGAGAAATCACTTCTGAAATAAAACAGGATAAATCAATGAGGAAAGTCCCTGACATACAAATAAATGATTTCCATGCAATGCTTCGAGATCAAATCTACTGCTCTCAGCCTTGTCTAAAGCAAGTATAATGGCATTAATTCATTCAGCCAACATTACCAAACGCCTACTGTGTGCCATGTGTACTAGGACGGGCAGGGCTGGTGGGGGGCGGGGGGGAGGGGGGTGGTACAGAGGATGAGTTTCCAAACAAATTAACCAATGAGTGAAAAGTCATGGAATAGTCAACATTTCATTACCGCTGGAGCAAAAGGTGAGTGTGGCACAAAAGGGCAACACAAGAGAACGTGGGGGGATGATGGATCCATTCTGCATCTTGACGTTGGCCAAAACTCACAGAATATATACCAAAAAGGGTAAATTGCACTATATATAAATTTTGAAAAGATTTTTTTTAATTTTTTAAAGATGAGAATGGGAAATAAATCTAAACAAAATTAGATACACACAGATCAAAGTAGGCATGGGTGAAATCATGGTGGACCAGAGTAGGGTGCTGAAGGCTGAACTAGATGAAAAGGATGTCCACATAAAAAGGCTGCATGTGAGCACTTCTGGGACATTCCTGCCAGAGATGTACTGTCATGAAGAAACAAACCCAAATTTAGAGTTATCACGAATGCTGAGAAATAGCTGGCCAGTAATCGTCAAAAGGCTCAGCCAAGGGGCACCTGGGTGGCTCAGTCGGTTAAGCAACCGACTTCAGCTCAGGTCACAATCTCGCGGTTCATGAGTTCGAGCCCTGCATCGGGCTCTGCGCTGACAGCTCGGAGCTTGGAACCTGCTTCGGATTCTGTGTCTCCCTCTCTCTCTGCCCCTCTGCCATTCATGCTCTGTCTCTGTCTCAAAAGTAAATAAACATTAAAAAAAAAATTTTTAAAGGCTCAGTCAAGAAAGTTTAGGGAAATCTGAAGACCTAATCCAAACCGAATGAATACTAAAAGACGTGACATCCAAATGGAACATGTGACTCTAAACTTTTGCTATAAAACTATTATCAGCACAACTGACAAAACCTGAAAGAGGTCTAAAGATCAGATGACAGTAATACATACATCAGTGTCAGTTTCTTGATTTAAATTTTTTTCTTTTTAACGTTTATTTACTTTTGAGACAGAGACAGAGCATGAACAGGGGAGGGGCAGAGAGAGAGGGAGACACAGAATCGGAAACAGGCTCCAGGCTCCGAGCCATCAGCCCAGAGCCCGACGCGGGGCTCGAACTCACGGACCGCGAGATCGTGACCTGAGCTGAAGTCGGACGCCCAACCGACTGAGCCACCCAGGCACCCCAGTTTCTTGATGTTAATAGCTGCATCACATTTATGCAAGAAAATATTGAAAATACACACAAAAATATTTGGGGATGATACAGGAAATGAATACGCAACCTACTCTCAAATGGTTCAGAGGAAAAGACACTGTACTTTATTTGCAATGTCTGACATTGTTTCAAATTTCTTTTAATTATTTTTTTAAGTGAAGAAAAAGATGAGGAAAACAGACAAGGATTGTATCACTTAAACTTCCATATGCCATGGTAAGGAGTTTAAATATCATTCTAAAAACTATCAGTACTCATTGTAAGACATCAAGCAGGATGTTGATATGATCAAAGAATCAGGTTGTGTTTTTTTAAACATCTGTCTATTCATCTCACGCCAGTCAGAGTGGCTAAAATGAACAAATCAGGAGACTACAGATGCTGGCGAGGATGTGGAGACACGGGAACCCTCTTCCACTGCTGGTGGGAATGCAAACTGGTGCAACCACTCTGGAAAACAGTGTGGTGGTTCCTCAAAAAATTAGAAATAGATCTACCCTATGACCCAGCAATAGCACTGCTAGGAATTTACCCAAGGGATACAGGAGTGCTGATGCATAAGGGCACTTGTACCCCAATGTTTACAGCGGCACTCTCAACAATAGCCAAATTATGGAAAGAGCTTAAGTGTCCATCAACCAATGAATGGATAAAGAAGTTGCGGTTTATATATACAATGGAATACTACTTGGCAATGAGCAAGAGTGAAATACGGCCTTTCGTAGCGACGTACATAGAACTGGAGAGTGTGATGGTAAGTGAAATAAGTCATACAGAGAAAGACAGATACCATATGTTTTCACTCTTATGTGGATCCTGAGCAACTTAACAGAAGACCCTGGGGGAGGGGAAGGAAAAAAAAGGTTACAGAGAGGGAAGGAGGCAAACCATAAGAGACTCTTATAACCTGAGAATAAACTGAGGGTTGATGGGGGGTGGGAGGGCGGGGAGGGTGGGTGATGAGCACTGAGGAGGGCACCTGCTCGGATGAGCACTGGGTGTTGTATGGAAGCCAATGTGACAATAAATTTCATATTAAAAAATAAAAATAAAAAATAAATAAAAATAAAAATCCGTCTATTAAACAAAGGCCCTGGGTAGGATTCACAATACTTTCAGGTGAGGGACACATGTAATAATGAGGTCACAGATCATTTAGCATTTAATGGAGAAACAAGAGCATGATTAGCGAGGTCAGTAAGATCCCAGGAATGCAATCCATTTACACCCGCTTGACACAGACACGTCAACAGAGCCACAGGCTGAATAACACCAGGGTAACCCGTACTTGAGATTACCACGGGAACACAGACAAAAGAAACAAAATCAACACACTTAACCACAACCTCATGAGATGTAACACGGCAAGGACTCCTGGAGAAAACTGTCACCCTAGCACACATCTGTCAGAAATGGAATGACACGTTACAAAGGCATGCAGCAAAGAGGCAGAAATAGAAATCACACTAGACTTGCAAATACTACTGTGGTTTTTCACCAAAAACTCTAGGAAAATCTTGGTAAGTACGGAGCACAGAGACGCTTTATGATATCATCCCAGTATGTCAGCCTGACTACATACCTGAGCTGTTAGTCTGTTTTTAAATGCTTCTTAGTTATAATTTTTGGTCAGGGCAAGGCCATACTTAGCTAGCAGTACAACCTTAAAACGGGGCATTAGCCACTGCAAGCTTTTCCTAATCTTTTTAAACAAGCATTTTTTAAATCTTAGGACAGAAGTAAATGCTTGACTGCTTTTATTTTTTTTATAAAAATTTTTTTTTCAACTTTTTTTTTAATTTATTTTTGGGACAGAGAGAGAGAGAGAGAGAGAGAGAGCGAGCATGAACGGGGGAGGGGCAGAGAGAGAGGGAGACACAGAATCGGAAGCAGGCTCCAGGCTCTGAGCCATCAGCCCAGAGCCTGACGCGGGGCTCAAACTCACAGACCACGAGATCGTGACCTGGCTGAAGTCGGACGCTTAACCGACTGCGCCACCCAGGCGCCCCGCTTGACTGCTTTTAATAATATCAGGGTCGGGGCGTCTGGCTGGCTCAGTCAGGACAGTGTGAGACTCTTGATCTTGGGGCTGTAAGTTCGAGTCCCACGTTAGGTGCGGAAACTACTTCAAAATAAAATCTTCCAACATTTTTTTTTGTTTTTTTGTTTTTTTTTTTTGGGACAGAGAGAGACAGAGCATGAACGGGGGAGGGGCAGAGAGAGAGGGAGACACAGAATTGGAAACAGGCTCCAGGCTCTGAGCCATCAGCCCAGAGCCCGACGCGGGGCTCGAACTCACGGACCGCGAGATCGTGACCTGGCTGAAGTCGGACGCTTAACCGACTGCGCCACCCAGGCGCCCCTAATCTTAAAAAATAATAATGACAGTATCAGAGTCAACTTGGAGCCACTCCCAGTAAACCAGATATTAAAGAATGGGACTCTGGTTGTACCAGAACAATTACACTGCTTTTACAAAACCCTCATAAAATCTAACTACGCTTGTTCTATTTCACAGCCATGACAATATCTCAAATTCTGTTCCAATGCAATGGTTAGAGAGCTAGCTGGATCAAAAAACGATCAAGCTCTACTGAAAAAAAAAAAAATACTAGGTTAAGCAGGAGCATCTTTGCAAACCAGGAACTGCACATATAAACTCAAAGGCACATATCAAGTCTTCCTGTCCTTTGTAAACACATATCCACCCCATGCAGAACTCCCCGCTAACCTAAGAACCGCTGTCAGGCTGGCTTCTAGGGGATGCAAATGAAGTGCTGAAAAATGTTAAGCAGGGAAAGGATAAAGGCAAGTCCTTCAATTCTCCACCTCTGGAGTTTGATGTAAATTGCGACGATATTCAAAACCTATGTGATAAAGAATTTAACAACCACCCCGTGTCACAAAACCAGTTGAAAGGCTCTGCCGCTGCCTGTGGATTCTTAGCGTCCACCAGCCATTTCCCAAACTCTGCCAACGTTCCTCATAAAAAGGGCTCCAGGGGCGCCTGGGTGGCGCAGTCCGTTAAGCGTCCGACTTCAGCCAGGTCATGATCTCGCGGTCCGTGAGTTCGAGCCCCGCGTCAGGCTCTGGGCTGATGGCTCGGAGCCTGGAGCCTGTTTCCGATTCTGTGTCTCCCTCTCTCTCTGCCCCTCCCCCGTTCATGCTCTGTCTCTCTCCGTCCCAAAAATAAATAAACGTTGAAAAAAAAAAATTTTAAAAAACAAAAGCAGTTGCTTTAAAAAAAAAAAAAAAAAAAAAGGGCTCCAAAGACAAATGACTTAGGCAAATTCTAGGTAAAACAAAGTTAAAAGGGGTTCTGTACGGCAGAACTTTTTTTTTAAGTTCTTTTTTAACGTTTATTTATTTTTGAGAGAGAGTGTGCAAGTGGGGAAGGGGCAGAGAGAGGGGGATAAAGGATCTGAAGCAGGCTCCATGCTGACAGGCTGACAGAAAGCCCGCTGCGGGGCTCGAACTCACGAACAGCGAGACCACGCCCTGAGCCGAAGTCAAACCGTCAACCGACTGAGCCGCTCAGGTGCCCCTGGATTGCAGAACTTTTAAAAACTTTCACTCTGATGTGTTTTGTCATATCCAAAGATACAATAAAACTACTGCCATATTCACTGAACTCTTAATCTTCAGAATAATCATTTACATCCCTTGAAACGCCGTTTAGGAAACAATCGTGTTCGCTGTTCTTTTCTTCATATTCCCTGTTAGACCACAACATGTACTTGTGGGTGCTGCATAGTCTTTAGTCCACAATCAGTCTTAAGTGAGCAATGCATCAATGACCTTTCACGGTTATTTTAATCTTCTGATTCGAGGTCCAAAACGCTACCACTCATTTGCAGATTGGAGCTGTGTAGGTATAAAAATAAAACGTAACTAGCCACTTAGTAATATGTGCTGTTGGTGATACAAAGGATGCATACTGGCTTGATGTTTGGTGAAAAACAGTTCAGTTAATAACAAGATGTTCCAATGCAAAATACCTTGTCCAAAAAGAAGGAATAAGATGCTGTCTGCATAGTCACATAAGGAAAGACATTTCCATACAAAATACAAAAAAAAAAAAAAAAAAGCATTTTAGTTCTAACTTTATCATAATGCTAGACAGAAACTTCGAAAACAAAAAACCAGAAAAAAACAAAAAACAAGAAAATATAAATCACCAGAAAAGGAATAAACCTAGACCAACTTTCAACCTTTTGGCAAAATAAGCTCTTACTATTGTCTGTTTTTTCACAGAGGATAGAACAGACTTAGAGAGGCTACGCAGCTGGCTGAGATCAGCCAGCCAGGAATCCAAGGAGTCAGTCTGGATGGAAAGCCCACGCTCTTTACCAGGATGCTGGTGTAGACCAGGAACACTTCAGGTTGCAGATCTTCACCATGGAAACTCTAAGAAAATTTAATTAAGCTTGATCACTACGAATCGAGCAAAGAGAATAGGTGGGGGGTTTTTCACTGATGAAGCCTACGGGGATGTTTAAACAATTTGAAATAAAACCAAAACATAAATGACCACACGTGACTGAACTCATTCGCGTGTATTCTTAGAAGACTGTTTTCATCTATATGGGCAGTGCTTTCAGGCATAATTAGATTGGGGGAGAGAGGAAGTGTTGATGGGGAAGGAAGGAAAAATAAATGTAGATCGGAGGGGGACAAAAAGCTAATTAATTTCTCCCCTGTAAGCTACTCGTCTTTAAATAATCAAATTCAATTATCCTCTAGTCTTATTATCTGCCACCCTGATATCCAGAGGAGTTTATGGTAAAAAACAATGATTACAGTAGTTGGCCCTTATCCTTGGGGTGTATGTTCCAAGAACCCAGTGGACTCTGAGGACAGTACTGAACCGTGCATACGTTGTATTTTTTCCCATAAGTCCGTACCTATGATAAAGTTTAATTTAAATTTTAGGCACAGTAAGAGATTAACAATAACTAATAGTAAAACATAACAATCATAGGGGCGCCTGGGTGGTTCAGTCAGTTGAGCGCCCGGCTCTCGGTTTCGGCTCAGGTCATGATCTCATGGGTGGTGAGTTCGAGCCCCGCATCAGGCTCCGCGCTGACAATGCAGAGCCTGCTCGGGGATCTCTGCCCCTCCCCTGCTCATGCGCTCTCTCTCAAAATAAAGTTTAAATAAACTGTAAAAAAAGTAACAATTACAAAAGTACACTACAATAAAAGTTATGTGAATGTGGCCTCTCAAAATACCTCCCTGTGCTGCACTCACCCTTCCTGTGACAACATGAGACGACACAATGCCTGTGATGAGGAGATGAGAGGTGAGCCACCACAGGCATTGTGACACAGCATGAGGCTACCACTGACCTTCTGACGATTTACTACTTTATTGTGCTTCGTTCATATTTTTTGTTTTTTTGTTTCTGTTTTTTTTTACAAACAAAGTAAATGGCAGCTTCACGTCAAGCTGCACCACTGCTCCCACAGCATTTGCTCACTTCACGTCTAGGGCACGTTTTGGTAATTCTTGCAACATCTCAAACTTCTCAGTCCTGTTCTATTTGTTATGGCGATCCGGTGACCACTCATCTGTCATGTTACTGCTGTAACTGCTTAGGGGCGCTGCGAACCATGCCCACAGAACATGGAGAACTTGACCAATAAACTCTGTGTTCCCACGGACCCACTGTGTCCCCATGTCTGCCCCTCACCCCGGGCCTCCCTGTTCCCTGAGACGCACCAAGGCTGAAATTAGGCCAATTAACAACCTGCAATGGCCTCTAAGCGTTCAAGTGACAGGAAGAGTCGCACGTCTTTCACTCTACAAAGTGACCAGAAATGATCAAGCTCGGTGAAGAAGGCATGCTGAAAGCCAAGACAGGCGGAAAGCCAGGCTGCGTGCACCCAACAGCTAACTTATAAACACAAAGAAAAAGTTCTCGAAATAAATGCAATGTGCTACGCCAGTGAACACACGAATGGCAAGAGAGCGAAACAGCCGTACCGCCGACATGGACGAAGCGTCCGTGGTCCGGACGGAAGAGCCAACAGCCACGACATTCCCTTAAGCCACAGCCTGACCCAGAGCAGGGCCCTGGCTCCCATCAAGTCTGTGAAGGTTCAGAGAGGGGAGGAAGCCGCAGAAGAGAAGTCTGAGCTGGCAGAGGCTGGGTCACAAGGTTTAGGAGAAGAAGCCGTCTCCATAAAAGTGCAAGGTGAGGAAGCAAGTCCGATGGAGAAGCTGCACCAAGTTCTCCAGAAGGTCCAGCCGAGAGAATTAATGAGGGGGCTACACTCAACAACAGGTCTCAGTGTAGACAGAACAGCCTCGCACTGGAAGACGCCATCTAGGACTTTCATGGCTGGAGAGGAGTCCGTGCCTGGCTTCAACGCCTCAAAGGACAGGCTGACTCTCTTGTGAGGGGCTAATGCAGCTGGTGAGGACTTTAACTTGAACCCTACGTCCATGTGGCATTCCAAAAATCCAAGGGCCCTTACGAACTATGCTACATCTATTCTGCCTGTGCTCCAGAAACGGAACAAGGCCTGGGATCACAGCACATCTGTTTACAGCATGGTTTATTGAATTATTTTTTTAATTAAAAAAAATTTTTTCTAAGTTTATTTATTTTTGAGAGAGAGAGATACACAGAGTGTGAGCAGGGGAGGGGCAGAGAGAAAGGGAGACACAGAATCCGAAGTAGGCTCCAGGCTCTGAGCTGTCAGCACAGAGCCCGACGCGGGGCTCGAACTCACAGACTGTGATATCATGCCCTGAGCCCAGTCGAACACTTAACCGACTGAGCCACCCAGGTGCCCCTGGCTTAATGAATATTTTAAGCCCACTGGTGAGACCTACTGCTCAGAAAAAAGATTACTTTTAAAACACGACTGCTCACTGACAGCACTGGGCACCCAAGAGCTCTGATGGAGACAGACAATGAGATTCATGTTGATTTCATGTCTGTTAACACGACATCCATTCTGCAGCCCACGGATCATGAAGTAATCTTAACGTTCAAGTCTTATTACAGAAGAAATACGTTTCATTAGGCTACAGCTGCCACAGATAGTGATTCCTCTGATGGATCTGGGCAGAGTAAATCAAACACCTTCTGGAAAGGATTCACCTTTCTATTTCATCTATTCTAGATGCCACTAGGAACATTTGTGATCTGTGGGAAGAAATCAAAGTACCAGCATTCACAGGGGTTTGGAAGAAGTTGGTTCCAGCCCTCAAGATGCCCCTTCAAGACGTCAGGGGAGGGAGCCCCTGCAGCTGTGGTGGAAACAGCAAGGGAACCGGGGTCAGAAGTGGGGGCTGCAGACGGGACCGAAGGGCTGCCATCTCCTCGTCAAACCTGATCGGATGCGCACATGGTTTCTGGAGGTGGAAGGTCCTCCCGGTGAAGACGCTGGAAAGACCGTTGAAATGACGACGGAGGATTTGGAACAGGACATCAGCTGAGCCGATAAGGCAGCGGCAGGGTCTGAGGCAGGACTCCAGTCCCGAAAGAAGTTCCGCCAGGGGTCAGATGCGATCAGGCTGCGTCGCGTGTTCCAGAGAATTCGCTCATGAAAGCAAGAGTCCAGCGATGAGGCGAACTTATCTTATTTTCAGAAACTGCCCCAACCCCAACCTTCAGCCCCACCACCCCGACCAGTCAGCAGCCGCCAACAGGGAGGCAAGACCCTCCAGCAGCAAGATCACGACTCACTGGAAGCTCAGATGGTTACCGTTTTTTAGCAATAAAGTATTTTTTATTTAAAGTATGTCCATTTTTTTTAGACATAATGCTATTGCACACTTAGTAAATAAACCTAACCTTTATATGCAGTGGGAAACCAAAAAATTCAATTGAATCATTTATTACAGTATTTGCTTTATTGTGGTGGTCTGGAACCAAACCCACAATATCTCCAAGGTATGCCTGTATGCGTGTTTTTCTCTTCAATAAAAGAATTGTATTTTCTGGTTTCTTTACGCTACATATAAATAGGTGCTGGCACTTGAAATCCATAGCTTCACATATATAATGTTATAGCAAGTTGTGAAATTCCACACTGGTCCAAAAGTCTGAAACCAATAGCTTAGTTAAAACATTGTAACCTTAGAAAAAACAATACGTAGTACTACAACGAATTCTAAAACAGTAAGTCCTTGACCTTTTCCTCTTAAATATCACAAAGTAATGAATCAAACTGTTTCAGATAAATATTTTCGCAACACGTTAACGATTACAGTAACGAAAGCTACAAAAGATAAAGTGAGAATTTCTGTATTTACAGTGATTCCCTATACTTGAAAAGCAAGTTTATTCACTTATTTTTTTTTTTCAAGAGAGAGAGAAAGGACAAGTGGGGGAGAGGGGCAGAGAGAGACAGAGAAAGAATCCTAAGCAGGCTCCACTCTCAGCACAGCCCAACGCAGGGCTCAATCCCACAACCCCAGGATCATGACCTGAGCCGAAATCAAGAGCCAGACGCTCAACCTGAGCCACTCTGACTCCCTGAAAAGCAAGTTTAATTAGAGCAAGAAAAGGTCATAATTATTCTTCTCAGTAATTTCAAGGACTGTAGGGGTTGATCGTACTGGTTCACTATTTTACATCTAATTTCACTCTACTTTCTAGGATGCTTCTCCTAGATGTAATAGTTCATCGGCATCGCTCTTGTGCTAGTCCACATGATCAAGTTTATCTCTCAGTTCACATGACCATCACACAGAAGACCATTAAAAGTCCACAACCACTAAGTAAAATACAACTTACTCAAATTATGATTCTTCCTCAAACCGCAAGGTATCCCAAAGTTTCCCAAAATCATCTCCTTCTAACCCTGATACAAGAAACACCATGACCTCGTAATAAAAGAGTGTTTCTCAAAGGGTGTCCCATGGAATACTTGTTGTCATACATCATTCAGGTATGGTTTAAAGAAAAAAAAAAAAAAAAAAAGACGAGGGGCGCCTGGGTGGCCCAGTCAGTTAAGCATCCGACTTCAGCTCAGGTCATGATCTCGCAGTTCCTGAGTTCGAGCCCCACATCAGGCTCTGCGCTGTCAGTGCAGAGCCTGGAGCCTGCTTTGGATTCTATGTCTCCCTCTCTCTCTGCCCCTCCCCCTATTCATGCTGTCTCTGTCTCTCAAAAATAAATAAAACATTAGAAAATTTTTTTTAAAAATGATGATTCTCTCATCATATATATATTTTTTTTTTCTCATCATGTGTAATATATAATATATATATATTCTCATCATATATAAATTCTAGAGTAACTGGCACTACTCTTGATGTTTACTTTTGTTTAAAATAGTTTCCCAAATTTATTTAGTCACATCAACATCTGCCTCCCCTCTCCAGCCACAAAGCACCTATTAATATCCCCTGGATTTCCAAAGCACCTGTTCAAAGTAGGGATGGGGCTAGACTGCAGAAGCCCTAATTCCAAAACAGAAAAGAGTTACACCACGAAGAAGCAAGGGGCAAGAAGGAAGGGGGGAGCGGGTCTGCACCCTCCCCGCCCCGCTCCTGGTCACCATGAGAGCTAACGTGCAGCAGATATAGAAGCGCCAGGAGGCGGGGTAGGAGGGCTGGCCAGCAAAGGGCCAGCCATTCCCCGTGTGCTAAGTGGAAAAAGGCAGTGGACGCTAGAAAGTGAGTTCAGAGCAACTAGACCACAAGAGCTACCGCGGGGCCCTGATGAGTATCAGTGGGGAAGAGAAATCCCCTCATGTACAAAGGAGTTTTGTAGGCAGTGGCCAGAAACGACAGCCACTCATATATCTGGGATGACCCAAACGTGCAGTGCGGGTCATTCAAAACAAAAGTCTTTATGTAAAGAACTTCTGGACTGATTCACATACTGACAAAGCAGCTGAGCAATTCTTGGCCATAGCTTCCGAAAACCTTACATCACTCCCACTGGCAGTTTCGTGTGAGTAACAAGGGATCAGAAAATCTATGGCACTAGCAAAGCCTTCTCACTTGCATCCACTATAGAGTTCATCTGGAGTAATGGGAAGACAGAACCAAAAAACACCAGAGTCTACAGGTCATAGGGTTATCCCTCCTGTTTGCCACACTTACACAACTCTGACAATCAGTGAGTCAACATCCAAGACCCCAAGCCAGAAAAGGAAAAATGTCAAAGGAAAAGGAAATGAACCATCAAAGACAATACAAAGGAGTATAAAGTCAAGTTCTCCGTTCACTGAGTTCTTGTAAATTAAAAATACTCATTCACAGCTCGGACTTAAGCAGCAACCCAGGAAAACACTATATCCACGCTCATTTTCTAGTCCGTCCTTTCTCCCGTTCTCCGTCTCTCCTTCCTAGTTCCTGGTCCCTTTCTAAACTCCTCTCCATTAAATTCTCCAGTCTGTCCCTTTTTTTTTAATGATGTGCACTTTTCTTTCTGAAAAAAAAAAAAAAAAGAACTATGTCTACAATCTTTTTGCCGTTAAACAGTCAACATATATTAGCTTCAATCTACACTAGAGTTTCAAACTCTTTTGATCCCGATCTACAGTAGAAATACAGAAAAACAAAGAGTTTGACAGGAAAATACTTATTCTTTCTAAACACAATGTACTTGATATTCTCTATTCTGGTCTGTTTAATTTTTTAAATGCTCTCTGGACTCAGTAAATTGATTTTAAAAGCTATCAAAACAATAGGATGGAACACAATGAGCTACCCACACAACATACTGGCACTAAGTGTACCAAAAGAGAAAAGGTTTCAAAGAAATTAACTGCCAAAGTGAAGTGTAGTATAACAAAGTATTAATTTGTATGAAGTTTGGTTCCTTTACCCTAAACAGCCTGGGCTCACTCTGTACGAGTCCCAGGAATTAGGAAATGTTTCACAAAACTGCCAACATTATGCTGTTTGTTTTTACACTGCTATGCTAAGGTATGCCTTACATTTCCATATGAAAAATAAATTCCTAAAATTCTTAAAGTGTTAATCCTAACATCCCCACTCTCACTCACAGCCATATATATTTTTGAAAAGAGATGCAATACCATACGATTTCACTCATAAATGGAATTTAAGAAATAAAACAAGTGAACAAAGGCAAACACAAAAACAAACAAAACCAGACTCTTAAACACAGAACAAACTGGTGGTTGCCAGAGGGGAGATGGATGGGGGGGGGGGGGGGGTTGCCAGAGGGGAGAAACAGAGAAAGGGCTTAAGGGGACATTTATCTAGAGCACTGAGTAATGTACAGAATCGCTGAATCCTTGGATTGCACACCTGAAACTAATGTAACACTGGACATTAATTATACTTCTATTTAAAAAAGAAACAGAAAAATAATAGACATCACCTACTATATCAGCACTGTATTAGATCAAAAAATTATACTTACTGTCATTCTTAGAATAAGACTAAATTACTGGCAAGTATAAAGGAAACAAGTGCCCAAGCTGTATTTCTGATGACATTGGTGATAATCCTGAGGACTTTAAATAAAATAAACTTAATCATCTGTAACACATGAACACTTTGATAGTTTGGCGTGACAAATTCTACTAACCTACAGCTGAAGTGAAAAACAAAGCATCCTAGAAAAGATTCAGATGATTCAGATCCTTCTAACAAGCCCTCATCACCTCACCTAACTGACCCACATGTGAAAAGATGTTAATAAGCTTCAAAACCACCCCAATGAAAGGAAAAGTTTAAACCCCAGTACCAGCTGAGGTGCTCTGGTAATAAGTTTCTTACTGACTATTTAGATGTATGAGTATGCATATACTAAATAACCTACAAAATTAAGGATAACTTAAATGAGATTACCAAGTACAAGATTCAGAAAGCACCAAAAAACAGTTATCCACACACAGCCTTACATGCTTCTTTTGTTATTAACATTATCTGACATCTATGTTTTAAGTCAGTTGGTAAAGAAGTCCCTAAAATACCAATTTCCCTTTTCAAAGGAGAGGTAGCCAATTCAGTGAACAAGACAGTCATGTCCTCATTGACAGCAAGTTATAATGTTTATAATATAAACGTTATTTTTATTCATACAATTCTACTGTAAATCATTCTAGAGTTCCACTGCTGATATCAAAGCTATTATTTTATAAACAAACACACAAATCTCTATCATTTCAACAGCTGAAAAACAAGGACACAAGTCTTTCTAATCTTATCAGATATAACTGGAAAATACGCATTATTAAATTTAAGCAGTCTATATAGCCTGAAGGCACTCTTATCCCACTGCTCTACTGCTCATTGGCTTAATTCCTTCTTCCTCTCTAGGAGTCTACACTTCCTCCCTCAAGCCATCAGCAAGAACAAGGAATGCTGTCCCCCACCCACCCGAGAAAAAAAGTACCTGAGTGAACTGTCAGTTTTCTTGTCATGATAGTGTAACGAACAAAACATTAACTGTACCGATAATAAAAGTGAAATGGACCATAACCAGGAATAAAGTGAAATTGATGGAATGAAGCCACACAGACAGAATCTTGGCTGACTCCATTTTTTACAGTAGCCTATCATCAGCATAAAAATAAGGCATAACTAGTTGACACATTCATTCACGTAAACAGCCAAACACAAATATACCCAGCATGTAATATAGACTATTTAACGACTACTGCTCTACTGTTGCAAATACTGGATCTTTTAAAAAATCAAACTAAAAACTGTACCATTTCACACAAATCGTAATTATCATATTTAAGCCCAACAAACAATCCCTATAAATTTCCAATACAGACCAAAAAAGTAATGTCTAAGAAATTATATTGGGGTCATTTCGCTATCTGGAAACTTCCTTGATCTACTTTTTATATAATGTTAGATAATAAGAATAAAATAGGGCATTTCCCCAAAAGGTAGTAATCAACTGAGACCCAACAGCTGACCTATATCAATACTTAAATGCAGAGAACACACTGGCATTCTTAACATAAATTCTCAAATAACTTAAAAATAGCAATACCACTGAAGATACATCTCTTGACAGCTCTTCCATTCTTAACTTCTTCCTAGTCCTTACCCAAACTTCTGTGTTTGATAACTCCCACTTTCAAGACCTCATTATCTATCTTACAAATGCCTGAACAGTCACTGCTTGACCCCACAGTGTACAAAGTCAGTCCCTAAAAATTCTAGTCTCTTTTTTTCGATTACTGAGAAATACAATATGAATTTACTTGAGACTATATATTTTTGTCATGTCATATCAGACTTCTAAAAAGACAAAATATGAACGATACCCCTAAAACTTAACCTACTTTAAACGGTGCAAAATCCCTGGTTTGAAATTACTTAAAATACATTAATAAAAATAAAATGTGTTTGGCCAAATATTTATTCGATTTTTGGCTTATTTGGCTTAAATTAAATATGCATAAGCAAGGGTTCTTTTTATAGAGATATAAAAAACAAAGCTCAAGAAAACATACCTAGTGGAAAAATATGCATAAATTATTCTGGCCAAACAGCAAAGTATCGTATTGCACAAAACTACTATGTAAACTCTTAAAAACCAAAAGGCAATTCAGGATATGATTTTCCCTTTTATTATAACTGTACATTTATATTTATTACTGGTGCATAGAGATCTCCCACCATTTCATAGATGAGAAAGAACAGAGATTAAATGACAACCATGATCACTGACAATTGTGTCGCTATGGAACCATAATCCAAGAACGGGCACTCTAGAAGTACCTAAACCGTTTCTTTGAATTTTCAAAAGAAACACTAGGTAAAGTCTCTACATTTATGAAACAGGGAATGGAAAATTACATATGCTTTATAAAATAGTTTACCCTACACATAAAAATAAAAGACATACAAAACCAGTACCAAAGTCAATCACAATGGTCTCACGCTTAGGAGAAAAGATGGTTTCGAATTCTTACATTCCCAGCATGAGCCTAGGAGCCTGTAAAAACCATCCCATTCACATGTATGAACACACACACACACACACACACACACACACACACACACACTTTCAACACTCATGACATGAAGCTGCTAGAAAACTTCTGATCCGGGCCAAGTTCAATACAATTATTATGGATAGGCCATCTTACGGCCCAGGAGTGATTTACCTGACAAACTAATTTTTAATCAATTTCAAACCAAAAATCAATCAGTCAATCAATCAACGAAATAATCACCACTCGACCTGGACTTCAAGAAAATAAAGGTCTACTCGGGAAGGCATCGTAGTGCGAACACCTGCCAACAAAGTAAAATTGTTAGGACCCCACAGGTCCGACCCTGGCCAACACCCCTCGGCGCAGGTGTGGGTGGTGAGGAGTTTCTCTCTCCCAACAGAGGGCCGGGTGTTCAACGCGCTCGCACGCACGTGACCCGGGAAGAAGAACTTAGGCCAAGCCCCCAAGCTTGAAGGTCACATGGAGCGTCTGCGCGCCTCGCTGAGCTATTCGGCTACGGTAGGTCTTCCTCCAAATCCCGTCTCCGGGGAGGGAAATGACGACAAAAGTCCAACCGGCCTAGATCCGAATTAAATTTACAGTCCATCTACCCCTCAAGTGGGAGCTGATCCCAAACATTCCCCACCAAGTACTATCGCAAAATGTCTTAACCATTGGGTCATGCTGTCTTCCAAACATGACAATTTCTGGAAAGTCCGTGTGCGGCAGTTTCCTCTGCGAGTGCCATACGGAGATGAAATAAAACCCACGGGCCACCACCTTCCAGTTCCTGTTGACCCAAGAGATGTTCATCTCTCCGCCCATTTCAAGAGCGGTTTCCAGAGCCTGGGAAGGAATGCGTTCCGCCAACCGACACCTTTCAACTGAATGTGTGTTATTCCGCCATGCGCTGGGGCAACCGTGAGCAATAATCCACTTTGCTCATCACCGAATTACTCAAAATCTCTGACGGTTGACCTGAAAACAGAAGTCCTTCCTCCCAAACGCCACTTTAAATCAAGGCAATAATGGGGTAGCGCGGTTTTTACTCTTGGGACAACATCTACCAAAAACTATTAAAAAAAAAAAAAAAACTCGGGTAAGTGGGATCCGTTCCCTTCCCGCACATGTACTTCGAGCTACGTACCAGGCCCGTGACGCGTTTACCATACATGTCACATGGACGATCTATGTCCAGCCACGTACTGATCGCCGAGCCCCGCCGCTCACTCGCGGCGACCCCCCGCAACAACGAAACCACCAATGCCCAACGAAACGGGGGGCGGACTTAGGCCAGGCACACTCACCCCACTCCAGGTATTCGAGAATGTTCTTCTCCCTTCGGAGCGGAGAGTTGTTGCACTCATCGTACAGGCAGATGAGGATGTCCAGCAGCGTCTCGACGCTGAAGCACTGCCCGTTGGTCTGAGCGGGCCCGTCCAGGATGAACTGCTCCAGCTGCCGCAGGCGCACCTCTCCGGACATGTTTGCGCCCACGTCCGCCGCGCCTCCCCTCGGTCACTGGCGCGCGGGGCACGCGGCGGCCCCGAGCCGGAGTTCTGGAAGCGGTGGGTCCGGTCCCCTCACGCAGCTGTCAGGCCGGGCCGCGGACGCCCGACAACCCCCCCCCGCCCCGCCCCGCCCCCGAGCGGCCGGGGAGCCCCCCGGCCCGGAGCGCCTGCGATCCCGCGCGCGCACGCCCGGCTCTGCGGGGCGAGCTACCATGCAACGGGGCTTTCGTACATCTTTTCCAAAGAAGAGCACGGTGCAGTCGCAGGAGGCGATCCAAGTACAACGGACCCAAGAGTCCAGACTTCTTCAAAAAAAAAAAAAAAAAACAATTTCTTTTCCTTTGAGAAAGAAAAGAAAACACAACTCTTCGCCTTCATTCAAAATTCACCTCGTGCCACACAACCCCGCAGCGAGCCCGGCCGCATCATTAATGGCTTGGGTCCGATCCGCTCCCGGGGAAGGAGGACCACGGCAAGGGGAGGAAGCCCCCAGAAGGCACTCGGCGGAGGCAAAGGCAGCGCCGCCGCCGCCGCCGCAGAGGCTCCCCGGGCGCCGCGGGCAGAGCGGCCCGGCGGCGGGGTCCGCGGGGCAGCCCCTCGGCGCGCCGCCCGCCCGGCCCTGCCCGGAGGACGCGTCTCCTCCCTGCTCCCGGCGTCCCCCTCGTCAGGGCTCTGCGGCGAGTCCGCTCTCCCGCGGATTCCGGACGACACTCCTCATTTTCCTCGCGGCGTCCGCCGGGGCCTGACGCGCGGGCTGCGGCGGCGCCCGCCCCGGCTCCGGGGGCTGCGGCTACTCGGCCGCCCGCGCCCGCCCCATGGCGGGGGGTCGCCGGCCGGGGGCCTGCGCGGCGCGCGGCGGACGGCCGCTCTCCCCCGCCCCCCTCGGCCGCCCGGCGGCCGCCCCGGAGGCTCCCGACGCCCTGGCGCGGGGCGCGGGGGGAGGGGGGGGCTTCTGGATTCACGGGACGCGGCCGGCGCCTTCTCCCCCTTCTTCACGCCCCGGGGCTCAGGGCATCTTTTCCCCGACCGGGCGCGGGAGGAGGGGTCGGTGCCGCCGGTGAGGAGAGCGGAGGCTGCGGCAGCCCGGCTCGCAGCCACTCCCTTCCTCTCCGTCCCACCCCTCCCCCGCCTTCCCGGCCTGGCGCGCTCGCGCCCTGGGCTCCGCGAGGCTCCCCCCAGCCCCCGCCGCGCGCGCGCGCGCGCGCGCAGCCTACAGCGCGCCGCCGCGCCCGGATCCAATATGGCGGCCCGGCCGCGCGCGCGCGCCCGCACCGCCCCCCGCCCCGCCCCCGCCCGAGCCCCGCGGGGCCCAGCGGGGTCGGTCCCCCCAGCTGCGCGGCGCGGAGCCGAGGCCCAGGAGGGGCGCGGGCCGCGGCGCGGGCGGCTGCACCCCCGGCGGGGCCGCGGCCGCCGCGACGTGGAACGCAGGGATGCTGGAGGACCCGCGGAGGCCTCTGGCGCGGACGGCGAGCGGGCCTTGCCCGGCGCCCCCGGAGCACCACCTGCCCGGCACGTTTGCTCCGGGAGGAGGGGTGGGGGAGGGGCAGGAGCAGCCGCTGGGCCCCCAGCCCCCAGACTTGCTGAGGACGTGCCCCTCCTAGCGCCCCTTACCTGCGCACCACCCGCCCCCCCCGCCCCCCTCCGCAAATGCGGTTCCCGAGCTCAACCGACTCGCAATTCCCTGGGTGTCTAATTACACCACTTCGTGTGTCATTCCCAGGACAAATGCAATGACAGACCCGTGTGCGCTAGCGTCTGGGTCGGGAGTGTGTGTGCCAAGCAAGGGCAGGATGCCCATCTCCAGTTCCGAAAGTTTCCCTACGCGGAGCACTGGGCTCCTCCTCCGGAACCACTCCAGCTGCCGCCAAGGTTATACCACCTGCAGGGATTCAGGCGGTGCAGGGAGTCCCGACCGTGCTCGGCCGGCTTCGAACCCACGGTCCCTGTGTGTGCGCGCGCCCGCGCCCTCGCGCGCGCCCGCACACGTGTGACCCTGGGGCTCTGCAGACGCTGGGCAACAGGGGCAAGTCGTTCAAGAGCTACGGTCCCCGATGCTTTCAGGCATTCAGGGCCTTCCCGGTTTTTTCCAGTCTTGGTTTCAGGAGAGCTCTGTTTACGGATTTCTCATGGAAGGTCCCACATTGAAATGTATCACCAAACTGGGTCACTGCATTTCTGTCATTTCCTCTCAAAATGGCCATCTCCTTTATAATTTTTCTCCAGAATACAATTATGTTATATCCCTTGCCTATGCCCGTGGGCCAGTTATGTGTTCTATGTTAGTGCCCACAATGGCATCTTTTTTACATCTTAAGAATGTGGAAGCTGAGGAACAACTAGGAATGAAGTCTAAGAAACAAAGGCTGATGGAAATTATTCAAGTTGCTGTGATTCACAAAACACTATGAATTTTGCGTAGCATCTACGCTTGCCAAGTCTACACTTGCCTGGCTTAAATGGGAGGGCATCATCGCCAACGTGCTGTTGACACGGGTGATACTTAGACAAAAGATCAATCGTTTCTAGCCATGACATTTTTATATGTGTGTGTTGTCTGATTATAAAAGTAACAGAAAAGCAAAACTGAACTGTTTAATCCCAACACAGATAATCATATTTTGGTGTTTATTATTCAGGTCTTCTTTCCATGCATTTTAACAGAAATGATACATACTAAAAGACAGTTTCATAGCCTTCTCTTTTCAGTTGGCAATATACTATAAACATCTCTTTAGGTCAAAGAATGTCCTTTAACAACAAGGTTTTTAATAGCGAAGCCAAGACATTTTAACACTCTCATTTGACCTAGCAAAGAAAGAAACCATTCCTTTCGTTTTTCCACCATAGAACTGACTCCAAGAGGGGCACCTGGGTGGTTCAGTCAGTTAAGCATCCAATTCCCGCTCAGGTCATGATCTCGCGGTTTGTGGGTTCGAGTCCCATGTAGGGCTCTGTGCTGACAGCTCGCAGCCTGAAGCCTGCTTCAGATTCTGTGTCTCCCTCTCTCTCTGTCCCTTCTCTGCTCTCACTCTGTGTGTGTGTGTGTGTGTGTGTCTCAAAATTAAGTCAACATTTAAAAAAAAGAACTGACTCCAAGATACCTACTCATCCAACTTGTAAATAACTGTAAGAAAGAGTTTAAAAGAGAGAATTTTAAAAATGTTCGATCTTCATAAATGCTAATTAACAATGGAAGCGTATGAGGTACAGATACGTTTTCTAACAAAGGAGTCAAGCTGCGAGTCGTGTCTCTACCTATTCTGTTAGCGCTTGGGTACCACCCACAGTCCCGGGTATTGATGGTTGCTTAATAACCTTTTCCACATTGTTTAGAGAGTAAAGGGGAGGACTTATTTTTATGTTAAAAAAAAAAGCCACAAAGAGAAGGAAGAAGGTTGAACGCAATCAATTTTGCTTGAATAATTCAAGCTCAGGGACTTAATAATTAACTAGACACTAAACACATTGTGCGGGTGTTATTTTAAATGTTCCGGTTGAAGTGTGAACATGCTTGTTAATGAAACCGGTCTTAAGCCAAAGAAAGGCACAGCCTCGGCAGCCCCACGGTGCTTGGACTGCTCCTGCGAAACACGAGGGCCACAGGCTGCCTGGCAGGGTGTTCCCTGGGAAAAGAGCCTGGGGAGGTCTTTGTGAAATTCCAGTCGGGGGCCTGGAGATTAGATAGATGCATTAGATTAGATGTATGCTACCCACAAACACAGTTTGTTTGAAGTCATCAGAAAACGTTTTAGGAAGGTGTTGGGAATTATTGCGACCTTTCAGAATAGAAAGAGGACAGGTCAGGAGTCATTATGCCTCATCTCCAATGCAATCTCCCTTGATCTATCCAATCCTCTGACTCTGGCCTAAAAGCAAGAGAATCGGTCCACCAAGGAACATTTATAACGACCGACCCCACTCTTACCTCGCCGTATCTTACTCCAGAACGATGGACGACATGGGGCACCTGGGTGGCTCAGCGGGTCGGGCTCATCATGCTCTCGTGCTCCGTGGGTTCGAGCCCTGCGTCGGGCTCTGTGCTGCCAGCTCAGAGCCTGGAGCCTGCTTGGGATTCTGTGTCTCCCTCTCTCTCTGCCCCTCTGCCACTCACACTCTGTCTCTCTTTCTCTCTCTTAAAAATAAAGAAACATTAGGAAAAAAAAAAAAAAGAGTGACGGACAACAGGGCCAAAAATAAGGCGTGTGCCACATCACATCCCCGTTCAGCCGAGCGCGTCGTGACCCCACAAATGAATGACTTGGTTTTAACAGACTCTGAGGATGAAACCCCAGCTTGTCCTCATTTCACAGCTGGCTCCCAACATGAGTAATTGCTTCCTTTACAGAACACTTACAATGTGTAAATCCTGTCCTGAGTACATTGGACACACTATTCTATTCAGTTGTCATAAGCATATGAAGTAGAAAAATTATCCTCTCCATGTCGTAGATGAGAAAACTGAGGCCTAGCAAACATAGATCCGTAGCTAGGAAGGGACCAAGGAGCTGCGAGTTAACACCAGGCCCACCTCGTGCCAGGGCCCAGGGTGTTATTTATTTATTTATTTATTTTTTTAAGATTTTATTTTTAGGTAATCTCTCCACCCAATGTGAGGCTCAAACACAGCCCCGAGATCGAGAATCACACGCTTTACCGCCTGAGCCAGCCAGACTTCGCCAGGGCCTGTGGTTGTAACCACTACACAAGGGAGGTCTAAAAGTGTGCAGAATTCTGTAAACCCAGAATTCTATTGTAACCAGGAAGCAGGGAGATACAGTGGTTAATTCGCATAGTTGGGCATTAGAAATTGACATGCGGGCAAAAGAGGGAAGTAGAGAGGATATGGTAGGGTCCAGCCAGAAAACCAGAAATCACCCATGTATTAAAACTGGGGGGAACCTTCATTCTGGGAAATGGTGACGCAGGTGATGGACGGGCTGAGGAAACAAACAGGGGAGATCAAGGTAACCCCCAGTTTGGGGGCGGCAGCTGGTGCAGCCGCAACGCTGGTGGGAGTGAGAACCGGGCCTGGTGGGGGCTGAGCCACAGAAGAGACAACTACTAGGGAGGCTGTCGGAGGCAGAGAGAGAGGAGGAGAATCCTCTCACCTCGAGTCCCCAGTCTTTTGTGGGCCAGCACAGAGCCTGTGAAGGAGAGACCGTACCCGGTGTTCCCCCAGACACAGAGCCGGCGATGGGTAAGGAATGGCTGTAAAGGCAGGCAGGCCAAGGATTTACACGCATACAATCCACACCGTGTCAGCTTTACCGAAACTATTAAAAAAGAAAAAAAATGAGGGGCGCCTGGGTGGCTCAGTCGGTTGAGCGTCTGACTCTTAATTTCAGCTCAGGTCATGATCCCAGGGTCCTGGGATCAAGCCCTATGTCGGGCTCTGTGCTGAGCGTGGAACCTACTTGGGATTCTCTCTCTCTCTCTCTCTCTCTCTCTCTCTCTCTCTCTCTCTCCCCCTCTCTCTCTCAAAAATAAATATATTTTTTAAATTTGTTAACGTTTACTTATTTTTGAGAGAGAGACAGAGCACAAGCAGGGGAGGAGCAGAGAGAGAGAGAGAAACACAAAATCTGAAGCAGGCTCCAGGCTCTGAGCTGTCAGCACAGAGCCCAATGTGGAGCTCAAACCCACAAACCATGAGATCATGACCTGAGCTGAGGTCGGACACTCAACCAACTGGGCCACCTGAGTGCCCCAATAAATAAAAATTTTTAAAAAGATGACATAAATGTTTTATCTCTGGACAACCATTAAGTGGGCTTTGAAGTGCATGGTTTTAACACAGGAGCAATTGTCACTCTTCCCTTTTCATATTTATTTTGCTTTCCTTGATCCCCCAAGAAGCTTAAAACCCCCACCAAACAAACCTTCCTTATCTAGGGCGAGTTTAATTTGGTTCACAGACTAACGTTTCCCACTCGCTCATCAATAGATCTTGCCCTATCTTTATTTTTATTTATTTATTTTTAATGTTTTTATTTATTTTTGAGACAGAGAGACACAGAGCATGAGCAAGGGAGGGGCAGAGAGAGAGGGAGACACAGAATCCGAAGCAGGGTCCAGGCTCTGAGCTGTCAGCACAGAGCCTGATGCGGGGCTAGAACTCACGGACTGTGAGATCATGACCTGAGCCGAAGTCGGACGCTTAACCGACTGAGCCACCCAGGCACCCCAAGTCTCGCCCTATCTTTAAATCCCTGGTTTAAACTTTTCATTAAAGCTCTATATTCACAAGCTCTACTCTAAAAGGAATTTTCAGAAATAGGCTTCGGGTCAAACATTATGATACAGGTATTGTCCACTATTGGAGCTCTCTCGTGAAGTTGTACATTAAGAAGATAGGTGGTCTTCTCTTATAAATTCCATCCTCTGGAAACATTTGGCAAGACTCTGTGACCATGTGTGAGGACAAACGCCAAGCCCAGCAAGCCAGTGTGTGCCTCTCAGTCCTGAGGTGGCACAGGAGGTGACACAGCCAGCCAAAGAAGTGAGAATTGAAGTATCCAGTTCCCACACGTGGAAATCGCTCTGGCCCAGGTGCCCAGTGACTTCCACGAGACCAAAGCCAACTGTCAATCCTCAGGCCACATTTATTTGAACTTTTAGCAGGATTTGACAGCACTGATCACCCCCCTTTACTGAAATACTTCTTCACTCTGCTTCTACGCTGTCTTGATTTTCTCCTACCTCGCAGGCCACTCCTTCTCAGTCTTCTCTGGAGGGTCCTCCTCGTCCTTCTGATCTCTAAAAATTGGATGCCCCAGGGATCAGTCTTTGAGCCCTCTCTCCTATCTCTCTACACCCATCCCCTTAGATGATATCAATTAGTCTTAAGGATTAAATACTATACACAATGGTTGGGGGCGCGTGGGTGGCTCATTCGGTTGAGCGTCGGGTCGGCCTTCCACTCAGCTCACCATCTCGCGGTCTGTGAGTTCAAGCCCCCTGTCGGGCTCTGTGCTCACAGAGCGGAGCCTGCTTCGGATCCTCTGTCCCCCTCTTTCTCTGCCCCTCCCCTGCTCACGCTCTCTCTCTCTCTCTCTCAAAAATAAATATTTAAAAAACAAGTGAAAACTCTTAAACAAAATAAAAACAAATAAATAAATACTAGACATGATGCTTTGAAAGCCACGGCGCAAATTCTTCAACCTTCTTCTCAAGAGGTTGGGCCTACATCCCCTCACCTTGAATCTAGGCCAATGTTAGTGGTTCCCCTGTAACAAGTAGAATGTAGGGACGTGAATGTTCAACTTCCAAGGCTGGCTATAAAAGGCCACATAACCTTCCCTTGTCCACTGGGATACTATCACGAAAACCCTGTGCTGCCATGTAAGAAGTTCAACTCCTATAAGAAGTCCAACCATCCCCGGGACTGCCCTGCTAGGAGGGAGCCCACACCACGAAGGAACCCCATGCAGACACCAAGTCAGCAGCTCAGCTAGGCACCCTTGACTGCCAGACGATTGGCTGAAGATGTCTCCAGAGGATTCCAGCCCCCGGCTGTTAAGTCACCGCCACCAAGACCTCGGGTGGCTCCAGTCGCGGGGGAGCAGACAAGCTCTCTCACTGTACCTTTTCCAAATGTCCAAATGCACGGCATCCAGGAACCTGATAAAATGATCGTGTGAAGCTGCTACGTTTTGAGGTGATTTGCCACGCTAACGTGATAACCGGAATGGAATATAAATGCTGATGCCCCCCAAATTTATTGTTTTTTTTTAATCTGAACCTGTGCACCGAACTCCAGACTTACCTTTCTGCCTGCTTGACACTTGTCTGAAGGCAGTATGTTCAGAACGGAAGTCTTTAACCTGCCCCCCCCCCCCCTAAAAGCATGAGAATTCATGATCGTTCTCCAGGGCTCTCCACCCCGGGAAATAGTGTCTTCATTTACCCAGCTCCGTGGCATGAAGCCAAACTCTTTGCTTTCTCTTACCCTCCAAGACCAGACTGTTAGCGGCAAATCCTGTCTACTCTGTCTTGTAATGGGCTCCAACCAATCAGGACAGATGCTGGTCTGAATATGACGACAGATGTGACCGCTTCTTCCCGCAGCCTTCATACCCAGCCTCTCGGAATACCCCACCTGCTTCCCATTCTACGTAGAAAGAAGACCAACACGCTACCATAGCCAGCAAGGCCCTCCACGACCTGGTTCCTGACTGTCTAGGATTCCATCCCCTAAACTCCCCACTCCCATTGGGTTTCAACCACACTCCCCGCCCCCATGCTCTTTCTCAAATCAGACACACTGCTGCCTCGGGGTCTTTGCAGTTGGCCACGCCCTCTGCCTAGAACATTCTTCTGGCACTCAAGTCTCTGCTCCAACATCGCTTCACAGAGACGCCTTTCCTGCACAGCAGCCCCCCCATCCCTCCATCCTCAATCCATCCATCCTGCTTTGTCATAATACGTGGCTACATGGCATTACAGGTTTTGGGTGGTCTTTATATTATTGGAGAAGTGGATAAAGGACACCAAAGATGGCTGATTGGACTAAAACAAACTCTGGTCTCTAGCTTAGAGACCCCTCCTCCGGTTTCTTCTTCCTTTGTTTGCTGTGCTCGTGAAAACCACCCCCCCCCCACCACCACAAATATGGAGGCTGATAACTATAAATTACCCTTCCCGCTCGCATTCGGGGCTCAGACCTTTGGAGAAACGGTCCCCTCTGAGCCCGCCGGTGTTAAATAAATCTCCAATCCACCAAGGTCTCCGAGTGCCCCTTGGTTTTTCCACCAGCGTTCCAGCCTGATTCCGTAACAATACATTTGAATGTTCGTGTCTTGCTTGAATCTCTCCTCTTAAATGTAAGCTCCATGGGGGTGCCTGGGTGGCCCACTCAGTTGGGCGTCTGACTTCAGCTCAGGTCATGATGTCACAGTCCGTGAGTTCGAGCCCCGCATCGTGCTCTGTGCTGACAGCTCGGAGCCTAGAGCCTGCTTCGGATTCTGTGTCTCCCTCTCCCTCTGCCCCTCCCTTAATCACGCTCTGACTCTCTGTCTTTCAATAATAAATAAACGTTAAAAAAAATTTTTTTTTAAAGAAAAATGAAGGACTTTCCCAAGGTTATAAAGCTGATAGACAGGAAGGTCAGGATTTCAACCCAAGTGAGACTGAACAGAAAGCCCATGCACCGAAATGCTTCACTAACCCAACTCCTAGCAAGCTAAGAGAAACTAGTATCAATTAATTGATTAATAATTACACTAAGCCCTATGGTCTAACCAAAAGAAGGGCAAACTAAAATGACTCCATCACACCCTTGACGCATAGAAGACACTCTCTTGCAGGAATTTGGGTCAAGAGTTTTCCAGGCAAAGAAGAGTTAAACCAGAGAGAACAGTTTTATTAAAATAGGATTTATTTCCTGTAGACAAACAGAGAAACTCCTAACCCTCAGGATGGCAACCCGACCCCCCCCCCCCCCACCGCCCCAATCAGACACAAAGAGAGATTGTGGAGTTGTAATCTCTCCACGGTCTTAAAAACAATCAATTTCAACCCAATTGCAACCGCCATTTCTCTCGAGTGGCTTGGAATCCGCCCGCCAGAAGGTAACAGGACGAAAACAGATGCGCTCCCCAGGCTGCATTCAGCAAGAAGATTCAGTGCTTCCACCCCAGGACGGGGGACTAATTAAACCCACAGTCATACGGTGGAGCCAGTGATTACGTTTTAGAACAGACCGTGACCTCTCTCTGACCCAGAAGATAGCGGCATCAGCACTTACAAGCCCAATGAAGTACGGGGCTGTCAGCAGTGTTCCTCACGATAAAAAATGCAACAATAATAATAATAAAAAGTATCAAGACATAACCCCGCAAATAGGATGGTATCTGGAGCCCCCCAGGCATTCATGAGAAGAAAGGAAATGAAAATTCAGGAAAATTAAATCTGAGATACCAAGAGGGGCTTTCCTCAAATAAAAAAGGCCCAAAACGTCATGAGATACAAGCAAACCTCCACGCAGACCATAAGAAACAATATGAAAAACTTTGTTAGTATTACAACTTGGACTTGTTCCAACCCCTTCTTCGGATACGAGCATGGCTTGGGCGGCGGGGAGCTAGAGAATGTTAAGGAAGGGTGTTTGAAGAGACAAATCAAGTGCTCTCCTCTACTGTAACCTTAGATATTCCTGTTCTTTGAAATTTTATTTCTCATAATGAGAACATGTTACCCTATATAAACAATTGATCATTAGTGGTTTATTATGTCAGCAGTGGAGCTGAATTTTGTCTGCGGCATCCACACCGCCTTTTGCTCACCCTGCCTCGTGAGAAGATCATGATTTATTTAATGACGAGCCCAGTACAAGGTACCATGGATAACAGAGGAGCAGACAATTTCTCTACGTAATAATAAATTGTCTAGGCAGTAATAAAGCTACTGCTCTGTCTTCTCCAAAGAAGACATCCAGATGGCCAACAGACACACGGAAGGATGCTCAACATCACTCATCATCAAGGGAATGCAAATCAAAACCACAACGAGGTGCCACATTACACCTGTCAGAATGGCTAAAATCAAAAACACAGGAAACGGCGTGTCGGCGAGGATGTGGAGAAAGGGGGACCCTCTTGCAATGCTAGTGGGAACGCAAACTGGTGCAGCCCCTGTGGAAAACAGTATGGAGGTTCCTCAAAAAATTAAAACTAGAGGGGCTTCTGGGTGGCTCAGTCAGTTAAGCCTCTGACTCTTGGTTTCAGCTCAGGTCATGATCTCACGGCTTCGTGGGTTCGAGCCCCACGTCGGGCTCTGCGCTGACGGTGCAGAGCTGGCTTGGGATTCTCTCTCTCCCTCTCTCTCTCTCTCTCTCTGCCCCTCAACTTGTGCTGTCTCTGTCTCTCTCAAAATAAATAAGCAAATAAATAAATAAATAAATAAACATTAAAAATAGAATGATCAGGTAATCCAGTAATTCCTTACTGAGTATGTACCCAAAAATAATGAAAACACTAATTTGAAAAGATTTGGGCACCTCTATGTTTATTGCAGCATTATTTACAATAGCCAAATTATGGAAGCAGCCCAAGTGTCCATCAGGAGATGAATGGATAACGATGTGGTGTGCATATTCAATGGAATATTGCTCTGCCATAAAAAAAAAATGAAATCTTGCCATTTGCAAGGACACGGATGGAGCTAGAGAGTCTAATTCGAAGTGAAATAAGTCAACCAGAGAAAGAAAAATACCGTATGATTTCACTGCATACGTGGAATTTAAGAAACAAAACAAACGAACGAGGAAAATTAAAAGACAAATCAAGAAACAGGCTCTTACCTATAGAGAACTTACTGCTGGTTACCAGAGGGAAGGTGGGTGGGGGATGGGTAAAGTACCTGCAGGAGATTAAGAGTTCACTTGTCCTAATAAGCACTGAGTGATGTATAGATTCATTGAATCACTGTATTGTACCCCTGAAACTAATATAACACTGTATGTTAACCACAGTGGAATTAAAAATTTTTAAATAAAATCGATAATTTTAAGAATAACAGATCATAAAAATATCTCTGAAGAAAAAAATCACTACTTTTAAAAAATCTTTTTTAATGTTTATTTACTTTTTGAGAAAGAGAGAGAGAGAGAGAGACAGAGCATGAGTGGGGGAGGGGCAAAGAGGGAGGGAAACACAGAATTGGAAGCAGGCCCCAGGCTCCGAGCTGTCAGCACAGAGCTCGACGCGGGGCTTGAACCCACCAACTGTGAGATCGTGACCTGAGCCGAAGTCGGACGCTTAACCGGCTGGGCCACCCAGGCGCTCCCCAAAATTACTACTTTGTCCTCATTAGTATTCCATACTTAGGATGGAATTAACCATCTCACAGAAGCATTAGCTAATCATTAATAAGTATACTAGAGAAACCATTCCCAATTTTATTTAGCTGTTTTAGTTCATTCATTCATCAATAGTCATTTACCAAGCCCCCAAACTGCACCGGGAACGGAACAAAAAGAATGAGTGGACGGTGTTCAACCTTCACTGTACAAAACCCCCGAAGACATAAATCGTAAGCAAAGGTATCACGATATTATTAGTGTCCTTTTATTGGAAGGAGAAGGTTGGTTAGTAGGAGGTAAAGAAGCAGAGAAATTTCCCTGAGAAGATGAATCAGAGTATCCCTTTTGGTGAGCTTTGGATTACTCACAGAACAGAGCAGACGGAGGGGATTTTTCCAACAGGGAGGAAAGAAAAAGCCAACTTCGGTGCTGTGGGAGGCAAGCCAGGACAGAAGAATCAGGCCCCTCCAGGAAGGGACGGAAGTGCAGATGACCAAATCCAAGCACGGCAAAGTGCCATCTTGTGCGTGGGTGATTTAACACGCGAGTGGCTGGTTCCCCGAGGACAGGGCTGGGTGCAGCCGCGACTTAGAGGAAGCAGTGATGAATGCCGAGATTATAGATGATAGTCCTTGTAGGTTAGGATGGCGTTGGTTAGTAAAAGAGGACCCAGAGGCAGGAGCCCATGAGAGGTTCCAGGTCTCAGCCAAGAAGGGACGGACTCCAGTTTCTGCAGAGAATTGGAACAGAAACCCAAAACCAAGACGCAAAGCCTAACACATGAGCTGAGCAGGTAGGATCGGGGTGGGCAGAAGCTGTCTTAGGAGTCAGGAGCTACACGTTACTTTGGACCCACTAGACCCAACACGTAGACGCAAGGACCTACTTCCCCATCTTGCTACCTAATGGTCAGAATCGTTGGGGTGCCCTGTTCAGGTCTTCTGTGGAGTGGAGCCTGAGGGTAGTCACTGCCGGCGTGTGCTCGGGACTGGAACAGCCGCGGTCTGATGCCACCTGCCTGGAAGTACCTCCCTCACTATCCCACCGTGATGCCCGGCACCTTTGACAGTCTGACCATCGCTTTGGCTCAAGGTGACGTTGGGGAACATCTTTCCCAGGCTGGTTACAATCCGAGGCTGGGATCGACTGACCAGTAGTGTGTGGATACTTATTACTTTGAGCGCTGGAGCTAACGTTCAAACGATGATTTCTTCCTTACGAGCCAAATCGTCTTTTAAAGGCAAGTCAGAAGAGACAGCCCAGGTATAACGTCCTCAGCCCAAAGAACGATCAGGTGGCGATCGCGCGCCTCGACGACACTTTAGAAGCTACTGCCTCAATCCCTTTCACACACTCGCGTTCAGCACACATATATTGAGCACTGACTGTATGCCAGGCTACATGCTTCCCAGTCTCCATGAGGCTTGAGAATACAAACGATTCTCTCCGCAGCAATTTCTGTCGGTCTACCTCTCTCCCCTTTTCCTCTGCCTACCTTCCCCCCATCCCATGCATCCTTTTTCCTTCCTAGCCTTCTCCCCCCTCTTTTCCCCTCCTTTCTCCATTACCTTCCTGATACCTTCTTTTCCCTTAACTCATCATCATCATCATTAAAAAAAATACATTTAAAAATATTTATTAGAGGGGCATGTGGGTGGCTCTGTCGGTTAAGCGTCCGACTCTTGATTTCAACTCAGGTTACAATCTTGCGGGTTCGCGCGTTTGAGCCCCTCATCGGGCTCCACACTGACAGTGTAGAGCCTATTTGGGATTCCCCCTCTGCCTCTCTCTCTGCCCCTCTCACGTACACACTGTCTCTCAAAATAAATTAACTCACTTAAAAACATATTTGTTATACATAACCGGTTCCCGGTGGGAAAAAAAAAGGTACGGTTTCACGTAAGCTCCTGTTAAGTTCATTAGTTGGGACAAATAGCATGAAGCTAGCACTCACTAGCACCTTCCTACAGATTTAGACGAACTCCCTTACCCAGAAGGGACAGGGCCGAAGGAAGAGAAAGCCACATGTGTCTATTTTTCCCGACAACTGGCGGTGAGTGGAAAGATGAAGAAAGGTCTATGCCTGGGACACCCCACAGGGCAGTGAGGAGTGGAAAATTCAGAGCAAACATTCCACGGAGGGTCTGTCCTGAACGGGTCCTCACATCCTTTCTCTGACCCTCGCAACACCCCTCGCAATCAGGAAGCGTTATTATCTGCAGAGGAGGAAGCAGGTGTTAACGTTAGTGGCCGAGCGGGATGGGACCCAGTCTGCCTGGTACCAAAGTCAGAGAACAGACAGAGAACAGAAGAGCAGAGAGAGAACAGAACAGAGAGAGTGGTGGCAGAACAGAGAGAGAAGCTTCACCAGCCTCCTAGTTGTGTCTGCTCAAACAAAGCCACGTGGGAAAAGGGGACCACAGTCAGGATTCTGAGGGCTCGCGGGCCCACTGGCTCACGGTCTCATTCGGCTTCGCGCTGTGGGCCCTGCAGGGTACGGGCATGAACTTGGGGGCGTGGAATACGTGATCCGGGAGCGCCTGAACAAAATTCAGAGCAGCAGGCGTTGAAATTTCTGAGCTGGAAAAATCATGATCTTACCCAATTCAGAAATCACGCAGCCTCTGCGTAAACATTCCCAGCGACAGTCCTCCTACAAAATAAGAGTCACGGTTTGGCCACGTTGTTGATACAACAGTTCAAGCCCTTAAGGTCACGTGTGCGCAGAGGCTTTCAAAACATTTTTTCTGATCCTCCCGCCTTTGTAAAATGTCATCTGCCATTGAGTCATTAAAAATCGCCAGCATGTCATGGGAGTATACTTAACATTACCGAGTTGGACACTTACGAACGGTTGAGACGGTACATTTTATGCTGCGAGTTTTCACAATTAGCATTTTAAATAACCACGGCAATGTAAATAATTGTGGATCTGAAACTCCACATGCACATCATCATCGAATACGCATCCCGAAATTTGGTGGCATGGACAAGTCATTTTATTTCAGAAAGAAATGAAAACCTAATGAATGACTAAGCAAGTCTGTCTGTCTGGAAACTTGGCTCTGAGCCGTTAACTACGCTGGATGCCTTATTAGTGCCACTCTCTTACACCTATTCTCTTGGAAGTTTTATTAACTCCCACTTCTCTTTGGCTTCTGTGTCAACATAAGTTTAAATTGTCTACAGTGGTTAATATCTTACGACTAATTCAGTCTGATCATTTCTTTTCTAGCCTGATTATTTCTTCAACGAGACATTTATTTGGGGATATTCATGCCTTAGGTGATATATTTACCAAGATATTCTTCTGAAGAGATTTATTCTCTTCTTTTTAAAAATTTTTTTAAAACATTTATTTATTTTTGAGACAGAGAGAGACAGAGCATGAACGGGGGGAGGGTCAGAGAGAGAGGGAGACACAGAATCCGAAACAGGCTCCAGGCTCCAAGCTGTCGGCACAGAGCCCGACGTGGGGCTCGAACTCACGGACCGCGAGATCATGACCTGAGCCGAAGTCTGACCGAGCCACCCAGGTGCCCCATAAATTTATTCTCTTCATGTGATGGTCCTCTGTGTGTATGTTTAATCTATTTTGAGTTCTGGGCTCTTTAGAAGGAATATGTCAGTAACTTGCGCCAAGTCTCAGGATGAAAGATTATTGTGCCCATTGTACCGACCATGAAACCCAAACTCAAGCGTAGGGAACTTCCTCAGGTCCAGTAGTAACAGGGGGAACATATTAAAGACACGACCATGGCTTAGAAGTCGATGCCCCTGTGTGTCAAAATCTATCGCTTCTATTTCACTCTTAGCAGTTGGCTTTTTTTTAGTCCACACTCAACAGATTCTTTATCCACTTGGGGTATTTTCATGCAAATATACAGACATTTTATGGGAAGAAGAGAACAATATGTTTTTTAAAATTTTTATTTATTTATTAATTTATTTTGAGAGACAGTTTGTGCGTAAGCAGGGGAGAGGGGCAGAGAGAGAGAAAGAGAGAGAGAGAGTATCTCAAGCAGGGTCCATGTGAAGCGTGGAGCCTGGTGTGGGGCTTGATCCCAAGACCGTGAGATCATGACCTGGGCCAAAATCAAGAGACAGACACTTAACCGATTGAGCCACCCAGGTGCCCCTAGACCAATATGTTTTTAAATGTGTTTATCTGCATCTAGAATGATAGGGCACCTGGCTGGCTCGGTTAGGAGAGTATGTGACTCCTGATCTCAGGGTCATGAGTTCAAGCCCCATGTTGGGCATGGAGACTGCTTTTACAAAATGATAGAGAGGGGCCCCTGGGTGGCTCAGTCGGTTGAACGTCTGACTACGGCTCAGGTCATGATCTCACAGTCTGTGGGTTTGAGCCCCGCATCGGGCTCCGTGCTGACAGCTTGGAGCCTGCTTCAGATTCTGTGTCTCCCTCTCTCTCTGTTCCTCCCCTGCTCACACTGTCTCTGTCTATCAAAAATGAATAAATGTTTAAAAAAATTTTTTTAATGATAGAGAAATAAAACCATCATTATGCAGAATTTCAGAATTGTAGAATTGAAAATCCTACTCAGGATCATTTCACAGGTGCAGTATGGGAACCACAAAGCTTCTGCTTAGAGATCGCGGTGATGAGGCTCTCAACTGCTTTTGGAGTTCGACTTTGTGGCTATGACTACTTCTTATTATGAATAATAAATAATATATCGCACCCGTTAGCAATCATTGCTCTTGTATAGCAAACAACTTCAAAATGCAGCTGCTTCATGCCAGCTTTTACGTAGCTCCTGTCCCTAGAGCCGCAGCCTGGGCTCTGTGTGGCAGTTCTTCCGTGGGGTTCCTTCGTGCATCTGGGGCTACAGATCGGCTTTGCTGGTGGGGGGTGGGCTCTCCCACATGTGTGAAGCCTCTGCTGGGACAGCTGAGCTGACTCAGCCCTGGTCCGCGCGGTCTCACGTTCTCCGGCAAGCCCACCAGGACTTGTTGACACGGCAGAGGCAGGAGTCCCGACAGAGCGAGTAGAAACACACAAGGGCTGAAATTGGCACACTGTCTCTTCTGCCACATCGTATCGGCCAACGCAGAACCGCCAGTGCAACCTAGATTCAGAGAGTGGGAAGATGGACTTGGCGCCTGAATGGAAGAAGACGCGTAATGAAGGGTGTGGGTCTGGGGGACTATAGACAATTGTGGCTGTTTCGCCACCTACCGCACAGATCACCAAAATTACCTTTGGGACCTACGGGGTGTGATATTAAGGATGTGAGGAATGATGTTTTCGGGCGCCTGGGTGGCTCCGTTGGTTAAGCACCGACTTCGGGGCTCAGATCACGATCTCAGGGTTCATGAGTTCGAGACCCGCGTCGGGCCTTGTGCTGACAGCTCGGACCCTGGAGCCTGCTTCACGTTCTGTGTCTCCCTCTCTCTCTGCCCCTCTTCCGCTCACACTCTGTCTCTCTCTCAAAATAAATAAACATTAAAAAAAAATTTTTTTTTCAAATCTGAGTAGCCTCAAACCTACATAGGCGCCAAGGCCTACTTTGTGTTTTTCTACTGGAAACCTGAACTTGACTCTCCGATCTTTTCACTCCTCTGTGTGGATAGGTCATACCCACCAGATGGATATGGTTTGCAAAAGAGATGGTTCGTCTCAGAGGCTAAACTTGTCTACCTCAGTTTCCTTAGATCAGGGCAGAATCACAGGACTTCTCAGGAATCACAGAATGGGGAGGTGGAAAAGGCATCTGAAGGGGAGAGATGGGGAATGTTTATCACACCAGCTACCTCACCCTTTGTGAACAGTGAGAAAACCCTGCGTGAGTCTCCATGCTGAGGGGCAAGATTTAGGCTTTCTATCCCTTCTCTAGCTTTCCACAGGGAGGATTCCAGAAGGAACCCTTTCTTGGATACCAAATGTTACACAAGCACACTGACTCTAGCCACAGGTACAGAATGGCCAGTAAATTATCCTTCTACCAAAGGATAGAGTGTCTATATTGAAGCCTGACCTTTGGTTTAGCGTAAGGGGTGGGGGTGAGGAAGATGAGCAGAGAGAAGGCTAGAGGCCAGTGCCATTTTGCAAAATATACTTTCGCACATAAACTCTCTTAACGCATCCTGAACCTTCGGGAATCTCTGTGAGTTTACTTTAATAGTCAAGTTTGCATGAAGTGCTCTGTTCACCACAGTCGTGAGTATCCGTCGTGATTTTGCGGTCACAAGTAACAGATACCAATGCTGGATGGAGTTCGCCGGAAGCTTAGGAGATAGCTCACAAAATCAAAGGAAAAGCAGCACCACCAGGATAGCTGTAGGATCCAACCAGCGAGAACCAGTGGTCATTTCTTCCAGGTGCCAATGACAGGCTGAATTAGCTCCAACACTTTGCATCCTTGTATCATATGAGGTGAGAACCAAACGTCAGGGAAACAATGTCCAGCTGACCTAGTCTGACCGCATGCTCATCTAGTGGACGGAGAAAGGCTTGGTACCCAACAAAGGACGAATTGGGGGAGAAAGGACAAATTTCTCATTTTCCAGAAGAATTGGAAATTTTGCCGGGCCGTCCAAAACATTCCGCTGTAACATCATAGACACAGGGTCATGAAAATGCTGAGCGAAGATATCCAGTGTGGCTAAGGTGTCCCAGGGACCGTAGTACATAACGGGCCACCTCCAAAAAAAATATTAAGTTGGAACAGTCTACATGGATAGTTGAAAAATTCAGTCAATTTTCATAACACAATTATTAGTGAAACATGAAAATGGTTGCAATGGGAAGAAGTTTTTTTTTTTTTAATGTTTATTAAAAGAGACAGAGCATGAACGGGGGAGGGGCAGAGAGAGAGGGAGACACAGAATTCGAAACAGGCTCCAGGCTCCAAGCTGTCGGCACAGAGCCGGACGCAGGGCTCAAACTCACGGACCGAGAGATCGTGACCTGAGCTGAAGTCGGACGCTTAACCGATTGAGCCACCCAGGTGCCCCAAGTTTTTTTTATTAGATTCACAACCCCCTAGAAATAGGAGGTGTACCATACCACACCATGCAGGGCCCCACAGGGACGTACCAAAGCAAAATGAGCAAGCCGAGAGAGGGGAGCCGTGGGCAAGGATTTTTTAGCGTGCTTCAAGGTAAGCAAGCACGACAAACTTACGACTGAAGAGTCTGAATAATTATTGGCAGGCTCCGGGCTGTAGGGATCATGCCCAGTTGTCCAGTACCTGGCCCTGTGGTCATGAGGACAGGACAGTGTCCCAGACTGAAGCGTGATAAGAGAAAACGGACGGCAGGGTATGGTTCGCATGTCAAAAATGTGCCGACAGGCATGTTGTTATCTCCAGGAGTCAGTTAACCCTGGGAGAGGGCAGTTCCCCAGGTCTGCAAGGCCCCCGATGCCAGAGCGTCGAGAATACAGAAAGTGAGAAAATATAGCTAATGCAGCCAGATTCTCTGGGCAGACAAGTGAAGCCATACGAAGACACTGGATAAGTATACAAAGTGTGGAGTGACGCCCACAGAGCCCCGTTTTGGTTCCATTTTGCTGACCATTCCATATGCTGCAGGCGCGGGCTGCTGAATCTCCTTCCGCTCCTCCAGGTCGTCTCTCCCTTTTCTCTTGGGTGTTTATCGCACCCAAACTCTAGGCTTTATCAAGACAATTGCTCTAGTCTCCAATTCGTGTATGAATCCATTTTTAAATGGGAAAAGAACATATCCAAGTGTATTTTAGTGATCTATTTTAAGACATAAAGATTTCCTTTTTTATATTATATTATAGATTGGTAGGGGTACGATCTTCCAAATTGATGGCAACATTAAAATAAACTCCCAGTAATTTAAAATTTTTAGAATGGGTGGGGCACCCGTGTGGCTCAGTCAGGTAAGCGTCTGACTCTTGATTTGGGCTCCGGTCCTGATCTCACAGTTCTTGAGTTCAAGCCTGGCATCGGGCTGTGCACTATCAGTGCTTGGGATTGTCTCTCTCTCTCTCTCTCTCTCTGCTCCCCCCCCCCCCGCCTGCCGAGCGCTCTGTCTTTAAATAAATAACTAAACTTAAAAAAATGTTTAGAATGTGAAACTAGTCTAATTCATCTCTGCTTTAATGTTTCTCCATGTTCACATTCGTTTCAATTGCTCTACTAGAATCATATTCTTCTTTATTTTTTTCTCTGCACATTCTTGGGATATTTCTGCTCTGTAGAAATTCAATATCAAGCTTCACTGTTTTATTAAATATATCAAACAGCAGATTCTCTGGATAGAGAGCCAAAAGTTGCCAAAGGATGTATTTCTTTTATCTGCTGTGCATTATGCCAGTAGGCTCAGCAGAGCGGTGAAGACTGGGCTTTTTATATTATTAACTGAATATGTGAGAACTGATCCTTGCAAGGACCTGATTATCCCATAGCCATATGCCATCACCAAGAGAAATTTAAGCATTTTCTCTTTCTCCACAGATGAAGTGTATGTTTTCTTTGGCTTTACTTCTGTGGAGTTTAGTTAATCCCTTTCAAACTGGGAAACTCAGACTTCACATATATAGATTCTCCTTTGCACCAAACCTTCTATCTCTTGCCTTTACTGACACACAGTTTGCCCGTCACTTTAGTTGCACTCACAAATTACGCTCATCTGTATTTAACTGTATTGTGATTCGGGGCTTGTGTTTTGATTTTCAGCAGCAGTTGAAAGTGAGCTGGCATAGTACTTTGAAGGGTTTCTTTTGTAAACAGTGACGATGCGATGTCCCCCCACAATTATTTCCTTTAAAGCTATTTAGTTTTCATGCTGATAAAAAAGGAAACTCCGCTAACATCGGCTTTCTACTTTACTTTTTCGGTCTTTTCACATGCCTGTACTCGTGTGACATATTCCAGCCCCCCCCCAACATTTCAAGCTTTGCAATCTGATTTTTAACCCTGTCTCATTGCATAAATCTGCAAAAATTACTTTCTTGCATGATTTCGTTCCCCCCATATATGAAAGAGTTAATAATTTAGCTGCCACAGAGCATATGGTAAGATTCCACGGAGAAACCACAGTGATCTGCTGCTTTTGGAGAGAGGAGGATCTCCATAAATAATGGGTCACACCAGGCCTCCCCTGCCACTTCTCCAACACGCCCACAATTCTGATACACAGATTTCCGCCTTGCTCTAGAGTTTCAAATTTTCTGCTTTTATGAGGCAACCATTCCCTGCAAAGTTCAGTCACATACTGCTCACGTTCTCTGTGCCTCCATTTCCTAAATGAAGGTATGGAATGGATTCAACTCCTGAGTTCTAGGAACTTCTATGAGCTGAGATTACATTTATAGAAAATTGTTGCTGAGTCATTATGCTACCCCACCCCCATGAAGACTGTGGAATGTAAGCTTTAAAAGGGATGCAGAGAGCATCCAATCCAAACTCTGTATTTTCCAGATGAGAAAACTGAGTTTGAGGAATCTTGATATTTGGGCAAAGTGACAAGACTACTAGGTCACTGACCCATATATGTATAATTTCAAAAGCATGCATTTGATATTTATTTCATTTTTCATTAGTTTCTTTTTAAAAAGTATCTTCAGATTAAAATAGCCTGGTTAAAATTTTAAAGTCTTAAAACACAACAAAAATAACCTGATGTGTTTCATTTCTTTATCAAAGAATTAGTACTGAGGTTTGTACCTTTTTAAAAAAATGTTTATTTATTTATTTTTTTTAATTTTTTTTTCAACGTTTATTTATTTTTGGGACAGAGAGAGACAGAGCATGAACGGGGGAGGGGCAGAGAGAGAGGGAGACACAGAATCGGAAACAGGCTCCAGGCTCTGAGCCATCAGCCCAGAGCCTGACGCGGGGCTCAAACTCCCGGACCGCGAGATCGTGACCTGGCTGAAGTCGGATGCTTAACCGACTGCGCCACCCAGGCGCCCCTATTTATTTATTTTTCAGAGAGAGAGAGAGAGAGAGAGAGCAGGATAGGGGCAGAGAGAGAGGGAGAGAGACAATCCCAAGCAGGTTCCATGCCCTCAGTGCAGAGCCCAACATGGGGCTTGAACCCACAAACTGCAAGATCATGAACTGAGCCCAAACCAAGAGTTAGACGCTTAACCAACTCAGCCACCCAGGCACCCTGAGGCTTGTACCATTAAGAATGGTTTCTAAGAGGGAGGGAGGCAAACCACAAGAGACTCTTAAATACAGAGGACAAACTGAGGGTTGACGGCGGGGGGCGGGGGGGGGGAGAGGGGAAAGTGGGTGATGGGCATTGAGGAAGGCACTCATTGGGATGAGCACTGGGCGTGATATTTTCTGGAACACTAAGCACTATTGGTAATGGTAACAGAACTGACTTCCTGGAGGTGGTAAAATCGATTTCCTCCTCAAGTTAGAATTTTTAAAATTATTATTTGAGAGAGAGAGAGAGAGAGAGGATCTCAAGGAGGCTCTATGCTCAGCACAGAACCCAACGCAGGGTTACATTCCATGACTGTGGGATCATGACCTGAGCCAAAATCAAGAGTCAGAAGCTCAACCGACTGAGCCACCCAGGTGCCCCAGAATTTTTAATATATTATAATATAAAGTCTGGCTATAGTTATGTATATAACTTGTAGGGTTGTTACGCTGGGTGTTGGGAGTGAGGACGTAACATCTGCTTTATTAGCAACCTGGAATAGGAGCTAAATGTGTGATTGTTAATTTACTACAGAACATTGCCAACAGTAGCATATTTTTCCCAAAGTCGATACGGAAATACCCTACAGGATCTGTCTTACCGAATAATACTTTCCATTTTCCTGTGTTTCTCTGTTATTTGGAAGAACCAGATGGAGTGTTCTTTTACTCCTTGGCTCTCACCTAGAAGAACTTTTTAAAAATCATAAAATATTAGGGTGAAATAACTTTTGACAAATGAAAAAACTCCTTCTGGGGGCACCTGGGTGGCTCAGTTGGTTAAGTGCGTCCGGCTCTCGATTTTGGCTCAGGTCATGATCTCACAGTTCATGGAACCGAGCCCCGTGTCAGGCTCCGCACTGGATGCGGAACCTGCTTGGGGGTCTCTCTTTCTCTTCCTCTCTATTTGCCCCTCCCCCACTTGAGCTCGCTCTCTCTCTCTCTCTCTCTCTCTGTCAACATTAATAATAATAAAAAACTCTATACATTTAGCTTTAGCATATAAAGGGAATATCCTGGTTCATGAGGCTGTGGATGATAGGGGACCTTGTAGATAAAGGGATTGATCTGGACCCGAGGGACCTTCTGGAACTGGAAGGAAGACAAGGAATGTCTCACTCTCTTTCTTGCCCACTCACTAGTGCTATACTGGCTCTCCTGCCACCGTCAGCCCATATGTTGCTCATTTCTGGTTCTGCTTGATTTTATCCTCTTTGGCTGCAGAGAGGCGTCAGCTCATGGTGGAGAAGATGGTCACCTCCCCCACCTTCCCACCCACCCACTTACCTTCATACGCCTTTAGCACCTGACTTCGGGGGCATCGCTGTTCCTCCTTAGGCTGCAAATCAAGGTATCCCAGGAAAGGACTCCGGGGGCAGGAAATATTAACCCAAGAAAGGTGTTGGGAAATCTTGCTGGGCAAATAACAATAGTTACTGTAGTCTATTACATCAACTATACTCAATTTTGCTTCGTGAAAAGGAGGCTTAGAAAGACCAGTCACCTTGCCCAGATCAAGCAAGTCAGTGAAAGTCAAAACCAAAAATATTTTAAAGGAATAATATTTAAGACTATAATATAGTCACTCGTTTACTGAAGACCTTCCTAGAAAAATTTAGGTTAGGTTTTAAGTCAACATATTTGTACTGAACTTGCTTCCCCCATGGAAAAAAAAATGTTTTATAAAAATAGCTTCATGAACTTGCAGTAAAACAATGGTGAAAGAAATATAATTTTTCCTATTGCAGACAGACGGTTGAGATTTTTTTGCATGTATGTCATTCAAAAATGATTGTTACAAACTTCCAACTTGGCAGGAATGTACTCCCAATGGAGGAAGGGGAAAAATCAAGCCAATCTAAAGTCATGAAGATTTAAATAATGTATTTAAGAACAAGTACAAAATAGAACATTTCATGGGTTTTTGCAAGAACTTTGACTTATGGCTTCCTGATTCCAAAAATTGTAATTTAGGGATTTGACTTGAGCAAAACAATCACTTTTTCTTTGGATATACCTTCTGTCTAAACCCAGAAAAAATGATAGCACTGAAGCGTATACGTTAGGAATATACATGATCAAAACATGAGAAATTCCAAAGATTCTCATAGCAATACTCATTCGATCTTTTCAGCCATAAGTGTGTCTTCCCATTTTTTTCTTAGAGTGGTATACGAGAGCATAACATGTTATGGTTTATATTTTTAGGGCCAATTATAAACCATTTTAAACATGCTGGAGCTCAGTCAGTTGAACATCTGACTTCAGCTCAGGTCATGATCTCATGGTTTGTGGGTTCGAGCCCCACACTGGGCTCTGTGCTGACAGCTCAGAGCCTGGATCCTGCTTCGGATTCTGTGTCTCCCTCTCTCTGCCCCTCCCGCATTCACACTCTGTCTCTCAAAAATGAATAAATGTTAAAAAAAAAGTTTACTGTGCTATATAAGAACCTTAACTCTGGAATTCCCTGGTTCTTGAATGTCTAAGTTCATACTGTTGTATTATACCATTTATGGACACTTTCTAGCAAACAAGCATCATGTGCTTAGTTTCGTCTTTCCGAACAAATGTGGCACTAAGTAGATTCTGAGATTGAAGCTCGTATTAACATTTGGAGAAGGCTCTATACGAAGTAATTGTTTTTTAATCCTTAAAATCATTGTTGCCTCCTTCCGCAAATTCCCATCAAACTATCAAGCGAGACCGAAGTCTGTTGCAAAAGTGAAGAAACATTGGTGGCTCTTACATAAAGGGCAAATTTCGGTACAATAGAGTCCTCTATTTTTCTGTAAACTTTTGCAATAAATGTGAAACCCGAAATTATGGAGAACAGGGATTAGACTCAGCTTATCCTTATTCACAATCCCATTTTAGTAGATAACTGATAAAAACGGAATCAAAGTGCCTCATTGTGTTCTCCATGTTAGACACTAAATAAACCCAGCCATACCATTTTCCCTAGGAAGGTTATGTGAGAAACGCTAAATTCCAAACCTTGGTATGGCTACCCCCAAAGCCATCTGGTTCTCTACCCTCATTTGTCACTCGCAATTGGAATTCAAAACTGCCCACAGCCGGGGGCGCCTGGGTGGCTCAGTTGGTTCAGCATCCGACTTGGCTCAGGTCACGATCTCACGATCCGTGAGTTCAAGCCGGTGTCGGGCTCTGCGCTGACAGCTCAGAACCTGGAGCCTGCTTCAGATTCTGTGTCTTCCTCTCTCTCTGCCCTTTCCCTGCTCACACTCTGTCTGTCTGTCTGTCTCTCTCTCAAAAATAAATAAACATTAAAAATTTTTTTAAAAACCCTGCAACATTCTAGATCCTATTTTAGAAGCAACACATACTAAGCCTCTGGCCAGGGTCAGAATCTGGCTTTTTTTTTTTTTTTAATTTTTTTTAAAGGTTACTTATTTTCGAAGGAGAGAGAGAGAGAGACACAGAGCGTGAGCAGGGGAGGGGCAAAAAGAGGGGGAGACACAGAATCCGAAGGAGGCTCCAGGCTCTGAGCTGTCAGCACAGAGCCCGACATGGGGCTCGAACCCACAAACCATGAGATCGTGACCTGAGCCGGAGTCGGATGCTTAACGGCCGAGCCGCCCAGGCGCCCCCTGGGGTCAGAATCTTGCTTTAGGATAGTTATTCCTTGTGGTCCCTTGTATGCTGGTTCTGTGTGTTAACTTTCTCCTCTGTTCTGAATTCCTGACTAGCGAGGATTCACATGTAGGAGAAAGATGTTAATGGTGACGAGGATGATTTCACAATCTTTCAGGAGCATTTGCTAGAAGCCAGCCTCCACGCTACGTACAGTCTACGTATGTGATGCAAACTCGTTCACACGTGTGGTGAACAGGGGGGTGGCTATACAACCGAGATTGCTTTGATTCATATGTGATTTTCGTGTCAATGTTTCGCAGCTCAGGGCACACACGTTACTATTTTACAGTTCAATGCACACTCTTTAATAAGCGTTAAAAAGAAACCACGGGAAGTCATGAAGTCATCCAGTACTGAACAAGGTACCCATTCACCCCACTTTCTTCCTCTTGGCCCCGTCTGGGAAGTGCTCCCTGGGAAGTTTCCCTGGGCCTTGATGCACCCTGCCCTCACCTCCGTAACTTGGCCGCGCCCCCTCTTATACGCTCTTCCATCAGGCAGCCATCACCTTTCCCGAAAGGCCAGTCTTACATTTACTTAGTATTCTGTTTAGGAGAAGTGTCACTCGAGAACATTTTATTAGGATGGGTATTGTTATTGTCCGTGCTTTCCTGCCCCAATCCTGTTGTTCCCATAAACCCTCTTACTTGTTTTGGGTGCAGATTTGCAGAATGAGCAATTGGCTGTCGCTGCACGTATGGTCTTATTTGGTTCTTGCCACTCCTCTGCAGCCCAGGTATTACTTCCTTTAGCTGATGCGGGGAAACCGAGGCACGGAGAATTTAAGTAACTTGCTCAAGATCTCCTGGTTAATGAGAAGGCAAGATGACGTTGGGTCATTATATACACCCCATTGGTTCCCTGGCCTCCGTCCAGTCTTAAAATAGGACCACAGGGCGGGGGGGGGGGGTGGCACGAGAGAGACGCAGAGCCCCTGTGGTGAAGTCACGGTGACTTGGGAGCCCCCACCTGCCCCAATGTTCTCCCAGACTGACAGCCTTTCCTCTGCATTTCTCATGGAAGCTATCCCACAACACTTTTTTTTTATTGTTCCAGAAAAAGGCTCCACAAAAATAAATGAAATATGTGGGTCAGCTGTAGCAAGCTACTGGTAACGTCACATGATGGGGGCTATGGAGCCCTGCAGAAGGAGAGAGCCTGACCCAGCCCTGGCTTCACACTGCAGTGATACAGAACATTCCAGAAGAAGAAAATAGGATGTGGAGGATTCAAATGAAAAATAATCCCAGAAGGGATTTTCTGTCGTCCACTGAGTTCCTTTCCGAGACTGAATGTGATTTGAGGGAAGCACCATTGTGCCCCTCACGGATGAAAACAACGCATTTTTAAAAGAAATTGTCTTACGCAGCATGATCCTGTTTTTATTAAAATACAATGCATGTACCCAAAACGCTTGGATAGTAAACATTAACGTTTTAATGGAATTAACCTCTGAATGCTACAATTATGGGTTGTTTCCCTTTCTGCTCATTTGTGTTTCACAAAGTGTGTAAAATACTTTTTCTAAAGTGGTAAAAGTCACTTAAGAAAGTACATTTTTAGGAGAGTTTCCGGATTGTCTTTCCTGGAGACAATCGATTGCGTGGTGGGAAAGGCATCCAGAATTTGCTTTTTTTTTCCTTTTTTCGAGGCAGATCAGCCTTTTGGTATCACTCAGCTTTGCTGATCTTCCTGCAAATGTCACAGACTCGCTGATTCTTTTGTTCTTTTCTTTCGTGTCAGCTTTTTACAGACTCTGCTGCTCCCTCTTTTCCACGTGCACCTGCCCTCGGTCCCTCTCACACTGCCTTATTCCCCCTGCCTTTTCCCTGGGCATCCCTGCTTCCCGGGGACCCTGCCACCCCCAGTGCTGACTCAGGCGGACTCTTGCAATCTTCCAATGCTCACACCTAGTTACACACTCCTCTTGCTTTACGCAGCTTTTTTTATTCGCTTGTCCGTCTCAATAGCAATGGCTATCGGTCCACTTGTAAGGAAACCATGTCATTTCCAACAACGACAGAGGTGGGCACAACACATTTCTATTTCTAAGGCTTTTCTATTCCTTAGTTGCAGCAGCAATACGGTCCTAACCCCCAAATCAGGAGGCGTCTTGGGAAGCACACAGAAGGTTAGTGTAGATGACCCTCTCCTTCTTCTCTATTGTCAGTTACAGGTGAATTACAACAATAACAGGACCTAATCTCACTAGTAGTTTCATAACCTCTGTGGAAGACGCTGTAAATCGTCAGAGCTTGTCTGCAGTGGTGTCTACTTCCACCCATGAGTACTCGCGGGGTTGATGTCCCACCCCCTGACACAGAGAGCGTCTTACTCGGGTGTTCAAAGTTGGTGCCAATGCCCGCTCCCCGAATCAAAATGAGCATGATGTCATTCACCTAACAGGTCAGCATGATGTCCTGCTTCCACAGAGGATCGACATGGTCAAGGTCCCTGTGGGCTCTGTTGTCACAGAAGGAAGAAGAGTTAACAGAGCCCTGTGGCAAGACAGTGACCGTATTCTGCCTCGTAAAAAGCAAACTGCCCTTGTATTTCTTTTACGAGTGGCAATTAGGAAGCCGACCTTCGCTTACGGCAACTAGAAAGAACACATTCGCTGCATCGGTAGTATCCCCTGGCTTCCATAGTTTCTACCGGAACGAGGGGATTGTAATGGTATTTTGAGTCCCCTCCATCCGGTAGCCCCCCAAAGGCCTGGTAATTTCCCCTTTCCCTCTATATGCCGATTCCGGCAATTGACCACAGGTCACGCACACATGTGGGAAGGATCAGGGGAAATGCTAACTGTATATTCCTATAAGTGACATCGTAGGCCTTCTTTCTCAAGCAAACCTAGCTTCTCCTCCCGTCGGTGGTGGCCTCTGCGAGTGAGAAGCAGCTCGGATCTGGAAACTGGACGAAGCGTCATGGTTTTCCACTTCTGCCGTTGAAGCTCGCCTTCTGCTCACCGAGCTCTTGGGTTTCTCTGGCTACATAAGTGACATAGCATCTCAGTTAGCTGTGCGTCTCTCTTGCCTCTCTAGAATCACTACGGTCTACTTCTTAGCCATTGCCACAACACTCTGGGAGAGCAGGCACCCTGTTCTGGGTTCTGACCTTGCCACGTGGTTCTGTTATACCTACCTTGCCCTTGTCTGTTAAGCACTACACCTGGGCTCTGCTATTCTAGAATCCTCTGGCCTCCGTCCATACTGGAGAGCCCAGTTCCATGGCAGAATCTCCTATAGTCACTTCTGCGCCATGGAGGATACCCGTCATTGGGCTTCTCAAAGATGCTGGTGCCCCTCGTTGGCACAACCTTATTGCTTCAGTGGAGTGAATGTTCCATGGACTGCGTGCTCGGGAATGGGTTCTTCGTGTCGTATGATAAATCCACGCTTCTGTTTCCATCTCCTTGAGCCTTCTAGACCCTTCTCGATACTCTGGAAGATAGTTGCAGCATCTCTACCTCATTTGCTGAAGGTCATTACCACGTTCCGCTTTTATGGAACAATCCCAGCACGTATTAGAGCCGATTTGGATGAAACGCCTAATTATAGAACCCTCTCAGGTCAAAGAATTCTCACCTCCCCCACCCCCAGCTTTGGATCTTGCCCTTCCCAGCCCAAGTCCCTCAAGATACACCTCCAGCTATGCCTTCCCATTTTCTGCCAATACCTATCAGCCAGATCTTGGGGCAACAAAGGGAATCAGGAGAGCTGAAGGAGGATATTTGTCTATGAGGCAACTGCCTCCGTGAGGTCTCTAAAGAGCCTGTAGGAAATTAGAAAAGCTACGTCCGCCAACCTGGGTAGTTCAGGGGAATCCAGGGGCTCAGAGTTCTCTAGTGCATCTAAACCAAGGTTCCCTTTCCATGTCCCGGGGACCACTCATCCCTATCAGGGCTCTGACGTTGGCACAGGGGGCTTGTCAAGGCTGTGCATTTACCATTCGTTGTAACTCTGTATCCTTGCAATTAAATCCTTAATTAAATACAGAAGACAGGAACCTTTTTTAAGTGACACCATGAAGGCTCTCTGGCTTTCCCAGGGCATCGTAAGCTCCTACTTGATTAATTGGAGGCTGTCGCTTTCTTTCTCACGGCTTCCGATGCTGTTAACAAGATTCAGCCAAATCCACGTCTATGTTGTTCCCATATACCCGTTGTTCCCATATACCATTCGGCTGCTATTACCGTGGCACGAAACAATGTTCTAGCGTTCACGGGCAACTCGCTCCAATCCATGTCACCGGTGAAATTGTTCACAATGAGGATGCTGCTACAAGCCAGGGGTTATCATCACCCCACTCAACCCCAGAGGTCCTTGACTGGTGAAAGATCCCCTCCGAAGCCTACCTCTCTAGGCTACTTCTGGTTCCAACCGTCCTAGCGTGGGGTTCCCTAAAAAGTACAGTCTCAGAAGAGGGTTTGCATGCAGGGAGTTCGTTTTGGAAAGTGACCCCAGGGGACAGGAATACGCTGGGAAGAGTGAAACAGAAGGAGGAAAAACAATCCAAAGGCGTGTTACCCAGCCGGTCATTAGGCTCAATCCTGCTGGCAGCTCTCTAAGGGGCCGCGTAAAATGCACCCGGCACTTGTCCACCCGGGCGTCTCCCATCGGCCAAGAGCTGCCCCGGGAAGTGAAACTCTCTGGCGGGTTTGCACAGCCAGTGAATGGGATCCGACAGGCGTCCCACAGGGCAGACAATGAGACAAACTGAGAGAGGTGACAAGGGGAGGTGCTGTCAGATTGCACCTGCACACAGCTGATGACGTTCTCGCTGATCAGGATGCAAGCCAGCCCCGCGTAACCCCACCGCACCCCAGTCACATCAAGGGCTGGAATAAAAACAGTGGGCCGAGGGGATGCCGGACGCACGAGAGACCTCTGACACGTCCCCTCCCAGAACATTGCCTCATACAATCCTCTTTGCCCCAACCTTCTGTTTTTACCTACCACCGCTCTGATTCTCTTCTGGAAACAGCCTCAACAGGGAGTCTTTCCCCATCTGTAAAGTTCAAGCCAGCAACACTCCTCTTGTCTATTAGCACTATTCACCAAGTCCCTCTGCGTCATTTCCTTTGTGAAGTATCACAATGACTCTTTCCTCAGTGTCTCATACTACGGCCCTCACCCTGGCCATAGATTATAATACACCTGCAACAAAGTTTTCTCCGGGCACCTCCCCTGGGACTCAGACTTTGAAACAGATTTGTACACCGGAAGTTTACTGGGGAGTGTCTTGGGATCAGCACCAAGGGAGAGCCAGGGAGGTAGAGAAAGAAGCTGAGATGGGGTGCATACAAGCCAGGCTGCAGCCAAAGGGGGGACAGCGCCCTGCCTCACTCGTCCCACCTTGGTGCAAAGGGGGTAGACCTTTGTATCCTGCATCCATCAGCCTTTGGTTGGAAACTGGCCCCGGGGAGGGTTTGTGCTTGGGCAAGGGACTAAGAGCATTTCTGGAGAGTGACTCAGCTGAGAGCCTTCAGCTGCCCACCCTCTCAACAGCTGGAGAAATGGTATTCCAGGTCCGAAGGGAAATCTGAACAGTGTATCACAGTATTAACTACAGCTCACCCTTTCTGCTGGTTGGATTGTTTTTCTACGTGAAGTTCAGTTCTGCAAACAGTTCCTCCAGGATTCTGGTTGGCTCTTTTTCTGGAAAATTTACAAGAGCAGAAACTACAGCTTCCGGGTCCTAAGGTGCCAACGGGGTCACTTCCCTTCTCTACCGCATATTCTATATTCCCCTCGCCCTTGGCCAGCAGCTCTGTTGGTGTTGATGGCTCACTTGACAGGGTGACCTAGACTCTCGTCCCTGATGGGTCTGAGACCCTGGTTGCCATGCCCTTCTCAAGCTGTGACTTCGACAACTTGTCCATTTACCACCAACGCTGGGAAAGAGAATAGGAGGAAATTCTCCTGGAGGCAATGTGGGTGCCAAGCATACTTTTCCCCGGCACCATGGTATATCAGCAGTCCCACCTCCCCCTGATGATCAGAGTCAGTGACCCCAGCTGGGTCCCCAATATGATACATCCCCAGGACGATGATTCCTTTCCCCTTCTTGCCTCTTACAAGGAGCCTGAAGTGATGGGGCAGCAGCTATAGTGTAACGTTTAATGGAACCAGTGCTGTGTCTCCTAAAGGAAGTGGTTTCCCTCTGGGTACAAGACCTCCAAGTCCACAGAGTCCAGAGCTGGAAGGACAGAAATTTATCGTAGTGATGATAAATATAGCCACTCCTGCTGCCACATTGTTTCCCAGACCCATATATTCTTGCCCCTGGGGACATGCCACTACATAGTAGCGGCTGATTCCGGTATGTTCTGCAACCTGGTGGATGATGCCCCATCCTGGCAGGTTATCATCTCCAAGCCTGAGCCTCCGTGGCCTCCGTGGCCCCTTCAAAGCCCATTCTGCCCTTCTATCAGGCTGGGAGGGTCCAGCTGACCTCACGTTCACGTGTCCACTTCCACACTCCTTTGGCTATGAAGTGGGTCCCTTGGACTGATATGATGTCATATGGTTTGTCTATCAAAGAGTCTGCAATCCCTCAGAGGGCAGGGCTGCCTATAGGCAGGGAAGGCAAATTCACATCTATATGTATTGATTCCCATCAAATTAATTGCTTCCCCTTCCAATGTAGAAGGGGTCCAGTGCAATTGACTCACCACAAGTGGCTAAAGGATCACCTTGAGAGGTGGCACCGTACTGGGGACTTAGAGTTGGCTTCTTTTGCTGGCAGGTTGGACATCTGGCAGTTCCAGTAGCTACACTGGCCTTGGTGAGTGACAGTCCATGTGCTTAGCTCATGCATAGCTTCCTCCATCCTTGCCACTATGGCTGCTCTGCTCATGTACCCGTTGTGCCATCACTGGTGTGGCCGATGATGGGCTGGCTGATATCTCTCAGTTGTCATTCTTTCTACTTGGTTCTGGTGCCTCTTCCATGGTAGATGTTGTCTAATGGGCATTAAGAGTAGGATTCAAAACCCTTCATACTTTGGGCCATGTCCGTAGGTCCATCAACAACGCGTCTTTCTACAAATGTCTTTACCCCCAATCTTCTCGTATTTCCACCCCGGTCTTCTTCTGAGCACTCCGTGAAACTACTCGCCAGGAGTAGGTGATGATGTGCGCGGTCCAGAGATCTGCGAACTGCTAGGATTTCCTTCGCTGTCTTTCAGGGTCTCCCCCTGCAGGGCTGCAACTCAGCAGTAATGCAGGTGGGTCCCTTTTTGTCTTGCATCCAAACTCCAGACATGAACGTGGCATGACCTTTTCCTTCCCTGTCAACCCTCCATGGTCCTTAAGTGTGAGCTGAGGGAGAAGAACTCATGTAATAGAGGTGAATTCGATCTCTCCTGCAGCTCTCTTTCTCTTGTAATTAAGTCCTGGGCCTCATCCTCTGCTTTTTCTGTGTTCCAGCTGTAGGATAAGAGTCTCTTTATAGGATGCCGAAGAAAGCCGGTTTTCCGATCCTTGATTAATCGTCCTCAGACTTCCTTGTCTTTCTCCAATGCACCAATGTCCACAGCAGCAGCCATCCATGTCTATAGTTCTTATAATTACTACTTCCCCTGAACTTCCCAAAACTTGAGATATTGCCCCCACATTGCCTTCCACCAACGCCGAAGCCCAGTTCACCGCCACCAGAAGTTCTAACCGCACGGCTACAGCGTGCCAAGCACTACCTCTACTCCACCTTCTATAGTGTTGGTGTCATGGCCTGTGACTGTGGGTAATCCAGCCCCAAATCCTTTTTGGAGTTGTCTTCTTCAGACCATTCATGGAACCAACTCCCCTAGGTTGGAGTGTCCCAAGCAGACTGGAAGCCGGGAATTAGCACACGTTAGATTTCTAAAGGGGGGAGTGTCATCGGATCAACACGGAAAGGGGAGGAAGGAAGAAGGACTAAGACAGGGAGGAGACGAATTGCTTTGCAGATCACAGGAGGGCCTCGGCCGATCCCACCAGGGGCTCTGGGCTGGGATGTGGGCCACCCGGGTTGAGAGTTTGACTTGGGCAAGGTGGTTCCCTTTGGCTGATGGCAATTCGCAGAAGATCATTGAAACAAGAGCAGTTAGCCATCAACACTCCTGACAGCTGGGTGAGCGAGTGCCTCAGTCCTGAAGGGGCCTGTGGGCACCCCACCGCAGCATCACTGCCTAAGGAGAAGTTTCTTTCTCGGGTGAAAAGATCTAATCAGCACATAACTTCCTCCATTATGAGGGAGGAGACTTAGCCCAGAGAAATTAGACCTAAAAATATCAGCAGCATTAATGCGACAGTAAGTGCAAAGGGTTTCATGCCATCCCAAGGCTGAAACAGCAGAAATGCATTTTTCTCCCACCCCAAGATGTTCTTGTATTTTATATATTCTGTCTTCTAAATTTCCTGAAAACTTTCAGTGTTGCCCATCTGTAAAGATGGGACTTACGGCCCGTCCAGGTGTTGAAGCTGACCCTTTGGAAGTGTCTCTTCCAACAAAACAATCCTGGCAGAGGTGAGGATAGGCTGGTCTTTCTCAATTATTCTTCTCTGGATGAATGCTACTGCTCTCACACCTGTGTATCTTTGCAAACCCCTTCTTGGCAGAATGTCTTTTCTTACCCCCTTGTCTTCCTGCAGAATTCGAGACCCTCACCAACTATTCACAGGATTGCCAGATTTACTTTGTAAAAAATACAGGAGGGGCACCTGGGTGGCTCACTCAGTTTAACATCTGAGTCTTGATTTCAGCTCAGGTCATGATCTCACAGTTCGTAGGATCAAGCCCTGAGTCAGGCTCTGTGCCGACAGTGTGGAGCCTGCTTGGGATTCTGTCTCTCCCTCTCTCCTCCCCTGCTTGTACTCTCTCTCTCTCTCAAAATAAATAAATAAACTTAAAAAAATATAGGATATGCAAATACATTTAAATTTCCAATAAACAACAAAAAACTTTTTCGTGTAAGTATGTCCAAATATTCTATGGGATATACTTATACTAAACAATTAACTTGTTTACTTGAAATTCAAAAGTACTGGGCATCCTGTATTTTATCCAGCAAACTTATTCATTCTGTAAGTATTTGTTGAACATCTATCGCATGCCAGAAAGTATTCTAAGCATTGGCAACAGAGCAGTGAACAAAATAACTCAAATTCCAGCTCTCAAAGAGTTTCTATTCTAGCGGAGGGAGTCAAGCCATAGACAGGTCCTCAAGTAAATATACCATAATATCGTTACAGCATAAACAAATGCCACGAAGAAGAATAAAGTGAGGACAGGGGGAAAGGGAGGGGTGAGGTTGCAGGTAAGTTGCAGGTAAGTGCTGTTTTATAAAGTTCTCCCTGGTTCCATGAGCCCTGAAAGAAGTAAGAAAGCAAGCCATGAGGCTTGGGGAGCATGCATTCCAGGCAGAGTGGACCCCAAATACAAGTCTTGGGGGTAGAGGCGTGCTTGGCTTGAGTGCCAGCAAGGAGAGCAGCGTGGGGGAGGGGTCTGCCAGGAAACCAGGTCAAAGGGGCAGACCATTTTCAGCCTTTTGGCCATTGAGAGCTTTGACACGTACTCTGGAGAGACGCAGCGGACATTTGACGGGATCTCACACTTCAGGGCAAATGTTCCATTAATAAATAAATATCTGTTAAATTGGGGCGCCTGGGTGGCTCAGTGGGTTAAGCGGCCAACTCTTGATTTCGGCGGGTCACGATCTCATGGTTTGTGGGTTTGAGCCCCGCACTGGGCTCTGCACTGACAGTATGGAGCCTGTGATAAGATCAGGGGCGGGGTGTATAGATGGAGAAGAGAGCTCTCAGGACTGAGCTCCGGGTCTCCAAGGGACTAGAAGTCGGGGAGACAAGTGGAACCAGAGAGTCCTCAGCCCAGGAGGAGGAGCTCCGAGAAAGAGTGTCCCAGAAACTCCAGCAGAAAAAGTGCTTCAAGAAAGACGGTGTGATCGTTGTCTCCGGGGCTTCTGGAAAGTTCGATGGGGCCTGGCCACTGAGTTTGGCAGCCTGGAATCACTGACCCTCCACAGGAGCTATTTCAATAAGACGGGAGCAGAGAACGGAAATGGCGCGTGAATGGACAGGTTGGCTTATGACAGGAGCGCAGACAGTTCACCGGGAATCCCAGAGGGGAGAGGAAGGGCGTGTGTGGGGAGGAGGGCAGGAAGGTGGCGAGAAGCGACGGCCTAAGCACGTGGGAGTCTTTGGCTGACTGCCCTTTCCAGAGTCAGAAGCAGCGTGGGCGGTGAAGGAGGGGGAGGATCAGTGAGTGGTTAGCTGGGGAGAGGGGACGGAGGGGTGGGGCGTGGACTGTGCGAGTGCAGAGGGAGAGCCAGACAGCACTAGGACCGCTTGAGATTAGTGGTTCTGAGTTTAAGTTGGGTCCAGCAGCATGGTTGGACGTTTTCTTGGGTCACACTCAGTGGGCCAAGTGCCCACAAGGTGTAGGCACAAAATCGGATATTAGGTGGGGGTGGAATTTGGTAAGCAAATAGGCCAAAGCAGGAGGGAGGCAAAGGAATGTTTACAGTGATTGCCCAAGCAATCTAAATCGGGTTAGGAGGGAAGCGAGGACATCGGGGGTGAAGGACAGTGAACAGGTGGTAGGGCCCGTGCGTTGGAGGATCCAGGAGGGGTTGGAGGATGGCAGGCATCGGGCCCTGGAGACAGTGCCGGAAAAATAGGAAGTGGAGGTCAGAGGGTGACCCTTGAAAGTGAAAGTTGCAGAGGACCTGCAACATCCCGGGTGGCCTCTGGTGAATGCAGTGAGTGCTGACATAGGGTAGAGCTCTCTGGAAGAAAGGCAGTCAACGGCTGAGAGAGCACAGCCCTGGACGAGTGTCTACGTGTGTGAGGAAATCACCAGGAAGGATGGGTTACAGGTGCGGGGCGGACGAGTGTTCTGGTTTCCTATCGCTGGGGTAACAAATCACCACAAACCGGGCTGCTTAAAACAATACCATTGATGATCTTACGGTTACACAGCTTAGAAGTCGAAAATCAGGGGCGCCTGGGTGGCTCAGTCGGTTACGCATCTGACTTCGGCTCAGGTCATGATCTCATGGTGCACGGGTTTGAGCCCCATGTCTGGCTCTGTGCTGACAGCTCAGAGCCTGGAGCCTGCTTTGTGGATTCTGTCTCCCTTTCTCTCTGCCCCTCCCCTGCTCTGCTCGTACTCTCTCTCTCAAAAATAAATAAAACGTTAAAAAAAAAAAAAAAAGAAGTCTAAAATCAGACTCGGTAGTCCTCTAGCAAAGAGGTCAGCAGGGCAGGTTTTTTTCTCAAAGCTCAAGGGCAGAACCTGAGTCTGCTTCTCCCATGTTGGCTGCGGACTCAGACCTGCCTGCCTCTCTCCCATAAGGACCCGTGACTACACTGGGCCCTTCCAGATAATTCCGCCACCTTAAAATATTTAACTGAATCCCATCTGCAAAAGTCCCTCCTGCCCCTCATATATTTGCACGTACTAAGCATGGGCACGGACAGCTTCGGGGGGTCATTCTCCAGCCTACCACACCAGGAATACATTTTTTCCTCAACGAAGACTTTCCTGATCCTGGCCTTTCCACCTACCCCGGGCTGGGTTGATAAGTATTCCTTTCGGGTCACCGTTGTACCTTCTTAGAACATTCCTGCATCAGAGGATACGCATCCTCTGAGTATTTACTGTGCTAAGTCCTGGGTTAGTCGCTGTTAATACAAACAGGACACAACATCTTAAAAGTTCTTACCCTAGGGACACCTGGTGGCTCAGTCAGTTAAGCATCCGACTTCAGCTCAGGTCGTGATCTCCCGGTTCGTGAGTTCGAGCCCCGCGTCGGGCTCTGGGCTGACAGCTCGGAGCCTGGAGCCTGCTTCGGGTTCTCTGTCCCCTTCTCTCTCTGCCCCTCCCCTGCTTGCACTCTGTCTTTCTCTCTCTCAGAAATAAATAATGAGCATTAAAAAAAAAATTTTTTTTAAAGAAAAGAAAATGGTGCTCATGTTCCAAACTAGTATATTCGATATTCCCTCAAAACTCCAGGCCTACTTCTTTACAACAAATTATAGGGTCAGAGTTTCCACAGTTAGACTTTATGTAAAGGACAAACATACTTCAGACATTGAAGGAGGACTGATCACAGTTCCTCTGTTTCGGCTCGAGGACAACAACAAAATGCAAAATAACTTGAGGCTATCGGCCACATTTATCAACCATTCATCCACCTCTGATGCCAGAGAAAAGCCATCCAAAGGCCAAATTCTACTGTTCTAAAAGAGATAGAAAACACTGGTGTTTCTGTGGAGCGCCAGCCGCCTCTAAAATCAGGATGGGTCTAGGTATCTATTCTAGAGAAATTCACGTGCACACCAGCCAAGGGACATGTCCAGGTACGTTCGGTGGAGTACTCTTGGTAAAGCAAAAACAAAAGAGATTGGATTCCATCCACCTTTGGGGATGGGTAGTGACTGGATGGGGCACGTTCTAATTCTTCATCTGGGGGCCGATGACACAAGTGTGTTTAGTTTTGGGAAATATATTAAACTCTGAGTATTTGTACACATTTCTTTATTTTTTTTTTAATGTTTATATATTTTTGAGAAAGAGAGACAGACAGAGTGTGAGCAGGGGAGGGGCAGAGAGAGAGGGAGACACAGAACCCGAAGCAGGCTCCAGGCTCTTGAGCTGTCAGCACAGAGCCCGACGCGGGGCTCGAACTCACGAACCGTGTGGTCATGACCTGAGCCGAAGTCAGACGCTTAACCAACTGAGCTACCCAGGTGCCCCTGTACACGTTTCTAATGTAAGTTATACTTCAATAGAAGGCTTTAAAAAATAAATAGGGGCGCCTGGGTGGCTCAGTCGGTTAAGTGTCCGACTTCTGCTCAGGTCACGATCTCGTGGTCCGTGGGTTCGAGCCCCACATCGGGCTCTGGGCTGACAGCTCGGAGACTGGAGCCTGCTTCGGATTCTGTGTCTCCCTCTCTCTCTGCCCCTCCCCTGCTCGCACTCTGTCTCTCTCTCAAAAATAATTTTTTTAAAAAAAATTAAAAAAAAAAAAGAAAGAAACATACATGAATGAAATTATGATAAATCGGGGCGCCTGGCTGGCTCAGTTGGAGCGTGCGACTCTTGATCTTGGGGTTGTGAGTTCGAGCCCTGTGTTGGGTGTAGAGCTTACTTTTAAAAAGTAAGTACAAATATTTAAAAAAGAAAGTGTAATGAATTGTGTGATGGAGGGAAGTACAGGGCACTGAGCAGACCTGAGGAGCCAGCCCTCACCCAGACCAGCTCGGGTGCGGCCAACACTGCTGTCACGCTCGGCGATTCTGGGAGCATCTAATTGCCAGAAATGTCGAGAACCTCGGGTTTGCTGACCTCTCTTATTTATGGGTTAGCGTTTTAGTAAAGAGCAGTAATTGACCAGAATCAGTATAACAGAAGCCTGAATTTTAGGCCAAGGATGTGCTACTGTGATTCCGCGGTTGTTTAAAAAAGATAAATGGTCTCTAACGCCAGGGACAAAGAAACGTAGGACAGGCTCGAGGAGAACCTGATAGAGAAGCGCTTCGCAAATAATTAGGGGCTAATTTTAGCCCATCAGCTTACCTATTTTTTCATTTTTCAATAAAGCTGAGCTCCAGAGTTGTAAAATCTGACCCTGCAGAAGAGACTTGAAAATAACACTGACGATCCGACACCGAGGGCGGGGCCCTGATGGCTTGTCCCTCGTGAAGAGCTACGGCTTTCCTCTTCCTTCTGTTTGTCATTTCTCCCATCGCCATTAGCCGACTTCTCTGGAACATTGCTCGTTGTAAAGTGGGCTCGTAACAAACCAAGTCCCAGTCCTAGTAATGCTAAACACCATGAAGAGAGGATTTCTTGTCTTTGCGTGGTGTGTTCCCTTTAACGTATCCTTGATCACAATGAATCGTTTTAATTAGGATACGGCATTGCTGACTCACTTCGCTTAGGGTCTGACGTGGAAGCGTTTTCTCCTGTGTAAGACTTGCCCCCTTGAGCCCATAGTCCCGACTCCTAAAGATTTTTTTTTTTAATTTTTTTTTCAACGTTATTTATTTTTTCTTTGGGACAGAGAGAGACAGAGCATGAACGGGGGAGGGGCAGAGAGAGAGGAAGACACAGAATCGGAAACAGGCTCCAGGCTCTGAGCCATCAGCCCAGAGCCCGACGCGGGGCTCGAACTCACGGACCGCGAGATCGTGACCTGGCTGAAGTCGGACGCTTAACCGACTGCGCCACCCAGGCGCCCCCCGACTCCTAAAGATTTTGACATGCATTTGTCTCTGTTGAGACTAAGAGCAAATTTTGGCTTTAATAGACAACGTTTCTGAATTTTCAAAGTCAGGCTGCATTCTGTTCCTAATATTCAAGTTGATAGCCTTCCCCTCCCCGCAGATGGCGGCCCTCTCCAAATGTGGTGAATGCTTTCGATATCTTTGTCTGAATTACTGATAAAGAACTAACCCCTGAGGATGTCCTCGAGTCGATAAGGAGTCACCGATAATCATTGTTTAGGAATTTTCAATTCGCTAATAGTAGTGTTACCAGTGTCCCAGCTTCTGGCTTAGGGGTTCATGTGACATAGGGTCAACTGCCTTATTCACATGCACAGAAGCTACCTCCTTCCCCCACCCTCCACTCTCCGCCACCCACCACCATATACCCTGCCCCTTTAGCGTAGAAGGAAATAACATTGGTCTGGCATAATCCTCTTTTAACAACCCCAGCCTTGGCATTCCAAATGTGAGGGAATAAGACCATCTTGCCTGCGTCATAGCAACCCTCCCCGCAGCAAACCCAGGGCGGTTTCTTCTGAACGGCGTTCACTAATGGCACAGAGGGCCAGCCCCATCACCCAGTGCCCGGAAACACACGGGGGGTGAGATATTTACCAGTAAAAGTGGCAGGAATGATTCAAGATCTGAGGTCGGCGGGGTCTGAGAATGACCCGTCAGCCACCGTGGCGGCCCCCTGGCTCTGAACCGGCTACAGCGGAAGCCAAGCAAAGCTCCCTGTTTTTATCTAAAACAGAAATGCAGACAAGCATCGGGCAAAGACAACGACCTACTCCGTAGTGAGAAGACACACGTTGGTCTGTGTTAAATTACACCTTGACCGTGCGCAGGCAGGCCCCGCGGAGGCCCGATCATTCTGCTCTGCTGTAACTTGTCCTGATAATTTACTTTGTGGCTCAAATCCCTGCCTTTTTCGTGGGACTCCCGTGGGAGTTATTTTCACTCACTGGAACCACCTCCTTTGCAAGAAATAAACCTCATTCTTCCTTCTCCGGTTCTGATTTGACCATAACATATGCAGGGGGGTGCTCAGGGTCAACTATCTGCTCTTAGGGGTCCTTCTCAGTGTCAGAATCACCGTTTCGCTTGTAAGCAGGGAGCCTTTAGGAACTTGTGTGTGTGTGTGTGTGTGTGTGTTCAGCATTAGAAAATAAATCAAGTAGGGAATAATTTTCAGGATTTAGAAATTCCTTTCTCGTGGAATCCGGAGAATTGAAACTGCCACGTTGAACGTGGCAGGTGACGGCGGGCTCTGGTCCTCCTCCTGGCTGAGAGAGCCACAGAAGGGTCAGGGCTCTGTGTCCCCTGCTTACAGTTGTGACAGCCCACGGCCTCCTTGGTGCCTCCAGACCAATGCCAGAGGTCCCAGCCCTTAACCACTTCCTTTCCAATGACATGACACATGCCTGGGAACCAAAAGGTTCCCCAACTCCCAGGCCCTCTCCCCTCCCCCTTGTCCCCACGGACTGCTGCCCCATTTTTCAGCTCCACCGGGTCACGGGCCTGATGGTCTCCCTGCTCTGCATCACAGCCCTCAACTTGCCTCTGTGTCCTAACTTACCTTCCCTCGGCCCCGCCTTCTCCAGAACTCACCTCCAAAAGATAGAATCAGTGACACAGAATCTCACCTTCTCACCATCTTAGCTGCTATGGGATCTAAATCACTTCCGATGGCCACAGCCAATAATTGATTGCCTCTCATGGAAGGGGATTTTTAGCACCAAGAAGAATGGCTAAATCCCACTCTGCCGGGATGTATTTATCCCTGTGTTCTTGTATGCATCCTGATCCTTGTTCATTCAGACATACGTGTCCCCGTGTGTGCAATCACTTATTTATATACTTTTAAAGTTTATTTTATTTTGAGACAGAGAGAGAGAGAGAGAGAGCATGTGAGCAGGGGAGGGGCAGAGAGAGAGGGAGAGAAGAGGCTCTGCACTGTCAGCCCAGAGCCCAAATGGGGACTCAGGACCCAGGACTCAGATCGTGACCTGAGCCCAAATCAAGAGTCAGATGCTTCACCGACCGAGCCACCCAGGCGCCCCCGTAATCACTTATTTAGAAAGCGTTTGTTAAACATCTGCCATGTGCCAGGCGAGGGAGAAATAAACATTTTAATATTGCTATCCTCAAGAAGCTCACAGTCTAGCGGTGGCGACAGACACACCAAGACCATCATGGCTATAAAAGAATAAGGAAATAGCAGTGATATTGAAATGCAAAGGGTATTTGGGGACCTCTGAGACAAGGTGTCTCATGCAGCTAGGATGGGGTCAGGAAAGACTTTTGGACAGGGCTGGGGTAAGACCCGATCTATTGCTTGCCGTAAGGCAGATCTCGAATTAAGGCAGCAAGTGAAATCAAATTACGTCTCAGAAAATCAAATTACAGGTCCATAAAGGTTCTGCCAACATATGGATCCAATCTTCAGTAGGCAGCGTCTTGCTGCGAGGCACAATTAGATGGTATAAAGATGTTGCTTGTTGCAGTCTCTGCATCCTTGGGAAATGTTCCGACGATTCTAGGTCCACTTACTCTGCCCCTGGCTCGTTAACTATCTTCATAACAGATCTTCAGAGGGTCCAGGATGCAGGAGACCCAGCTCTTTGTAAAAGACGACCTCCGGAGTCAGAGAAGTTGAGCACAGACTCACGGAAGGTGTGCATTTGACTCTGTCGACAGTTGCATCCAGAAGCCTTCATATCTAAAAATGCCTGCAAAAAAGAAACATTAGCTATCCGTCCGTATACAAGCCACAGTGCCGGTTTAGTGCTGCTGCTTCCCACGAACGGAGAAGGAAAAAAACGGCTTCCAGTCAAAATGAGATCAACTCATCTGACCCCCTCCCCCCCCCCCAAAAATCCAATTAATTTACAATAAGACAATTAAGGCAATTCCCATGGAATGAGCTTGTTTGGGCTTGTCACTAATCCTGGATAAGGCTTGGAGGCCAGGCTGGTTTTAGATAGTGATCCAAACATTTACATGCTCGTTTGGAGTTTGGATCTCTTCGATTCGTAAGAAAGGTTCCCTTTACTTTCCTGGTGAAACGTTCTGGCATTTGCCTAATTTTTGTCATTGCCAAGCCTCCGAAAGGCAGGAAGGTATCTAATTTTTTGCAGCCCTCGTGTGTAACTCTTAGAAAAAAGAGCAAATTTAATAAACGCTTATCAATACAGGTAAAATCCCAAATTTGGGAGCTCCTGGGGAGCTCAGTGGGTTAAGCCCCCGATTTCAGCTCAGGTCATGATCTCACGGTTGGTGGGTTCCAGCCCCGCGTCGGGCTCTGGGCTGACAGCTCGGAGCCTGGAGCCTGCTTGGGATTCTGTGTCTCCCTCTCCCTCTGCCCCTCCCACCTCATGTCTGTCGCTCCTCTCTGTCTCTCAAAATAAACAAACATTCAAAAAATAAATAAACAAAATAAAATCAAATCCCAAATTTGGAGAGAGGGCGAGTGGCTAGGAGGAAATAATCTAATCTCTGCTTGCGTAGGGCAGTGAATCGGGTACCCCTGGACCGGCTCCAACCATCTTAACCCAGAACATAAGGGCAAGCACTAATCCCTGTTCAGAATGTCAATATTTCAAACTACATTTATTTGCTGGGTAAGGTCTCTGTTTATGCTTCCCTGTGTTTGCAGCTCTGTTTGTCTGCCCTTCGACATGTTTGTCCACCCTGACCGACAGCTTAGATAGAGCGGGAATGATGCCTATTTTAGTGGTATCGTGGCACTCGAGAGAGTCCTTAAAGATGCTATTCTGAACAGAGCTCCCGGGAGACCCTAATGAGTGGCACCTAAATGGGGCGAAATACACCAAAGAACAGCGTTCTCTTTGGAAGAAGAATACTGAATGACATCACTGGGGTTTGTTCAAAGCACAACGCCATCATGTAGAATACATTCCTCGGTGCTTTGCACTCCTCCACGCCCCAGTGCCTGTGTCCCCAGAGGGCCGTGTCCGGAGACATAGACACGGAAGAGCCACTATTTTGTTTCTTCCTCTGAGACCAGGCTGCACTACGCACGTATGAGTGACCAGCACAGGAATGGGGTGGGCATCAAGGGAATCTCCAGTTTTCTCAGGCGTGGGCCCCCTCGCTGTAAACCAGTACTAGAAAGATGGACTCGGAGGGGGGCCTGGGTGGCTCAGTTGGTTAAGTGTTTGACTTCAGCTCAGGTCATGATCTCGTGGTTCGTGGGTTCAAGCCCCACGTCGGGCTCTGTGCTGACAGCTCAGAGACTGGAGCCTGCTTCAGATTCTGTGTCTCCCTTCCCTCTGCCTCTCCCCAGTGCATGCTCTGTCTCTCTCTCAAAAGCAAATAAACATTAGAAGGAAGGAAAGGAAGGAAGAAAGAAAGATGGAATCATAGAGCTAGAGGCCCTGGGGTGGAGCCTGGAATTTATATATTTAACAAGAACCCCCAGGTAAGTCCCAGAATCATCGATTCCTATCCAACCACTTAGTTTTACAAATATCGATGATGAGACTGAACCAAGAACACGACAATGACCTGGCCAGGGTCATGCAGCCAATCTGTGTTGGAGCCTCGGCTGGGGCACAAGGACCCACTTTTTTTGCTTCATCCCAGATGATGCTATGTCAACACTGTAATGAGCTAGTCTCCTGGAAATGACGCTTGTTGATAAGCAAGCTGGTCACCTGATCTTCAGGAAGGCAGCATTGGCACATGTCATCTGCTGTGGTTTATTCCCACACGAGTTGCTGCATAAGACAAAATACCTCCGTGGATAGCATCTGCTTCTAGGCTGTGCATAATTAAAGGTAATAAAATCCAGTCTCCCAAGTGCAGCGGGATTTGCAGGGAGAAAAAGCAGGAAAGGGAGTGAAGAAACAACTCGATGAATGCTAACAACCAAAATACCTTAACTTATTTCAATGTCTGCGTTATAATTCTTATTCTAACAAACCCCCTTTCTTTTTTAAGTGGGAGAGGTTCTGTAAACTTTCAAAGGCAGTTTTCTCCCTACAACATTCTCAAACTCTTTGAAGAAGGCGACTGCTCGTTTGCTATTGAAGATCTCTGTAACAGAACACAAATTTCAAAACGTGATTTTCGGGGTGCCCGGGGAGCTCAGTCGGGTAAGCATTCGACTCTTGACTTTGGCTCAGGTCATGATCTCGTGGTTCATGAGATCGAGCCCCACATTGGGTTCTGTGCTGGCAGTGCAGAGCCTGCTTGGGATTCTGTCTCCCTCTCTCTCTGTCCCTCCTCTGCTTACTCTCAATCTCTCTCTCAAAATAAATAAAAGTAGACTTTAAAAAAAAAACCCAGGATTTTATTTTATTTATTTTATTTATTTTAATGTTTATTTTTGAGAAAAGAGAGAGAGAGAGAGAGCATGAGCAGGGGAGGGGCAGGCAGAGAGGGAGACTCAGAATCCAAAACAGCTCCAGGCTCCAAGTGGTTGTCGGCACAGAGCCCCAACCCATGAGATCATAACCTGAGCCAGAGTCGGACGCCTAACCAACGGAGGCGCTGTATCATTCCCCCTATATGTTCACATAATATTCCACTGTACAGATATTACCACAATCGTTTATTCATTCATCAGCTGATAACCACTTGAGTTGTTTTACAGTTTGACTCTGATAAAAAAGGCTAGTTTAAATATTCGTGTATAGGTTTTTGTGTGAAACCGCACTTCCCTTTCTCTTGGGTATATACCGAGGAGGGGAACTGCTGGGTTATATGGCGACCTTTCGAGAACTGCGAAACCATTTTCCAGAGTGGCTACACTATTTTACCTCCCACCAACAACATACGAGGGTTCCAATTTCTCTGTACCATCACAGACACTTGCCATCGTCCCTGTTTTTGATTAGAGCCATCCTGGGCATTTTTTTTTTCATGTGCATCGGCCATTTGTGTATCTTCTTTGGAGAAACATCTATTCAAGTCATTTGCCCGTTTTCAAATTGCATCATTTGTCTCTTGTTGAGTTCTAAGAGTTCTTTATGTATTCTGGAAATAAGTTTCTTATCAGATATATGATTTACAAAATTTTTCTCCCACTCAATGGGTTAGCTTTCTACTTTCCTGGTGATGTCCTGGAAGACATCTACTTTCCTGGTGGTCCTTTGAAGCACAAAAGTTTTTAATTTTGATAAAGTAGAATTTATATTTGTTTCTTTTGCCGCTTATGTGTTTGTGTCATAGCTAAGAAACCACCAGCTAACCCATGCCCATAAAGATTTCCCACTTTATTCTTCCTTTTTTCTCAATTTTTTTAATGTTTATTTATTTTTGAGAGAGAGAGAGACAGAAAGCACGAGTAGGGGGAGGACGGAGAGGGAGACACAGAATCTGAAGTAGACTCCAGACTCTGAGCTGTCAGCACAGAACCCAACGCGGGGCTCGAACTCATGAACCACAAGATGATGACCGGGGTGGAAGTTGGACGCTTAACCTGAGCCACCTAGGCGCCCAGATTTACCACTTTCTTCTAAAAGCTGTATCATTTTGATATGATCCATTCTGTGGATGGTTTGAGGTAGGGGTCCAACTCTTTCTCTTGCACGGGAATGTCCAGTTGTCCCAGCGCCATTTGTTGAAAAGACTGTCTTCGTACTCTTGGGAAATCAACTGACCATACATGTAAGGGTTTATATATGGACCCTCAGTTTTATCCATCGAGCCAGCTGTCTATTCTTATGCTAATACTAATTGAAACTTTAATTATAAATCAAAAGATATTGTCCCTGCCAAAAATTAAGCTGGAGGCAATAAAATATTGGAGCTCAGAAGGGTCCCTCAAACTATACTATGCACAAGGTCCTGAGAGAAATTTTGCCCTGAGGGGAGGCAGACGGCTTCAAGTGCTGAAAGTCTCTTCTTGGACACGTTTACATGAGGGAATCAAGCATGAGTCATCATTCTTTGGAATTGGCTGTGTTGTCCCTGCTCCACAGACTTCCTCCTTCCAGAGCTCCACTGAAAATTTCTATTCTTCTTTTGCTTCAGAACAAGCCCCGCTTGGTCCTAACTTTATTCTCTCCCTTATGCCAAGGTTCATAGTTTGAGTTTCCCTGTATATTAAAGTCTTCAGTAATCTGTAATTCATTTTAAAAAAAAATTAATGTTTATTTATTTCTGAGAGAGAGAGAGAGACAGAGCATGAGTGGGGGAGGGCCAGAGAGAGAGGGAGACACGGAATCCGAAGCAGGCTCCAGGCTCTGAGCTGTCAGTACAGAGTGCAACATGGGGCTCGAACTCACGAACTGTGAGATCATGACCTGAGCTGAAGCCAGGCGCTTAACCGACTGAGCCACCCAAGCGCCCCTCATTTTTTTTTTTTTCAACCTAGGAGCAAATGTTCTGTGCCAGATGTTGTTCTTGACCCAGGAAATAGAGCAGTAAACAAAACAGAATACCCCTCCCTTGCCTTTAAAGAACTTACATTGTAGGGGCATAAAAAAGCAAGAAAGCAAATGTACGAAGCATACTTCAAATAAATAAATCAGACAAATAGATGAAGTAACTCTAGATAGTGATAAAAGCTCTGAAGAAAGTAAAGAGAGAGAACAGGATCTCAAGTAAGGAAGGGGTCCTATTTTACACGGACTGGTGGAAGGGAGCCTCCCCAAGGAGGTGGTGTGTGAGCAGAGTCCTAAGGGTTGAGAAGTGAGCCACATAAAGAGCTCAAAGAATGAAAGGGGACGCCAACTACCTCCATTTTGACCTCAGTCTGTACCTTCTAATTGATTAAATTCTTCTTCCCAGCTTATCTCTTAACTCAGGCAAAAGACCCTGCAGGCAAAGCACCCCTTGATGGGAACTGAAACTACCCCCTCAAGCAATGGGGACCGCCCTGAGCCAGCCAGACCCCGAGTGACTGACGCAAAGACAATAATCATCCTAACCTTTCCTGCTCATCTGCAAGAACCCACTGACCTTTGTCCCACTCTTTCCTTATAGAAACGTAGATGTATTGGGGGCACTTTGGAGACCACCTCTGAGACGCTAGTCCCCTGTCTTCCTGGCATTGGCCTCACGGGAATAAATTCCTTTCTTGCTTCACCGCCCTCCGTCTCTCTCTGCCTTTGGATCTTGTCAGGGGCAAATTGCTGAACCTGTTCTGTTTGGGACCCCCTGAGCAGGTGCTCTCGCCCCCTGGGCCCCTGTTACATGAGGAGTAATCCAGATAGAGGTGACAGGAAGTACAGGGGCTCCAGGGAGGGGATGGAGGATAGCAAGAAAGGAAATGTGGCTGGAGCAGAGCGAATGAGGGAGAAAGAGGTAGGAGGCAGAGGTCAAAGAAGCCTAAGGCAAGACCATGCAGGGCTTTGTAGATCAGGATTCGGAGTTCAGATTTTTATTCTCAATATGAAGAACACCCTTGGAGGGTTTTAAGCAAGGTAGTAGTGTGATCTGATTTACACCTTAAAAAGACCACTCTGCTAGAAGAAAACAGATGACAATCTTGGTGACCTTGAGTTAAGCATAGCTTTCTTAGTGATGGCACACAAAATCTTGATCCCTAAAAGCAAATGTTGAAAACTGGACCTCATTAAAATTAAGAATTTCTGCTCTCCAAGAAATACTACTTAGGGGTTTAAAAGGGCACAACGAGTCCAGCACAGTTTGGAAATTGCTACTTTACCCTAACAACAAGTAGAGAGCTGAACAAACTACAAAACCAACCCTCGTTATTAGGTCTGTTAAGAAGAAACAATAGCCCCCAAATGGTGTCACTTGGGCTAAGCCCCACCAAGTCTTAATACCCACCTATCCTAACTGCAGTTTCAGCCTCTCCAAAGAGTGAAATCTCAAAGCAGAGTCTGGGGCTTCCCGGTGGCACTAGGGAGGATATCTGCGTGATAAGACCCCCTGCCTTCCCCTGAGGGGAGGTGGTGAGCTAATCAGAAATAATCCACTCTTAATGTCTTATTCCGTCCTCCTTCTGTCTATAGAAACCCTCCATTTTGTATAGCTCCTCAGAGCTCCTATCTACTTGCTGCGTGGGATACCCAATTCATGGATTGTTGAATAAAGTCAATTGGATCTTTAAATGTACTCAGTTAAAATTTGTTTTTTTAATTTATATATTAAAAAAAGGTTTTTTTTAGTGTCTATTTTTGAGAGAGAGAGAGAGAGAGAGAGAGACAGAGCATGAGTGGGCAAGGGCAGAGAGAGAGGGAGACACAGAATTCAAAGCAGGCTCCAGGTTCTGAGCTGTCAGGAAAGAGCCCAACACAGGGCTCAAACCCTCTAACCATGAGATCATGACCTGAGCCAAAGCCAGACGCTTAACCGACTGAACCACCCAGACCAAAACCAGACAAAGACATTACAACGAAAGAAATTTATAGACCAATATCTCTCATGAACATAGATTTTAAAATCCTTAACAAAATATTAGCAAATATAATTCAACAATGCATAAAAAACGTTACATGCAATGACCAAGTGGGATTTATCCTAGGTATGGAAAACAGGTTCAACATTTGAGAATCGATTAATGTAATCCATCACGTCAATAGGCTAAAGAAGAAAAATCCTGTGATCATATCAATAGATGCAAAAAAAAAAAGGCATTCGACAAAATCCAATATGCATTCATAGTAAAAACTCTCCATAAGTTAAGAATAGAGGGGAACTTCTTCAACTTGATAAGGAACATCTACAAACAACCTACAGATAGCATCAGACTTAGGATAAAAAGCTCAAAGCTTTTCTATTAAGATCAAGAGCCAGGGAAAAAATGTCTCCTCTCACTACCCCTTTTAAACATTGTACTAGAAGTACTAGCTACTGCACTAAGACAAGAAAAGGAAATAAAATGTGAACCCATCGGGAAGGAAGACATTAAACTATCTTTGTTTGTAGGTGGCATGATTGTCTAATGTAGAAAATCCAAAAGAATCAACCAAAAAACTCCTGGAACAAATAAGTGATTCTAGCAAGTTTGCAGGATATAAGGTGAATATACAAAAGTTGGTCACTTTCCTATATACCAGCCATGAACAAGTGGAATTCAAAATTAAAGACACAATACCATTCACTTTAGCACCCCAACAAACGAAATACTTAGGTATAGACCTAACAAAATATGAGCAAGATCTATATAAGGAAAACTTCAAAATTAAAAAAAAATCTATAAGATATCAAAGAACTAAGTGAAGAGATATTCCATGTTCATGGATTAGAACATTCAAGATATTAGCTCTTCCCAACTTGGTTTTCAAATTCAATGTAATCCCAATCAAAATCTGAACAAGCTATTTTGTAGACATCAACAAACAGACTCTAAAGTTTAGGCAGAGGGCAAAATACCAGAAATGGCTGACACCATACTGAAGGAGAAGAACAAAATTGGAGGACTGATACTTCCCAACTTCAATACTTACTACAGAGCTTCAGCGATCAAGACAGTGTGGTATTGATGACAAAAGAGTAGGCAAATAGATCCACAGAACAGAAGGCCCAGAAATAGACCCACATACATACACTGTATATAGTCAACTTACCTTTATAAAAAAACTTTTTTAACATTATTCATTTTTAAGAGACAGAGCACGAGTAGGGATTGTGCAGAGAGAGAGGGAGACACAAATCCGAAGCAGGCTCCAGGCTCTGAGCTGTCAGCACAGAGCTCGACAGGGGTCTCTAACCCATGAACGGTGAGATCACGACCTGAGCCGAAGTTGGACGCTCAACCGACTGAGCCACCCGGGCACCCCTATACAGTCAACTTACCTTTGACAAAGGACCAATAGTCTTTTCAACAAATAGTATTGGAACTACTATACATCCACGGGCAAAGTAATGAATCCAGACACAGCCCTTACACTCTTCACAAAACTTCACTCAAAATGGGTCACAGACCTAAAAGTAAAACGCAAAACTATAAAATTCCTGGAAGACGATACAGGAGAAAACCTAGATGACCTTGGGTATGGCAATGACTTTTTACATACAGTACCAAAGGCACGATCCATGAAAAAAGAATTAATAAGCTGGTCTTCATCAAAATGAAAAACTTCTGCTCTGTATATCCAATTGGCCTTGCTTTGTCCACATGCCCAACTCCCGGCCATTGTGGGGGAGAGGACCTTTACTGAAAGCCCCACCAACCTGCAAATCTCTGACAAAATTGGTGTTGTTATGAACTGAGAAGGAAATGGGAGTCTGGGTATGCAAAACCAACGGCTGTCCAGTGTTGTGGCTGTCCACCGGCCATTGGTGAAGAAGGACACCAACATATTCCAATGTCAGCCTGAACAGACATCAGTGGCTGAAAGAATTGACTGACTGTTCATTCTGACAACCATGAAGCATGTGGAAGAAAAAAAAAAGCCTGTGATTTACTGATGCGCAATAAACAGACTCAGGGAAAGCAGGCCATTTTAGTAGAAATGAACACGTGGTTAATCTTGATAACAAAAGTTTAAGAACTACGTTAATGACTTCGGTCATCTTTCTTCCTTGTTAGCAGATGGCAGTTGTAACGTGTGATATTCATGGAAATGTGTTCTGAGTTTGGAGCAGTGCTTACCAAATTTTAATGTCCGTATTAGTGACTTGGGGATCTTGTTAAGATGCAGATTCTGATTCGGCGTGTCTCCTGTGGGGCCTCAGACTGGGCATTTCTAACAAGCTCTGGACTGGGATTCCCCCTCCCTTGTGGATTACCATGGCCGCGATTCTCCTCTCTCATCATGCAGTCCCTCATTCAGCCACTGCACCTGTCACCAGCACTTCCAGTAGCAAGAGGCCACGAAGCTTTGGGCAATTTTAGAAAGATTTGGTCAGGAAGAAAATTAAAACTGCCCACTCGAGTGAGTCTTGTGGATTTCATTTACACAAGTGCCATGGACTAAATGTGTCCGTCTAAAATTCATATGTAGAAATCATAACCCCTGATGGTAGGTAGTAGGAAGTGGTAACTTTGGGAGGTAATTAGGTCATGAGACTGGAGTATCGTGAGTCGAGTTAATGCCCTTAAAAAAAAGAGATCCTAAGGATACAGCAAGGAATCCTATGAACCAAGGAATCTATGAACCAGGAGGCAGACATCTCCAGACACCAGATGTGCCAGTGTCTTGATCTTAACCTTCTCAGCTTCCAGAACTTTACAGTATAAATTTATGTTGTTTGCCCAACCAAACAACAAAACAGCAACAACAACTTCTGCCTTCTGCTCCGTGAAAGACAATGTCAAGAGAAAGAGAAGACAAGCCACAGTCTGGGAGAAAGTATTTGCAAAAGATATTCTGATAGAGCACTGTTATCCAAACTATTACTCTTAAAATTCAATGATAAGAAAACGAACGACCCCACTGAAACATGGGCCAAAGGCCTTAACAGACACATCTCTAAAAAAAGAGATAAAGACGGCAAAAAAGCACCAGAAAAGATGCTCCGTGCCACACGTCATGAGGGAAATGCAAGTTAAAACTCTATTACACACCTATTAAAATGGCCAAAATCTAGAACACTGACACCACCAAATGCTGGCAAGGATGTGGAGCAACAGGAACTCTCTCCTTCACTGCTGGTGGGAATGCAACATGGTGCGGCCACTCTGGAAGTCACTGTAGGCTCTTACGAAACTAAACCTACTCTTACCGTTTACCGTATGATGCAGCAATCATGCTCCCTGGAATTTACCCAAAGGAGTTGAAAACTTACGTCCACACAAAAACGTGCACGTGGATGTTTATAGCAGCTTTATTCAAAATTGCCAAAACTTAGAGGCAACCAAGATGGCCTTCGGTGGGTGGATGAGTGGATAAGTAAACTGTGGTCCATCCAGACAATGAACTACCATTCAGTGCTAGAAAGAAATGAACCATCAAGCCATGAAAAACAGGAAGGAACCTGAAATGCATATCACTAAGTGAAAGAAGCCAGTCTGAAAAGGCTACATACTGTGTGATTCCAACTATACGACCTTCTGGAAAAGGCAGAGCTATGGAGACAGTGAAAGGTCAGTGGCAGTCAGGGGCAGGGGGAGGGGCACAGAGGATTTTAAGGGCAGTAAAACTATTCTGTATGATACTATAACGGTGGATACATGCCATTATATGCTTGTCAAAACCCATAATATGTACAACACCAGGAATGAACCCTAATGCTAACTATGGACTTTGGATGACAATGATATATAGGTTCATCACTCGTAACAGGTGTTCTACTTTAGTTGAGGATGTTGATAGTGGGGGAGGCTGTGTGGGTGTGTGGGCACAGGCAGTACATAGGAAAGCTGTGTACCTTCTATTCAATTTTGCTATGAACCTGAAACAGTTCTAAAAAATAAAATATTTTTGGGGCACCTGGGTGGCTCAGTTGGTTAAGCGTCTGACTTTGGCTCAGGTCATGATCTCATGGTTCGTGAGTTCGAGCCCCGCGTCGGGCTTGCTGCTGTCAACGTGGAGCCTGCTTAGGATCCTTTGTCCCCCTCTCTCTCTGCCCCACCCCTGCTCATTCTCTCTCTCTCTCTTTCTCAGAAATAAATATTTAAAAGATAAATAAATAAAATGAAATATTTTTTAGAAGGCAAGGTAGAGATAGGGAGAAAATATTCGCAAACCACATATCCCCCACCCCAAAAAAGACTTATATCCACACTACGCACACACACACACACACACACACACACGACACTTCTAAACTCAACAGTCAGAAAACAAACAATCCAACGGGAAAATAGCAAATGATCTTGGACTCTTCACTGAAGCATATATGAATGGCAAAAAAGACCCCAAAAGATGTCTGGCGTCATTAGCCATTAAGGAAATGAGCCTTGAAACCACCGCGGATATCATCACACACTTTATTTTTATTTAAAAAAAATCAAAGAAACTGGATCCCTCACACAGTGGAAGCGTAAAATGGAACCACCACCCCGGAAAACAATTTGGCAGTTTTTATAAAGTTAAAAACCTACCTACCATACAACTCTGCAGCGCCACTCATATTTACCCAAAAAGGATAAATGAATGTTCGTAACAGCGCCAGTTAATCGTCCCCCAGAACTGAAAACAACCTAAATGTCCTTTGGTGGGTGAATGGATATACCAGCGGTGGAGAGTGCATCACGGGGAATACTACTCAGTAATAAGAAGGGATGAGCTATTGAGGCACACTCCGACATGAGTGAGTCTCAAACACATTAGGGTAAGTGGGAGAACCAGAAAGAAGACAAACTGTTTACATAATGTTCTGGAAAACCAGAGAGACGGCAAATGGATCAGTGGTTTCCAGGGGCCGGAGGAAGGTCCATCTAACTAAAATGCACAGGGGTGTATTTTGCGGGAATGGAGCTATTCTGCGCCTTAAATGTGTTGTGTCTACAGACCACGTACATATGAGTCAAAAGTCTCAGAATGCCCAACGAGGTGAGTAATGAAGTTGTTAACTGAGGGGTTGGGGCTGGCAAGTTTCAGGGGTGTAGAATTGGGAGTTCTTTTTCAGACATGTTATGTCGCAAACCATCAGATACTTGAGTAGAAACGACACGTCTGGCCCCTGGAGTCCGGGACAGAAGTCAGAAATGCAAGGGTCATTTGGGATCCATCAGCATTTTGATGGTGCTTTTGCACCATAGCCACACCGCCAACAATCACCGGATCAATGTCACCTTTGTTATTTCTACACCGGGCAAGTGCATTTTCTCCATCGGTCCCGATGGAAATGGGGATGAGACGGAAGTCATTCCGGCCACATCGCTCAGGACTAAATCTAGATGTATCTGGTCAAAGGCCTGTAAACAGAACCTACAGCTTTGACCCACCAACTTTGCGAACATCAAGTTGAAGCTCAACACCAGGCCACGGCCTTGAGAGTTTGAACCACCACGAGCTACCAAAAAAAAAAAAAAAAAAAAAAAAAAAAGCCAGATTTGGTTGGTCCTGTGAAAGTGATTTCTTGTACGCATGCATGTGTGTGTGTGATTCGTAAGTATTTTCAGCAAGTTGAAAACGTATTTGAAATGCACAGAAGCTTGCAGACATAAAAACGAGCACTAGATAGTAAGTAAGGGGAATACCATGCTAGATTTGGGGCTTTGCAGACAAAAAAACACGATTGCTTTGACAAACCCCCCCCCCCCGACGTAAATAAAAAGTTCAAAGGAAAAGTCAGATCTCATTTGCTCTGCGTGCACTTCTGTAGGAAGGAGGCTTTCAGTTTTTTGTTTTGTCTTGGAATCAGTTCCCTTATATAACACATGTCAAAATAGCTGGAAAAATGTGATGAACCGGTGCCAGCTGACATTCTTGTCCCACAAGGACAACTCCCTTCTGGCTCCTTATTTTCTTTTCATATTTTGGGCGCCGTGAGCTAGTGGGTTGGAGCTCAGGCAGGCCGCATGGCTCTGTGGGAGCGTGAACTACAGGCTTAGGGCTCCCAAGCCACGGCGGTCTCACCCAGGGTGTGGTCAGCAGGAATTTTGCCATCAGTTAGAGTCTTCCGGGAGCTCACATGCGCTACAGTGTAATTAAGGACGAGGGAGAGGTGAACCGAACTACTTTTCGTAGACGTAGGGGCGACACCAAGCAAGGCCTTCCCCTCGATTTCCCGGTCACCAAAGAAGGAAAACATTGTGCATGTTCAAGAGCCCTACCTTCCAGGTTTTCAACATACAGACAGCCACATGCCGATCCTGGTTCCACCAAATGTGCTGTTTGGAGCGTTCTAGCAACCCCTCAGTTTCTCAGCAAATGCTCTCTGATGAGGCTCATACGTGTGGTTAGAAAAGTCCTTTGATAGAAAACCCTATTAGAAAGGAATACAGTCAAAATGCATGACAGTTTTTGCCACATAAGTACTCAGGAAAAAGGGTTTCCTTTTTAAGCTTTTATGTAAATTCCAGTTAGTTAACATAGAGTATAATATTAGCTTCAGGTGTACAGTATAGCGATTCAATGCTTCCTTATGTCACCAAGTACACGTCAGGCAAGCACATTCTTTAATCCCATCACTTATTTCACCCATCCCCCATCCACCCAAAAAAGGTTTTGCATTGAGTTCCTTAGATGGCTGGAAAAATAATTCTAAAAGGTGTTTAGAAAAAAAAAAATTACAGGAAGTAAGAGAAATAATTTCTTTAAAAAAAAAATTTTTTTAGGGGTGCCTGGGTGGCTCAGTGGGTTGAGCGTCCGACTTCGGCTCAGGCCATGATCTCACGGTCTGTGAGTTCAAGCCCGCGTCAGGCTCTGTACTGACAGTTCAGAGCCGGGAGCCTGCTTCGGATTCTGTGTCTCGCTCTCTCTCTGCCCCTCCCCTGCTCATGTTCTGTCTCTCTCTGTCTCTCAAAAATAAATAAATGTAAAAAAAAATTTTTTTTAATTTTAAATTTCTCTCATAAATAAATAAATGTTAAACATTTTTTTAATTTTTAAATTTTAAATTAAAAAATTTTTTTAACATTTATTTATTTTTGACAGACAGAGACAGGGCATGAGCGGGGGAGGGGCAGAGGGAGAGGGAGACACAGAATCCAAAGCAGCCTCTGAGCTGTCATCACAGAGCCCCACGCGGGGCTCTAACTCGTGAACTGAGAGACCAAGACATGAGTCAAAGTCAGACGCTTAACCGACTGAGCCACCCAGGCACCCTGACACATGCCCTCTTCTATGTCTCAGAAACTCTTTTCTTGATCACGTTAGGTTCCTTTTCTCTACCTTCAATCAATCAATCGATCAATATTTACAGAACATTTACAATATGAGTGACACCATAATAGGAACCGGAGAGAATCTGGAAGACATGGAATGTGTGGTCCTCACATAAAGAAGTTTATAATCTATTTAGGAAGCGCTAAGATTCAAAATGGCAGCAAACAACGTAACATATCGTCTATCTCTGCAATGCAGAGTCAGAATCTGAGGCAAGGGACGTCAGTGAAAATTGGAGTCCGCAGGAAAAGCTTTATGAGTTCCATCTTTCTCCTGGGGAGGGAGGTAGGAAAGGAAGGATGTCAAGGGTGGAATCTTGAATCTCGAGCTTGGAAGACAACGGTGCCATTTTCTCACTAAGGAGGCAATTGCACAATCACGTTCAAAGGGATAAGACTAGTAGATTTATCAAATGGGGTGCCATCTACAACTGCACTGTCCAATATGGTAGCCATCAGTCACATGTGCCTGTTCAAATAGAAGTTAACTAAAATCAGATAAGATTGAATGTTCAGTTCTTCAGTCCCACCACATTCAAATGCTCAATGGCCATATGCGGCTGGTGGCATCATATTGGACAGTGCAGATATTAAACATTTCCATCATTATAGAAACTTCTCTTGGACAGTGCAGGTCTACTAGGCAAGAGGCAGGATAGCCAAGCTTGAAGGAATTCCCCGTGTTTCTGCAGCTGGTTTCAATATACTTTCTGTGGCCACAAGGTGTCCAAAATCCAAAAGGGATTTAATCGTTTTAGCAAATATACATTGAAGACCTACTAATACAAGGGTACGTGACACGAAAGACACAGAAGTAAATAAAGCAAAGTCCAGTAATGCCTCCCGGAGGGGAGAAAATAAGCATAAGACAAAATAAACGGTGATAAGCATCCTAAGAGAGGTACAGTTAAAGCATGTAGGAGTTCAAAGAAGGGACAGATTACTTCTATTTGAAGTTTACAAGAAAGCCTCTGAAATAAGCTTTGAGAGTTCAAATAATGAATCTTTATTTTTTCTAATACTTATTTATTTTGAAAGAAGGAGAGCGCGCGCAAGTGGGGGAGAGGCAGAGGCAGAGAGAGAGAGAGAGAGACAATCTCAAGCAGGCTCAGCACTGTCAGCACAGAGCCCAAGGCGGGGCTCGATCTCACCATGAGATCCCGTCCTGAGCCAAAATCCAGAGTTGGTGCTTAACCAACTGAGCCACCCAGGCACCCCAAAAAATGAATCTGAAAAGCAGAGTGGGGTGTGGTGGAAAATCCCTGAAAACCAGGAGTCCGGAGATAATCAGTAGGCTGGGCTATGCCCTAACTGTGTGACCTTGGGTAAGTCGGGGGCTGGCCTCAGTTTCTTTAGCAACTGAGTAAGAGGGAAAAAAGAGAAATGGGTTTCCAGACGGAGGGACTGACGTAAGCAAAGGTTCAGGGGTAGGTGGGTGGGTGCACAGGAAATGGAATAGTCTGATTAATTCGGAAGGGAGATCACAGTTCCACCACCTTATAACTTGTTCCTGAGCATTACATAATTCTAAGACAACCACCAAAACTTTGTTTGAAAACATTAAAAGGGACACCTGGGTGGCTCAGTCGGTTGAGCATCTGACTCTTGGTTTCGGCTCAGGTTTCGGGAGTTTGAGCCCCGTGTGGGGCTTTGCGGTGGCAACGCAGAACCTACGGGGGATTCTCTCTGCCCTTCCCCCACTTGTGCTATCTCTGCCTCTCTCAAGATAAATAAATACATTTTTTAAAGTTAAAAGCCACCGTCACAAGACTGCTTCCCGGAGTTGGGCATTTTTAGATTCCACACATAAGTGAGATACCGTATTTGTCTTTCTCTGCCTGACTCATTTCACTTAGCATCATACCTTCAAGGTCCGCCCATGTTGTTACAAATGGCAGGACTTCCTTTCTCATAGCTGATGAGCGTTCGCATGTATGTGAATATATACGATCTATATGCCACATCTTCGTCCATTCATCTGTTGATGGACACTTGGGTTGTTTCCATATCGTGGCTATTGTGAATAATACTGCAATAAATACGGGAACTCAGATATCTCTCAAGATTCTGTTTTCATTTTCTTTGGCTATGTATCCAGAAGTGTGATCGCTAGATCAGATGGAAGTTCTACTTTAATTTCTTTTTCTTCAGGAAAGTTTTTCAGGGGCGCCCAGGTAGCTCAGTCGCTTGAACATCCAACTCTTGGTTTGGGCTCAGGTCATGGTCCCAGGGTCGTGAGATTGAGCCCCAAGTCAGGCTGCACGTGGAGTGTGGAGCCTGCTTGGGGTCTAATCTCTCTCTTTCTCTCTCCCCCTCTGCTCTTCTCCCTTGCTTGCGCTCTTTCTCTCTCCAAAATAAAATTTAAAAAAAGAAAAGAAAAGAAAGTTTTTTAATGATGAGCAAGTTACCATGCTTTTATTTTACCTGTAGCTTCTATTACGCAGGTCTTAAAATTACCATAAACCTGAGAAAGACACTGGTATGCTTTGTAAGGCCTTCCACGTTTTGTCCTTCATCTTATATTGAGGGTAGATGAATAGGGAAGGCTTCCTCTTCATTTTGGGCATACCAACTAGAAGTTAAAATATTTAACACAGTTGCCTTTTTCGACTTGTTTAATATGATTTGGGCCATAGAGACGTAAACCTTCTTGATTTACCCAGTTTTCATGTTATTTAGTTGTTCTGGAAGATGTCAACGTTTGCGAAGTTCACTGAGGAGCCGCCATATTCCTTCCCCCCACCCCACCCCACCCCGTGGCTGCACCAGTTGACATTCCCACCAACAGTGCGAGGGGATTCCTTTCCTACACAGCCTCACCACCACTTATCTCTTGCCTCCTTGATGATAGCGATCTCAACAGGCAAAAGGTGACATCTCACTGTGGTTCCGATTTGCATTTCTTTGAAGATGGGCAACGTCAAACACCTGTTGTTCATGCACCTGTTGGCCATCTGCACATCTTCTTTGAGAAAATGTCTGTTCCGCTCCTCTGCCCATTTTTTCATTGTATTGTTTGGGTTTTTGGATTGTTTGTTTGCTATTGGGTTGTATGAGTTTTCTATAAATGTCGGATATAAAATATTTTCTCCCATTCCATAGATTGTCTTTTCATTGCTGCTTGTTTCTTTTGATGTGCAGAAGTTTTTTAGTTTGCTATGGTCCTACTTATTAATTTTGGCTCTTATTTGCGTTTTTGGTGTCATATCCAAAAAATCATTGCCAAGACCAATGTCAAGGAGATTCCATCCCCCCCCCCCGCCATGTTTTCTCCTAGGAATTTTATAGTATTGGATCTTATGTTTAAGTCTTTAATCCATTCTGAGTTAATTTTTGAGAGTGGTGTAAGATAGGGGCCCCATTTCATTCATCTGCAAGTGTTATCCAGTTTTTCCAATGGCATTTATTTTATTTTTTATTATTTTTGATGGGGGAAGGGGCAAAAGAGAGGGATAGAGAATGTTTTTTAAAGTTTCTTTATTTACCTTGAAGAGAGAGAGAGAGAGAGAGAGAGAGAGAGAGAGAGCAAGTGTGGGGGAGAAGCAGAGTGGGAGAGAGTCCCAAGCAGGCTCCATGTTGTCAGTGCAGAACTCAACATGGGGCTTGAACGCATGACCCGTGAGATCATGACCTGAGCTGAAACCAAAAGCCCGATGTTTAACCGACTGAGCCACCCGGGTGCCCCTCCAAACCATTTGTTGGAAAGACTATGCTTTCCCCCATTGAGTGTGCTTGGCTGCCTTGCAGAAAACTAGTTGACCAGATACGCATGGATCTAGTTCTGAGCTTTTGATTCTGTTGCATTGGTTCATGTGTCTATTTTTTGCCAGTACCATACTGTTTTGATTACCATAGCTTTGTAGTACAGTTTGAAATCAGAAAGTGGGATACCTACAGCTTTGTTCTTTCTCAGGATTGCTTTGTCCATTCAGAGTCTTCTGTGGTTTCATTTGGTGATGTTTTGACCATTTAGGTCATACATGAGAAGCACGGCAGAAAAAAAAGGAAGCAATTGTATCTGCATTTAACCGTGGCTTTAAGTGGAGCTGGAGAATGACTCGACTAATTTGGTCTCCTTTGGGAAAAGGCTGTCATTTATCAAAAATATGAGTGAGACCTACCCTTTAGGAAACAATAAATACAATTACAGGACATTTCGGAGGGCGGGGAAAAACGAGTCAAAGTCTGGAGCTGAGAAATCACTATTAAATGGGCTGTTGAAGGGTAAAGCTGACATGAAAAGAACAAAGGCAAGAACACGGTCATTAAAGTAAAATGTGGATCGTATGTATGAGGAATGTGGAGTCTGTTGTTAAGAGGCAGACCGAAAATAGTGCGTAAGTGGAATACCAGCTCAGCAGGTTTGTAGATCTCTATCTCGACGATGAATATGAATATAGAGAGAGAAATATTTCTGTTTTGCAGCTGTACCAAAGCATCTGTCAGTCGTTCCATTATTACTTTCTTCTACATATATTTTTATATCCACACAGGAAGATTAGCGTAGGTAAAAATACATGCTCTGTGTGTCTGAGTGCACTAAGTATTCGTTTAATGGTTAAAAGGAAAAGTTCCTAGAAATTGTTTTTCTTTTTTTATACACTTCTTTTTTTTAAATGTTTATTTATTTATTTTTGAGAGAGAGAGAGAGAGAGAGAGAGAGAGTCTCAAGCCATTAGCACAGAGCCCAATTCAGGGCTGGAACTCACAAACCGTGAGATCATGACCAGAGCCAAGATCACTAGTCAGATGCTTAACCGACGACGGAGGCCCCCAGACACCCCTAGAAATTGTTTTTCTAACTCCACAGCTCCCTGCTGGCTAAGAGCCCATTCTCATTCCCTTGCTTTTCATCTAAAAACCTGAAAATAGCGTCCGATGTAAATCAAGGGAAGAGATTTAGCTGTTATAAATAAGGATATTATATGATCATCTACCCAATCAAGTCTCTAAAATAGATTGAAGTGCTACCCTGTCCAAGAGGTATAGAATATGCCTTAAAAATAAATGTGAACTGTATAGTAAGAAATATGAGTGAAATCCATACCCATATTTGTGCAGGAGCCCTTAAATCCGTACCTATGGCAGTCTCCTTCACCGGCCTGTTGCTGCAAGATCACTGTCATTACTATGTGAAATTAACCAGGTAAGATGAATTGCGAGGCTACGTGAATGGAACTGGCTTTCATTCAACAAAATCCATGATTCCCCTGCATGTTGTTTTTGTCTTTTGCTTGATTTTCTCCTTCCAAAAGATAGATCATGTCAAAGTCAAGACTGCTCTGAGAACTCACACATCAAATGGGGGCTCCAGTTTTTTCACCAAATTACTAAGACATATTTTAAAGAAAATTATCCATGTTATTGGGGCGCCTGGGTGGCGCAGTTGGTTAAGTGTCCGACTTCAGCCAGGTCACGATCTCGCGGTCCCTGAGTTCGAGCCCCGCGTCAGGCTCTGGGCTGATGGCTCAGAGCCTGGAGCCTGTTTCCGATTCTGTGTCTCCCTCTCTCTCTGCCCCTCCCCCGTTCATGCTCTGTCTCTCTCTGTCCCAAAAATAAAAAAATAAAAAAAAAAACGTTGAAAAAAAAAAAAAAGAAAATTATCCATGTTATTTACGTTCTCAACTTGGTTGGCACGAAGTCACTCACGATATTCTTTTTCATAGTGCAGTGATTTGTGATTCTGTATTGTGGCTCTATCTTCTTCATGTTCCTAAAATTGTTTATTTGTGCCTTTTTGTCCCATCAGTCTTGTGAAAGGCTGTGTATTCATGGTAGATTTTTTTTTTCTAATAACTAACTTTTGGTTGTATTTATTTCCTCTATTATGACTGTTTTTCTATTTCAGCCTTTTTTAAAAAATCTTTTTCAATGTTTATTTATTTTGAGAGAGAGAGAGAGAGACAGAGCATGAGTGGGGTAGGGGAAGAGAGAGAGGGAAACACAGAATCCGAAGCAGGCTCCAGGGTCTGAGCTGTCAGCACAGAGCCTGTTGGGCTCGAACTCACGAACTGTGAGATCGTGACCTGAGCTGAAATCAGACACTCAGCCAACTGAGCCACCCAGGCGCCCCTTCAGCCTTTTTATCAATGCTTTCTGTGATGAGCCAAATGTGCACACTTCTCCCCAAATAAGATCTTGAAGCTAATCTCCCGTACCTCGTACGGTGACTTTATTTGGAAATAGGGACACTGTAGATGTGATTAGTTGCGTTGTCATGAGGTGAAACTGATGTAGGATGGGCCGCTAATCCAACATGACTGGTGTCCTTCCACTAAGGAAATTTGGATGGAGGGAAGAAGACGTAGTAGAGACGCATGGGGAGAACGCCCACTGAAGAGAATTGTCTACAAGGCAAGGAATGCCTGAGACTACTAGAAGCATGGAGGGGGCCCGCTTCAGTTCCTTCCACCACACCTTCAGAGGGCCCTGCCTATACCAGACTTCTGGTCTCCACAACTGCAAGACAATATATTTCTGTTGTTTAGGCCACCCATTTGGTGGTCCTTTGTTATGGCGGCCCTAGGAAACGAAGGTACCTTCCTTCTCCACTCTTTAATTTCTTCCTCTATGATTTTTCTTTTTTTAAAATTTTTAAAAATATTTATTTATTCTTGAGACGGAGAGAGACAGAGTGTGAATGGGGGAGGGCCGGGCAAGACAAGGAGACACAGAATCCGAAGTAGGCTCCAGGCTCTGAACTGTTAGCACAGAGCCCAATGCAGGATTCGAACCCACAAACGGTGAGATCATGACCTGAACCAAAGTTGGACACTTAGCCAACTGAGCCACCCAAGCAACCCTCTTCCTCTATGATTTTTTTACGTTCTACGTTGGATGGTTAATTTGTTTATTTTCAATCTTGTTTCCTTTAAAAAAATTTTTTTTTGTGTTGACTTATTCTTCAAAGCGAGAAAGAGTGTAACACAGGAGGCGCAGAGAAAGAGTGAGACACAGAATCCCAAAGAAAGCTCCAATCTCTGAGCTGTCAGCACAGAGCCCGATGCGGGGCTCGCACTCACGAAACATGAGATGATGACCTGAGCTGAAGTTGCATGCCCAACCAACTGAGCCACCCAGGCACCCCTCAATCTTGTTTTCTTAATAAATACATGAAAGATGGGGCGCCTGGGTGGCTCAGTCGGTTGAGTGTCTGGTTTTGGCTCAGGTCATGATCTCGCGGTCCATGAGTTCGAGCCCCACGTCGGGCTCTGTGCTGACAGCTCGGAGCCTGGACCTGCTTCGGATTCTGTGTCTCCTCCTCTCTCTCTGCCCTTCCCCTGCTCATACTCTCTCTGTCTCTCTCTATCTCTCAAGAATAAATAAACTTAAAAAAATTAATAAATACATGAAAAAATAAACATTTACCACTAGGTAGTGCGTGATTCCTTTGTGTAATTTTCATTGTGATTTTCTTTTTAATCTCGAGTTATTTGGTTGTAAATGTTTAAATTTCGAAACATGCAGAGATTTAAAAAAAAAAATTATTGACGTCTATATATTTTTGAGAGACAGAGAGAGAGAGAACAAGCTGGAGAAGAGCAGAGAGAGGGAGACAGAATCCAAAGCAGGCTCCAGGCTCTGAGGTGTCAGCACAGGGCCCGATGCGGGGCTCGAACCCACAAACTGTGAGATCATGACCTGTGCCAAAGTCGGACACTTGACTGACTGAGCCACCCAGGGGCCCCAACATGCAGAGATTGAAATTATATTCTTAGTGTCCATTGAAGTCTAATCAGATTATGGCCTGTAAGATACTGATTTCTTAAAACTTTGTTGAGACTACTTTTTAAATCTAGTACGTGATAAATCTCTTTTGTAAAAGTTCCAGAGATAATTTAAAAGAACATACTGTATACATTCTTCATTTGCTTGGTTCAGAGTATTATATGTACTTAACATATGCATTTGGATCACATTTTAAAATCTTATGTTCAAATATTCTAGGTAGTTGCTAATTTTTTTTGTATCTACTAAGAGCTATCAAAAGTCTGTTAAAGCTGTTAAACCTTTTATCATTATAATGGATTGGTAAATTTCTCCATAATATGATCATTTTCTTCTTTATATATTTTGAAGTGTCCACAGATTTAGGACCACATGTTACGAAGCACGTTATGTTAATATATAGTGTCCCTTTTTGTCTCTATTAATTTTTTATGATTTTAAATCTTATTGCATCTGATATTAAGATACCCATGTAAGCTTTTTTGTTGTTGTTAATTATTTTTACCATGAGGGCCACCAGGCTGGCTTGGTTGGTAGCTCACATGACTCTTGGTCTCAGATTAGCGAGCTCAAGCCCCACATTAGATATAGAGATTACTTAAAAATAAAATCTTACGGGCACCTGGGTGGCTCAGTCCGTTAAGAGTCTGACTTCGGCTCAGGTCATGATCTCATGCTTTGTGGGTTTGAGCCCCACATTGGGTTCTGTGCTGACAGCTCAGAGCCTGGAGTCTGCTTCAGATTCTGTGCCTCCCTTTCTGTCTCTATCCCACTCACAGTCTCTCTCTCTCTCTCTCTCAAAAATAAACATTAAAAAAGTTTTTAAATAAACTCTTAAAGATATATTTTTTTATGTGAATCATTTTCTATTCCTTCCTTTTTTATTTTTCCATATCGTTTTGTTTTAGGTATGTCTCTTGTATGCAGTATATAACTGATTTTGGTTTTTTATTTATTCTAATAGTCTCCTTTTTTAAAATCAATTTTTATCATTAATGGTTGCAAATGTTAATGATAATATTTGAACTTTTTTTAGCTCTTTTTTTAATTTTATGTTTGCCATCATCTGTTTCCCTTCTCCCCACTTTTCCTGCCTTTTCTTGCATTAAAAACACCTTCTATATTCCCTTCTTCCTTTTCTGCTGACTTTCAGACATGATATTTTATGTATTTTAGTGGCCACCCGTAATGGTTATTTTCTAAACTATTTTCTAAAAACAATTCAGAAACTATTTTTCTAAAAACATCTAAAATTTTTCCGCATTTTTATCCTTTTTCCTGACACGTCACTGATCTTAGCATATATTAACTTCCCATTGAATAATTCTCATCTCTTCCCATCCGTTGTGTCCTATAGTTTTTTTTTTTTTTTTGTCTAGAGTTCTGTCTAGAGTTCATCTCACTCTCTTTTTTAAAGATTTTATTTGTTTATTTTTTTATTTTTTTAATGTTTATTTATTTTTGAGAGAAAGAGAGAGACAGAGTGTGAGCAGGGGAGGAGCAGAGAGAGAGACACACACAGAATCCGAAGCAGGCTCCAGGCTCTGAGCTGTCAGCACAGAGCCCGATGCGGGGCTCGAACCCATGGACCACGAGATCATGACCTGAGCTGAAGTTGGACATTCAACCAACTGAGCCACCCAGGCGCCCCAAAGATTTTATTTTTAAATAATCTCTACACCCAGTGTAGGGCTTGAACTCAGCACCCCAAGATCAAGAGCCACATGCTCCACCGAGGGAGCCAGCCGGGCACCCCCAGAGTTCTTCCTTTAATAGATGCAAGAATGGTGAGGTTTGTGTGAAAATGAAATTCGCTAACCTATTTTATCAATTTCTGCGTTATCATTTCAACCTCTGTTTCCTTTTGTTTCTGCCAAAATACATCCCCGCTAACAATTTTCAGGAGGGTCTGGGAGTTGAAATACTTTAATCACTGTAGTTTTGAAACTGTCTTAACCGCTTCTCACTGTCGAATAATAATTTAAAGAGGTAGGAGATGTTAGGGTTCTCAGCTCCTTCCCTCGGCACCACAAAGACATTGCTTCCTTGTCCCCTGGCATCAATTTCTGCCCATGAGAAATTAGCTGTTGGTCTAATTCTCATTCCTGGGAGGGAGAGACGTTTTTTTTCCTCACATGGCTTTTAAGTTTTCTATGTATTTTTTTTTTTTAAGATTTTATTTTTAAGTAACTCTACACCCAAAGTGGGGCTTGAGCTCACAACCTCAAGATCAAGAGTCACATGCTCTACGGAGCGAGGCAGCCAGGTGCCCCTAAGTTTTCCGTGTATCTTTGATGTCACGTGGTTCCACTGAGCTGTGAGGATTCCCGTGTATCCCCCTTGGCACTCCCTACGACCCTTCTACCTCGGACCTCGGATGGTTAACTGTGGCAAATCCAGAGCTGGTGCCTCTGGGGAACTGCTTGCCCACCTCAGCTCCCTCCCCACTGTCCCCCTCGTGGACTCACGCTGGGACCCATCACCCCATCTTCTCTGACTCTTCTCTCCTCCTCAAGGTTTCATCTCCTGTCTCTGTCCCGTTTCCTGGGGGAGGGACCCTTTCCAATTCACTAATTTTCTCTTGAACTCCTTCCCACCTAGAGCTTAGCTTACCTGTTGGATGCTTTTTTAAACCGCTCCACGTTTCATTTCCAAGGTTTCGAAGTTGCGCTTTTCAGTAAGTACCCAGGCGTTCTGACTCTTAGGCTGGCGTTTTTCTCCTCGCGTCTCGCTCTTTTTTAATTGGCAGCTATTCCTTCATGTGTCTCTGAACAGTCTAAGCATTTTAGACCTTTTCCCGGGTAGCTCCATAAAATTAGTCTCAACGGGAATTAATTTGTGTTCTCGTTTTGTTTTGCTGGCTGTCTTTCTCAGCAGCAGATTTGGGTCGAGGAGATCATTTCGAGACCAGGCTTGCGTTCCCCGTGTCTGTCTGTTTCTCGTCTCCCTTCTACCCCCATTGCTTTCCCCTCCCTGTCTAGTGGTTTGGTTTTTTTTTTTTTTTGATTGCCTTCAGTCCGTACTTGGCTCCCTGGACCCCAATTCAGACCAGTCTACTAAAGGAGCTGCAGAGATCCAGCCCGCAGTCATACTGAGGACAGCACAGATCCAGGCGGGGCCAGGCAATGGACTACTCCCTTTCCTAGTCACATCGCAAGGTTGTTTCTGTGTCTTCTCTCTCCCCTAAGTCCACAGTTTGCTGAAAACTGTAGGCCAGACAGATATAGCTTCTATTTCAGCTTGTTTCATGAGTAGGAGGAACCTGCCTCTGCCTCTGGCTTCAAGCAGGGAGCCTGGCTTCAGTCTCCCATCTCGGCATGGAACTCTTTTATGTTAATTTACTCTGGAGAAGCCAAATTCTGGCTAATCTTGCCTGGTTCCGGACCTAGAGCCCGGTAAGCTTGTGGGTTTCACTCAGCTCACAGCTTTGGGTTTCTGTCCCCGTTCTGGGCCACAGAAGTGTTTATTTAGTTTTTAAGCTTGATACATTTCATTTGTCACTGCTATGTGTTTGGAGAAAAAACACGTCAAAGAACAAACTCTCAGAAGTGTCTGGACTAGGTATGTATCTGACTTTAGTCGGTTGATGACGCTGCAAGGCATTCAGTTCAACCTTTGGTTCACTTTTCGGCAAGAACAGGATTTAGTCAGTGACCACACGTCACGACTGAAGTAATGTCAAACGCCCAGTTCTTTAAATGATTGTATCATAACACCTGAGTATCTAATAATTAGCTTATTTACCAACTGATCTAATTCAACTGTCATGATATTGAAAATAATCCAACTTTCTACCTTCCCGTTAATTTTCTTATCTACAGATTCATGGAATAGCGAGCATTTTCTAAATTTTTTAATTTAATTTAATTTAATTTAATTTAATTTTTTTAAGCTTTATTTCTTTTTGAGAGAGAGAGAGAGAGAGACAGACAGACAGAGCATGAGTAGGGGAGGAGCAGAGAGAGGGAGACACAGAATCTGAAGCAGGCTCCAGGCTCCAAGCTGTCAGCACAGAGCCCGATGCAGGGCTCGAACTCATGAACCTCGAGATCATGACCTGAGCCGAAGTCGGACGCCCAACCGACTGAGCCACCCAGGCGCCCCGCGAGCATTTTTTTTTAAATGAAAAAGCAAGATGGGGAAAATGTCAACACTTAGCCCTTGAATTCTGGAATCTTCTAATGATTATTTTTACTAAGTAAATAAACCCAGGAGTAAATGAAATGTGGTTTACTGCTTATGCTTCCTGGAATTTCTTACAGCCAAGTCAGAGTTGGAAGAAATTCTTCATATGACCACACTGAATTTTTTTTCCCCTCAGTCTGCCTCAAATTTGTGAAGGTTAGTGACTAAAAGGCTAAGACTTTAGAGAGTCCTGTGGCAGAGGTAAAACTCACTTGAAAGGAAGTTCAGACACTCAGCTGGTTTCTTTGAAGAGAATTCAGTTTCATGGGAAATGTTCTGGAACTATCCTGATGGGACCAGAAAAAACAGAGAAGGCCGGTTCCCCCTTCATTCTGTGACAAATGGGGTCACACCACCAGGGGCGTCTTTCCAAGAAAAAGAAAAAAACAAAACACAATTTGTAGTGTTTGTTCAGGCCACGGTGTGTGCACTCCCACCATAGTTGACTCTGGACTAACCACTCTGTTACCGCCCAGTGCAGAACCCGGAGACGCCCACAGTAGGGTTTCTGGCGGGGCGGGACAAGTTCAGCACTCCACCAGCACAAGCCAGTGCTTTCCGGGCCTCCCCTGGACCCCTCAGCTGCACTCAGCACCAGTGTTGAAAGTCGCCCTATGCCTTCCATCAGCCACCCCTCCTCTCCTCTCCTGCTTGGGCGTGCCCCACCACCCTGCCCGCTTTTCCTCCTCCCTTCCACCTCTGCCATTAGATTGCTCTCCTCTCCTTGGGGGCCTGTTTCCCTGCTCTCTCTACACTCTCCCCCGGGGCGATCTCACCCACTACCACAACTTTAACTGTCACCGAAATGCTGTTACCTCCCATATTTTTATCTCCAGCCCAGACCTTCTTTCTGAGCTCCACGCTTGCATCCCCAACTGCCTACTCAGATATCTCAGAGGCGGCTCACACTTAACTCGTCCAGAACTGAGCTCGGGGTTCTCCTCCTCCTTCTTTCTTATCTAAAGAAATGGAACTACCATCTGTCCGTTTGCTAAAGTCACAGACCCAGGAGTCATCCCTGCAAACTCCCTCCTCATTGCTCCTGAGAGAGAACCCGTTACCAAATGCCACTGATTCCACTTTCCATGCATTTCACACATCTGCCCATGTCTCTCCAGCTCCCAGCCCCCGCCGTCTCTCGAATGGGATTCCGCAACGTGTTCTTCTCTCACCCTTCCTCTGGTGCTCCCCGCAGTGGCCAAGGAGGTCTTTTCAACACACTTCAGAACCGTCGCCGGCCTCTGGTTGCGTTTAATAGAAAATGAAACATCCTCGCGTGGCCTACAAGGACGTGCACGATCAGATTTTGGTTTAATTCTTTAACTTCGTTCCTGCCCACGTTCCTCTTCATGGACTGCACCTGGCCACACGGGTTGTTTTAAATTCTTAACACAAACCCTTTCTCGTCTCAGATCCTTTTAATCCTAATTTTTTAAAAAATTTTTTATCGGTTTTGGAGAGAGGGAGAGAGAAAGTGTGCATGCGTGGGAGATGGGCAGAGAGAGAGAGAGAGAGAGAGAATCCCAAGCAGGCTCCACGCTCAGCACACGGCCTGATGCGGGGCTCGATCCCACAACTCTGGGATCACGACCTGAGCTGAAATCAGGAGTCAGATGCTCAACTGACTGACCCACCTGGGCATCCCTCAGATCCTTGTAATTCTAAGCATCGATCTGATCATGCTAATTTCACTCCTGTCTTTCCCCATCAGGACCACGTCTGCTCACTGTATACCCAAGGCCCAGCCCATAGTACTCAGTGAATAACTATTGAAAGAAGTAGTAAATCAATGAATGAGTGAAACATCAGATTTTCAGACACACCTTTTTGGGTTATACATCGGGGCGTGGATAAAGGGGAGATCAGAGTGGCCGTAGGCATGAAGCTCTTAGCCTGCTGTGACCGGACAAAAATTCACAGCTGCTTTGATGGCCTTGCTCTCAGGCCAGTGTGCAGTCAGAATAGGGAGGCTGGGAAACAACCATGGGAAGGATGACCTTCCCTGCGTGCGATTCAAATTCAAGACAAACGACCAAGCAATAGAGCCACCAAGCAGCTTTCCTTTCATGAGGACAGGTGCCGAAGGAGGAGGCCGAGTGTGGGGGTGGACCAGCTGCTCCGAGTTCGGAGCGGATTCTGCCATTTAACTGATGGGCGAACGTGAGTGGACCCCCCACCCCCCCACCGGCCCCTCGTTGCTCTCGTGTGTGACACAGGAACACTACCATCACATACTTCTTGGGGTACTTGCGAGAGGATGGATGGAGAACACATTCTACCACCAAATCCGCTCTGCCTTTAACTTGCTTAATGTCTCAGAGCCCCAGGACTCTCGTTGTAAAACAATAGGTTTCTACTCAACTTCTTGTCTGAGACCCTTTGGGTGTGAAGACTCTGTTTTATTCTCAATAATTTTAGTGTTCTCAAGGCTATCCCTGCTCTCAGTGGATGTGTGAAGCACGCGGCACTGTGCGGGCCCTGGGGGTGCCCTGCGGTAGAAACGGGCTGTATCTGCACCCCCCACCCCCCACCCCGTAAGCGGACTGTCTGGCCCGCCCAGTACACCACGGTCTAGAATCAACTTTAAAGAAATGTTTTGAAAGTACCCTTTTTTTTTTTTGCTTCCTTTTCAAGAGTGAGATGTGCTAGCAAACACACTCCATAATGGAGCCCTAAGGGTAGGGCTGTAGCTGTCCCTTATCTTCCTCTGTTTAAAATTTGCTTATTCATTGCAATGTGTTTTATTGTGTGGAGCAGTTTTAGGTTCACAGCAGAATTGAGCAAAAGGTACGGATTTCTCAGGGCGCCTGGCTGGCTCAGTCCGCAGAGCGTGTGACCCTTTGGGGGTCATGAGTTTGAGCCCCACGTTGGGCATAGAGTCCACCTAAAAAATGTATTTAATAATAAATAAATAAACAAATAAATAAGACTTAAAAAATAAAAAGGTACAGATTTCCCATGTACCCCCTGCTCCCCCCCCACGCACAGTCTCCCCCATTGTCAACATCCCCCACGAGAGTAGAACACTTGTCACCATTGATAAACCTGCATAGACACATCATTGTCACCTAAAGTCCATAGTTTACATGAGGGTTCACTCTTGATGTTGTGCATTCTGAGGGTTTTGACAAGTGTGTAATGACATGTATCCACCATTATAGTGTCGGACAGAATAGTGTTACTGCCCTTAAAGTCCCCTGTGCCCCTCCCCCAGCCCCTGGCCGCCACCGATCTTTTACAGTCTCCATAGCTCTGCCTTTTTCAGAGAGAAAGAGCTCACGAGAGTGGGATAGGGGCAGAGAGAGAGGGGGACAGACCCTCAGGACCCAAAGCGGGCTCTGCGCTCATAGCAGCGAGCCCACTGTGGGGCATGAGCCCTCAAACCACGAGATCATGACCTGAGCCAAGGTCAGACGCTTAACAGACTGAGCCACGCAGGCGCCCCCAGCTAGAGGATATCTTGGTTGCTCCCAGTTTGGGCGTGTGTGTATAAACTCCGGTACACATTTGTGTGCATGTTTTGTGTGGACATACGTTTTCAACTCCTGTGGGTAAATACCAGGGAGCGTGATTGCTGCATCATATGGGAAGAATATGTTTAGCTTTAAAAGACGCTGCCAAATGGTCTTCCCAAGTAGCGGTACCATTTTGCATCCCCGCCAGCAACGAATGAGACAGCGTATTGGTCCCACATCCTCCCCCGAACTTGGCATTATCGGTGATCTGGATTTTGGCCATTCTAATAGATGGGCAGTGGCGTCACTGTCTTAATTTTCATCTCCCTGATGACATAGGATGTGGAGCATCTTTTCATCTGCTTACTTGCCATGTGTCTCTCATCTTCAGTGAGATGTCTGTTAAGGGCTTTGGTCCATTGTTTAATCCAATTGTTCAGTTTCTTATTGTTGAGTGTTAGCCTTTTTTGCTTTTTTGCTTTCTTTTCCCTCTGCTTTTTTTTTTTTTTTTTGGTGACTCCATCGGAACTCGAACCCAGGACTCACTTTTATTTTTATCCAAATGATGTTTTCACATGATTTGGAGGGGAAAAGTGATCTATAAGGTATGAAAATCGGCATTTTGCTGAATCTATCTTTGTTTCCTATGCCCCAGTGGCAACGTTTTCGATGGATTCTTCTGGCGATTCCTTCCATGTTTCTAAAAAGGAGTCTGGGAGCGCCTGGGAGGCTCAGTCAGTTGAACCTCCAACTTTGGCTCAGCTTATCATCTCCTGGTTAGTGAGTTCGAGCCCCGAGTCAGGCTCTGTGCTGACAGCTCCCAGCCTGGGGCCTGCTTTGCCTTGTGTCTCCCTCTCTTTCTGCCCCTCCCCTACTCGTGCTCTATCTCTCTCTCTCAAAAAATAAATAAACACTGGGGTGCCTGGGTGGCTCAGTCAGTTAAGTGCCCAACTTCAGTTCAGGTCATGATCTCACTGTTTGTGAGTTCGGGCCCCACATCAGACTCTGGGCCAACAGCTCGGAGCCCGGAGCCTGCTTCGGATTCTGTGTCTCCCTCTCTCTCTGCCGCTCTCCTGCTCCTGCTCTGTCTCCCTTGCTCTTAAAAATAAACATCAAAAAATGTTTTTAGTAAAAAAAATAAATATTAAAACAAATTTTAAAAAAAATTGAGGCTCATCTCACTGCTTTGTGATTTGTCAGTTTCAGATCTTCTCTAGTAGGTCCCCACCTTGGAGGGCAAGGATTTGTCACTATCTCCCCAACCCAGTCCTCCACCATCACTCACATCCATTTCCTCCTTAATCTCCATTCTACAATGTAGTTAAAATATAATCTTGGCTAAATATTCAGTGTTATTGTGACTATATTATTATATTTTGACTCTATGGCATGATTAATGGCTAAGCCACGTGGTCCACTATGGTGACTGTGTCTGTTCTGATCACTCTGTTTTCCATGGAATTGATAATAGTCTTATTTGGTTTTTAAGTTTGTTTCCTTTTTTTTTTTTTTTTTAATGCCTTATAACCGAATCATCTCCAAATTCTTCCTTAGTTGTGCAGACGTCTTCCCAATAGAGTTCATCACATTGGGCCCTCCATTAATTTCATCTTTGTGAAGAAGCCTTTCCTGGAAACTTCTGACCCACTTCAATCTGGGTTGGCTACTCTGCCAGCTATCATCTTGGCCTCTCCCCCTTCCCTCTTCCGGAGGATTCCCTGAGCTTCTTCCAGCTTGGATCTTCTGTTTCGGGGATCCCACGTCTTTCTCTTTGGGTTTATTTTCCTTTTTGGTGAAGAAAAATTGGGGAGCGCTTACATGTCTGAAAATGTCTCTAACCTGCCTTCACACTTAACTGAGGATGTGTCTAGGTATAAAATTCCAGGTTTTCGGTTATTCTCCCTCAGAATTTTGAAGACGTTGTTCCGTTGTACTCTGGCTTCTGGTGACACTGTTGAGAAGGGAGGGCTGCTCTGATTCCTGCCTCTTTGTGTCTTACCCTTTGTTCTCCTCTTGTGGAGTCTTTTCCTTGTCTCGGGTCTTCTGAGATTTTGTGCGGCTGTGCCTTGGTGTGAGCATGTGGTAGGCACTCGGTGGGCCCTTCTTATTTGCAACTCATAACCGTATGTTCTGGAAAATCTCCCTGGGTGTGCCTGTCTGTCTTTCTTTCTTTCATACAATCCTGTTCATGTTTCCTGGGCTTAACATCTTCCCTTATCACGCTGAGGATGCTAATTACAGCTGTTCTTTTGAAATAGTCTTCTCCTTCCATCTTTGTTTCATCCAAATTGCTTTTCCTGTTTGTGTTCTGTCTTTCATATTCGAGGTTTTCCTCAAGGGTCTGGGGACTTCTGGATGTCCGCTTATATTTAAGAAAACAGATTGGAATCTCTATCCGCTCACGAGGCTTGTGAACGATGGGTCTCGCTGCAGAGCCACGTGGCCAGGCCACATCATTAGAGGACACGGCCCTGCCCCACTCATATTGGCATCATTAGATCTTTCCTCAAGGGCTGGACAGATGCTCCAGAAAAGACTTTCAATTTTCTGCTTAGGTGGAAGGCCTAAGCCTAAGCCTGCACACCAGGAGCTGATTAATGGAAGAGGTGTTACGTGGACCAGCATCCAGTGAGCAAATTTCACTTAAGATCTCTGGTTTTAGTGTGGTACCCCCCACCCTGAACTATGTCTGGTGTTCCCTAGTCCAGAAAACATTTTCTTGGGCGGGAGAGGTAACATGGATATCAAATCACTTTTTTAAAAAGATAAAAAAAAAAAAACAGGGGCACCTGGGTGGCTCAGTCAGTTAAGTGGCTGACTTCAGCCCAAGGCATGATCTCACAGTTCATGGGTTTGAGCCCCACAACGGGCTCTGTGCTGACAGCTCAGAGCCTGGAGCCTGCTTCAGATTCTGTGTTTTCCTCTTTCTCTGCCCTCCTGCACTCATGTTCTGTCTCTCTCTCTCTCAAAAAGAAATAAACATTAAAAAAATTAAAAAAAAAAAAGCTTCGTTGAAATATAATTCACATCCCATACCATCTCATCCATTTAACGTGTCGTATTCAATGGTTTTTAATATATTCACGGAGTTGTGTATCCATCACAACGCTTAGTTTTAGAATATTTTTATTACCTTAAAAAATACTTGTTAGTGGAAACTCTCCATTCCTTTCTACACAACCTTTCTAGCCCTACACAACCATTAATCTATTTTCTATTTCTGTGGACTTGACCCTTCTGGGAATTTCATATTCACGGAATCACACTGTATGTGCTTTGTGACTGGAGGCTTGCACGTAGGGTTCACCTCTGTTCTACTGTGAATCAGAACTTTATTTATTTATTTATTTATTTATTTTTGCTGAATAATATTCCACTGGAGCACCCAGGTGGCTCAGCCGGGTAAGCGTCTGACTCTTGATCTCAGCTCAGATCATGATACCGAGGTGCATGAGATCGAACCCCAGGTCGGGCTCAGAGCTGACATCACAGAGCCTGCTTGGGATTCTCTCTCTTCCTCTCTCTCTCTCTCTGAAAAAAAAAAAAAAAAAAAAAAAACAAACCACAAACTTAAAAAAACATTCCACTGTATGGATACACCACATTTTAAAAAATCCATTTATCCATCTGTTTTTTTTACACAGACGTTCATCCAGTCTGGTGAATGTAACTCCTCTTAAACCTCGGGTCAAGAAGAACCTCCAGTCACCAGTGCCTAAGCCTTTGGGGGTTCTTCAGTGTAAACTGGGTTGCTTCTCATCTTCCCCACCACTGTTAAAAAATTTGGCATTCTCGGATCGCCTACGTAGCTATCATTTGACTGTGTACTTTCTAGCAACCAAAAATTTTGTGGGTTTTCCCCCTCCTCTCTTATTCTCTTTGTTCTTGTGGATTATCTTTTTTTACCCATTATCCCTTGATGAATACTTTATTTTATTATTTAAAAAAATTTTTTTAATGTTTATTTATTTTTGAGAGAGAGAGACACAGACTGTGAGCAGAGGAGGGGCACAGAGAGAGGGAGACACAGAATCCGAAGCAGGCTCCAGGCTCTGAGCTGTCAGCACACAGCCCGACGCGGGGCTTGAACCCACAAACCGTGAGATCATGACCTGAGCCTAAGTCAGACGCTTAATCAACTGAGCCACCCAGGCGCCCCTTGATGTATACTTTAGAACAGCTTAGAAGGGAATGAATGCTAATGGATGCATATAATCTGAAATCTGTAAAATGTCCAATAGCAACGTTTTTATTGAAGGACAGTTAACATACAGCGCTGTATCAGTTTCGGGTGGACACCATACGATTCGATATCAACAATACAAGAGGAGATGGTTTTGATCTGATTTTACAGAAAAAAACAAAACAGAAATAGTATAAAAATTACCAGTATCGTAAAGGAACTACAAGCAGTTAACTTAGAAATTGTATGCACACAGCAAGCTATCAATAGTCCCCAGCGTGGCTCTGGTTTTCAGTTTAGACAAGGACGACTGATGGAAATATCCCTGCCCTGGTCCTCCGTGATCCTTCCCATTGCCCTGGCTCAGCGTCACCCGCTGAGCCTTGTCTGCGTCCCGCACTGCCCCACCTTCCACGCCCTCCTCCATCAAGGAGTCTTCCTGGAATCAGGAAGCATTTTACACGAATGGTGGAGAACCCCCAGTATCTCGGTGCGCCCCTGCTCCCCTAAGTTCGCTCTTCAGCGTGCCCTCCCCTTCTGGCCACACACATTCCTACGCTCCTCCTGAGTACAAATGAGGCAGAGAGGTCTGCTCACCATCAAGATCAAGTAAAAACGGCCTCGGCCCCTGCCCTCTTGCTGGGAACAGTGCGTTCGGTTGCAGTGGCTGCTGTGTGATGTGGCAGATTACACGGACCACGTCCCTACTGTCTTCCGCTCTGTCTCAGGTCACATGTCGTACGCTGCATGCCTTGGAACAAGACACAGGAAGTCACAGGACCAATTATTGTGTGGTGGTGTCTCTCGAAGACAGCTCCCCCCAACACAATAACCATTGATTCCGTTATTTCCCGTGTCTTGTTCTTACGTATGTGACACGTGACACATAACACGTCACTGTAATAGACCTTATATTTGTTGTTTGCTGAGCAAATCTTCTCCAAGCTGAGGTTAGGTAGAACGTTTCCCGTGTTCTATCTGAATTAAAATGTGTTCCAAGTTAGACTAATCCGTGATACCACAACTGCGTCATGACTCCACCCCAGCCGGCGATCACTGTTCACCGAGGTGTCCGTGTCCAGTCACCGTCATTGTGGGGACCCGCAGTCTGGGGTCTCACCCACTGCCCGTGGGCCAGCACGGGCCTGTGCGCTCAGTGTCTTAGGAAACTTCCCTGAGAAGACCAGGTTTAGAAACGCTTGGGGGGCTCAGTCAGCGTGTTAAGCATCCGACTTCGGCTCAGGTCGTGATCTCGCGGTTCGTGGGTTCGAGCCCCGCGTCGGGCTCTGTGCTGACAGCTCAGAGCCTGGAGCCTGCTTTGGATTCTGTGTCTCCCTCTCTCTCTGCCCCTCCCTAGGTGTGCTCTGTCTCTATCTCTCAAAAATAAATAAAATGTTTAAAAACAATAAAAAAATAATGCAACAAGGGATACCAGGCTTACAGCCCCAGGGAGGACGTGGCAATTCCAAGTTCTGATCCAGACTCTTCCTCCAGCTTGCTGTGTGGCCTCCCGCGAGTCATATTTCCTCGGTCGTTTCTACATTTCCACATGGAAACAGTGCCTGTTAGGTTCTCAGGGGCATCGTGACACAGGGCAAAGCGCTGGTCACCGTGAGGACCGACCACAGGACCACAAGCATCAGACCCCCTCAGTAGCTCTGACCTGCCGCGAGACACGAAACGAGGCAATACCAGAAAGCCCAGCACGAATTCGGCCAAAACCAAAGGCGTGTTGTTGTTACAGAGAAAAAGGAACAGTGTCTGATTTTAACATTCACACATTCCAAACCACAGTCTTCTAAGCCTGTCTCCTGCAGCCAAGCCAGCTGGTGGGAGTCAGGTCTGGAGGAAAGTTTCCAGAAAGCGGATTTTGGCAAAGGTTGCCTTCAAACCTGCAGAGACTACAGTTCAGTTCTGTTGGCTTTTTTTTTTTTTTTTTTAAAGAACATTTTCATTCCTTTTTGCCACAGCATTTCACGGGCTGTGTTTACTTTTCCTTTTCAGGGTATAGTATATGGATTTTTCAAAGTCGGATCAGAGGAACGGACACGTTTCTTTCCTTTTTTTTTTTTTTCTTTCCTTCCTTACCCAATTCTTCCAACTTGTAGGCGGGGCCAGAGTCTAAGATTGTATTTTAGATAATTGTTTATATATATATATATAAAATCATTAAATGGCTCCAGAGCAAAAACTGAGGTACTAAAGTCCCCTTTATGACTGCTTTGAAAAGAGGTTAACACATGCGGGGTAAAACGGAAAATTATTAAGTACGGCCAGGGACAAGTGGCCCATGTGGCCCCGAGACCAGGCAAGTGGAGAGGGCAGTGGGTGTGCCTCAGAGAGCTTCGTAGACCAAAATCAACCACTACAAGTTCACTGGTTTTAGAGGAACGTCCAAGAAAATTGCCTGCCTTCCACTCACAACGTGTCATTACAGAAAAATAGAAGCCCGTGCATTCCAATCTGATTTTCATTTAACTCTGAAAGCCTGTAAACTTTGCTATGAGGTGAGGGGCTGATTCAGAGCTCCAGAATCCTTTCGGTGCCAAAGACACTATTTTAAAGTGGCTATTCCTTTGGGTCTCTCGGTGTTATTCCACCGGGGTCACGGAATAAGTGGGGCTCTGTCTGCTGAGAACTCCCGGTCCTGGTAAACAAGAACTGAGATGCCTCGTGGCCAAGGCAGCAGCCTTGCATTTTAAAGGTTAGGGGTTCAAATCTCGTGGGTTTGCACTTGAGTGAAAGTACGCACGTGTGGTTGGAGAAGTAATAACATTGCACCATGAAACCTGGCCTACCCACAGCTGAGTTCTGGCTGCAATTAATTAAACAAATACTTCCGATGGAATCCCTTACCTCCTAGACCCTGAACAAAGGGTCCACATCCCAGAAAGCGCAGGAAAGCTTTCTTTTCCAAGCTTCCTGCCCCCTTACAGGGGATAGACACCTGAATTCCACCGTACAGGCTAGAGTTCATACCCGACGCATTTAACAATTTTTGAGGTACCGATAGCCCCAGGCTTCCTTTCCCCTCTTCATTTTCTTTTCTCCTGATTTTCCAGGGACAGAATAATTTGCAGATTTAAAGGCATGCTCTTTGCCCTGATGACCCATTGGAAATAGACCCCCATTGGAAGAAAATATAACCCTGTATCAGGGCCTATAATTGTACTGGTCCGACCTTCATAATATCTTGTTTTGCATGGAATTTTGCTATTTATATAGCACTTTACATATATGATCTCCTTTTAGTTATTTATCTATTTATTTATTTCTAAATGTCTATTGTTGAGAGAGACAGAGACAGAATGCGAGTGGGTTAGGGGCAGAGAGAGAGGGAGACAGAATCGGAGGCAGGCTCCAGGCTCCGAGCTGTCAGCACAGAGCCCGAGGCGGGGCTTGAACTCATGAGCCGCGAGATCGTGACCTGAACCGAGGTCGGATGCTCAACCGACTGAGCCACCCAGGCGCCCCGATCTTTTATTTACTTATTTAACATAAATATTGTGCCCAAATAAATAAATAAATAAATATTGTGCCCATGTTGCGGACAAAAGAAGGGAGATCCGCTCCAGCCCAGACCTTTGCAGTGCTAAATGTTTTCATCGTCACAGTGCGAGAGCCCCTATTAGGCAAAAACTGCTATGGAATTACAGTCATATTCCAGATTTCGTGGCTGGTCCCGCCATATTGAGCTACATTTGGTGATGCTCCTGCCGTCACGGAAAGAAACATATCCTGAAGCTCCCCGCAGATGCTGAACATTTAAAGAGTACCAACAGCTGAACAGACTTAATTAAATCATCTGCTACCCCATTCCCTCCCGTCCACCCACAAATAAAGAGAAGTAATGTGTTTTTGTTTTTTTTTTCAACGTTTTTATTTATTTTTGGGACAGAGAGAGACAGAGCATGAACGGGGGAGGGGCAGAGAGAGAGGGAGACGGGAGACACAGAATCGGAAACAGGCTCCAGGCTCCGAGCCATCAGCCCAGAGCCCATGCGGGGCTCGAACTCACGGACCGCGAGATCGTGACCTGAGCTGAAGTCGGACGCCCAACCGACTGAGCCACCCAGGCGCCCCTAACTTTTTTTTTTTTAATGTTTATTTTTGAGAGAAAGGCAGAGCACAAGAGGGGGGAGGGCAGAGAGGGAGGGAGACACAGAATCCGAAGCAGGCTCCAGGCTCCCAGCCATCAGCCCAGAGCCCGACACGGGGCTCGAACTCACGGACCGCGAGATCGTGACCTGGCCAAAGTCGGACGCTTAACCGACTGCGCCACCCAGGCGCCCCGAGAAGTAATGTTTTTATGCGTCCTTGCTCCACGAAATGCCTGAAATTAGAATGATCCCGGGACCGGGGCCTGAACTTGCCTCCACAGGAAGTTCTGTTTTTTAAATTCGGACTCTGGTCCCTTTCTTTTCCATTGTTCTTATTGCCAATGGGACTTTGGGCAAGTAATTCTCGGGAAAGCTATCTGTGTATATACAAGATGAAGACAATAATGGTACCTGCTCCCTACCTACCTGGCAAAAGTGTTGGGAAAGCAACCAGCTAACGTCTATTGTGCTCTTGGAATGCCTGCAGAGAAAGATAAGGTCTACGTGCAAGGGTGTGATTATATCGAGTCAGCACGACACCCTTGTCTCTGCTCTGTACGCGTGGCTGTCGCCTAAGACACTATGGAACAGAATTTGGCTCTCATGTTTGATGTTCTAAGGACATGAGGATGTGACAATACATTTTCTGAAGAGCCAGAGTTGGGAAGGTAAGACATCCTCTTATCTATTTATTTATTTAATTAATTTATTGTTTTAATTTATGTCCAAGTTACTTAGCATATCGTGCAACAATGATTTCAGGAGTAGATTCCTTAGTGCCCCTGACCCATGTAGCCCATCTCTCCCCATCCCCAACCCCTCCCGTAACCCTCGGTTTGTTCTCCATATTTATGAGTCTCTTCTGTTTTGTCCCCCTCCCTGTTTTTATATTATTTTTGTTTCCCTTCCCTTATGTTCATCTGTTTTGTCTCAAAAGTCCTCATGTGAGTGAAGTCATAGGATTTTTGTCTTTCTCTGACTGACTTATTTCGCTTAGCATAATGCCCTCTGGTTCCATCCACCAAGTTGCAAATGGCAAGATTTCATTCTTTTTGGTTGCCGAGTAATACTCACAAGTACTCCTTCTGGTTCTTCATCAGTCACGTGACTCCACTTCCAGAAAGGGTCAGGATGCTGTGGCGAAGGGTGACCTGGAAAGCAGAGAAAACGTGCCCATTTCTACTGGGGGGCTGCCCAAACTGGAAAGCCCCAATGTTCGATTTCTATGGTCAGGCTTCTAGAAAGTCTATGCCTGTCAGGTTTACCCCCAGAGCAGTGTCCCACCCCATGCCTAGCAGGACCACGCCAGATGACCCTCCCACACCACCATTCAAATCTGTTTATTTTTTATTTCATTTTAAGTTTTTTAACATTTATTTTTGAGAGAGAGAGAGAGAGAGACAGAGCATGAGTGGGGGAGGGGCAGAGAGAGAGGGAGACACGGAATCCCAAGCAGGCTCCGGCTCCAGGCTCCGAGCCGTCAGCACAGAGCCCAACGTGGGGCTCGAACTCACGAACCTCGAGATTATGACCTGAACCGAAGTTGGACGCTTAACCGACTGAGCCACCCAGGCGCCCCTTGACAACCTTACCTCGATCCCATCAGTGAAGTCCTATTTTGCCACACAAGGTAATATATGCCATCTTTAGGGGAGAAAGAAATGGGCAAGACGATGGGAGAGAAATTTTCCGGAGCCTCCGCTGCACACTAAATAATTCCCAGACACTCTTCATGACCGGAGCGTGGTATCTCTTGTCACCGTTTTACAGGTGAGAAAATCAAGGCCCAGAGAGGCCAAGCTACTTGTCCACCACCTCCCAGCAAGTAAATTGTAGAGACAGCAAGCAGACATGGATCTGTCTGATTTCAAAGCCCTCGTCCTGGCCACCCACCAACACTCCTCACATTCCATTAACACTCTGACACTTTGTAAAGGGGAAACAATTCTGGCAGACCCCGCTCTGAGAAACAGCTGACTTGAAAAGACTAAAAGCTTTAGTCGATGAACACATACATGTAAACATTCTCAAGTTCTCCCCCAAATCCTGGGACCCTATGGATGAGAAGCATCAGGAGGAACCCAGTATGTTCCCTCTTGAGAACTCGACTTTCAAGGAGACCCTAATACTAGGACCCAACCACGTGGCTCTACTTAGGAAAAGGCTTTAATGAAACAAAGCATTTCCCACTGGTAAGATTTTAACACTAACCCTCTCTTAGTGTTATGGGTGTAAGTGAACGATTTCCACCGCCGAGACGCTTCGGGAACGTCGGCCGCGCGGAAGTGGACGGCTGTGGCTTTTTCTGAGCTTCCTCTAAATGAAAGTTTACCTGGATGTCCCACAAAAGCTTGGGAGATGGAAAATGTCACCCTCGTCTTGGCCCAGGCTAACGGCTCTGGTAACATTGAAGCATAATGTTTATCACGCAATTGCTTGATTACAATGACTTATGTGCCCGGCACTGCGGTGAGCACTTTCCATGCGTTAACGTGTTTAATACCCAGGAAAATCCTATGAGGCAGGTCGTAGGCTCCCCTTCCTTTAACAAATGAGAAAACTAAGCCACAGAAAGGTTAGGGAATTTCTTAAAGTCCCACAACTGGTAAAGTGTGCGGAGCTGGGATGAAACACAAGTCACCTGACTATAGACACCATCTTTCCTTTTTAATTTTATTTTTTTAATTTACATCCAGGTTAGTTAGCATGTAGTACAACAATGATTTCAGGAATAGATTCCTTAATGCCCCGACCCATTGAGCCCATTCCGCCTCTCACAACCCCTCCCGTAACCCTCTATTTGTTCTCCGTATTTAAGAGTCTCTTATGCTTTGTCCCCCTCCCTGTTTTTATATGGTTTTTGCTTCCCTTCCCTTGTGTTCATCTGTTCTGTGTCTTAAAGTCCTCATATGAGTGAAGTCATATGATATTTGTCTTTCTCTGACTAATTTCGCGTAGCATAATACCCTCCAGTTCCATCTACGTAGTTGCAAATGGCAAGATTTCATTCTTTTTGGTTGCCGAGTAATACTCCATTGTGTGTGTGTGTGTGTGTGTGTGTGTGTATATATATATATACACACACCACATCTTCTTTATCCATTCATCCATTGATGGACATTTGGGCTCTTTCCAGACTTTGGCTCTTGTCAATAGTGCTGCTATAAACATTGGGGTGCATGTGCCCCTTTGAAATAGCACACCTGTATCCCTTGGATAAATAGTAGTGCAATTGCTGGGTCGTAGGGTAGTTCTATTTTTAATTTTTGAGGAACCTCCGTACTTTTTTCCAGAATGGCTGCACCAGTTTGCATTCCCACCAACAATGCAAAAGAGATCTTCTTTCTCCACATCCTCACCAACATCTGCTGTTGCCTGAGTTGTTCATGTTAGCCATTCTGACAGGTGTCAGGTGGTATCTCATCGTGGTTTTGATCTGTATTTCCCTGATGATGAGTGACATTGAGCATTTTTTCATGTGTCGGTTGGCCATCTGGATGTCTTCTTTGGAGAAGTGTCTATTCATGTCTTTTGCCCATTTCTTCACTGGATTATTTTTTTTAACGTTTATTTATTATTATTGAGAGACAGGGACAGAGCATGAACATGGGAGGGGCAGAGAGAGGAGGAGACAGAGAATCCGAAGCAGGCTCCAGGCTCTGAGCTGTCAGCACAGAGCCCAACATGGGGCCAAAACTCACAAACTGCAAGATCATGACCGGAACCAAAGGCGGATGCCCAATTGACTGAGCCACCCAGGCGCCCCGACACCATCTTTTAACAGAACTGAGGACAAAGATGTTCGCTCTGGGCCTAGACCCGTTTCCTGGGCCCTGGCCCCATCCTTCCTGGTCTAGGGCAGATGCTATATCAGACTCTTCTTTGAGACCTGCTACTCACTGTCCAGTCACCTAAGGACACATCCAAAGGTGAAAGAACATTATCCGTGCACCAGATCCTGGAAATTCCAGTCTGCTTTACTGAACCCCTGTTCCCAACAGCCTCTACAGTGAAGGGAACCATGGAACATCCCCCCGCCCACTGTCTCCGCTGCAGTCCTCAGTCTACTCTTTTGTGAACTTTTTACTTCAAAGATTTCCTTGGAGAAATGTTGGGGTTACAGAAAAGGCATCACGTGACTTATCTCAACCTTTCCAGGAATGGATGGACCTCCAATCCCAAGAGACCCCTTGAGTTCTTAAACATTTCTTCACGTTAGATGTTCTTACAACTGATTGTTAAATCTTGTAAATGGCAGTGGGACTCAGTACCAGGTGATAGAGCACCTGCCCGTAACTACACTGTCTAAGGTATGGCGTGTCCTCTCTTTCTAGAAGAAATCTAGAAAGAGATCTTCTAGGAAGATTAAGATCCCATTTCAAATGGGCAAGAACTCATGTTACCCAAGGCAATGAACTTGGTTTGTTTTCTTCTTTGCATTTCTGGGAAGTATTTTCTTGTTCCACATCTGACTGGAGAGTGTGATTACGTGAGTTGGAAACCCCTTCTCTGTGGGTATGTTGACAGTGCTCAGAAGGTCCCATCAGCAATGGAAACTGTGCAAGGGTCCGGACACTCTAGAAGCAAAAGAGAAGAAATTCACTGTGGAAAATCATAATAATATACACTTTCTACGTAAAGTCAACTACCTGAGGCTCTCACACTATACCTCCCTTACTCTGAGATGAACATATCCGTATTAGTTCCAGAACAAAGAGATTTTTCTCATTTTTTAATCACTGCTTTCCAATTAACACTCCTTAGATTCCAAACTGTGCCGTGATGAAGCCGAGCAGTTTCTGCCTATATGGCCGGGGTTTGAGGCTGTGCCTGCCATCCAAGAATCTGACAGCAGCCATGACCACCTTGACTCTCTCCCTGGACCTCGTCTTTCGGTCTCTGGACTCGACCCCCATGTTTGGAAGCTTGCACGCAGAAAGAGCTATCCCCAAATGAGGAAGTCAATGAAAGACCCACGTTCACATTGTCCACTCCTTTCCCATTCCCTGCACCTATAGGGCTCTTCTCCAAGGTCATATCAACCTATTTAATCAGCTTCCCTAACCTGTACGTTCTTCAGAGAAAAAAAGCAATCCTTCCAATGCTTTATTATTCCTTCATTTCTTAGGGTCAGCCCCCTACGGACGATCCACGTGGCCCAACGGAGGAGCACACAACTAGCCTTGCCATCAGATGGGAGTCTGCATTTGCCTTCTGGTTCTTCTGGAAAATGGTAATTCTTATTTTATTATTCAGTGTGGTTTTTATTGGGAGGTCAGTTCTTCTTGAGGGGCAGTGATCGAGAGATTTGGTGGAAGCTTGCCCATCTTAGGAATCCGGTTGAAAGAAGACCACGCATTCATTACACAACACCAGGGGGGTGAGTTCACTTCTGAACATGGCTGGCCCGATCTGGCCTGTCTCTCCAAGCTCCTAGCAGCCCCTTTACAGAATACCTAAATGTCATGCATGTTGGTCATCCTGGCTACCCAACCTTTAAACAACCTTCCCATTTGGGGGGGAACGCCAAAGCAGAGAGGAGGTGGGTCTCCTCTCCCTACTTTAGAAGCCAAAGAGGGCAGAGTTTCTATCTTTGCCCCAGCAACTAGGGAACCATCCTGGGCTCAGCCAATCAGAGGACCCCTTTGGGGACATGATGTGGTGGATTTGTGTCCAGCAGCATGATGATAGGTGTTTGGGGTGACCGAGCCCCAAACTGGTGTCCAGCAATGACAACACCAGTGACAGGATCCTAAGCAGACCATCCTGTGTGAAGACCTTGGCTGTGCCTTGCCTCCCGTGATCTCATTCATTTCCCATCACCTGGTTCTCTAGCCCTCTCACTGATTCTGCACACTGCACAGTAGTCTTCCAGTAAATTTGCCTCCTGCTCAGGTCAACCAGAAGAGATCTTCATTGGTTACAACCAAGAATCTCAACTGGCATGCCAACCCTTCCTTCATGGACATGTGACCCTGTAACAACTTAGGATGGTGGGCTTGATGGGGCCGGTTCCTGTTTTCAGGTTGACTCTCCCACCAAGTGTGAACTGTTTAACTTTCTCGCAAATCTGAAGGGGCTGTATATACTCCAAGGACAGACCCCAGAGCCTGGCAGACAAGGGCTATGGGACCCCAAGGACACTGGGAGAAGTAACCGGAAGGAGGAGATGTATCTGTTGGCTTCTCTGCTGACAGGTAGTTGTGTTCATTAAGAACGAACGCAAAGAAACTTGGATATTAATTCTTCTTTGAAAGATAAAGTTTAGGGGCGCCTGGGTGACTCAGTCAGTTGAGCGTCCGACTCTTGATCTTGGCTCAGGTTGATCTCATGGTTGTGAGATCAGGCTCCCCGTCAGGCTCTGCACCGGGCGTGGATCCTGGTTGGGATTGTCTCTCCCTCTCTCTCTGTCCTTCCCCCCTCCCTCAAAATAAATGAATGAACTTCCAAAAAGAAAGAAGTAAAGTGTACTTTGTTTCTCGCCCCCAATACAGAAGTAATTCGTGCTCATTGTGGAAGATACGGGCGAGAAGAAAAAAAGAAGAAAAAAATCGCCTCTCCTCCTACCAGCCACCAATAGCCACTAAATGAAATTTCGGTGTGTTTCTTTCTAATATGTTTACCATGAAAACCTCTCCGTAGCTACGCTCATCCTGGTCTCTTGCCTGCTAAAATTCTGGAAAGGCCAGAAATATTTCCATTACATGCTGATATCTGTCTCTCGAATATCCCCAGGTGCTAAACAAAAGACACTAAATACTACCTTTTGGCTGAAAGGAGCATTTCCCAAAATGTGTCCCGTGAAACACTGATTCCTTCATTCGTTATCAGCTCCTGTAGATATAATACAAAAAGAGGTTTTCTTAAATTTTTAAAATGTTTATTTATTTTTGAGAGAGAGAGAGACAGAGCGTGAGCGGGGGTGGGGCAGAGAGAGAGGGAGACACAGAATCCGAAGCAGCTCCAGGCTCCGAGCTGTCTCCGCACAGAGCCCCACGCGGGGCTCGAACTCACAAACCATGAGATCGCCACCTGAGCCCAAGTCGGATGCTCACCCGACTGAGCCACCCAGGCGCCCCTTAAAAGAGTTTTTCTTGATCAGAAAAGTTTGGGAAATACTGAGTTAAAGTTGAACACGTTTCTTTATTGCGTGAACCCTCAGAGCTCTCAACACATCAGAGCGCCCTGTGACTCTCAAAGACATCGAGAGCATTGTCCCAGCATCCTGAGCATAGAAATCCCCTTTGAAAGTCTTTTTCTCTGGACCAGTGTTCTGGGGAGCGCTGACCCAGAAAACTTAGACCCTCAGATCATTTTACCTTCCTCCCACATCATCAGTGGATTACGCATTCAGAGTCAGTAGGGGGAAAGGAGAATATATCTCAGATATATAAAAGTGGAATTTGGAAAATAAATAGCAGGACGGGGCCTAGGAACTAATCGTTCCTTTGCTGATTTATTTACCTGTAAGGACGTGTCCAAGGGAACGAGGTTTACAGACAAGCGTCACAATTCATGCCCGAGAGCCCGAAGACCAGAGCCACGCTGCATTCCAAGCGAGCGATCTCATCTGGAGAAATGTTGCTGCGTAAATGACTTTATCCACGTTTAGGTAGAAAATCCAATTAACTTACTAGAAGCCTGCATTACCGGACTAAGGAGATTAACTTCCTGTTACTCAGTATCATTTTAGTACTTTCCCCCTCCCCTAAAAAAGGACAGTTCCATATGACCAAAAAGAATTTTTTTTTTTTAAATAACGCTCACTAGGACAAAGGAGGAAACAGAAACACACAGAAGTACAAGAAAAGCAGGACATCCTCACTGGGACCCAGCACGGTGGACAGGAGAACCTTCGGGCAGAAATCCTGTGCCTGCCCGGTCCCTTTCCCAGCCGTACTCATGTCTGGTCAGACTCCACGTGGAATCTGCCAGAGCATCTGGGGGTTCGGCCTCAGAAGAGGAATGCAAACACGGCTTCTTCCATTAAGCCAACGAGTCTGAATGCCCATTGGACAGATGCAGAAACTGAGGAGAACAAGAAGTTTTTAAAAAGCTTTAAAAAGCTTAAAAGCGTGTGATGTCTCCTAACACACACTCTGTGTACCACCTTGGGGTCTGCCCTGTGAACTTGCTTTGTGCCAAAAACCCGGCTGCGAGACCCCCGTGATGCTCCTGAGCTCGGTGTCTGTCTTTTGGGGGACAAACCTAAGTGTTTAGGAAAGTCTGGGAATTACCAGGGTTCAAAAGTACCTTCTTTCTGTGAAGGAGCCCATAGGATATGCTGGAGAAGCTTCCGGATTTTCAGCCGGAGATCTTCCCCCTGCTTCTGTTTCCGCAGACCCCCGTCCCTGAGCCGGACAGGGAGAGCTCCGCGCGGCCCTCCGGAGGGAAGTGGAATCTGAGAAAGTCCAAGCTGTGAGGGACCTTAAATGATCATCGTGGCGAGCCCAACCCCCTCCGTTTACAGATCCAAACACACGGAGCCCAGAACCCACCAGAATTCGAGAGTGAATGTGCTCCCCCCGCCCTTCTTCTATTTGTGTGCGATTTTCCCATGGCAGCCGGCCAAAGCATCTACATCAGTAATGTCTGGGGGATTTACGAGGCCACGCGATCCGCCGGGTTTCTACGCAGACCTAAACAGGAAACCCACACAAGGAAATGCTCTTTGTGTTGGCAGGCCAAATTCCCAGGATGCTTTCACCTGAGTGGCCTGGCTGGGACGAAACAAGGGCTTGGCCCAACAAACGCCCTTAGATCTGGTGGCAGGGGTGCCCTCCCCACCCCACCCCGCCTCGGCCACCCGCCCCCCACCCCCAGGCCTGTGCTCATTTAATGAGAACAGGATTTGCCTCTCTCAGACCTCGACTTAGGGTTGCTCCAAGGTCGGGGTGCCTGGGTGGCCCAGTCGGTTAAGCGTCCGACTTCCGCTCGGGCCATGATCTTGCGGTTCGTGAGTTCGAGCCCCGCGTCGGGCTCTGTGCTGACGGCTCGGGGCCCGGAGCCTGCTTCAGATTCTGTGTCTCCCTCTCTCTGCCCCTCCCCGGCTCACACTCTGTCTCTCTCACAAAAATACATAAAAACATTAAAAAAAAAAAAAAAAAGGTGGCTCCCAGGTCTTGATGCTGAATAGGGGTCCGTCGCTCCCGAGACACCCACCCCTCGTCTCTCTGTTGAGTTCAAGGCTTTGCTTGTCCTCACCTGCGTGAAATCAGTTAACCTGGGGAAGTCAGGCGTCCCGCTCACGCCCATCCTAGTCTTTCTGCCTGTTGCTTTTTGTCCCAGAAGATGCCTTAGGGCCAAAAAATTACTGGCATTTCCCAGCCAAGGGACAGCCAGATGCCTCTGGGTCCCTCTGAGTCATCACGTGTGTCACCCGGCTCTGTCCTCCTTTGCTGCACCCCCAGCCCAGAGTCCTGCCACATCTCGACTCCCCACGTCGTCGGTCCGTCTGCCCTCGTGTCTAGCCATTCTGGCCCACGGTGGCGTTTTTAATTCTTTTCAGCTTCCCACGGGCGATTCGAAACTTAAGAGACTGTTGCTCGGGGCTGGACAGGAAGGAAGCGTGTAGCTGGTTCGCAGAACAGAACAGTGGTGCTGGTGACCTGTTCCCCTCCTCAGGCGTCCCCTCGGGCTGACACCAAAAATAGACTGTGTTCTCTTTGGTTGCCCCCCACGTCCCCCCGGGGAAAGAAGACACAGGCTTCTGGGGAGCCTGCACTATTATGGGGACTGACTGTCTTTGAGGAATTCCCAGATGTTGGGAGAGGATGAAGTGTCATTTCCTCTAACAAATAGTCTGGGCATCTGTGCATTTCCTTCTGAGCCAGCTTTTTAGGAGAACGTGATGTGGTGATGACGAGGGACAAATCACTCCGGCTTCCACTCTCGGGTACTGGTGGCGGCGGGGGGGGGGGGGGGAGCTCGCCAAACCCTTTGGTTCCAATTCTCCATTAAGAAACTGTTTGTGGGGGCGCCTGAGTGACTCAGTTGGTTAAGCACGCGACTCTTGGTTTCAGTCCAGGTCATGATCTCACAGTTCACAGCTTCGAGCCCCGCATAGGGCTCTGCGCTGACAGCACGAAGCCTGCTTGGGATTCTCTCTCTCTCCCCCTCTCTCTGCTTCTCTCCAGCTCAAGCTCTCCCTCAACATAAATAAACATAAAAAAATAATTTAAAAAAAAAAGAAAAGGAACTGTTTCTGTCCTCTGCATGCATAGGTGACACCATAAGGGGACAGCACAGGTAGTGGTTAAAGGCAAGGGCTCTAGACACAAGATAAAGGCGCTAAGGGAAACGCACAAGGAACCACGAATGCTGGGAGGAGAGTTGGAGTAATGAAATTGTCCGTCCATCCCCCACATCGGTGGTCTCTGTGGTGGACAGGCATAGGCCGCCTTACTGGGAAACTTGTCCCCCACACGGCCAGCCCTAATGAGTCTGAAACTCTGGGGATGAAGCACCCTCTTCTGAGCCTTCCAGCTCGTTCTGACGGACCCTCACGCTTGAGAATCCCTGACGTGTCTAGATGCGCATTAGGGGTTGCTCACAAGGCAGGAGAGAAAAGATGGTTACCCAAGAAAATGCTTCAGCAACGCTGCAGAGGTGAGATTTATAGGTGAGGCTATCTTGGAAAGAAAAGGATCCCAGAACTAGAAATGAAGCGACTGCAAAGAAAATAGTTAAAGAGGGGCGCCTGGGGGGCTCAGTCGGTTAAACGTCTGACTTTGGCTCTCCCCGTTCCCGAGTTCAAGCCCCGCGTTGGGCTCTGTGCTGACAGCTCAGGGCCTGGAGCCTGTTTCAGATTCTGTGTCTCCCTTTGGCGCTCTGTCCCTTCCCCGCTTATGCTCAGTCTCTGTCTCTCAAAAATAATAAAGTAAACATTAAAAAAAGAAAAAGTTAAAGATCTAACCGTCCCTTGTTGCTTATACTGCACCAATTTGTAGCCCTTCTAGAATATGGTTTAATGGCTAAAAGTATATTCATAGAATACTTTTCAGTTTAAAATTCTTCTAGTGTTTATTTATTTATTTTTGAGAGAGAGAGAGAGAGAGACAGAGACAGAGCACGAGCAGGGGAGGAGCAGAGAGAGAGAGGGAGACACAGAATCCGAAGCAGGCTCCAGGCTCTGAGCTGTCAGCACAGAGCCCGACGCGGGGCTCGAACCCACAGACCGCGAGATCATGACCTGAGCCGAACCGGCTGAACCACCCAGGCACCCCATGATATTTTTCAGTTTACATAAAATGTACAATGTGGGCCCAATTATGTAAAATGTATGTGGATATCCATTGATACGTAGGGAAAATGTTAGAAAATTGCCCATCAAAATGTTCACAGTGATCATTTTCCGGTGATGGATTCTGGATCCTTTTTATTTTATCCCGTAAGCTTTTCTGTGTATGCCCCCAACTTTCCCATAATGAATACGTATTTTTATAACCAAACCTTTTTTTTTTTTTCTCCCAATAAAGCAACGAGCTCGTTGGGTCAAAACAGTCCTTTAGACAAATCTGCATGGCCCTCTGCAGAGGCTAGCTCTCCAAGAATTTATGTCACACGATAACCAGCACCACCTGTTACGCTGATGCTAAAACGGGGCCTGAAGAACAACATAAAAAGAGACTGTGAAACTCATCAGCTCCAGTTCAAACCCGAGCAGCAGGGAGAGCCCACCCGAGGCACCTGCCGCTCCCGCCTCCGGGCGCCTGGGAGTGCGGATCCCGGTGCTGGGTGGTTCTCAGCATGGGGGGGTGGGGGTGGGGGCGGCGCTGCCCCTCTCTGCCCGGGGCTTTGTTCACAAGCCGGGCGCCTCTCAGTTTTGACACCCCAGATTTCCAAGCGGGGATAAGCTTGGGGCAAACACAGAACAAAACAAAAACACAGAAAGAGCCCTTAAAAGCCTAGAAAGGAAGAAAGGACAATGGAACGTGATGTAAGGGCCGCTGAACAGCCAGTGACTCAGCGCTTCTGTGCCATCAACACCAGCTGCAGCCCCGGGGTGGCCGAGGTGGCAGCTCACAGAAGAGCCACACACACACACACACACACACACACTGTGCAAACACCCCACTGCCTGGAGCGAAGCAAAAACTCCAGCCTGTGCTGCAGACATCTCTGCGGCCGCCGCCCTGGCAGAATGTTTAAGGACGGTCCCCGTTAATTCGGCTTCCTATTAATACCTTTTATCACGACTCTTTCCCTAAGGAGCTGGACACGTGTCTCGGGGGGCAGATTCCCCAAACGGGAGCCGGTGTCTGCCTGCGAGGAGGGCTGTGTCTCACTCTGCCTCTGAAACGTCACAGGACGAAATTTGGTTAGTGGGGAAGATTGCCCTCTTCCCCCACCCCCACCCCCCACCGTTGGCCTCTCGGGGAGGCTGGGCTGGGAGGGGGGACGAGGGAGGGTGTGTGCTCAGTCCTCACCCTTTGTGAGTCTGGGGAAGGGGCCGCAAGAAGACTCGCACAGACTCAGGATGGGAGTGGGATCTGTCCCAGGGAATTTTGACTCGGGCGATAACTCTGTCTGGAAATGCATCATCTTATTAAAAGTTGCATTTTTAAGCCAGGCCTTCACCACGGTTCAGAGTGGGTTGAAGGAACCCCTCCCACGGCTGGGGCTGGTCCCCACTCCTGCCAGACGCCTGGGCTGCCACGGGCCCGCCCCGCGGAACTCAGCACAGTGGGCTGGTCCCCGCCGCTCCCATTAACCACCGAATCCCCGGTCCACCAGCTCCCCTCTTCTTGTCCCTCTTCTTGTCCCCTGCTGCTCCTTCGACATGGATTCCCCAGGGGAAGCTCTTTCCTGCCCTCACGTGAAAACTCGCATGAGTTCCAGAAAGTCTCTGCTCCCTCCGAGGTATGAGATCATTCCGCGGATCGACGTTCGGATCACAAAACACAGTCTTGTTTCAGAAACTGGGTGTCTGGGCCAAGTATCCAGCATGTCAACGTTGTAATAGTCACCCCAAAGTGGGGCTTCCCAGCACTTCCTGAGCCCAGGGCGCCCGGAAGGAGCAGAGGTCAGCGGATGGCAGGCTCTTAACAGGCCCTCTAAGGACGTGGCGAGACAGTTGAAGGGACTCTCCTTCCTGGGTCTGTCTGTTTGCTTGGTTTTGGCTCCAATGCCAAAAAGGAGCATTTAGGCTCCCGATGCCATCCTCGGCTGTGGGCTGCTCTCCCCACACAGAACCTCCCTCCTACGTTTCCCTCATCCCCTCACCTCTCAGGCCAACCGTTGGATCGAATTTAGAATGTCTCCCGGCCTGCCGTCTCCCTCCTGGGCCCACGCAGGCTGGACCCTGCGCTCCGTGGGGTGCACGTCTTTCTCAAATGCAGCGCCTACTTTCTCTTTCTCTGCCTCTTCCCACCGCTAAGGCCACTGGAGCTTTCTGAGCAGGTCCCCAGATGCAGGTGTCCGAGTAGATCTTCTCTTGCAAGATGTGATGATAAGGAGCTAATAGCCCGCCCCAGGGAGGGCGGTACAATCGTAACTTTCCTCCCAAAGCCCCCTCTCTTTTTTCTTGATCCTTCTACAGCCCTTCATGGAGGAAGGTTTTCAGGGGCTGTGAAAACCAGTTTCCGGATATTTCCTTTGAGGGTCTGCCTATGGTCTGTGTGACAATCCACCTGCCTCCAGCGAATATAGTATTCAGCCAGCACCTGTGTGAACACCTACAAGTTGTCCTGTACAGAATGGGAATAATACGATGTGCCCCGCTAAGCCTGCCAGTCTGAGTACATGGCCCTTAGACGAAAGCAGTGTTGACCTCCACCTATTAACGGTGCTATGAACCCAGTTTGTTTTTAGTTTCTCATAATTTTGAGGCCAGAAACCCTTATCCTATCCTCCACAGTGTGGAAAACCCCTCCATATTTTTAAATTTGCATTTTTGAATAGAAGCTACAGTTTGTAACTCCTTTTTTGTTCACTAAAGAAACTTTTCTGGCAGTTCCTTTTTTTTTAATTAACTTATTTATTTTGAGAGAGAGAGCAGGAGCAGGAAAGGGGCAGAGAGAGAGAGAGAGAGAGGGAGAGAGAGAGAATCCCAAGCAGGGTCTGCTCTGTTGGGACAGAGCCCGACGCGGGGCTCGATCTCACCAACCATGAGATCGTGACCTGAGCTGAGATCAAGAGTCAGCTGCTTACCTGACTGAGTCACCCAGGTGCCCTTATTGTTTGTAGTTCTTTTTTTTTAATTGTATTTATTTATTTATTTATTTACGTGTTTATTTGTTTGTTTATTTTTGAGAGAGAGCACGCACGGGTGAGCGAGGTGCAGAAAGAGAGAGCGCGGAGCCCAGAGGGGGCTTGAGCTCACCCACCGTGGGGCCCGAACTCACAAACCATGAGATTGTGACCTGAGCCAAAGTCGGATGCCCAACCGACGGAGCCCCCCAGACGCCCCTAGTTTGTAAGTCTTAATATTCAACAATGGATATCATTACACCCTAAAAAACTACTATCTGATCTCCTCACCCCCCAGAAATGTCAGGATTTGGACAAGACCAGAGGCCAAGCTGTGGTGATGGGCTCACCTTCGCGGGTGTGCTGGAGTCCGTGTGCACGTGTTCCCAGCTCCCAAGTTCTGGAATGTCACACTGGTAGCTGGAAATTGGCCACGGACAGAGTATTTCCCCTACGGAAACGAGCCGATGCTGCCAGTCAGATCTTCCTCCCCCTTCCCCACCCAAAGCTGATTTTTGAACACTCACCAACATACCATTGCATGAAATTATCATGCAATAAATGTTACAGCTCGGTATGGTCAATATCTGGAGCCTTCACGTGACGTGGCTGGAAGATAAGACTCTGGGTAGAGCCATGATAAAGAACAGAACAGAAGAACGGAGACTTCTCACACAGGAGCATGCCTGAAAGTGGGCCCAGGGGCGCCTGGGTGGCTCAGTTGGATGAGCTCCGACTTCGGCTCAGGTCACGATCTCGCCGTCTGTGAGTTTGAGCCCCGCGTCGGGCTCTGTGCTGACAGCTCAGAGCCTGGAGCCTGCTTTGGATTCTGTGTCTCCCTCTCTCTCTGACCCTCCGCCGCTCATGCTCTGTCTCTCTGTCTCAAAAATAAAATAAAACATTAAAATGATAAATACATTAAAAAAAAAAAAAAAAAAGAAAGTGGGCCCAAAGACCGGCCCAAGGGAAGGACAATGGGTTCTCAGGGCCCGAGGAAGCACCTGTTTTCTGGGAAAAGTAATTTCCTAACAGAGGAGGGAGAGGAATGGGTGTGTGCTCCTCAGAGCAAGAACTCAGGCTGGGAGGGCTCGAGGGACCCACAGTGGCCCCATTTTTCAGGCCTACACGAGTCTCGGCTCCCGCAGGTCTTTGCCAGTGTCAGAAGCAGGGACGGCCACTCCAGCCCCACACGTGGCCTCTGTGGCCCCTTAGCTGTGCTCAACCCTCTGGCCTTTGAAGGCAGCAGAGTCAGGGATAGTGAAGGCGGCTCCACGAGGAGAGAACAGAGCGGGCATCAGTAGCCATCTGCGATGGCGGAAGCTTCCTGGGAGACGGCGGGGCCAGGTGAGCCTTGGCGTCTGCCCTCCACACGCGGGCGGTCTGGGTGTTTGCTCATCTGGCTTGACCTCTTAGCCCAGGGTGGTGAGGATGGGCCAGGCTGGGAGCACGGGGACGGGGCTGGTGAGTGCCCTGGACTCAGGGTACGACGGCCGGCTCCTGACTGTGACAGTTATGGTGCTCCCTGGAATGGCCGAGGAACAGAGGACAGCCTGTCACTAAACGGTGCCACAGGCTGTGGCGGTGACCCAGTGAGTGAGCGGTTTGGCAGGTTCCTGACAGAGCATTAGCGTGCTGGGGGGACAAGACCATACGGATGGATGGCCTGTGCGGATCCGCACCCCCGAGGCCCATCGGAGAATCCATCTGTCACCTTGATTGCTAAGGCAGGAAAACGCTGATGCGTCGGATCTGGTCCGTTTTCTGTGTTTCTGCAGAATTTGTGTTCTTCTTGGACTTACTATCTTTACAGAAACTAGGTCTAATTGGATGGGGTTTTTTGTTTGTTTTCTACCAGATATGTATAGACCCGTTAACTTCTAATACCGTTAGAGAGTCTCAATTATATGAGAAATTAAGCCAACCGTGCCATTCTTAAAAATGTTTCAATTTCCACGTGAGTCGCCTTGACCTGGTTTTCTCTTGTCTTCTCGGGGCACAGAGTCCCTGACAATGACACCTTATTGCTTACGGCAGAAGACAGGGAGACACAGGGCAGCAGGACTCAAAACTGAGGAAGGGCAGAGCCTGAAAGGAGCCGTTCCTTCCTTTCTGGTCACATACTACAGAGGAAAGAAGTTGCCAAACATTAGATATGTTTGTATTTACTTATTTATTTATTTGTTTATTTGTTTATTTATTATTTTTTCAGTTAAAGGGGCAGAGGGAGAGAGAGAGAGAGAGAGAGAGAGAGAATCCCAAGCAGGCTCCCTGCTCAGCACGGAGCCCGATGCGGCGCGCGATCCCATGACCCTGGGATCACGACCTGAGCCTTAATCAAGTGTCGGACGCTCAACCGACCGAGCCCCCCAGACGCCCCTTTGTGTGCTTCATAAATATCAACTAAGGAGAGTACAGCCATGAGGAAGGGGAAACTAAATTCCAGTGGAAAGATGAGCATTTGGTTTGAATGTCGGATACGCAACAGCTTCGTCAGGGAGTAGTGATAAAGTATATATTTTGACATCCGAATTTTGAAAAGCAAGGAAGCCCAAAGCTGTCGTAAGGAGTCTCAGAGCAATGCCTCCAACCCCAACCAGGCATTCTTAGACTGTAAATGGTCATTATTCCAGATCTGGAGGTAACACGACTAAGTTCACAACGTCAGTGCCCACTTTGACTTTCCATTGAATCCTACTCAGGACAGAGGTCTCTGGCCCCAATCCAGCCTGCTGGGGCTGACGAGGATTCTACTAGACCAACTTATAGCCTCTCTGAGCTTATTTGAATGGGTGGAGAAAGAGACCAAGACTGGGCCTCAGCCCCCAAATTGTTATATCTGTTACTATACTACCATCTAATGGCAAGGTGCGTTAAAACAAACGCCACCTAGTCTAGGGACTACTGGCTTAAAATTGCTTTCCATGGCAAAGAGTTCCAATGTATCTCCCTGTCCCTCCAGCTAAGCCAGCACATGGTCCCCCTAGCTCACAGAAATTGGCCCTGGTACAGAGAAGGTAATGAAGCCTCCAATCTGACTCTGAGAAAAGATTGTGTAAGCATCAGTGAGGTCAGAAAGATTTCTAAAACACTCCCACAGGGGTGCAAGGTAAGCGAGAACTATTTTAAGACAGTTGTTGTTTAAACTGTCCTATACATGAGAATTTCAGAATAACAGAAGGAGCCATAGGATACAATACGTTTATCAGGAATCATTATCTCACAGAGGAGGCTAATAAACGTAACCCTATGCAGAAACTCTCCACTGCTCTAAAAATAGAGTCCCACCGCACAAATCAAGTTTCGTTGCTATATGAGAAAACAATGATATATCACCAGCCCTCTGCCCTCTGCTCCTGCTCGTCAAGATTTCAGATCACTAAAATTTTCCTCCCGGTGCTAGACGTTGGAAGTGGAGATTGTTTGGGGGAAATGTTCTCAGCGATGAAAATAAAGACTGCCTCTTCCCCTCCCCCATGCCGTCCCGCGTCTCCAAACACACAGGACACGCATATCAAGGATTTTTCCACTTCCTGGGCAGTTCCCTGAGTGTCACCAATAACTCAACACTCAATCACATCAGAAGGCAGCCGGAGCCCCGAGAACTCCTGGGTACAACTAGTGGGTCCACCGTGCATGGAGGTTTGCTGTGGAACCCCCAAGACTCCATGGGGCTGAAGGCTGGCGTTGATCGATGACAACAGACACTCGGTCAACTTGAGGGGGACGAAGTGCCATGGGATTGGGATACCCTGAACTAGGGCTCAGACACCAGTTACACCGTGCAATTTTGGGAAATATCATTAGTAGACTGACGACAACCTAGTAACGCAAATTGCGAGTTGACTTCCAACCAGAGAAGGGGGCAGGGGTCACCATTAGACCAGAGAAAATACTCTCTGGGTTGAGATCCACACTGATGTGCCCCTTCCCCAGCTTTTGGAGCACAGAGTAGTAGAAAGGTGTGCTTTTAGGTTATAAGCATTCCTAGGAGCACAGAACGGTACAAAACTCCCACGTGTCCTCCCCTCCTGCCTTTCAGGCCTCACCCCAGGACACAGGCAAGACAAAACCAGCAGGCACGCCTTATGAATCAGCTATTTCCTTTCTTTCGATTTAATTTTTTTTTAATATTTATTTATTATTTTGAGAGACAGAGACAGAGCGTGAGCAGGAGAGGGGCAGAGAGAGAGGGAGACACAGAATCCGAGGCAGGCTCCAGGCTCCGAGCTGTCAGCACAGAGCCCGACGCGAGGCTCGAACTCACGAACCGCGAGATCATGACCTGAGCTGAAGTCGGACACTTAACCGACTGAGCCACCCAGGCGCCCCTAAATCAGCAATTTCCTACCTGTTGACCCCAACCAGAAGCTTCACCTAGGAGCTTATTAGAAATGCAGATTCTCCAGCTGGAGCCTAGTCCTACTGAACAGGAAACTCCGGGGTGAGCACAGAAGTCTGTTTTAACAGATGCCGCAGGTGGCTGTGGTGCAGCCGTGGGCTTTGAGAAACACTGACGCAAGAGGCACACCGGGCCCAGTTTGGTGGTTAACAGACGGCAAACGAGGCTGTGGCCAAGTCTAGTTAGAGCTTGAAGCTCTGGAATCCACACTTTGGCCCTGTGTCCGAGCTCCCTCGGGCCGAGCGATGTGCCATCTTGGTCCGGTCCATTCTGGCAGCTTCCGCAGGGTCTGTCCACCTCTGACATAAGCAGGCTTATTGTGCCTGGGAACGGGCCCAGAGCCACAGGAGCAAAACTAGTCGCCCTCGGTGGAGTTCAGCAGAGAGGTCCCCTGGGACACTATATCTCCCTTTTGTTTTTTAATCTTTAGAACCAGTGATTTGCTTCCAGGTCCAGCAAGAATGGTTGGCAAGCACGCTTGCTAGGTGGGAGGACTGGCCCAGAACACGGAGATCTCTTTTGTGCCCAGGAGGAAACGGTGAGGTCCCGCTAACGGCTCAGGAACTGAGATAGTAGCTGGCCTACCAAGGTCCCCTCGGGAAGAGGACAGAGAGCAATGTATTTGGGGGGTTCTTTTTTTTCTGGCAAAGTTACAAAAACGTCCAAATAATACTTTAAAACCCATATTCCCACCACCTGGAATTAATAACTACTAACGTCGTGGGGCGCCTGGGTGGCTCAGTCGGTTAAGCATCAGGTCACGATCTCACGGTTCGTGAATTCGAGCCCCGCGTCGGGCTCTGTGCTGACAGCTCGGAGCCTGGAGCCTGCTTCGGATTCTGTGTCTCCCTCTTTCTCTGTCCTCCCCTGCTCCCGCTCTGTTCCCCAATCTCTCAAGAATAAATAAGCATTTAGGGGCGCCTGGGTGGCGCAGTCGGTTTAGCGTCCGACTTCAGCCAGGTCACGATCTCGCGGTCCGTGAGTTCGAGCCCCGCGTCGGGCTCTGGGCTGATGGCTCAGAGCCTGGAGCCTGTTTCCGATTCTGTGTCTCCCTCTCTCTCTGCCCCTTCCCCGTTCATGCTCTGTCTCTCTCTGTCCCAAAAATAAATAAAAAACGTTGAAAAAAAAATTAAAAAAAAAAAGAATAAATAAGCATTTACAAAATTAGTAAAATTGTACCAGATTAAGAGCCTTTTTTTATTAATGTTTACTTATTTTTTGAGAGAGAGAGAGACAGAGCACGAGTGGGGGAAGAACAAAGAAAGAGGGAGACACAGAATCGGGAGCAAGCTCCAGGCTCTGACCTGTCAGCGCGGAGCCCGACACGGGGCTCGAACTCACTACCCTTGAGATCGTGACCTGAGCCAAAGTCGGATGCTTAACTGACGGAGCCACCCAGGCACCCCTCAAAGGCTGTTTTTTGAAGTTGTGAAGTTACAACATATAAGCTGGGTGAGCACAGAGCAGCCAGAATAATTTTTAACAAAGAACGTTCTTTTATCAGAAAACATTTCGACTATGAGGTTTCCACATAGCTGCTAATAATAACTTGTAAATTTGCCTAGCTGGAGGCTGGAGAGTTGGAATTTACCAATAACAAAGAGCAGAAAAATAGCTGAAGAGGAAGCCAGCTCTTTTCCTTGGGAATAAACACAACCTCTTTCGAACAACCCTCCCCTTGCCTCTGAAGAGAGCAGGAAAGAAGTCGGGCTAGTCCAAGAGAAATCAGGCTACAGATCATTAAAGCCTAAGGCTTCCCCACCCCTGATTGTGGAGTCGGAGCCAAATGCAGGAAGCTCTAAGAGACAACCGCCACCAAGGGCACGCCCCTCCCTAGCTGACCTTAAACTATGTTTGGTGTCACCCAGCAAAGCCAGGAGACCGTGGAAAGGTGTGCTGAAGTCATGAGCCACTAGTCCTTGTCCCCAAGGGTGGGGAGAGGGTGAAGGTGAGAAGGCTGGAGGGCTGGTCACCAAAGAGGACGAAGCCATGTGGGCTGAGCTGGCCAAGGAGCAGGCGGGAAGGGCCACCACCCTCGCTCTGACCCGGTTTTCCAGCCACCATGGCTGCCCCTGGAGCAACGTTCAGAAGCCCCGAAAAGGAATCACCCGCGGCACCGAGGACCTGCCTTCTGTTCTTCGATAAACTCGCTCCAGCCCTAAGGGGGGAAAAATACGGATTAAAATCCTCATCTTCCCACTTAGCCTCACCTGAGAAACTCATGCCTGCTTAGACAAGCCCATCTCCCCAGCAGGCAGAACAAAGGTGGGAGACGGGGTCAGGGGAGTTGTTTGGTCTGTGCGAGAGGGCGGGGGTGCCTGGGCCAGATCCCCGCTGGATGCCTCCCCTTTGTGCACGTATTGGTAAAACGAATATACTCAGGACGCCTGGGGGGCTCAGTCGGCTAAGCGTCCGACTCTTGGTCTCAGGTCATGATCTCACAGTTTCATGAGTTCAAGCCCCTCATCAGGCTCTGTGCTGACAGTGTGGAGCCTGCTTGGGCTTCTCTCTCCCTCCCTCTCTCCCTCCCTCACGCTGTCTCTGTCTCCCTCGGAATAAAGAAATAAACTTCAAAAAGAAAAAGAAGAAAGAAACGAACGTAGGCATTGGAGAATTTAGTAAGTTAAGCATGTGGCTCTCGGCGCCCCCCCCCCCCCGACAGGTGCACAGCTCTGTTTCTTTTTTTTTTTTTTTTAATTTTTTTTTCAACGTTTATTTTTTTATTTTTGGGACAGAGAGAGACAGAGCATGAACAGGGGAGGGGCAGAGAGAGAGGGAGACACAGAATCGGAAACAGGCTCCAGGCTCCAAGCCATCAGCCCAGAGCCCGATGCGGGGCTCGAACTCCCGGACCGCGAGATCGTGACCTGGCTGAAGTCGGACGCTCAACCGACTGCGCCACCCAGGCGCCCCACACAGCTCTGTTTCTATCAGTCGGTGCCCCACCCGCCAGAGAGACACTATGCGCCATCCCCGTCACAGGCCTTACGACGACCACCAGCCCCCCACCCACCCGCCACACACACGCTGCTTCCCAGGTCCCTCAGCACCTCTTTAGAGGCCGTGGAAGCCTGTTGGCCGCTGTCAGCGCATGGTGTCGAGGAAGCCTGCGGAAACGTTCAGGCCCATCGAAAGCCAATAACAAGAAATGGGCTTTTCACCTGGTTTCCTGTGGAAAAAATAATACCGAGGGGGAGAAGGGGGAGAAGGGGGAGGGTAGGATCCACGTGTGGGTGGGTGTGAACACTCTGTCCTCGTCTCTTTCAGCCGATAAACACGCGCGGTACCCGTGATGCGCAAAGCTCTGGGCGAGATTCTGGTGACAAACGTGAGACACGGCCCCCCGACCTCCAGGAGCTCATGATCCGGGGTGGGGGGGGGGATCACACATACAAACTTGAAAATCGTATCATAAGTTCCGTGATAAAGGCTCATTCATCGCGTCAACAAAGATTTATTGTGCACAATGTGCCAGCCGCAAGTATGAACAAATAATTTTGAGAGCACAGAGGCCAAATATAACTCCCCTTCGTCTTTCAAACAAGAGCCGCCATGCATTCGCTCTTTGGGGCAGGGTCCTTCTCTCCGTACGACCCTCCCCCCTGACGTTCAATAAATCCTGCTCTCCAAGTTTGCATCGCCTGTCCTCCGATCCACTAGACGATTTCCGCCCAATCTTTCTTCGCTATTCACTCATCAGTTGGATACACGCGCAGGGAGCACCTACCGTATGCTGGGATCGGGACGTTGGGGGCCGGCCAAGCTCAGTGGGGACAGAAGCAAATCACACACACCGTGTGGCCGGCACACATTCCGGAGCGTGGGATCCCCGGAAAGGGTGCAGGGGGGAAGCCCGTCACCAGCCTGGGGCTGGAGGGGAAGGCTTTCTGGAGCGAAGCCCGAAGCGAGCCTCAGAGGGTGTTGCGTGTGACAGACGGACAGAACTGCAGACGGAGAGGGCAGCTCGGGAGAGAGAGCAGAGACCGCCTCGCAATCCAGCACCTTGACCCCGGCGGTTCCACAACCTTGATCTTGTCCGAGCTGTTTGGAGTCCCGCAAGCTCCCGGGAGCCAATCCCATTCTCGAGAGGGTGGTGTTGCCACCCGAATGCCGGCTTCTTGAGCCAGAGTGGCTCTGTCTGGCGGGCCATATGTCCACGTGGGCTTTGGAATCGGGATAGACGCAGAAGGATTCTGAGTGAGCGTGAAATCGGAGGAAGCTGCAAAGCCAGTGATCTTGTCATCGACTTAGGGCAGCTGCCGTGTCTGCCTGGCCACCGCCTCCCTCCCCTCCCCGGAGAGCCACGTTTCCAGGCACTGCACTTTTCTCCGCTCCCTCAGCCCCCATAGCCCGGACCCCCATCCCAATCTGGGTTCCACCCCCTGCAGCTGCTTCACGGAGGCCACGCGTCCCCCTCGTCGCTGGCATCTCTGCAGCTTCTGAGCCTGAGACCTGTTCTCCTGCCCCCACATCCACACACCACTCCTTCCTGGCTCCCCTCCTATGAGTCTGGCTGCTACTCCCCAGGCCCCTTTCCATCAGTTTCTCTGCCAATCGGGCAACAGATTCTTGTCCTGTCCGTTCCCTGTCCAGCTGAGATCACAGATTCGGTCACCACTTGTAGGGCCGAAGAATTCCCAAATCCCTATCTATGGCTCAAATGCCTTTTATGCCCCCAGTGTGGCAAAATACATTTCACCTAAATTTACCGTCAGAACCATTTTCGGGTTTTGCTTAAGTGTACATTTCAGCGGCATGAAGCGCATTCGCCCTGTGGTGCAAACATCACCGCCATCTGTCTCCAGAACTCTTCCCTCTTGCAAAATTGGAACTCTGTATCTGTTGAACAATAACCCCGCCGGCCCAGCCTGTCCTCCTTCCCCCGGATCCTGGCAACCGCTGTTCTAATTTCTGTCTCTGTGAGTTTGACACCTCATGTTAAGTGGAACCACATAGTGTTGGTCCTTTGGTGACGTGCTTATTTCACTCAGCATAACGTCCCCCGGGTTCATCTATGTTGTAGCAGGCGGCAGAATTTCCTTCCTTTTCAAGGCTGAGCTGTGTACATATACAAATAGACGTGCTGCGTTTTGTGGATCCGTTCGTCCGTCCATGGCTACTTGAGTTGCTTCCACTTGTAGGCTATTTGAACAGTACTGCTATGAAGATGAGGGTACATATATCTTTCCAAGACCCTGTTTTCAATTCCTTGGGAGAAACACCCAGCAGTGGAACTGCTGCATCATATGATAATTCTGGGTTTTTTTTGAAATGTTTATTTAGTTTTGAGAGAGAGAGAGCACGCGCAAGCAGGGGAGGGGCAGAGCGAGAGGGAGAGAGAACCCCAGGCTGGCTCTGCAGTGTCAGTGCAGAGCCCGACACGGGGCTTGATCCCTCGAATCGTGACACCATGACCTGAGCCGAAATCAAGAGCCAGAATCAAGAGTCGCTTAACCGACCGAGCCACCCGTGTGATAATTTCATTTTTAACTTTTTGAGAACCCGCCACACTGCTTTCCACCGTTTCGCATTCCCACCAATAGTGCGCAAAAGTCTCAACCTCTCCAATCCTTGCTAACACTTGGCACTTTCTGCTTTTTTGAAATTAGCCACCCTCAAAAAAAAAATTAAAAAAAAAAAGGGGGGCGCCTGGGTGGCTCAGTCGGTTGAGCGTCCGACTTCGGCTCAGGTCACGATCTCACAGTTTGTGGGTTCGAGCCCCGCATCGGGCTCTGTGCTGACAGCTCAGAGCCTGGAACCTGCTTCCGATTCTGTGTCTCCCTCTCTCTCTGCCCCTCCCCCATTCATGCTCTGTCTCTCTCTGTCACAAAAATAAATAAACATTAAAAAAAAAAAGGGGTGCCTGGGTGGCGCAGTCGGTTGAGCGTCCGACTTCAGCCAGGTCACGATCTCGCGGTCTGTGAGTTCGAGCCCCACGTCAGGCTCTGAGCTGATGGCTCGGAGCCTGGAGCCTGCTTCCGATTCCATGTCTCCCTCTCTCTCTGCCCCTCCCCCGTTCATGCTCTGTCTCTCTCTGTCCCAAAAATAAATTAAAAAAACGTTAAAAAAAAAAAAAAAGAAATTAGCCACCCTCAAGGGTGAGGGAGTCCCATCCCTTCTGTCCAGTCTAGAGTTGCATGGCCAGCTGCCCACCGGACGTTTCCATCTGAAGATGCCAAGGAACCTTGAACTCAACTGGTCCAAACCACCAAACCCGATACCCGTTGGAGTTTCCTGTGTTAGCAAACCACTGCCATCCGTCCAGGTGCCAGGGCGGATGCTGGACGGCACTCTTGAGCAACCCGAGCCCCTTGGTATGTCGTGACCCCTCCCTGATCTCCCCCTCGGTCCTAACACTGTCAGCTGAGTTCGGGCCGGGGCTACCTCCTGGCTTCCTGCCCCATTCCCTTTGACTTCCTGTTCCCGCTCCAGCCAGAGGCATCTCTCTCTTTTTAGGCTCCACGCCCAGCGTGGAGCCCAACGCGGGGCTTCAACTCACAGGATTCTGAAATCAAGACCTGAGCTGAGATCAAGAGTCAGACGCTTAACCAACTGAGCCCCCCCAGGTGCCCCCAGAGCTAAGTCTTTAAAATGTCGGTGTGATCCCATCCTCCCCTGTTTCAAATCCTTCCGGGGGTGGGGGGGGGGACCACCCAGAGTCTGGATAGAGCTGACCATTAACACGAGGCAACGAGCAGAGGAGATGCAGGTGGCCGGGTACAGACCAACGCCCCTGAGAAACGCAGGCTGTGCGGGTGGCCGGGGCGCGTGTCGTACAAAGAGGGGCAGAGACCAGGCCGGGCACGTTTGCCGATGGACTCTCGGCAGAAACACCATCGGGCCGTCCTGGCCAGGGCTATTACGTAAGACCGATTAGGGGTGACCCAGGAGCACCAGCAGTCCAACCTAAGGAGCAAACGGCTGATGACAAGATGAATGCATCACCGTCCCAGAGTACGCACCCCTGAGTCACGGGGTGGCTCAGCCGTCCCCCAAGTGGGTCTTTGTCATGCGTTCGTTGGATTGAACTGACAAGAAGCATTAACACACAAAAAAACAGATCGATACCACTGATAAAATATCTCATATACATTAAACAGTAATAAGGTTATGCAACGAGATTGTGGCGCTTTGGGCATCCGTCAGAGGCTGAGGGAGATCCGTGTGCGGTCTGGGGATAACGAGTCTCCTGAAACTGGGAACCACTCTCTGACGATCGAGGTCAGAAGAGGCAAGGAACAGAAGCAGGAGGCGTGGGGGCAAGAGAGGAGAGGTTGAAAGGGGTCAGACCGTGAGCGTCTGGCAGAGAAGTTCACCAGTGGGGATGGGGACTCTGTTTCTCCTACACGGGTGAAGCCCTTCCCTCAGCGTTCCGTCGGTGACAAAGGCTCTCAACAACAGGGGACGGAGTCCTGGATGTCACATGTGGCCGCAGACCTCTACGCTAGTCCGTAGAAACGAATCCCCAGCGTCGGGTAAGATGGTCTGGCTTCTGGCCTGTGTTCCTCCTGTCGCCAGGGCGCGGCGGGCAAGAGCCCCTGGCTGGGGGTCCCGGACACCGGGTTTGGCCACTGGCCGTTCACAAAGTCAAAGGCAGAGAGATGGATGGTGGGGACACAGGAAAGGAATTTATTCCAATGAGGCCACCACTGGGAAGACAACGGACTAGCGTCTCAAAGGCCGTCTCCAAAGCGCTGAAAATACTTCCGGGTTCACGTAAGGCGAGTGTGGGACAAAGGTCGGTGGGCCCGCGCAGGTGGGCAGCGAAGGTCAGGTGGATCGTTGCCTTGGGGTCAGGCGCGCGGGCTCCTGCGGCTCAGGGCGGTCCCCATGGCGCGACGGGGGTACTTTTAGTTCCCATGGGGGTTGCTTGGCCTGTCGGGTGCTCGCCTGAGTTAAGACAGAAGCTGGAAGGGAGAATGCAATCGGTTAGAAAGTACAGACTGAGGTCAAAACGGAGGTGCTTACAATCCCTTCCCTCCTGGCACTGTGTCCCCTAAATTGACCTTCAGCTTCCTGCGTCCCTCACTAGGTCATGGTTCACCTGCCTCAACCCCCTTCCTGCCACCACCAAGTCCGCTCTTTCCTTACCCGGGGAGGCGGGGGCAGTCCTGTCGCTCACATCTTCCGGGGAAGGCCTTGAGCCTTGCAGAACGAGGCTTGCCCTCTCCGGCCACGCTCACCCTAACCCCCCGGTGCCTAGACCCGAACCCACCTTCTGACTCAGGCGAGGGGCTCCCCGCCTGGGCGTTGCCCATCGCCCCCTGACCTGACGGGGAAGGCTCGCACGGACACGGTCCGGATGCCCAGGAAGGGTGCAAGGCCGGGAGGGGGGACAACCGAGCCTGGTAAAACCACGGGCAGCCAGAAATAAAGAGGCTGTAACCACGCAGCTACTGGGCAGCCCCAGGCCTTGGAAGCCACACTCTCCACGGAGGCAGCTCAGAAAGGCTGGGGACGGAGGTCTTTTCTGGGAATTGGGACCCTGGGGGGAAACCGGCCACAGGGAGTCAAAAGGCTGCGGGGGGGTGGGGGGGGGGGGGGTGGGGGGGTGGCTTCAGGTCCCTGAAAAAGAAGTGGCCCGCTCCTTTTTCGTGTGCTGCCACCTACTGGTGGCTTTCACGACTGCAGAGCCGCACGGCCTGGAGCGGTGATGCACCAAGGTTGTCTCACATACCCGGATGTGGGCACAAGAGAAGGTCCCCGACCTGGATGAGATGGCAGTTCTGGGTGGCGGGGACAGTCACAGGTGGTTTGTTGTAGGTGCGAGCGACAGAGGGACACGCGCCCGCCAGAATCCCGGGGTTGCTCTCCATCTGCACTCCCTAATCAAGTCCTCCAAGGACAAAACACTCCCTAGATCCCCCCTCCCCCCGCTTCTCCCCACTTCATCCAAATCTCCCTTTGCCCTGCCCTCCTGCCTAAATATTCGCTTTTTTTTTAATTTAAGTTTTTAAAATGTTTATTTATTTTTGAGGGAGAGAGAGAAAGAGAGAGCCAGAGACACAGAATCCGAGGCAGGCTCCAGGCTCCAAGCTGTCAGCACAGAGCCCCACTCGGGGCTCGAACTCATGAGCTGTGAGATCATGACCTGAGCGGAAGTCAGACGCTTAACCTACTGCGCCACCCAGGCGCCCCTAGATGTTCACTTTCTTTCCCTCAATGCCCTTCCCTCAGTCATCCACTGCAGCCTGCTTAAAATCAGCTAGGATTGTATGCTTGCTCTGAGAATCCAGACCAAGCTCCCTCCCATGACCGAGGGCCCAGCACGGTGCGGTGGCCTCCGAAGACAGACAGGTGACCTCCCCCGTCCGCCTCTTGCAGATGGCACTGGAACATTACCTCTTTAGAGAAACTGGCCCCCACCTGCAGGTAACATGGCCTCCTGCTGTCTGCTCTAGCATGTACATTTCCCTTCTGGCAAATATCACGGTTTCATTACATACGTGTGCGAGAGGCCCCGTGAGTCCTCCCCTCAAGCCTGCAAGTGCAACGCGGTACCACCGGCGCCTCCCATGGTACCTGCCAGTTAGTAAATGCTGAATAAATATTTATGGGATGCATTTGAACGGGCCTGTGGACTTCTTACGTGGGAGGAGGGAACGATTTGGCTAACTCCGCGAGCATACAGGGTCAGGTTTTCCCCTGCCACTTGGTGAGAGGGTTTAACCACGGTGGCATCCCCCTCCCCCGAGGCTTCCTGTAAGACTCAACATTGTTCCATCCAGAATGGATGGTCCCCAGGGTGGGTGACTGGTGGAGGGAGGGTGAGACCCAGGGGTGTGACAGTAGGGAAAGGTAGTGGAGAGAGACCATTAAAGTCAGAAGGCCTCTGGACTGATTACCCCTAAAGTATGTGAAGCGCACGCGTAACTTTCTCTGGGCCTCAGAGTGAATGATGCCGTGTACACATTGAGGGGAGGGTCCTGGGCACCTACTGGGCAACATACCCTGGGGCTCTGGCTGGTTAGATTCACTCATTCTGCAACCTTTACTGAATTCCTGTCGTCCAGGAGGTTATACCCACTGTGGCCTCCAGAGGGCACCCTGGAGGCGCTTCTGGGCCGCTTGCCCCGTGCTCAGGGGCTGATCGACTTCCAGGGTCAGTGGAACCGGATGTGATTATGAAGCAGGCTGGGTTGGGGAGTGTGGGAGAGTTGCCCGGGTGTGGTTTCTGCGGTAGTGAGGTGGGGTCGATTAGCCACATAGTTGGCGAAACATAGAGACAAAGGCCCTCGCGGGGGCCATTTGTCTAATCGCCCGGCATCTATTTCCCTTCCACTGGAGGTAGCACCCCAGCTTTTTTTTTTTAAGTTTATTTATTTATTTTGAGAGAGACAGAGACAGTGCAAGCAGGGGAGGGGCAGAGGGAGAGGGAGAGAATCCCAAGGGGGCTCCACACTGCTGACACAGAGCCAGACACGGGGCTCGAACCCATGAAACTTTGAGATCGTGACTTGGGCCAAAATCAAGAGTGGGCCCCCCAACCGACTGAGCCACCCAGGCGCCCCAGCACCCCAGCTTTTGTTTGTGGAGTTGAGCTTCTCGCCCTGTGTGCCCTCTGGGTGCGACAGTAAATCAAAGGACTTTTCCACAAGCCAAGAGGTGGACCCATGAGCCAGACAGGGCCACTCAGACTCTCCTGACACTGTGAATTTTGGACAGACCCATGCATCCTCAGAGATCACGCTGAGCGCACACCCATCTCCCCAGTAACTCTCCAACGGAACAGTTGACCAGTTGCCGTTGGCTCCTATCCCATTTCAAGACTGGATCTCCAGCCTCCTGTCCTCTCTGTGAGCTACCTGAAAGCCCTTGAACCAAGGTCTCCATTTGTTGGATTAGCTAGATAGAGTTGGTTCGTTGCTTACAACCAAGGAACCGTGACACATCATCGTCTCGTTCCTAACTTTTGTTTGGCCAACTACAGATGGTGGGCAGTCTAGTACAAGGCTAGAGGAGTACAGTCTAGTACAAGGCTAGTGGCTGCCCGAGGATGGGGTGGCTGGGAGCTCCTGAAATATACGCCGTCATAGTGCTTGGGGGCTAACCAGGTTGGCGCTAGTCAGTAAGGCTAGAGGGGATGGCCTGGAAGTTAAGTTCACTCTCTGGCTGAAGGCATCTCCTCCCGGTGGGAATGAGCCAGGAAGGGGGAACATGAGAGCAAGTCCTCCTCCTCTGCTGGACAAATCATTCATTCTCAACGTAAGCCGGGATGACACAGGAGGTGGTGGGTACTTGGCCGTGCTGGGGACAGGAGTTTGAAGCAGACAAAAAGTAGGAGTCCTCGAAGAAATGGCTCTCCCTGTATGGGGAGCGGGGGTGGTGGGTGATAACACTAAGCTCTTGACATGCTCCTTCCTGAGAGATGGATGGGGAAGGGCTTAGGAGTCACAGGGGCAATTGGCTGTATCCATTTCCAGCCAGGTGGCCCTGGGTCTTCTGAAAGCCTGCTCTGTCCAATCAAAGGTAGCTTCACAATGTCCTGGGTCCATAAATGCAGGACCCTCCCCTCCCCTCTCCTCCTACCAGCCCTTGGGGCTCCAGCAGCCCGTGGGACCTGGCCCTGGCGCCGAGGCCTGGGGACCAGGGTCCGGAAGCAGGCCCATCCTGTCCTCTGCAGTTGGCCAAGGCCGGGGAGCTGGGGCTGGTGCAGCAGGGCCCTGAGAAGGTGTGTTTCAGGGATCTCAGCCGTAGCAACAGAAACCGGTTATAGGCGGTCACAGTGGGAAACAAATGCGCTCAGGGGATGACCCTTGAGTAGCTCGGAGAGTAGATAGGACGGGAAAGGACAGACGTGGAGGAGACAGGAGAGGTGATGGAAGGGCCCTGCTGGTGCCGCCCGTGTGACACACTGGACACTACAGCCGACTCGGTGACGCTGGAGCTGGGGGTGGCTGTCACAACCAGGAAGGACCCCTTGCTTCATTGTCTCACGAACTCCAAATCCCGGCCCTAGGGTGTGCTGCAGATTGGCTGGGTCTAAAAGAGAAAACCATACGTCCAGGATGACCCCCTCCCACCTCCATTCTATCGCATTCTTCAACTTTTCATTTACCATTGGAATTCCCTCCTACACATGTTTAAAAGAAGAAATCTTGACCGCCCTCTGTCCTGGAGGCTGTGGCACCCACCCAGATGCCCCTCGCAGCGGCTGAGTGCCCATGGCTAACAGTCCACGGCTGCTCTGTGGCCTCCCCTGGCCTGGGGTGTGCCCCTGCCAGGAGGAAAGTTATAAACCCTCTTCCCCCAGGAGGAAGGGGTGGCTCCCACCACTGATGACAAGGACGGGGGTCCAAAAGTGGGCCCGGACCTCAAGACAGCTTATGTCCCAGAACCCTCCTCCATCAGCCTTTACCCGAGACCACACCTTCACCTGAGTTAGGCCTTCCCCGAGACCTTATCTTCACCCGAGTTAGACCGTCCCTGATTCACACACTTCACCTGAGTTAGACCTTCCCTGAGACCCTGCCTTCCCCTGAATTAGAACTCACCTGAGCCCTTCCACCTGAGTTAGACGTACCTGAGACCCTCCCCCCCCATCTTCCTCCTGGTTGGACCTTACCTGAGACCACACGCTCTGCCTGCCTTAGACTACACCTGAGATCCCATCGTCACCTGCGTTATACCTTACCTGAACCCTATCTTGACGTGAATTAGACCTCACCTGAGACCCTACCTTCACCTCAGTTAGACCTTACCTGAGACCACACCCTTCACCTGACTTAGACTTTGCCTACGATCGCATTCTTTACCTGAGTTAGACTTTACTGAGATACTACCTTCACCTAAGTTAGACATTACCTGAGATTACATTTCTCACCTGACTTAGGCTTCACCTAAGATCTCACTCATTCTTCACCTCACTTAGACTTTACATGAGACCACGCCCTTCACCTGACTTAGATTTACCTAAGATCACATTCTTCACCTCAGTTAGACATACCTGAGGTCCTATCTTTACCAAAGCTAGACCGTACCTGAGATCGCATGTTCACCTGAGTTAAACCTTGCCTGAGACCCCAATGTCACCTGAGACCTTAGCTGGGACCCTACCTTCATCTGAGTTGGCCCTTATCTGAGACCCAACCTTCACCTGAGTTAGACGTTACTTGAGACCACACCCTTCACTTGAGTTAGAGCTTACCTGAGACCACACACTTCACCTAAGTTAAACCGTACCTGAGACCCCGTTTCACCTGAGGTAGACCTATCTGAGTCAAGTCTGTACTTGAAACTACATTCTTCGACTTAATTAGACCTTAGATCCCAACTTCACCTGATGTAGACCCTGCCTGAGACCCCATCTTTACCTGAGTTAGACCTTGCCTGAGAACACACTCCACCTGAGTTAGACTTTACCTGACGTCACACTCTTTACATGACTTAGACTTTATCTAAGATCACATTCTTCACCTGAGTCAGACCTTACCTGAAATCTCATCTTCACCTGAGTCAGACCTTACCTGAGACCACCCCATAACCTCACTTAGACTTTACCTATGATCGCATTCATCACCTGAGTTAGACTTTACCTGAGATCCTATCTTCATCTGTATTATACTTTACCTAAGATCGCATTTTTTCATCTGAGTTAGACCTTACCTGAGACTCCATCTTGACCTGAGTTATACCTGACCTGAGACCCACATCTCAGAAGGCTTGGAAAAGTGGATGAAGACAGGGAAGTCAAAGGGTCCATTGTGGATTACATGGCATTTTAATATGCCCATTAGACAAGCACATGGAGGGGCTGAGCAGGTAGTTTGATATGAGTTAGATTTTGGAGCTTAGGAGAAATGGCTGGATGCTAGCCTGGGTGACATGACTGGGCAGAAGAGGTCCCGGGGCTCAGAGCTGGTGACAGTGTCTGATCCAGGCAGAACACTGAGGGAAGCCCCTGTGCTTGATTTCTGGAATATTTTTATTATAATATAAAATATATTATATATAATATATATTATATATATTTATTATATATTATTAATTATTAATATATATTAATATATATTTATTTATATAAATAAATTTATATACTATATACTATATATTATATATAATTGTATATATTATATATAATTATATATATAATATATATAATTTATTTATATAAATAATATATAATTATATATATATATAATTTATATATATATATTTTTATATATTTTTATATATTTTATAAATATATAATATATTTATTTATATATATTATTTATATATTTATATATAATATATAGTTTATACTCTCCTGGCAGAGTAGTAGGAGAACCCTAAGCTTGCTTCACCCCTCAAATCCAGCTAGGTAAATATCAAGTCATTCTGAACACCTAAGAAACTGATCTGAGGACTGGCAGAACAAACTCCACAACCAGAGGGAGAGAAGAGGCCACGCTGTGGAAGGTAGGAGGTGCCGAGAAATGGGTTGTGGGTGCTGTGGAAGGGAGGAAGCCCTAGTCATGGAGAGAGGGGAGTACACAGGGATATACACAGGGAAAACACTTCCCCAAAGCCATTGACTGGGAAAATGAGAGGGGCTGATTATCATGAGTTTTTCAACCAGCAGGGCTCAAAGTCCAGTGTTTTATTTACTTATTTATTTTTAAATTTTGTAATTTTTATTTATTTTTGAGAGAGAGAGAGTGCTAGCAGGGGAGGAGCAGAGAGAAGGAGACACAGAATCTGAAGCTGGCTCGAGGCTCCTAGCTGTCAACACAGAGTCCAACATGGGCCTCGAACTGCAAGATCATGACCTTAGCTGAAGTCAGATGCTCAACTGACTAAGCCACCCAGGCGCCCCTTAAAGACTGGAGTTTTAGAGGTCCACAATGCAGTTGGTGTGGAGCCTGGAGGGTGCTGCAGTGCTCCTGTGGAGGAGGGTGGAGGCCCAGGAGCAGACAGGATCTGAAGATCTCCCAGGAAGCATGGTGAGAGATGTTTCCCCGTTCTTGGAGTGCTTTGGGAGAGGTGGAACTGCCTCTCAGGGGACAGAAGAACCAGTGGGCGCCATTGTGCTGCCCTGCCCCTTAGCATCAGTGCAGAGACACCTGTTGAGGGTGGCTAACCTGGACACCAGTTTTTTGCTGTGCTTTATCCAAGCCCCACACTCCTGGTTCAACTGTCCTTCTGGGACAAATCTTCACCAGTCCCAGAATGGTGAGACCCTGCCCAGAGGACCCGGGTCCCAGTCATAGCATATCCCTGAAGTTTGGAGTTTTGAAACTCAGCAGGCCTGGCTGGAATAAAACACAGGTGCACTGTGCTGCCAGGCAGGCAGATAGCCCAGACACAGACAAGGTGAAGATAGGGATCTGAGGGACACCTGGAACACACAAGAGGAGAATGTTTGCTCTTCTGTGAGGGCTTCCTGAACAGTGGCAGGCATGAACTCCCTTCTCCCAGGACAAGGGAGATGGCGGGCGCCATTTTTCTCCCCCACTCCTCAGCATAAACTACCTTCAGTAAGCAGCCCAGTACCAACAATGGCGGTCTAAACCACTTACACCAAGCCCCAGCCCCCTGTGCTCTGCAAGTGCTGCTTTTCTCAGGCAAGTGTGCCTGAGAACGAGAGCACCAGGCCCCTCCCCCTGAAGACCAGCACAAACCCCACCACACAAACCATGCCTACTGACCAGACTGCTGCAAAGCTTCAGCTCTAGTGGAAACAGCATCAGGTCTCTTTTCACAAGCAGACCAGAGCGCACCCTAGTTAAAACTCACCACACTCTGGCCAAGGTCCAAACACTCCCCACTACAGGCAAGGAGAAATTCTGCAGAGGACTGATTTGAGAGAGAGAGCAGCCAAAACACAGCAGTGGAGTGCATGCAGCATACACCAGAGACACTTCCTCAAGTGCCAGGCCTTGGACAGTAGATGACCTCTTCTTAAGATAGCCATTACTCTCAGGAACAGGAACAACAGGCCTTTCCTCACACAGAGAAGAAGACAGAGACCTAAGACAAAATGCCAAGATGGAGGAATTCATCCCCCCAAAAAGAGCAAGAAAAGGTCATGGACAGGGATCTGATCGAAACAGATATAAGTAATATGCCTGATCCAGAAATTAAAACAATCTCAAGGATACTAGCCAGGCTTGAGAAAAGCATAGGAGACACCAGGGAGTCCTTTATCCCAGAGATAAAAGGCCTACAAATTAGGCCAAAATAAAAAATGCTACAACTGAATTGTGAAACCAACTGGATGTAATGACCACAAGGATGGGAGAAGCAGAGGAATGAATCAGTGATATAGAAGATAAAATTACAGAAATAATGAAGCTGAAAAGAAGAGGGAAAGAAAAATATTGGATCATGAATATGGATTTAGGGAACTCAGTGACTCCATAAAGTATAACATTCATATCACAGGAGTCTCAGAAGAAGAGAGGAAAAAGGGGAGGAAGGTTTATTTGAGGAAATTATAGCCAAAAACTTACCTAAACTGTGGAAGGAAACAGATATCCAAATCCAGGAGGCATAGAGAATTCCGATCATAATCAACAAAAGTGGGCCAACACCAAGACATATTATGGTAAAATTTGCAAAATATAGATAAAGAAAAAATCCTAAAAGCAGCAAGAGAAAAGAAGTCCCTAACTTACAAGGGAAAACAAATAAGGTTAGCAGCAGATTTCTCCACAGAAACTTGGCAGACCAGAAGGAAGTGGCATACTATATTCAACATGCTGAGTGGAAAAAAATATGCAGCCAAGAGTACTCTATCCAGCAAGACTGTCACTCAGAATAGAAGGAAAGATAAAGAATTTCCCAGACAAACAAAAACTAAAGGAGTTTGTGACCACAAAACTAGCCCTACAAGAAACATTAAAGGGGACTCTTTTGAGTAAGAAAGACCAAAAGTGACAAAGACCAGAAGGGAACAGAGAAGCCTCCAGCAATAATGACAAAAAAAGTAATACGATGGCACTAAATTCATATTTATCAATAATTAGTCTGAATGTAAAAGGACTAAATATTCCAATCAAAAGACATGTAGTGTCAGAATGGATTAAAAAAAATGAGACCCACCTAAATGCTGCCTACAAGAGACTCGTTTTAGAGCTAAAGACACCTGCAGATTGAAAGTGAGGGGATGGAGAAAAATTTATCATGCTACTGGACATCAAAAGAAAGCCAGAATAGCCATACTTATATCAGATGAACTAGATTTTAAAACAAAGACTGTAACAAGAGATGAAGAAGGGCATTATATCATAATTAAGGGGTCTATCCACCAAGAAGATCTAACAATTATAGCTATTTATGCTCCCAACTTGATAGCACCCTAATACATAAATCAATTAATCACAAACATAAAGAAACGCCTTGATAATAATACAATAATAGTAGGGGACTTTCACACCCCACTTACAATAATGGACAGATCATCTGAGCAGAAGATCAACAAGGAAACAATGGCTTTGAATGACACACTGGACCAGACAGACTTAACAGATATATCCAGAACATTTCATCCTAAAGCAGCAGAGGGGCTCCTGGGTGGCTCAGCTGATTAAGCATCTGACATCAGCACAGGTCATGGTCTCACAGTTCATGAGTTCAAGGCCTGCATTGGGCCCTCTACTCTCAGCACAGAGCCCAATTCAGATCATCTGTCACCCTGTCTCTCTGCCTCTCCCCCATGTGTGCTCGCCTCTCTCTCTCTCTCTCTCTGAAAAGTAATCATTAAAAAAAAAAAAGAAAAAAAAAAGCAGCAGAATACATATTCTTCTCAGGTGCACACGGAACATTCTCCAGAATAAATCACATACTGGGTCACAATTCAGCCCTCCACAAGTAGAAAAAGATAGAGATCATACCATGCATATTTTCAGACCACAACACTGTGAAACTTGAAATCAGCCATAAGAAAAAACTTACAAAGACCACAAATACTGGGGGTTAAAGGACATCCTACTGAAGAATGAAAGGGTTAACCAAGAAATTAAAAAGGAAATTAAAAAATACATGGAAGCCAATGAGATGAAAACACGCGACAGTCCAAAACCGTTGGGATGCAGCACAAAGGCAGTCATAAGACAGAAGTATATAGCAATCCTTCCTAAAGAAGGAAGAAAGCTCTCAAATACACAACCTAACCTTACACCTAAAGAAGCTGGAAAGAGGACAGCACAGCAAATAAAGCCCAAAAGCCAGCAGAAGAAGGGCAACAATAAAGATTAGAACAGAAATCAATGATACTGAAATTAAAAAACAAACAAAAAAAACAAACAAACATAGAACAGACCAAAGAAACTAGGAGCCGGTTCTTTGACAGGATTAACAAAATTGATAAATCCCCAGTCAGATTTATCAAAAAGAGAAAGGAAATGACCCGAATAAATAAAATCACAAATGGAAGAGGAGAGACCATAACCAACACATCAGAGATACAAACAATAATAATAGAATATTATGAGCGGGGGCACCTGGGTGGCTTATTCAGATAAGCGTCTGACTTTGGCTCAAGTCATGATCTTGCAGTTTGTGAGTTCGAGCCCCGTGTCGGGCTCTCTGCTGACAGCTCGGAGCTTGGAGCCTGCTTCAGAGTCTGTGTCTCCCTCTCTCTCTGCCCCTCTCCCGCTTGCACTCTATCTCTCTCAAAAATAAATAAACATGAAAAAAATTTAAGAGAATATTATGAGCAATTATATGCCAACAAACTGGGAAACCTGGAAGAAATGGATAAATTCCTAGAATCACATAAACTACCAAAACTGAAACAGGAAGAAATAAAAAATGTGATCAGACTCATAACCAATAAAGAAATTGAATCAGTAATCAAAAATCTCCCAACAAGCAAGAGTCCAGGGCTAGATGGCTTTTCAGGGGAATTCTACCAAACATTTTAAAAAGAGTTAATGCGTATTTTTTTTTGAAGCTATTCCCAAAAATAGAAATGGAAGGAAAGCTTCCAAACTCACTCGCTGAGGCTAGCATTACCTTGATTCCAAAACCAAAGACCCCACTAAAAAGAATTACAGACCGATTTCCCCTGATGACCATGGATGCAAAAATTCTCAACAAGATACTAGCAAATCAAAGCCGTTAAAAGAATTGTTTACCACGATTAGGTGGGATTTCTTCCTGGGCTGCAGGGGTGCTTCAATATCCACAAATCAATCAGTGTAATACGCCACATTAGTAAAGAAAGCACAAGAACCACATGATCCTCTCAATAGAGGCAGAGAAAGCACTGGACAAAATAGAGCATCCTGTCTTGACAAGACCCCTCGAGAACATAGGGATAGAGGGAACACACCTCAACATCATGAAGGCTATATACGAAAGACCCACAGCCAGTCTTATCAATTGGAAAAACCGAGAGCTTTCCCCCGTAAGGTCAGGAACACGGCACAGGGATGTGCACCCTCACCACTGCTGTTCAACATAATACTGGAAGTCCTAGCCTCAGCAATCAGACAACAAAAAGAAATAAAGGGCATACAAATTGGCAAGGGAGAAGTCGAACTTTCACTCTTAACAGGTGACATGGTACTCTATATGGAAAACTCGAAAGACTCCACCAAAAAACTGCTAGAACCGAAACACGAATTCAGCAAAATCACAGGATGTGAAATCAACGTGCAGAAATCGGTTGCATTTCTCTACACCAACAGTGAGGCAGCAGAAAGAAGAATTTACCCCATTTACAACTTCACCAAAAACCACAGGATAGGAATAAACCTAGCCAAAGTAGTAAAAGATCTGTACACTGAAAACTATAGAAAACTTATCAAAGAAATTGAAAAAGGCATAAAGAAATGGAAAAACATTCCATGCTCATGGATTGGAAGAACAAGCATTGTTAAAAATGTCTATACTACATTCTACGCGTTTAATGCAATCCTCATCAAAATACCACCAGCATTGTTCACAGAGCTAGAACAAGCAATCCGAAAATTTCTGTGTAACCACGGAAGACCCTAAATACCCAAAGCAATCCTGAAAAAGAAAAGCAAAGTTGGAGGCATCACAATTCTGGACTTCAAGCTATATTATTAAGCTGTAGTCATCAAGACAGTATGGTAATGGCACAAAAATAGACACATAGATCAATGGAAATAGACCCACAACTATATGGCCAGCTAATCTTTGACAAAGCAGAAAAGAATATCCAATGGAAAAAAGGTAGTCTTTTCAGCAAACGGTGTTGGGAGAACTGGACAGCAACATGCAGAAGAACAACACTGGACCATATTCTTACACCATACACAAAAATAAATTCACAATGGATTAAAGGTCTAAATGTGAACCAGGAAACCATCAAAATCCTGAAGGAGAACACAGGCAGTAACCTCTGTGACCTTGGCCTGAGCAACTTTTTACTAGACACGTTGCTGGAGGCAAGGGAAACAAAACTAAAAACGAACTATTGGGACTTCATCAAGATAAAAAGCTTCTGCACAGCAAAGGGAACAATCAACAAAACTAAAAAGCAGCCTAAGAAATCAGAAAAAATATTTGCAAATAATATATCTGACAAAAGGTTAGTATCCAAAATCTATAAAGAACTTATCAAACTCAACACCCAAAAACCAAATAATCCGGTTAAAAAATGAGCAGAAGTCATGAATAGGCATTTCTCCAAAGAAGACATCCAGATGGCCAACAGATACGCGAAAAGATGCTCAACATCACTCATCATCAGGGAAATACAAATCAAAACTACAACGAGATATCACCTCACACCTCTGAGAATGGCTAAAATTAACAGCACAGGAAGTTGACAGGGACAACACAGGTGTTGACAAGGATGTGGAGAAAGGGAAACCTTGTACTCTTGGTGGGAATGCAAACTGGTGCAGTCACTCTGGAAAACAGTATGGAGGTTCCTCATAAAGTCAAAAATAGAACTACCCTGTGATTCATTAATTGCACTACCAGGTGTTTACCTAAAGGATACGAAAATACTGATTCAAAGGGACACATGCACCCCAATGCTTATAGCAGAATTATCAACAATAGCCAAATTACAGAAAGGGCCAAACTGTCCATCGACCAATGAATGGATAAGGAAGATGTGGTATATACATACAATGGAATATCACTCAGCCATCAAAAAGAATGAAATCTTGCCATTTGCAATGACATGGATGGAGCTAGAGTATATTATGCTAAGCAAAGTAAGTTAGAGAAAGGCAAATACCATACGATTTCAGTCATATGGAATTTGAGAAACAAAACAGATTAACGTTGGGGGGGGAGGCAAACCATAAAACAGACTCTTAACTATAAAGAACAAACTGAAGGTTGATGGAGGGAGGTGGGGAGGGATGGGCTGGATGGGAGATGGGTATTAAGGAGGGCATTGTTGTGATGAGCACTGAGTATTTTATGTAAGTGATGAATCACTGAATTCTACTCCTGAAACCAATATTACACTCTAGGCTAACTGGAATTTAAATAAAATCTTGAAACAAAACAATACAAAACAATAATATAGTTTTGAGGAAATTTCAGTGGGTCTACAATTTCCATGCAACCCAATGAGTTTAAACCACAATTTTTTCTGTTACACCACTTGGTTCGGACCACAGAGCACAAGGTTAGCACATGGGTCACTGTGAAAAGGCAAAACTGTGAGGTCTAGGCATGTATCGAGCTTAGAGTTTGGCTTACTTGAGATAATAGTAGATTCAGTAGGGAAATGAATTGCCTACTTGTATGTGAGACCGTCACTCCTAAATACTATCTTGTAACCACACTATTGATAGGTAGTCTTGGAAGTTATACTCCCAAGCAGTGTCTGAAGTGCCTACCATGTAGTAACTGTTCAATATGTAAATTTTGAAAGAGTGAGAATTATTTTATGATGCTGATTAAGAACAGATCCCGGGGGCGCCTGGGTGGCGCAGTCGGTTAAGGGTCCGACTTCAGCCAGGTCACGATCTCACGGTCCGTGAGTTCGAGCCCCGCATCGGGCTCTGGGCTGATGGCTCAGAGCCTGGAGCCTGTTTCCGATTCTGTGTCTCCCTCTCTCTCTGCCCCTCCCCCGTTCATGCTCTGTCTCTCTCTGTCCCAAAAATAAATAAACGTTGGAAAAAAAAAAAAAAAAGAACAGATCCCGATACTTTAGTTAGAAGTAGGCCACTTGACTGACTAAAAATCTAATGCGCCAAGAAGGGCCAAGGGAATGTTTGTAGCAGAGCACACATGATTTTAGAGAATAGTTCTGAGTCCATTACAGCACAGCACAAACAGGTGACTGAAGTCCAAAGTCTCATGCCGTGAAACATGGTCACGATAACTTTTGCTCAGAATTTTTTTACGTAAGCATTAACCAATGCCCCCAAACAACCATTACGAGGTCTCAATAAAGTAGCCATAGAATGTCTACCGCCAAGAAAATCAGTTGGCTGTATCTATCTGGATGAATTTCTAGACTCTGTTTCCTTGGTCTGTATATGTTATCCTGTACCAGTACCATGCTGTTTTCGTGAGTATAGCTTTGTATACGGAATATTAAAGTCTGTTTTGTTGGTCAGCTCTTTGCAGATGGGGTTGGTCTTTGTTTTATTTGTTTGGTTGGTTTTTTGTTTGTTTTAGGCCTTTCCAGTAGGGCTAATTCAGCCCTTCTACTGAGACAGTGACCCTTCAGGGGTCTTTACTCAGTACCCCGGGTGTTCAAAAGGGCCTTCCACCCTGCAGGCTAAGAACTCAGGTTTCCCAAACCGTATCTCAGCTTTGGGAACTTTCAGCCTATAGATTCCCACCAGTTCTTTCCAGGCTCTAGGGTGTTTCACCCTTACACACCCAGATTGGTACCCAGGCAAAGTCTCAAGGGGATCCTTATTTCGGGAGCACTTTTTTTTTTTTCCAATTCACCTGCTTTCTTTATTATTTTTTAATTTTTTTTAACGTTTATTTATTTTTGAGAGAGAGAGAGACAGAGCATGAACGGGGGAGGGTCAGAGAGAGGGAGACACAGAATCTGAAACAGGCTCCAGGCTCTGAGCTGTCAGCACAGAGCCTGACGCGGGGCTTGAACTCACGGACCGCAAGATCATGACCTGGGCCGAAGTCGGATGCTTAACCGACTGAGCCACCCAGGTGCCCCTCATCTGCTTTCATTAAAAAAAAATTTTTTAATATTTATTATTTTTGAGAGAGAGAGAGAGAGAGAGAGAGAGAGAGAGAATGAATCAGGGAGGGGCAGAGAGAGAGGGAGACATAGAATCCAAAGCAGGTTCCAGGCTCTAAGCTGTCAGCACAGAGCCTGATACGAGGCTCGAACCCTCGAACCACGAGATCATGGCCTGAGCCAAAATTGGACACTTAACCGACTGAGCCACCCAGGCGCCCCTTGGGAGCACTTTCTTTATGTAGCTTCCTCCTCTTCGATATGCTGTCCCACAAACTGCAAATTGCCTTACCGCCGTCCCCAACCCCCAATCTTTGCCTCTTCATCTCGGCAAGGTCTCTTCGATTCTGCTTGGGCTCCCATTCCCTGACCAGTGGTGTAAAAATCGCCTCCAGGCAGAAAGCTGGGGTGATGTAGGGCTCACCTCATTTGTTTCCATCACCTCAGGGACCATATGCTCCGTGGCCGAGTGTCCCCGTATCTGAGCACAGTCACTTTACATATTTTGTCCTTGTCTTCTGGTTCTTTGTGCCAGAAGAGCAAGTTCTACTTCGATGACTCCTTTGCTGCCCGAACAGAAGTGACTGGTTTGCTTTCTAGTCCAAGTCAACACATGCTCGATGTAAAACATCTGTGTTCCGAGGGTCGTTTTGTGTGCCAAGGGCCACGACAGCATAAAAAAAAAAGAAAAAAGAAAAACGAAAACAAACAACATCCCCAGAGTTACAGGAGACGCCAAGTGCACCTTCTGGGTGAGGAGAGAGGCTGGGAAGGCTTTCAGAAGACGCCGGATGGAGTGTTCAAGCATCTCAAACTTTCCAAGGCCGAATCAGTCTCCTGATCTTCTCCCCAAAACCTACTCCTCCAGGCCTTCCCTGCCTTCCTTAGTTCCTGGCAGCCCCGTCCTTAGAGCTGCTCAGACCAAAAGCCTGGACACCATCCTTGTCACCTTTCTTTCTCTTTTACCCCCCATCCGGTTCCCCTTCAAATCCCATCACCCCCGCCTTTAAGCTGCATCCAGAGTGTACCTGGTCCTGCTGCCTCCGCTACTACCGCCCAGGTCTACACCGCTTCTGTCCTCGGAAGCGGGAAGTTTTTTATTCCACTTTGCTCATTGTCCACCCCCTCCCATCACCACCATCCACACCTCTCCGAGGTTAAGTCCTTCAAGGGGCCGGGGGTGGGGGGGAAGTCCTGTCTGGGAGGCACCCGAAACAGTACCTGGCCAAGGTAAGCCTCAGTAAATGTTCCGTGGATAGATGAATGCTGAAGCAGTGGGAGAGGGGAGGTAGTTAGTAGGTGATGGCCATTGCAGGGTGAGGGGAAGGTGTAGATGATCCCTGAAGGGGGCGAGTCTGTGATATGATCTGGAAACTGAAATTAGACGGATGGAGCTGGGATGAAGGGCACGTGGGGATGGGGCCAGGCAGCAGGGCAGTGTGCCGGGGGGGGGGGGGGCGGGTTGAACTTCAGCCTGAAGGAGCGGGGCTGTCACTGAAAGTTTCTAGACTGGGATGGGGTGACAAGGTGGGGAGTGAAATCTGAGCATACCAGGAATGTGGTGGAAGACGTCAGCTTGGAGGTGGAGAGTCTGGACACAAGGAGACAAGGTTCCAAGCTCAGCAGCTCTGGTGATGAATGATGAAGACCTGAATTAAATCAGTGGCAGAGGTGAGATTTTTCAGGGAAGATGGGGGTGGAGTAGGAGGCCTCTAGGCTCACCTCCTTCCATGAACACGACTAGATAACTGTCAAATCATTCTAACTATCCCAGAAATTGATCCGAAGACTGGCCGAACAAACTCCACAACTAAACTCGGAGAGGAGGCCACATCGAAGAAGGTACAAAGTGTGGAGACACGGTTTGGGGGAGAAACAGATCGTGGCTGCTGTGGTACCATGGTCTTGGGTACCACTGTGGGAACCATGGTCTTGGGGAAGGGCCAGAGACAGACTGGCATACAGGGGAGCTGACAGGGAAAATGAACCCCCATAGAAATTGGCTCGGAAAGTGAGAGGGGCTATATTTCCTGAGTTCTTGTAACCAACGGGGGGCTTCAAGCCTAGAGTTTTAAAGGTCAGCGTGTTTGGTTTGGGGAGAGCTTATAGGACATTGGGGATACTCTTGGAGAGAAAGCAGGCAAGCAGCCTGCGGACAGACAGAATGGAAACAGCAATCTGAAGAGCACCTGGGGCACACAGTGAGGAGTTTATTCATTCATCTTGGCACATAGCCCAGAGAGGCAGCATTCACAGAGAGATCTCTCCAGGAACAGAGTAACTGGCCGGCACCATCCTCCTCCCCTGACCCTCAGCATGAGCACAAGGCCACCTTCGGAACCCGTGCGCATGGACACGCCCTACCTTGCTTACACCGAGTCCCCTCCCCCGCACTCTGATGGAGCCGCCCCCTCCAGTCGTGTTTGCCTCAGTCCCGGTGCGGTTGGCCCCACCCCCGGAAGACCATCCCAAACCCCTGCCAGCACCATGACTCCCTACCCAGGAGTTTTGTGAGGCCTCGGTTCTAGTGGCAGCAGCGACGGGTCTCATTTCAGAAGCAGACCAGAGCACACCTCGTTAAAACACGCCGCCATCACACCAGGGACCAAACACTGCCCACAGCAGGCAGAGACAGCCTCCGCAGATGACTGACCTGAAGGATAAAGCGAGCAGGACAAGACAGTAAAGCACACACAGTGCACATTGGAGACAGTCCCAGAAGTGTCAGGCCCCGTAGAAGAGGGGACCCTACGCTACAGGGAACTACAGGACCTCTTCTTCATAAGGCCATTACCCCCAAGAACAGGAAATGTAGCTGACTTTCCTAACACACAGAAACAGGCACTGAGACTTAGACAAGATGAGAAGAAAGAGGAATTTGTCCCAAATGAAAGAACAGGACAAGGCAAAGCCAGAGATCTCAGCAAAACAGATACAAATAACATGTCTGATGGGGAATTTAAAACATTGATCATAAGGATTCTCACTGGACTTGAGACAAGAGTGGAAGATATGAAGGAGACCCTTAATGTAGAGATAAGGAATAACATGGCAGAGATAAGGGGCTCAAATAAACAAAATGAGAAATACACCTGATGGAATGAACACCAGGCCAGAAGAAGCAGAGGAACAAATTAATGGCCTAGAGAACAGGGTAATGGAAAGTAATCAAGCTGAACAAACAGGAGGGAAAAAAAGGGGTGCCTGGGTGGTGGCTCGGTCCATTAAGCATCGGCTTTTGGTTTTGACTCAGGTCATGATCCCATGGTTCATGGGTCTGAGCCCCATATTGGGCTCTGTGGTGACAACGTGGGGTCTGCTTGGGATTCTCTCTTTCCCAATCTCTTTCTGCCCCTCCCCAGCTCACACTCTCTCTCAAAATAAATAAACTTTAAAAAAAGGCAAAATACAGTGATAAAGAAAAAATATTAAAAGCAGCAAGACCAAAGAAGGCAGTTACCTACAAAGGAAACCCCATAAGTCTACCAGTGGACTTTTCAGCAGAAAGTTCCAAACCAGAAGGGAGTGACATGACATATTCAATGTGCTGAATGGGAACAACCCACAGCCAAGAATACTCTATCTAGCAAGGCTGTCAACAGAATAGAAGGAGAGATAAAGAGTTTCCCAGACAAACCAACAAAAACTAAAGGAGTTCATGACCACTAAACCAGCCCTGTAAGAAATATTAAAGAGGACTCTTTGAGTGGAAAGAAAAGACCAAAAATGACGGTATGAAGGTAGCAAACACAAGAGCAGTAAAAATGAATATTTCTGACAAAAATCAGCCAAGGAACTCACAAAATAAAAAGATACAAAATATGACACCGTATACCTAAAACATGGAGGAGAGAGGAGTAATGAATGGGTTCAAACTTGAGCGACTATCAATTTAATATAAACTGCTATATGCAGAAGAGGTTATACACACACCTAATGGTAACCATATATCAAAACCCACTAACAAATATGCAAAGAATAAAGAGAAATAAATCCAAATTTATCAGTAAAGAAAATGAGCAAGCCATCGAAGAGAGAAAGACTAGAAAGGATCAGAAGAAATCTTCAGAAACAACCACAAAACAACTAATAAAATGGCAATAAATACATATCTATCAATAATTACTTTGAGAGGCACCTGGCTGGCACAGTCGGTACAGCATGTGACTCTTGATCTCAGGGATGTAAGTTTGAGCCCCACTTTGGGTGAGAGGTTACTTAAAAATAAAATCTTTTTTCTTTTCTTTTTTTTTTCTTTTTTTTTTTAAAGGGGGTAGTTGCCCCATTTTAAAGGGGGTAGAGATTTTTTTTTTAACGTTTATTTATTTTTGAGACAGAGAGAGACAGAGCATGAACAGGGGAGGGACAGAGAGAGAGGGAGACACAGAATCTGAAACAGGCTCCAGGCTCTGAGCTGTCAGCACAGAACCCGATGCGGAGCTCGAACTCATGGACCATGAGATCATGACCTGAGCCGAAGTCGGACGCTTAACCGACTGAGCCACCCAGGCGCCCCAATAAAATATTTTTTAAAAATAATAATTACTGGGGCACCTGGGTGGCGCAGTCGGTTAAGCGTCCGACTTCAGCCAGGTCCCGATCTCGCGGTCCATGAGTTCGAGCCCCACGTCGGGCTCTGGGCTGATGGCTCAGAGCCTGGAGCCTGTTTCTGATTCTGTGTCTCCCTCTCTCTCTGCCCCTCCCCTGTTCATGCTCTGTCTCTCTCTGTCCCAAAAATAAATAAACGTTGAAAAAAAAAATTTAAAAAAAATTACTTTTAATGTAAATAGACTAAAAGCTCCAATCAAAAGACATAGGGTGTCAGAACAGATAAAAAGAAAAAAAAAACAAGACCCATCTATGTGCTGCCCACGAGAGACTCATTTCAGACCTAAAGACACCTGCAGATTGAAAGTGAGGGGAAGGAGGGGCTTCTGAGTGGCTCAGTCAATTAGGTGTCCAACTCTTGATTTCGGTTCAGGTCATAATCTCATGGTTGTGAGATGAAACTCCACATGGGAATCCATGCTAGGTGTGGAGCCTGCTTGAGATCCTCTCTCTCCCTCTGCCCCACCCTGCTCACTCATGCATTCACTCACTTTCTCTTAGAAGAAGAAAGAAAGAAAGAAAGAAAGAAAGAAAGAAAGAAAGAAAGAAAGAGGCGAGATGGAGAAACACCTATCATGCAAATACATATCAAAAGAAAGCTGGAATAGCAATACTTTTATTAGACAAGCTGGACTTTGAAACAAAGACACTAACAAGAGACAAAGAAGGACACTATATAATAACAAAGGGGACAGTCCAACAAGAAAATATAACAATTGTAGATATTTTTGCACCAAACATAGTGGCACCCAAGTATATGAAACAATTAATAACAAACATAAAGAAACTAATTGATAATAATAGAGTAATAGTAGGGGACTTTATACCCCACTTACATCAATGGGCTGATGGTCTAAAGAGAAAATCAACAAGGAAACAATGACTTTGAATGACACACTGGACCAGATGAATTTAACAGATATATTCAGAACATTCCACCCTACAGCAACAGAATATACATTCTTTTAATGTTTATTTATTTTTGAGAGAGAGAGAGAGAGAGTAGGGAAGGGGCAGAAGGAGAGGGAGACACAGAATCTGAAGCAGGCTCCAGGTTCTGGGCTATCAGCAGAGAGTGAGGCTCAAACTCACCAGCCGTAAGATCATGACCTGAGCTGAAGCCAGACGCTTAACCGACTGAGCCACCCAGGCGCCCCAGAATACACATTCTTTTAAAGTGTACATGGGACATTCTCCATAAAATATTACATTTTAGGCCACAAAACAAGCCTCAACAAATTCAAGAGGATCGAAATCATACCATGCAACCTTTCTGACCACAGTGCTATGAAACTGGAAGTCAACCACAAGAAAAAAATTGGAAAGAGGACGAATACATGGAGGTTAAATAACATGTTACTAAAAACCATGAATGAGTCAACCAGGAAAAAAAGGAGAAATCAAAAAGCATATGGAAACAAATGAAAATGAAAACACAACTGTCCAAAACCTTTGGGACGCAGCAAAAGCTGTTCTAAGAGGGTGGCTCAGTCGGTTAAACGTCTGACCTCTGCTCAGGTCATGATCTCATGGTTTGTGAGTTTGAGCCTCGCATCGGGCTCTGTGCTGACAGCTCAGAGCCTGGAACCTGGTTCAGATTCTGTGTCTCCCTCTCTCTCTGCCTCTCCCCACCCCAGTCCCCACCCCCCGGAAAAAAAAATATTTTTTTAAAAAATTTTTTAAATAAATAAATGAGGGAAATTTATAGCAATACAGGCCCACCTCAAACAGCCAATCAGTGGCAGAGGCCCTGAAAGGAAAGGGAAGGATTCGAATGGTATTTAGGAAGTGAGGCCTTCAGGACTTGGTAAACAAATTGGAGTGAGATGGGGCAGAGGAAGAGTCTAGGATGACCACCAGATTTCTAACTCGGGTGACTTGAGGGGTGGTGGTACCATTTGCCAAATACAGATGTAAAGTGGTCACATGGCATCACTAATCCTCCTCCTGCCCCTAGGTCACCAGGGCCTGTGATGGTGAGCCCCACGCCCAAACCACTCATCTGTATTCACCATAGGTGGACACGCGGCTGGAGGCAAGAAGTCTGACCTGAGCACCACTAACTGCAGGCTTTCTTCTGTTATGAAAGACCAAACCCATAATATAGATATTGCTTTAATTTGTTAGACAGGGATTTGTGGCTCCTGGCCCCACCCCGACTGCCCTATGAAGTAACCGGAGAGGGAAATGATGCATGGGTTTCCTTAAAGAGAAGTTTAGATTTGTCTAAGGTTACAAAGGTACAGACAAGAGGGATCATTGCACCACAATCTGCCAGGACAACAGATACGCACAGCACAGTATTAGACACTAAACTAAGCTCCCATGCCCTGAGGTATTCCTCTGTCTTCCTGTGAAGATCTTTCCCTTAATTGAGTGGTAAAGTGAGCAAGAAGATGCTTTGCTAAGTCAACCTGGAAGTCAATGGTCACAGTGCTCAGCTCACCTTTGCCACCAAGTCTGAGCTGTCTGACTGTCCCACCCAGGCTGGGACTGGCTGTCTTTTCCAGGCTGCTGGATGAGGGGCCCCAGGGCAGCACCCAAGAAGAGAATCCAAAGCATCTTTCATCTATCAGAGGGACCAGGGCGATGGGTGAATGCTGGGTCAGAAGCAAAGGGACTCTAAGCAAAGTCAGCAGGTGTGTGTGGCGTGGGGTGGGGGGTGGAGTCAACTTAGGAGGGGAGAAAGGAAGCATGCTGGAAAGATTCCCTGAGGGTCTGGAAAAGAGACGCAGAACCTGCCAGTGAGCATGGAGAGAGCTGTTAGAGCGACTCACTTGAATACAAGCAGCTCATAGAGCAATGACCTTACATTTTATGGAATGGAAGAGGTGTAGAGTGGCAATAGTGGGCAGTAGGATATAGGTAGGAAGGTAGAATTCACGTATTTAAAAAGCTTTTATTGAATACTCACGTGCATGTAAAACAATGATAGCAACGCAAGATCGCCACATTAACGGAGTAGACAGATTCCAGGCTGGCACGGTTGGAGGTGGCTTTTAGCACATGGATAACTTCTCACGGAGGGTTCTGTCTAATTACAAGAATGACAGGTATATAGTTTCTTCTTTAATGATGCTGTTAAAGGTGGCAATTTTGAGTTAAGTACATACTCTGTAAGAGTTTCACCCCACATTTTGAAGTTGATACTTTTTCTTCACCATTAATTGACCCTACTGCGAGTTCCAATAAGTGAATCAAGTCAAGAAGTTCACTTTCATGATGTTTTTTAAAGGATAAATGGAATAAAAACATTTGAGCTCAAGAGATCTTTATAGATCCTTTTTCTTTTGCAGGTACTTGTACCGTTTGGATGATAGTTAGCTCCCTTGAACTACTGAGAACTGACCTGAATTAGGGGACAGACGTGAAGACAATGGCTTGTCCTGCATGGCCAACCAGTTCTTGTATAGTCTTAATACTCCAAATGGAAATAAATTGCACTCTGGGGTTTTTATATGCATGTGAAACACGGGTGTTATTCTGTGTCATTGCACAGCACCAACCTATCTTTGCTCTTACACGTATGACAAATAGCACTGAAGAAGTATGAAGCCACTGCAAAAACCTCTCTTTCAATAGATAGAGACAGAGAGACAGAGAGAGAGATTGGTCTTTTACCAAACAGTAATGGTAGTGCCTTGCTCGCGTACAGCAAAATGCATCTGGGTCACAGAAATTTGGAGGGGGCAGGTTTGTTCTCTCTAAATAGATTAGTGTTTCAGACAAAACCACAGTTCCCCTTTTGCCGATATGTTTACACTTTCTTTATCTGACAGAAAAGAGGAAGTATTACAATATGGTGACGTCTCCTTAAATAACGACATGGCGAAATGTGTGACTCTCATAGGAAAAGTAAACAATTATGAATTCTTCATGCAATTTCTTTTTTTCTTTAAGTTTATGTATTTATTCTGAGAGAGAGAGAGAGAGAGAGTGAGTGAGGGTCAGAGAGAGAGGGAGAGAGAGAGAGAGAATCCAGTGGGCTCTGCACTGACAGTGAAGGTCTCAACGCGGGGCTCAAACTCAGGAACCATGAGATCATGACCTGAGCCGAAATCAAGAGTCTGACGCTCAACTGACTCAGCCTCCAGGGCGCCTCTCTTCATGCAACTTTTTGAACTTTTGTTTTGTGGGAGGAAACAGTAAGACTTTTCAAAACTAGGCTTCTCGACGCAGCTCAAGTTTGTTTCAAAGAGCACATTTGTGAGGTACGTAATCTGATAGACTTACAGGGATTGGCTGGAGGCGAAACTATTTCTTTCACAAGGACAAAAACCTACCAAAAATATCTAACCGTAGCTTTGAAAGTTAATACAGTTGTCATAGAGTGAATGGGTCCAAAATCCTGAAGGGCACCTACTGTGTGCTGCACACAGTTCCAGAAGACAGCAGTGAACTCAGGAGCTTATATTCCAGACAGACCCTAGAAAAAAGCAAGTCTGGAAAAGTTAGCAGTGCTACGTAAATATAGGGGATTGTCACTTTAGCTCAAACGACTGGAGCAAATCTTGAAAAAAAAAAACTTTTATTCAGAAGAAAATGGATTTGGGTTAAAATTAAACCATTTCTGGGGCGCCTGGGTGACTCAGTCAGCTAAGCGTCCGGCTTCGGCTCAGGTCATGATCTCGCGGTTCACGAGTTCGCGCCCCATGTCGGGCTCTGTGCTGACAGCTCGGAACCTGAAGCCTGCTTCCCTCTCTCTCTGCCCTTCGCCTGCTCACACTGTCTCTCTCGCTGTCTCAAAAATAAATAAACACTAAAAAAAAAAAATCAATTTAAAGAAATAAAAAAATTAAACCGTTTCTGTTCCTTCTAGGGTGTCTGGCAAGATCAGCAAGGAGATCAGCAATGCTGAGCAGAGGGACAATCCTGGAGTTTAGAGTACACCAAGCATTGTGTAAAGAGGTTCTTCGCTTCTAATTAAATAAAATTACATGTGTGCATTTCGTCACTTAATACTGGCTAGTTTTGGCATTCTCAGTTATTGTCTAACTATTTAATAAGTGAGGAGCCCACATCACAACAGAGACGGTGAGGCTCACAGGGGTCAGGGTTCCTCGAGGTCATCTGATCCCGGCTCTGCACTCTGACAGCTGATCTCATCAGTGACCCTTGCCGAGGGATTTGCTTGACCATGAGGCTCTAGATACACTTGGTTTCTATGCACAGAAGCCCAATTCCAAAGTCCTGCAATTAGATAAGATTGTCGGAATCTTCTCTTCCCAGGATCTATGTTCCTCATCTTCCAGTTACGTGAATTTTTCTGACTGTCCTGTGACGGCTGAACCGGGAGGGTAACCTCGGGGTGACGGTGACTGCCAGTCTGGAGATTGGTCTTACGCCACCAGAAGGGTGGGCAGACTTCTCCGGCAAGATGGGCTGAATGTAAACAAAGTTGAGTGTTAGATCATTTTGGAGCCTTTCCCCTGGAACAGCTGACGACAGGCATTGCCTGTTTCTGCCTTTGGCTTAAGCTGCCAGGCCATGTGGTGGGGGAGCGTGCGCCATATTGGGGGATTTCATTCTCCCTGCTTAACGGTTCTTAATGCTGTTGGCTCTCAGGGAAATTCAGGGCAAGTTCCTTCTGTGGCTTCAGGGTTAGCCTGATTGGCAAGGGAGTCTGTCTGGCTGAGCACCAACTGAAGCCATTTGTTCGTTTGTGTGCTAGTAACCTTGTATTCAGGCACAGTTGTTCTAAGGATGGCAAAATGGAGGACTTCAGAATTTCTCATTATGTTGAACGGCTCTCCCCTTGGGACTCCTTAGGGTCTTAGCGGAGTCCCGTGTGCCACACTTACCCCCAGTTTTAGGCTTCTTTGTTTTTATCAGTGAGGATATTATGCAGGTTTTCTTAAAATGCACAATCAGCTTCTAGATCCAAACTTACAATTTTTGATGGCCTTCCAGAATTTGTGAATGAATAGAACAGCAGTTAACAATGTCACTCACATTAACCCATTTACATCTACTGGAATCTGCCAACGTTCTCTTATGCTCCTGTCCAACGGAGGCCTGCCATGTGAGCATATGATGAGGAAACATTTAGTACAGCAGAGCAAAGCCAGTACTGAACCAAGATTCCAGGAATGTGATAAAACCTGGCTATTGGGGACTGCGGGTCTTCCAGTGGGGACATGCCCCTTCTTGTATGGCCCAGGCCTGGCCAGATCCTTTCGTTGGGTTTCCTTCAGCATGGCTGAGAAAGGCAGTACTTTCCAAAAAAGAAGTTACTGAATACTGGGGGGAGGGGAGGAGCAGGGAAGGTGAATTACACACAGAGAGAATTGTAATATCATTTATCCAATGATTCATTCAAAACATATTCAGGGGCACCTGGGTGGCTCAGTCGGTTAAGCATCCACCTTTTGATTTCGGCTCAGGTCATGATCTCACCATGCATGGGTTCAAGCCCCACGTCGAGCTCTGTGCTGACAGCTCAGAGCCTGCTTGGGATTCTCTCTCTCCTTCTCTCGCTGCCCCTCCCCTGCCCTCTCTCTCTCTCTCTCTCAAAATAAATAAACTTAAAAAAATATTCATCAAGAATCTAGTATACACTGAAGACACAAATGGTGAATGACACTTTAAAGAGAGCTTGAGTCCCCACCACCATCCCCTTAAGCTTATAGTTTTTAATACCCTTTGCTGATTTAAAAGACAAAACTGGGGCACCTGGGTGGCTCAGTCGGTTGAGCGTCCAGCTTCAGCTTGGGTCATGATCTCAGGGTCCGTGAGTTCAAGCTCCACGTCGGGCTCTGTGCTGACAGCTCAGAGCCTGGAGCCTGATTCAGATTCTGTGTCTCCCTCTCTCTCTGCCCCTCCCCTGCTCTGTCTCTGTCTCTGTCCCTCTCTCTCAAAAATAAATAAACATTAAAATTTTTTTTAAAAATATAAAAACTATGTGCAAAATACAGGGAGACACAAAAAAACAATTTTTTTTTACAATCACCCGTGTATAATTACAGGGGGCACAAAAG